>NC_143028.1:23602083-24232500 GCF_057628025.1 Oncorhynchus mykiss | reverse complement strand
TATTCAGCCCCCTTAAGTTAATACTTTGTAGCGCCACCTTTTGCTGCGATTACAGCTGTAAGTCGCTTGGGGTATGTCTCTATCAGTTTTGCACATCGAGAGACTGAAATGTTTTCCCATTCCTCCTAGCAAAACAGCTCGAGCTCAGTGAGGTTGGATGGAGAGCATTTGTGAACAGCAGTTTTCAGTTCTTTCCACAGATTCTCGATTGGATTCAGGTCTGGACTTTGACTTGGCCATTCTAACACCTGGATATGTTTATTTTTGAACCATTCCATTGTAGATTTTGCTTTATGTTTTGGATCATTGTCTTGTTGGAAGACAAATCTCCGTCCCAGTCTCAGGTCTTTTACAGACTCCATCAGGTTTTCTTCCAGAATGGTCCTGTATTTGGCTCCATCCATCTTCCCATCAATTTTAACCATCTTCCCTGTCCCTGCTGAAGAAAAGCAGGCCCAAACCATGATGCTGCCACCACCATGTTTGACAGTGGGGATGGTGTGTTCAGCTGTGTTGCTTTTACGCCAAACATAACGTTTTGCATTGTTGCCAAAAAGTTCCATTTTGGCTTCATCTGACCAGAGCACCTTCTTCCACATGTTTGGTGTGTCTCCCAGGTGGCTTGTGGCAAACTTTAAACAACACTTTTTATGGATATCTTTAAGAAATGGCTTTCTTCTTGCCACTCTTCCATAAAGGCCAGATTTGTGCAATATACGACTGATTGTTGTCCTATGGACAGAGTCTCCCACCTCAGCTGTAGATCTCTACAGTTCATCCAGAGTGATCATGGGCCTCTTGGCTGCATCTCTGATCAGTCTTCTCCTTGTATGAGCTGAAAGTTTAGAGGGACGGCCAGGTCTTGGTAGATTTGCAGTGGTCTGATACTCCTTCCATTTCAATATTATCGCTTGCACAGTGCTCCTTGGGATGTTTAAAGCTTGGGAAATCTTTTTGTATCCAAATCCGGCTTTAAACTTCTTCACAACAGTATCTCGGACCTGCCTGGTGTGTTCCTTGTTCTTCATGATGCTCTCTGCGCTTTTAACGGACCTCTGAGACTATCACAGTGCAGGTGCATTTATACAGAGACTTGATTACACACAGGCGGATTGTATTTATCATCATTAGTCATTTAGGTCAACATTGGATCATTCAGAGATCGTCACTGAACTTCTGGAGAGAGTTTGCTGCACTGAAAGTAGAGGGGCTGAATAATTTTGCACGCCCAATTTTTCAGTTTTTGATTTGTTAAAAAAGTTTTAAATATCCAATAAATGTCATTCCACTTCATGATTGTGTCCCACTTGTTGTTGATTCTTCACAAAAAAATACAGTTTTACATCTTTATGTTTGAAGCCTGAAATGTGGCAAAAGGTCGCACAGTTCAAGGGGGCCGAATACTTTCGCAAGGCACTGTATAAGGAGACACTAAATGGTATGTAGTTAGAGTGCATTTCAGAGATCTGAATACAAAAAAAACTGTACTAACAGGACAATAACCTAAACCACAAGGCCAAATCTACATTGGAGGAGCTTACCAAGATGACATTGAATGTTCCTGAGTGGCCTAGTTACAGTTTGGACTAAAATTGTCTTGAAAGTCTATAGCAAGGCTTTAAAATGGCTTTCTAGCAATGATCAACAACCAACTTGACAGAACAGGAACGATTTTAAAAAGAATAATGAATATTCACATGAAGATCTGTTGCCTATTGGATGACGTCACGACTTCCCATCAAGCCAACTCCTTGAAGGCCTACTATTAGAGGTCGACCAATTAATCAGAATGGCCGATTAATTGGATATTTTTGGACACCTTTATTTAATCTAGGCCTAGGCAAGTCCTGTTCAATTCAAACCACAGGTTTGAATCTAAGCCTAGGCAAGTCAGTTAAAAACACATTCTTATTTTCAATGTCGGCCTAGGAACGGTGGGTTAACTGCCTGTTCAGGGGCAGAACAACAGATTTGTACCTTGTCAGCTCGGGGGTTTGAACTCGCAACCTTCCGGTTACTAGTCCAACACTCTAACCACTAGGCTACCCTGCCGCCCCATATCAAAATAAGCACCTAGTTATTGATACCCTTGATAAAGATTAGCAAAAATTACTGTATAAAATAAATAAAATTAACCCACTACCAGGATATTTTAGCCCAAAACCTGGTTACCTCTCTGCTGGTAGGCTGAAACTTGGCCATAAGGGGATCTTCCAGCAAGACACATCAACATCCACAAAGAAATGGTTAATTGGGCACAAAATCAACATTTTCAATGGCCATCTCAGTCTTCGGACTTGAACTCCATTGAAAACCTGTGGTTTGAATTGAACAGGGCAGCCCACAAGCGCAAACAAAATAAATCAAGGACCTGGAGAGATTCTGTATGGAGGAATAGTCTACGATCCCACCCAATGTGTTCTCGAATCTCATAAACAACTGCCTGGCCAGTTGAACCTCAATCTTGGGTGCAATGTTCACGTTTCCGCACTGACTGACTGTGCGGAGGCTCATTGATTTAATGTTACGTTAGCCTACATGCTATACTAGCAAAAAATAATATTGTATAGCTGTATTCTGTATTAGCCACGACTTACCGTTCAGTTGGAAGTTGTTGCTCCTCCGTCTGTAATTTTCTCGCCAGATGTTTTTGCAAGTTGCAATCCGTTTTTTGTTGATACAGCCTAGTCTTTATATCCGAAAATAATAATTACTTAATTACATCAAGCTTCCCAATGGTAAAACGTTTGATTTAATTACATCAAGTGTTCCAATGGTAAAACGTTTGATTTAATAAAATGTCCATAATATCTACATTAATAGTGGATTGATCATGTTTCACAATATTCCTAAACATAAAAATATATTCTCGATCTCCTATTGTGTTATTGACTGAATGTTTGTTCATGTGTAACTCTGTTGTTGTTTTTGTCGCACTGCTTTGCTTTATCTTGGCCAAGTCGCAGTTGTAAATGAAAACTTGTTCTAAACTGCCTACCTGGTTAAATAAAGGTGAATAATAATAATAATACAAAAATGTAGGAGCAGTATAAACCTTGTCTGTTCATTATATACATCTACATGATGTATTGTTACACCATGTAGGAGCAGTATAGACCTAGTCTGTTCATTATATACATCTACATGATGAATTATTACACCATGTAGGAGCAGTATAGGCCTAGTCTGTTCATTATATACATCTACATGATGTATTGTATTGTTACACCATGTAGGAGCAGTATAGACCTAGTCTGTTCATTATATACATCTACATGATGTATTGTTACACCATGTAGGAGCAGTATATACCTGGTCTGTTCATTATATACATGATGTATTGTTACACCAAAAAAAGGAAAATTATATTATTTTATACTGATACAATTTCTCAGAAAAGGAGATTTAGTTTAACATGTAATTCTCAAAAGGTAGGGGTCTGAATTATTGCCTCCCATGTTTTCAATACTCCAGCTCCCTCCTCTTGAGAGGATAACGACACTCAAATGTTTTATGAGATTATTGAACACATTGGGTGGGATCTTGTAGCCTAAATCCTGCCTGATGTTACTGCTGTTCGTAAAACCATTGACATACGTTAGCCTACTGTAACCACACACAGACAGGGTGTGTGTGTGTGTTAAGGTTGGGCGATTGTTGAAAAGCCTACATCGCCCGATTGCGCCCCATAGCTTGTCTTGACTTGGGACTTGAGTGCTAAGACTTGAGACTTACTAGTGAATTGTAAAACAATGACTTAGTCCCACCTCTGGTATATACTGTATTCTATCCTATTCTACTGTATCTTAGTCTATGTATTGCTCATCTCATATGTCTATACTGTATTATATTCTATTCTACTGTATCTTAGTCTATGCATTACTCATCTCATATGTATATACTGTATTCTAGCCTATAGTACTGTATCTGTCTATGTATTACTCATCTCATATGTATATACTGTATTCTATCCTATTCTACTGTATCTTAGTCTATGCATTACTCATCTCATATGTATATACTGTGTTTTATCCTATTGTACTGTATCTGTCTATGCCGCTCTGAGATCGCTCGTCCATATATTTATACTGTACTGTAGCATTTTGTTAGATATTACTGCACTGTTGGAGCTAGAAACACAACCATTTAGTTAGATATTACTACACTGTTGGAGCTATGAACACAACCATTTAGTTAGATATTACTGTTGGAGATAGGAACACAACCATTTAGTTAGATATTACTGCGCTGTTGGAGCTAGGACCACAACCATTTAGTTAGATATTACTGCACTGTGGAGCTAGGAACACAACCATTTAGTTAGATATTACTGCACTGTTGGAGCTATGAACACAACCATTTAGTTAGATATTACTACACTTTTGGAGCCAATAACACAACCATTTAGTTAGATATTACTGCACTGTTTGAGCCAATAACACAACCATTTAGTTAGATATTACTGCACTGTTGGAGCCAACAACACAACCATTTAGTTAGATATTACTGCACTGTTGGAGCCAATAACACAACCATTTAGTTAGATATTACTGCACTGTTGGAGCTAGGAACACAACAATTTAGTTAGATATTACTGTTAGAGCTAGGAACATAACCATTTAGTTAGATATTACTGCACTGTTGGAGCTAGGAACACAACCATTTAGTTAGATATTACTGTCGGAGCCAATGACACAACCATTTAGTTAGATATTACTACACTGTTGGAGCTTGAAACAAAACCATTTAGTTAGATATTACTGTTGGAGCTAGGAACACAAGCATTTAGTTAGATATTACTGCACTGTTGGAGCTATGAACACAAGCATTTAGTTAGATATTACTGCACTGTTGGAGCCAATGACACAACCATTTAGTTAGATATTACTGCACTGTTGGAGCTAGGATCACAACCATTTAGTTAGATATTACTACACTGTTGGAGCTGGAAACAAAACCATTTAGTTAGATATTACTGTTGGAGCTAGGAACACAATAATTTAGTTAGATATTACTGCACTGTTGGAGCTATGAACACAACCATTTAGTTAGATATTACTGCACTGTTGGAGCTATGAACACAACCATTTAGATATATATTACTGTTGGAGCTAGAAACACAAGCATTTAGTTAGATATTACTGCACTGTTGGAGCTATGAACACAACCATTTTGTTAGATATTACTGCACTGTTGGAGCCAATAACACAACCATTTAGTTAGATATTACTACACTGTTGGAGCCAATAACACAAGCATTTAGTTAGATATTACTGCACTGTTGGGGCTATGAACACAACCATTTAGTTAGATATTACTGCACTGTTGGAGCCAATAACACAATCATTTAGTTAGATATTACTACACTGTTGGAGCCAATAACACAACCGTTTAGTTAGATATTACTACACTGTTGGAGCTAGGAACACAACCATTTAGTTAGATATTACTACACTGTTGGAGCTAGGAACACAACCATTTAGTTAGGTATTACTGTTGGAGCTAGAAACACAAGCATTTAGTTAGATATTACTGCACTGTTGGGGCTATGAACACAACCATTTAGTTAGATATTACTGCACTGTTGGAGCCAATAACACAATCATTTAGTTAGATATTACTACACTGTTGGAGCTATGAACACAACCATTTAGATATATATTACTGTTGGAGCTAGAAACACAAGCATTTAGTTAGATATTACTGCACTGTTGGAGCTATGAACACAACCATTTAGTTAGATATTACTGCACTGTTGGAGCCAATAACACAATCATTTAGTTAGATATTACTACACTGTTGGAGCCAATAACACAACCGTTTAGTTAGATATTACTACACTGTTGGAGCTAGGAACACAACCATTTAGTTAGATATTACTACACTGTTGGAGCTAGGAACACAACCATTTAGTTAGGTATTACTGTTGGAGCTAGAAACACAAGCATTTAGTTAGATATTACTGCACTGTTGGGGCTATGAACACAACCATTTAGTTAGATATTACTACACTGTTGGAGATAGGAACACAAGCATTTAGTTAGATATTACTGTTGGAGCTAGAAACACAAGCATTTATTTAGATATTACTGTTGGAGCTAGAAACACAAGCATTTATTTAGATATTACTGTTGGAGCTAGAAACACAAGCATTTAGCTACACCCGCAATAACATCTGTATGTGACAAATAACATTTGATTTGATATGGTCACTTGTGTAAAATGTACTTTTCCCCACTCATCTCTTTACATTGCTGATGCATATTCAGACTATGTCAAAGGCCCATCCTGGTAGATCTGAACCTAATGCAGCATGGAGTGATCAGATGACGGAAGTCACATTTAGGTGCCAGGTGTAACTGAGGTCATAGATGCTCCATATCAATTACTTTGAGTGTTTTATATAATATGACTAAATGTGTTTATTTCTGTGTTTCAGGGGCAGTCAAGAAATGGAACAGCAAGGCCACAGAACATGACATAAGCAGAGCTGTGGGAGACCACCTCAAGCCCCTGGTCGAGCCGGGGGTGATGTTTACCACTCCAACACACCTTCAGCAGGCTGGAAAAGTGGGATTGATACCGTTTGATCCATTTGTTTGCTTTAGTTCTCAGTAGTTGAATCCTTCGACATATTGTTGATTTCAACAAATGCACTGAATTTACACTGTTTTTCATACTAAGATGGAGCAAGAATCTGTTGGACATTGGGTTAATTTATTTTGCAATATGTTCAAACCAAGCTTTAATTATACAGCACTTTTCAGACATGGATGCAATGCAATGCATTTCACAGAAAAAATAAAAATATACACAGCAAAAATAATAATAAAAACTGAAAGACTAATGAACATTTCAAGGAAATGTCTTTGATTAACAAGAACTTGATGATACAACCCAAAATATAAGCTTGTTTTACTACATTGTTTGTTGTTACATTCCCCAGCAAGAAAACCAGAAACGTCCCTTAAACAGAAGAGGGAACTAACAAAGAGTCACTGACAACAACCAAAACTAAACATGTGGGGTTTTAGGAGGGGTTCTGAATGACACTATGGGGGTGTCCACTGGAAGTTGACTAGTAACAACAACTGGGATCTAAAAGACACCCACCATGGGACCAACTAAATCTGCCCAAGAAGAGGGAAACACAAGAAAAACCCACAACAAACTTAAAGACAGGACGCAAACCAAAAAGGTGGAGCAACTAAAATGGTGTTGACCATCCACATCTATCAAGACAACTGGAGCACTGGGCCAGACACTCTTAAATAGAACCTGGACCAGCACAGGTGAAACACCTTCCCACTAACGAGATGGATAAGCCAGCACAGGTGTAACACATACTGACACCAATATGTGCACCCAAGACACATTTCAGTTGAATGCATTCAGTTGTACAATCAATCAATCAAATGTATTTATAAAGCCCATCTTACATCAGCTGATGTCACAGAGTGCTATACAGAAACCCAGCCTAAAACCCTAAACAGCAAGCAACACAGGTGTAGAAGTACGGTGGCTAGGAAAAACTCCCTAGAAAGACGAGAACCTAGGAAGAAACCTAGAGAGGAACCAGGCTCTGAGGGGTGGCCAGTCCTCTTCTGTCTGTGCAGGGTGGAGATTATAACAGAACATGGCCAAGATGTTCATAGATGACCAGCAGGGTCAAATAATAATAATCACAGTGGTTGTATTGGGTGTAACAGGTCAGCACTTCAGGAGAAAACGTTAGTTGGCTTTTCATAGCCAATTATTCAGAGTATCTCTACAACTTCCATTTCACATAATCATCTACATTATAAACATGGTATCTTCACATACATTTATTCTGTAATTGGTTACATTTTTACAATACATGTCAACAATTTAAAACACGTATTTCTGAATAATAATATACAATCTATAATTTTTTAATGCTTTTTCTTTCCATAGAATCCTAAAACTCACTAACTTCTAGAACTCCCATCTTCCTAAAACTCACTAGCTTCAAGCCCAAACAAAACAAAACTCAAATCAAATTGTATTAGTCACATGCGCCGGATACAACACCTGACTGCTTACTTACGAGCCCCTAACCAACAGTGCAGTTTCAAAAAAATACAGAAAAGAATAAGAGATAAAACTCATCTCCAACACGGAAAAACGTGTCAAAATAAATTGTGATCCATGGTAACACACTGGCTAAATGCAAAACACAAATATTTTTGACTGCCAACCCTTGAGATAATCAGCAACCAAGTTGTCCTTACCACTAACACATGTCTGATTTCAAGAGGAAACACCTGCGATACACTAGTAACTTTCCACTTCACTGAGGAGCTTCTCTCTCTTTTCAGGGTTCACTAGATAGGCATGTTGTTGTATATAAAAGCAGGGTAACATTGTCAATATAATTGTACCCAAAAATGTTAAGTTGGTTGCATGAATAACTATGATTACTAAATGTTACATAATTGTACATTTGAAATATCAAAACCAAATGTACACACCCCTTTGTTAATATGTATTGGCAATAATTAACTTAATGGTGAGGCATGGAATAATTAAACATGTATCTTTTGTCAGGCTGGATGTTTGAAATGAGGTTATTTGAGTCATGCGTCTTCAGTAGTGGAATAAAGACAATTTCAATTCAGAGCCTGGATTGTTTCCAAGAGGATGAAATCAATTGAACAGGGGGCAAACATTTAGGGTTCTACATTGATATTCATTAAAATACTCCTGATATAATGTTAAAATAATCTACATTGTGACATTATTTCATTGATATCATGAAACAACTCCTTCATGTATTTTCTGATGTTTGATCAGAGATCTTTTACTAGAGTATCTCTTCCCACAATGATCACAAATATGAGGTTTCACTCCTGTGTGTACTTGCTGGTGTCTAGTCAGATGGCAATATATAATAAAACTCTTCCCACATTGATCACAGCTATGAGGTTTCACTCCTGTGTGTACTTGCTGGTGTCTAGTCAGATGGCAAGATCTAATAAAACTCTTCCCACATTGATCACAGCTATAAGGTTTCTCTCCTGTGTGTCCCCGCTTGTGTCAGGCTGCTTAAGTGAGAAAATAACAGCCAAAAGGTTTCTCTCCAGAATGTATTCTCTGGTGTGATTTCAGGGTTTGTAGCAGAATAAATCTCTTCCCACATTGATCACAGGCGAAAAGTTTCTCTCCTGTGCGTGTACTCTGGTGTATAGTTAGATAGCTAGATGTAGTAAAACTCTTCCCACATTGATCACAGCCATAAGAATTCTCTCCTGTGTGTATTCTCTGGTGTATAGTTAGATTGCTAGATGTAGTAAAACTCTTCCCACATTGATCACAGCTATAAGATTTCTCTCCTGTGTGTCCCCGCTGGTGTCAGGCTGCTTAAGTGAGAAAATAACAGCCAAAAGGTTTCTCTCCAGAATGTATTCTCTGGTGTGATTTCAGGGTTTGTAGCAGAATAAATCTCTTCCCACATTGATCACAGGCAAAAAGTTTCTCTCCTGTGCGTGTACTCTGGTGTATAGTTAGATAGCTAGATGTAGTAAAACTCTTCCCACATTGATCACAGCCATAAGATTTCTCTCCTGTGTGTATTCTCTGGTGTATAGTTAAATTGCTAGATGTAGTAAAACTCTTCCCACATTGATCACAGCTATAAGGTTTCTCTCCTGTGTGAATTCTTTGATGTATTTTAAGGTTTGATGAAGAGTTTAATATTTTCCCACAGTCAGAGCAGCAGTGACATTTCTTTCCTGTGGGTCTCTGCTGGTGTTTCATGAGGAGTTCTGATCTGGAGAGACTTTTCTCTGCCTCGTCAGCATCATGATGTTGCTGAGGCTCCCCAGAGGATCCACGATAGTCACGTCTCTCTCCTGTGTGACAGACAAAGTCAGACAGATGGTTAAAGGCCCACAACAGCAGAAATCAACTGTTTATTTGAGGTAAAAGGTAATGTCCAGAGCATACCCACGAAATTGTACAACAATTGACGTCTGTTAAATTTTAAAATTAAGACAGTCAAGACAGCAAGAATAGTCAGATTTAGTCTTGTTTTCACGTTAGTAGTAACATCGATGATTGCAGGCTAGAAATACGTTTTTCAAGTTGTTGAAATCCTAAGCAGTGTGCCAGATGACTTTTGGTCTTCAATCTAGGCCCCTTCCTGTGTTTGCTAAAATTGCGGCACGAGGGCAATGCACACACAATTTGGTTGCAGAAACTCCTCCATGCTAATGAGGAAACCGTTAGTTATGGATGTGGTATATCTGCCTGGAGCCAAAATGGTGAGCGAAGATTTTAGATTTTCACAATGTATTCTGAACATTTCAGCGCAAGATCAAGAGTGCTACTCAAGGAAACCTCTATTAAGCTCTGTGTATATTCACTAATTTCCACCATGGGGGAAACTCAGGGGAGTTCTCATAGGCTGACAGCAATTATAGCCTCCATTTACAGGTTGATTATGAGTGCATTTCACACTACTATTGTATTATAATTGAAGGCTCGCTTGAATCATCTGCTTAAAATGTTTGTGTTATTGTCGCAAATCAACAGCTTTATAATTTAAAAAAATAATTAAACCAGTAAAATTACCTTTGGCTAGCTTTGCCATCAGCCTGACAATAAGGGTTTGTACACTAAGTGTTTAACAAATTGGCACATTACTCCACCTAACAATAACATAGACCTACTGTAGGACCCATAACTTCACCAAACAACATAGACCTAGGACTATAAATAATTTAATATTTCAGGTGAAACATGGAAACTAAAATGTCTTTGTCATGACATTTCATAACCAGATCATTTTGTGAATAATCCCACTAGACTACTCTGTAATGGGTTGTCATTCTAAATATCCTGAATAAGGGAAATAGCTATGTGTGTTGTACAATAGCCTATCCATCAAGGAACAGTTCTCTACACATTATGAGCTAAGTATCTCTGTGTCCAAACAGACTAACGGGACCCTACAGTAAATCAAGCAGACAATAACATTATAAACATAAATTTGTTAGGGATGTTGGATCCAACGTGGAGCACGGCATAACTGTCTTTACCAGAGTAATGAATGAAGAAGCACTTTGGTTGTTGTTGCATGTCGTGATGTTTGTCACTTGACTGTCATTCGAAAATGATTTCCTGGATCAGCTGATGATAGTTGAACATGTGACTGTAACTAAACAGCTACAGTATTAAGAATGATGTGTAACTATTGAAGAACCGCATTAATGACAGTATCCATTTGGGTGTTGTCAATAAAGTTAAGGTGACTAGGTTAGAACCATTGGATTTTTTAAAAAACTCTCAAATTATTTAGGATTTCTGTGCCCATGAAAACGGTTTTCCCAGCGTAATATAAGGAGACACTAAATGTTACGTAGTTAGAGAGCATTTCTGAGATCTGAATACAAAAAACTAACAGGACAATAACCCAAACCACAAGGCCAAATCTACACTGGAGGACCTTACCAAGATGACATTGAATGTTCCTGAGTGGTCTAGTTACAGTTTGGACTTCGTCTTGAAAGTCTACAGCAAGACTTGAAAATGGCTTTCTAGCAAAGATCAACAACCGACTTCACTGAACAGGAAGGAATTAAAAAAGAATAATGAATTTCACATGAAGATCAGTTGCCTATTGGATGCCATCATGACTTCCTATCAAAGCCAACTCATTGAATGCCTTCCTATGACATCACTCACTCCTTCTAGTTTGCAGTTGTCTAAAAAAACAATATTTTGCTCAAAACATTTATTTGTTTCCCTTTAGTGTGTTTATACTTTACTATATTTACATATCACTTTTCAACAGGAAAATATATTTTTCTAAATCACTGGAGGACGTCATGAACAATTCCGACAGTACAAAAACATATTCAAGTGTAGAATGCCCTTTTAAAAATGACACATTAGTTTAAGAGTTTTGTGTCCCTGTTTTATAAGATAGTACTCACTGTATTTACTGGTGTTAATCAGACCAATGTCCCTGTTTTATAAGATAGTACTCACTGTATTTACTGGTGTTAATCAGTTATCCAGTCTTCTCTTCTTCGTCCTCCTCCAATGTGACAGTAATCTCCCCCTCCTCATCCTTCATTCCAAAAATGTCATCATTCTATCACTTCATCCTCCACTCCAAAAACTGCATCTTCCTTCTTTTCTTTTTCAGTAACAGCCTCCTCTTTCACTCTGAAGGCGTCTTCCTCTTCTTTCACGGTAACAGCATCACCATCTACTTGTTTTTGTATTGTAACATCCTTCTCTTCCGCCTCCTCTTTGACGAGAGTTTCTTTCTCCGTCCAGCAGACCTCCTCTTCTTCAGCAGGAGGAGAGAAGCTTAGTGAACTCATGGTCGGAGATAATAGCTAGTTAGCATTAGCGACTAGACTAGTGCTAACTTAACCAGCCAGCTAGTTGACTTACAACGTAAATATTAAATTAAATGGGGTAGCTAGTTGTTTCCACATAAGTATGTTTAAATCATAGTGGCAATTAAACCACGAAATTGTCCCAAAGAACTTGATTGTTCCGACTTTGTTATCTGGCGAGCTACCGAGATGGCTGCAGTTGTAGAAGAAACCGTACCCATTACATTAGGAAAACTGTTGTAATGAACACTTATGAGAATGGAGGACTGAATTTTCTGGATTTTACTACTTTAAATAATACTTTTAAGATCAATTGGATAAAACAATTTCTAAGAAGACCCACTTCTATCTGGAATTTTATTCCTCATCATGTCTTCTCTACTTTTGGTGGCCTTAACTTCATGTTGTTTTGCAATTATAATATTGACAAAGTTCCAGTGAAACTTTCTGCTTTTCATCGGCAGGTTTTCTTGTCATGGTTCTTAATTTATAAACACCATTTTTCTCCACACAGATATTACATATGGAATAATCGGGATAAATTGTATAAAAATACCTCTCTGTTTTTAGAATATTGGTTCCGAAATAATATCCTATTGGTGAGCCAACTGGTAAATGCAGAGGGTCTTTTACTCAGTTATAAAGAATTCTTATCACTTTACAAGGTCCCTGTAACACCTAAAGATTTTGCAATTGTTTTAGATGCCATTCCCTCAGGTGTTGCTATGTTATTCAGGAACCTGTCAAGACCTGACTCTCAGAGCCTACCTTCTGTTGACCCTGTTGACTCATCAGTAGGAAAGATTTGTTTCTCGTTTGGTCCATTCAACAACAGAGCGATACGAACCTTGTTTCAGCAGGATGTTGTGACCTTATGTCATGCCTTATTGGAATGGATTTATTGAGAATATCTGTTGGAAAAAAGTTTGGATGTTGCCACACACATACCTACTTGTTAACAAAATGAAGGAAGTTTCCTTTAAAATTATTCATAAATATTATCCTGCCAACCACTATATGAAGAAGTTTAAGGAAAACATCAACTCAAATTGCTCCTTTTGTAATGACCACCCAGAAACAGTTGTGCATCTTTTTTGGCATTGTATGCATGTAAGAAAACTGTGGCAAGACATCAGTAGGTTTATAATTGAACACATTTATGAAGATTTTACACTATTGTGGAGAGATGTACTGTTTGGATTATTTACATACAATAGAAATAAGCGGAATCATTTTTATGTAATTAATTTCATTATTCTTTTGGCCAAATTTCATATACACAAATGTAAATTTACAAACAGAAAACCACATTTTCGTACCCTACAAAAAGAAATTGAACTGTATTTTAAGACAGTTAAATGCTCTACTAACAAAAAAGCTGTTAGAATTGTAAGTATATGCATGTCCCTTAAGGTCCTTGTGTAATTGTAATGTGATATTGTACCCCCTAGCTCGATTGTCTATTGTTTGTAATCTATGTATGCTTGTGTTCCCTCATGTGCTTTATGTATTGATTTGAAATTAATTAAAAAAAATGTAAAAAAAAAAAAAATAATGTAAAAAAAATTAAATAAAAATTAAATAAAATAAAAAAGTTGTAGAAGAAACCTTCCGTCCACTAGATTATACGTCACAGTAGAAACATTGCCTGAAAGACACGTAAATATTAAATTAATATTAAATTAAATGGGGTGCTGGAGTATTGGGAATTACAGGTTAAACTATATCTCTTTCTCTGAGCAATTGTATCAGTATAATATAATTTCCCTTTATTTTATTTTTTTACATACAATATAGCTCAGTATTTGAATTCTTTATTGTATAGAGTCGTTTATCTCATCTTTATCAAGGGTATCAACAATTTTGTCCCCCACTGACCTCCATACTGCTGCTACATGATGTAACAATACATCATGTAGATGTATATAATGAACAGACTAGGTCTATACTGCTCCTACATGGTGTAACAATACATCATGTAGATGTATATAATGAACAGACTAGGTCTATACTGCCCCTACATGGTGTAACAATACATCATGTAGATGTATATAATGAACAGACTAGGTTCTATCCTATTCTACTGTATCTTAGTCTATGTATTACTCATCTCATATGTATGTACTGTATTCTATCCTATTTTACTGTATCTTAGTCTATGTATTACTCATCTCATATATATATATATATATATATATATATACTGTGACGACCCTGAATTTCTCTGAACCGTCTGTGCTTCTCCTTCCAATAGTGAGCTTCCCCTTTGATTCCCAATTAAAATTCCAGCATCAGCTGCGCAAAAAGGAGGTTGTAATGGAGACGTGAATGAGGATGTGTTCAACCATCAGTTCCAAAGCTTCTCTATTCCGTTTGTTTTGTTGCTTTTAAAAAGTATGTTTTGTAGCCTAATAGAGTTTACCCAGGATCGGATCCACTCTGGGCAGTCAAGAAATGGAACAGCAAGGCCACAGAACATGACATAAGCAGATCTGTGGGAGACCACCTCAAGCCCCTGGTAGAGCCGGGGGAGATGTTTACCACTCCTTCAGCAGGCTGGAAAAGTGGGATTGATACTATTTTCATACTAATATTTAGTACACAAATATAAGAGGATAAAAAAAACAATAACTTTAAGACTAATGAGCATCCTAAGGAAATGCCATTGATTAAAATATCCAGCCCAAAATATAACTTTTTTTTTTAGGATGGGCTCTGAGAGACACTATGGGGGTGTCCAATGAAAGTTGACGAGTAACAACAACTGGGACCTAAAAGACACCCACCATGAGACCCACTAAATGTGCCCAAGAAGAGGCAAACAAAAGAAAAACCCACTCCAAACTTAAAGACCGGAAGTAAACCAAAAAGGTGGTGGTTAAAATAATTTATTACAATCAATACCATTCATACTATTACAAAATCATAATTCTCATTAATTCTATTTACAAAAACATCAAACAAAAACAAACCTCAGGGGAGCATCGTCACTCCCCGTCATACCTAACCAATACCTAACCCTTTCCCTATCTCCCCTTCCCTAATCTATCCCCTTACCAAACTCACTCTAACACTCCCAGCCCTAAACCCCCTTTCCACCTCTCCCGTGCCGCATGCTTCCCCCACTTCCTCTCCTCCCTCTTCATCTCCCCCCTCAAATCACCTTCCACCCTTCTCACTATCCCTTCCACCCCCCAATCTCTCCCTGTCTTGACTAAATTCTGCCTGGCTTCCCACAGTCCCTTTTTAAAGAGACTCATGAGAAGCCACAGCAGAAACCTGTCCCTATCCGTTCCCTTTGCTCTCCCTACGCCTCTCTCTAGCCTAGCCCATGTCAAAACAAAATCACTCCTAACCACACCTAGCATTACCCGTGCCCTAGCCCAGACTAGTCCGGCAAAGGCACAGTCCCAGAAGGCATGGCGCACAGTCTCCTCCCTGCCACAAGAGGATCTTGGACAGGTGGGGGATTGCACCAAACTATACCGGTACAAGATGGCACGTACCGGCAAGCACTTATGGAGGCCCAACCAATTCAGGTCCTTGAGCCTATTGTCCAGGCCCCGCGCCTGCACTCCCTCCCAGACCACTGACGAGATGCCCGCTACAGGCGCAGGACTCCCTGCCTGCCTGACCTCCTCGTACAGGTGCCTGTGGTCTAAACCTACTCGGGCAACTTCAACCTCGGGGTGCGCACGCAGCCTGGCCAAAATGGCCAAAATGCCACGGCAGCTGTTCCGCCCGAGGACCCGCGTTAGACCACACCATTACGCTTCTCGCCTTATACAAGAAGAACACCCGCAGGAGGTAACCGGACCGGTGTATAACCGGACGAGCAAGCTCCGTCAACAAGAAAGAAACAAAAATGGCGTCCAGCTTGAGGGGGAAATGTGGTACCCCCCTACCTCCCTCCCCGATGGGACAGATCATGCGTGCCCTGGCGACCGACTCGCACCTGCCACTCCACATAAACTGAAACACAAGCCTCACTAGAGGCCTCCTCAGACAAGCCGGCAATGGGTAGATGTATGCCACATACAAAAGAGACGGCAACACATCCACCTTTAGGACCAGGACTTTGCCCATAAAAGACAAATACCTAGCCTTCCACATTGCTAGCTTCCTCTGTACCACTGCGATACGCATGTTCCAGTTTAGCGTCGCTGAGCCGGAGGTCTCAAAATGAACCCCGAGAATCCTCAGGGCCCCTTCACAGAGAGATAACCCCCCAGGCACATCCGCTCTACCGCGCCATCTTCCGAAAAACTTGACGGAAGACTTTGCATGGTTCAGAACCGCTCCCGACGCTCGGGTGAAATCCCCAAAGATGGCAAGGGACCTTGTCAGGCACGAGTCCTTGCACAACAGCAAGGACGTGTCGTCGGCGTACTGCGTCATCTTAACACGCAGCCCACCGCTTCCAGGGATCAACAAGCCTTCCACCCCTGTGTCTGCCCTAATGGCAGCCCCCAGAGGCTCCATGTACAGAACGAAGAGGAGAGTCGAGAGTGGGCATCCCTGCCTGACCCCAGACGAGAGGTCAAAAACGTCACCTAAGTGACTATTTACACTAACTCGACACCCCGCTCCGACATATAAAGTACGGATCCATCCTATAAACTTCTCCCCAAATCCTAATCTACCTAACACCCTGAATAGAAAAGATCTATTCACGCGATCAAAAGCTTTCGCCTGATCTAGCGCTGCTACCATTAAAGGCAGCCCTCTATCTTCAACCCAAGCGATGGAATCCCTGATCAACTGTAGGTTCCATCTTATAGAGCGACCCTCTACCCCGCACGTCTGATCCTTGTGGACGACGTAGGGAAGGGCTGTGCGCAACCGGTCTGCTAAAACCTTTGCAAGAATCTTGTAATCTACGCACAGCATGGTCAATGGCCGCCAGTTGCCAAGGTCAGTTGCTTCCCCTTTCTTATAAAGAAGTGACAGCACACCAACAGCCATTGATCCCCCCGGGACCCCCGTCTCAAGGATGGCCTTCAAGACTTCGAGAACCACTGGTCCAAGTATACCCCAAAACTTGAGGTAAAACTCAGCCGGCAGCCCATCCATCCCAGGCACCTTCCCTTTTCCCATCCTCCTAAGAGCGCTCTCAACCTCTTCTAGTGAGATCTGGGCCTCCATCACGTCTCTAATGTCCTCTGGCAACCGCCGGGACAAGTGTTCTAAAAACACGTTTCCCTGCTCTACATCTATTTCCCTTTCCTTAAATAAACCTTGAAAATGATCAGTTGTCACCCTGACCATTTCCTCTGGTTTACTTACTATACTACCATTTTCTTCCCTAAATCCCTTCATTACCTTCCTACTCTGTCTGGCCCTAACCGACTTAAAGAACATAGCGGAACAAGTCTCATTATGTTCTAGAAAGCCACTATGCGCACGCTCCAGGAAAGCTCGAGCCTTCTGCTCCTGCAGCTCCCTGAGCTGCGCCTTTAGGGCTGCGAATCTCTCCCAGTCAATCGACCCGCCGAGGTTGCCTGCCTCGTACTCAAGTTCAATTAACCTTTGGATACGATCCACCTCCCTCCTTTCCTCCCTTTTTCTCCTTCTACAATATCCTATTATAAAAGCCCTTATCCTCCCCTTGACTAAATCCCACCACTCTAACACCCCCTCGCACATGGACCGGATGCCGTCAAGCCTCCGAAAGAAACAAAAAAATGCATCAACGAAAGCCTGCTCCTCCAGTATATCCCGATCTAACTTCCAGTACCCCCTACCGAAGAGGCAGACTGGCGACCCCACCTGCAGGAACACCCCGTCGTGATCCGTGAAGAAAACAGGCCACAGCCGCCCAGACAACTGACCCAAAGACCTGGATACAAAAATGTAGTCGAGCCTCCGCGCAACCCCCCTGGAGTTGCGCCATGTAGGACCGACCATTGCCGGAGTAGTGTGCAGGCCACCATCAACCAGACCATGGCAAGCCATTAGCCCAGAGATGGCACCTGCACTGCTATCACCGCCTAACCCTAAATCTATATTAAAGTCTCCTCCTATCACCAAGTGCCTGTTTGTAACACACAGGGGCGCCAGACAGTCCACCATCTCCCTCCTGTCTGCCGCCACCTGTGGCCCATACACCCCAATTAACCTATATCTAGCTTCTCTAAACTTAACATCTATCCCCAAAACTCTACCCTGCATTATTACAAAAGTGTTCTCTATTTTAACCTCTCTATGCCCACACAAAATCCCTACTCCTGTTGAGTGCACCCCTCCTATGCCCCAAAAAGATTCCCCCTTATCCCACTCCCTCTTAAATCTACACACATCCCCACCATCCCTCAGGTGAGCCTCCTGTAAAAAACAGAAATCAAACCCCACACCCTCTAAATAACAGAAAACCGCCCTCCTTTTAACATTATCCCTTAACCCCCTAACATTTAGACTAAAAAAAGAAACAGAACTATTCATTTAATTATTTACAACAAATAAAAACCCCAAAACCCAAAGAAAAACCAGGAGACTCACCCGATGCTCCCCTGGTCCATCTCCACCGGCGGGGACGTCCTCTCCTCTCCTGACGCCCCCCCGTCCTCCATCCCAACCCATGATCCAGGCAGTGTGTTGGGTCCTCCCTCCCCACCCACCATCCCCCCCTCCCTGTTTGCCTCGGGGCTGCATATAGGGGACCCCATCTCCCCAAACAGGAGTTGGGATCCCTCTAGCAAACAACCCACCGACCCCTCACTGGAGTCATCCACTAAAATGCAAGGGGCTGAGGCAAACCGGGAGGACAAATTACCCTCCCCTCCCCCCTGCCACTCTCTTAACCCCCCCCCCCCTCCACACCCCCTCCCTTTCACTTCCTGCCAAGCTCCCCCTCTTTATCCCTTTCTTCTTTGGTGAAGGAGGTAGCGGGGAGACACAACGTCCCATCCCCGCTAACCCCTCCACCAAATCCCTCATTTCGACCTCGAGGAAACCTGGCAGGCTGTCCCCCACTCCTTCCCCCCCATCTCCCCCCCTCCCCTCCCACATCCACTCCTCCCTCCTTCTCCGTCACTGTCCCCCTTCCCTCTTCCACTCCTTCTCGTACCATTGTCCCCTTCTCCCTCTTCTCTGCTCCTCCACGTTCTTCCACCTTCTTTTTAATCTCTCCTTCTTTTTCCTTCTTTCCATCTTCTCTCCTCTTTCTTTTCGCCTCTTCCTTCTTCCCTTCTTCGTCCTTCTCCGTCCTTTCCCCTGTGCCATCCGTACAATCCGCATGCGTCCTCTCTTTCCTCCCCCCATCCCCAGCTCCCCCCCCCCCAGCTGCAGACGCGTATGACCTGTGACGAGCCGGGCAATCACGCCACAGGTGTGCTCTTGAGCCACACCCGTGGCAAGCCTTGGGCTCGTCACACTCCTTGGCCTCGTGCTCTTCCGACCCACAAAAACGACATTTCTTGGCGCTGCACAAGGCCAGGATATGGCCGTAGGCCATACAACGCCTGCAGAACGGGGGCTGACGTGCATAGTAGAGTGTTCCCCTGTCAGCCCCCAGGGAGAACATCGCCGGAGGATGAAGGTAGCCATCCACACTCTTCGGGGACTCCCTGAGTAACGCCTAGAAGCCTCTCCTCCCGTTCCAGAAACCAGGGAGTCCCTGAGGTACCTCGCTGAGGAGACATTGTCCATGTATCTCCCCAGAAAGGCCCTCACTTCTTCATCCTTCACGTGCGGATTGTACATGTTTACGGTGACCACCCTGAAGTTGTTCTTTGCCAGGCTGGTCACCGCATAATGGCACAGGGGTCCTTTTCTTTCCGCTTCCTTTGCCATCTTCAATACATCATCATGTTTCTCTTGCTTGTGAAACGTCACATCAAAACCCTTTTCATTTGGGTTGCCTTGAAGGCAGAGTACTTCCTTCACCTCTATCCTGAGGCATCCCATCAATATGGTCCTTCCAAAAGTTTCCCTGCCCCAAGGTTCCATCTCCTTTTCAGTCCATGAAAATCTTATGGTATTTGCTATACCAATTCCCGGAACCGACCAGGTTTGCTTGTTTGTATTCATTTTTCTTCTTCAAAAAAAAGCTCTCTTCAGAAAGAAGCTTCAACCTGAAATGAAAACATCTTAAACCAAAAAGGTGGAGCAACTAACGGTGTTGACTCTCCACATCTACCAAGACAACTGGAGCACTTGGCCAGACACTCTTAAATAGAACCTGGACCAGTCAGGTGAAACACCTTCCCACTAACGAGATGGACAAGCCAGCACAGGTGTAACACATACTGACTAACGAGGTGACACCAATCAGTGCGCCCTACGTGCTAACGAGCTAGAAGTGATAAAGTCCAACCTCACAACATGAATGGAAAAACCAAAGCCTGTAACACCTTCCCCCTTAGGACAACAAATATATGCTATATTTCCCCCCCACAAGCTTCTAAAACTCACTAAGTTCAAGAACTCTCGTCCCCTTGGAACAAAATAAATTGTGAAAAACACTGGCTAAATGCAAAAGTTGCTGACTGCCCACCATTGAGACAATGCAATATTGATAGGACTTTCCACCTCACTGTGGAGCTTCTCTCTCTCTTTTCAGGGTTCACTCGATAGGCATGTTGTTGGATCTGGGCCTAGTCCCCAATGTCATGCATTTAGGTTGGCACGTGAGAATGAATCCTGATATTCTAAAAGAAGGGTAACATCAATATAATTATATCTAAAAGCAGGGCAACATTGTCAATATAATTGTACCCAAAAATGATCAGCTGGTTGCATAAATAATTATGATTACTCAATGTTAAATAAATTGTAAATATGAAAATCAAAACCAAATGTTCACCCCTTTGTTAATATTTATTAGCAATAATTCACTTAATGGTAAGGCATGGAATAATAAAAACATGTATCTTTTGTCAGGCTGAATGTTTGAAATATGTGATTTGAGTCATGCTTCAGTAGTGGAATAAAGACAATTAGCATTTGAATGTTGTCAAGAAATACTGGAGTGATGTTAGATTGTTAATAAAAATGATTATAGACTAATTTATTATACTGCGTCCATGTGTATATATACAAACATCTGCAACAATTATCATATTACATGCATTTTTTTCCCTCATTTTTTTGTTAGTCACTTTTTGCTAAATAATACTCTTTCAATTCAGAGCCTGGATTTTCCCCTGAAGCTAATATCCATATCATGCTGCAATCAATTGAACAGGGCAAACGATAAGGTAGAACATCATTAAAATACTCCTACTACAATGTTAAAACATTCTACATTCTGACATCATTAAAATACTCCTACTACAATGTTAAAACATTCCACATTGAGACATTAAAATACTCCTACTACAATGTTAACACATTCTACATTGTGACGTCATTAAAATACTGCTACTACAATGTCAAAACATTCTACATTGTGACATTATTTCATTGATATCATGAAACAACTCCTTCATGTATGTCTCTTGTCACATTGATTACAGCTATGAGAGGTTACTCTCCTGTGTGCGTTCTCTGGTGTACAATCAGCTGGCTCAATGTGGTAAAACTCTTCCCCTATTTATTTTTTTATATATTTTTTTCACCTTTATTTAACCAGGTAGGCAAGTTGAGAACAAGTTCTCATTTACAATTGCGACCTGGCCAAGATAAAGCAAAGCACATACAACGACACAGAGTTACACATGGAGTAAAACAAACATACAGTCAATAATACAGTATAAACAAGTCTATATACGATGTGAGCACATGAGGTGAGATAAGGGCAAAAAAAAGGCCATGGTGGCAAATGAAATACAATATAGCAAGTAAAACACTGGAATGGTAGATTTGCAGTGGAAGAATGTGCAAAGTAGAAATAAAAATAATGGGGTGCAAAGGAGCAAAAAAAAAAAAAAATACAGTAGGGCCAAATTATAGGTGGGCTATGTACAGGTGCAGTAATCTGTGAGCTGCTCTGACAGTTGGTGCTTAAAGCTAGTGAGGGAGATAAGGGTTTCCGATTTTTGTAGTTCGTTCCAGTCATTGGCAGCAGAGAACTGGAAGGAGAGGCGGCCAAAGAATGAGCGATGAGTATGAAGCGAGAGCGTACAGGTCGCAATGGTGGGTAGTATATGGGGCTTTGGTGACAAAATGGATGGCACTGTGATAGACTGCATCCAATTTGTTGAGTAGGGTATTGGAGGCTATTTTGTAAATGGCATCGCTGAAGTCGAGGATTGGTAGGATGGTCAGTTTTACAAGGGCATGTTTGGCAGCATGAGTGAAGGATTCTCTTTTTTTGCGAAATAGGAAGCCAATTCTAGATTTAACTTTGGATTGGAGATGTTTGATGTGGGTCTGGAAGGAGAGTTTACAGTCTAACCAGACACCTAGGTATTTGTAGTTGTCCACGTATTCTAAGTCAGAGCCGTCCAGAGTAGTGATGTTGGACAGGCGGGCATGTGCAGGCAGCGATCGGTTGAAGAGCATGCATTTAGGTTTACTTGTATTTAAGAGCAATTGGAGGCCATGGAATGAGAGTTGTATGGCATTGAAGCTTGCCTGTAGGGTTGTTAACACAGTGTCCAAAGAAGGGCCAGAAGTATACAGAATGGTGTCGTCTGTGTAGAGGTGGATCAGAGACTCACCAGCAGCAAGAGCGACATCATTGATGTATACAGAGAAGAGAGTCGGTCCAAGAATTGAACCCTGTGGCACCCCCATAGAGACTGCCAGAGGTCCGGACAGCAGACCCTCCGATTTGACACACTGAACTCTATCAGAGAAGTAGTTGGTGAACCAGGCGAGGCAATCATTTGAGAAACCAAGGCTGTCGAGTCTGCAGATGAGGATGTGGTGATTGACAGAGTCGAAAGCCTTGGCCAGATCAATGAATACGGCTGCACAGTAATGTTTCTTATCGATGGCGGTTAAGATATCGTTTAGGACCTTGTGCGTGGCTGAGGTGCACCCATGACCAGCTCTGAAACCAGATTGCATAGCAGAGAAGGTATGGTGAGATTCGAAATGGCCGGTAATCTGTTTGTTGACTTGGCTTTCGAAGACCTTAGAAAGGCAGGGTAGGATAGATATAGGTCTGTAGCAGTTTGGGTCAAGAGTGTCCCCCCCTTTGAAGAGGGGGATGACCGCAGCTGCTTTCCAATCTTTGGGAATCTCAGACGATACAACAGAGAGGTTAAACAGGCTAGTAATAGGGGTTGGAAACAATTTCGGCAGATAATTTTAGAAAGAAAGGGTCCAGATTGCCTAGCCCGGCTGATTTGTAGGGGTCCAGATTTTGCAGCTCTTTCAGAACATCAGCTGACTGGATTTGGGAGAAGGAGAAATTGGGAAGGCTTGGGAGAGTTGCTGTGGGGGGTGCAGTGCTGTTGACCGGGGTAGGGGTAGCCAGGTGGAAAGCATGGCCAGCCGTAGAAAAATGCTTATCGAAATTCTCAATTATAGTGGATTTATCAGTGGTGACAGTGTTTCCTATCTTCAGTGCAGTGGGCAGCTGGGAGGAGGTGTTCTTATTCTCCATAGACTTTACAGTGTCCCAGAACTTTTTTGAGTTAGTGTTGCAGGAAGTAAATTTCTGCTTGAAAACGCTAGCCTTGGCTTTTCTAACTTTTCTAAGCAGATAACGTCGGTCGTCCAGTTGTGAAGGCCCGGTGGGGCTCCGCGTTGGCAGTAAAACAGGTCTGGATAGGTGATTGTAGCCCAGGAGTGACTGATGGAACTCTTCAGCTGGCTATCTCCGGAATAATTGATGTTTGCTTCGAAATCGATGTAAGCCGATAGTCACACGGATAGCAGCTAGCTAGCTGCGAGATCCAGGTATAAATGTCCAGAGTTAGCGGTTGAAATCCGGGGACATGGAGAGAAAAATAGGTCCGGTATATTCCGGTCCGAGTCGCGCTGTACAAAACTTGTTGTTAGGTGAAGTTATGGGTACTACAGTAGGTCTATTTTGTTGTACAGAGGGCAGAGAGCAATGCAGAGAGCGATGCACCTATTTGGGGATGTCTGACAGTATTTACGCACCACCACTAATGATTTGTGGAGCTTCTCAAAGTATTTTTTTCTTTACCTCAAACAGCAAGTAAACAAAGTCTTACTAAAATAAATTGGCAAATGACAATAGTTCCTCAAAGTATCTGTAGAATATTTCCCAGCTCTCACTCTTGATTACCACTCGACATGAAAGGGAAAAATGTAATGCTCTGATCCAGTGGAAATGTCATAAAATACCTGATTACTTCTTATCCCTTACATAAATAGCCGACAGCTGTGTTTGTCCCAAACTCACTGGTGCGGGAAACTCGAGGGCCCAGAATATTTTATATCAAGTTTCGGACCGACAGGTGATAGTTGATACAATGTTTCAAGTTCTATGTAGACAGGCGCATCCAATGTGATTTAAATGTATCTGGACATTTTCTAGCTGTTTTTATTTGTTGGCTTTATGCAGGCTATTTTTACATAGTTGGCAATGGCAATAAAAGTTATTTAGATTTGTATCATTTTAGTTTTGATTTATATAGAATATAGATTAATCACAGATAATGATTTTGAGATAAAGACTATTATAATTATTATTACTATTATAAATTAAATGAAACTGTTCCAGTAAAATGTGATTATGAAAATCATAACTGGCACCAGATCAGTAGAAATGGTCAGATAAATTGGCACTACAAATGGAAAAGTTTGCCGACTGCTGTTGTAGCCCATTACTGGAAACTTCAGGAGCATAACCTCAGAATTTACGAAGGCCAGCAGCAGCGGGAGGAGGAAGAGTTTTTTTCTTATGGTTAGGCTATCTTGATATCTGGTTCCCTCGAATCATTTGTGTGTATCAATTAGTTAATTAAAACGGGTGATTCCTATGTTGATGATGTAAAGAATATTTGCTGCTCTGTGGTATGTAATGAGGAGCAACCAGACGCTGCACGCATTTATGAAATTTCTTATTCCAGTTACTAATAAGCATGCACCAATTAAGAAAATGAATGTAAAAGCTGTTAAATCCCAGTGGATTGATGAGGAATTGAAAAATGGAATGGTTGAGAAGAATGAGGCAAAAGGAATGGCACATAAGTCTGGCTGTACAACCGATTGGCAAACGTCCTGCAAATTGAGAAATCATGTGACAAACTGAATAAAAAGAAAAACGACAGAATGAAACAAAGATAAATGACAAAGAATGATAGTAAAAAGCTTTTGAAAACCTTACATACAATTTTGGGAAAAAATTACCTGAATCAGAAATCCCACTACTTTAATGATTTTTTCATTGGCAAGATTAGAACACTTTAGGCATGACATACCAGCAGCAAATGCTGACACTACACTTCCAAGTATATCTGACCAAATTATGAAAGAAAAGCATTGTAATTTAGAATTCCGTAAAGTCAGTGTGGAAGAGGTGAAAAATTATTGTTGTCTATCAACAATGACAAGCCACCGGGGTCTGACAATCTAGATGGAAAATTACTGAGGATAATAGCAGACTATATTGCCACTCCTATTTTCCGTATCTTTAATTATAGCCTACTAGAGAGCGTGTGCCCTCAGGCCTGGAGGGAAGTTAACAAAGTTATTCGGCATGTCCTATGCTCTGCATAGTTAACTCCAGGTAAAATGTTGCACGTATTCAGCCATTCTGTGACCAAAAACAAGCAACATAAACTCACTCTGCAAATGACAAAGCGCCTCGTAACCTTGCTGGAAATGGGACAAACGGACCCCTTCTGTGGAAACAGATTGGGACGATTTGTAATCAAATCTAATTCCCAGGAACGGGGTTCATATGAACCACAGAGACTGTGTGAGATAATAACATGGCCATGTCCAACCCGATTAGTGGTTGGTAGTGGAGTCGAGGGAACAATCTCCAACAGGGCCCTTTACCTGTATCACTAGACACTTCATAGTGAGCTACAGGTAGGAATCAGCAATGGATCCCAATAATGAGCCACATATGGGAGGGGTAACCCTTTGTGGACAAATCTCTCAACGTATTACTGCTACCGTGGGGAGATTAATATACCCCTTGAACATCGGCTCCAACCCTCGTCGGATGTGGCAGGGCTTGCAAACTATTACAGACTACAAAGGGAAGCCCAGCCAATAGCTGCCCAGTGACACGAGCCTACCAGACAAGCTACATTACTTCTATGCTCGCTTCGAGGCAAGTAACACTGAAACATGGATGACAGCATCAGGTGTTCCGGACGACTTTGTGATCACGTTCTCCGCAGCTGAAGTGAGTAAGACCTTTAAACAGGTTAACATTCACAAGGCCACGGGCCAAATGGATAATCAGGATGTGTACTCCAAGCATGCGCTGACCAACTGGCAAGGGTCTTCACTGACATTTTCATCCCCGTCTGGGTTGCCCCCCCCCCCCCCCTTGGGTTGTGCCGTGGCGGAGAACTTTGTGGGCTATACTCGGCCTCAGGATGGTAAGTTGGTGGTTGAAGATATCCCTCTAGTGGTGTGGGGGCTGTGCTTTGGCAAAGTTGGTGGGGTTATATCCTTCCTGTTTGGCCCTGTCCGGGGGTGTCCTCGGATGGAGCCACAGTGTCTCCTGACCCCTCCTGTCTCAGCCTCCAGTATTTACGCTGCAGTAGTTTGTGTCGGGGGGCTAGGGTCAGTTTGTTATATCGGGAGTACTTCTCATGTCCTATCCGGTGTCCTGCGTGAATTTAAGTATGCTCTCTCTAATTCTCTCTTTCTTTCTCTCTCTCGGAGGACCTGAGCCCTAGGACCATGCCTCAGGACTACCTGACATGATGACTCCTTGCTGTCCCCAGTCCACCTGGCTGTGCTGCTGCTCCAGTTTCAACTGTTCTGCCTGTGATTATTATTATTTGACCATGCTGGTCATTTATGAACATTTGAACATCTTGGCCATTTTCTGTTACAATCTCCACCCGGCACAGCCAGAAGAGGATTGGCCACCCCACATAGCCTGGTTCCTCTCTAGGTTTCTTCCTAGGTTTTTGCCTTTCTAGGGAGTTTTTTCTAGCCACCGTGCTTCTACACCTGCATTGCTTGCTGTTTGGGATTTTAGGCTGGGTTTCTGTACAGCACTTTGAGATATCAGCTGATGTACGAAGGGCCATATAAATAAATTGGATTTGATCCCCTGTCGAAGTCTAATACCAAGATGTTTCAAGCAGACCACCATAGTGTTCTTGGGCACAGGGACTAAGGTAACCTGCCTAAATGACTACCGACTCGTAGCACTCACGTCTGTAGCCATGAAGTGCTTTGAAAGGCTGGTCGTGGCTCACATCCAACACCATTATCCCAGAAAAGCTTATTTGGGGATCTGATGGGGTACAACAGTTGAACTAAGCTCATGAGGCATGCGTTATATTCTTCAAGAATCAATGCCTATAAATACATAATTTAAAAGTAAAAATATGGATGTAGCAATTGCAAATGTCCCTTTTAACACCACACATCAGTTCAACAACCGCAGAGTTTGTGCTTCTGTTTTTAAGACAGTACTTACTAGTGTTAATCAGGGTCCGTTCGTCGTTAGAACCATCGGACGCCTTAAGATGCGTTTGGGAAACCGGGCCCAGATATCCAGTTTCCTCCTCTTCTTCATTGTTCGATGTGACAGACACCTCCCCCTCCTCTTCTTTCACTGAAACGTCGTCGTCGTCCTCCTCTTTAACTCTGAACGAGTCTTCCTCTTCTTTAACTAAGACGTCTTTCTCTTCTTCTTTCACGGTAACAGCCTCAACCTCTACTTGTTTTTGTATTGTAACAGCCTCCTCTTCCTCCTCCTCTTTCACGAGAGCTTCTTTCTCCATCCAGCAGCCCTCCTCTTCTTCAGCAGGAACAGGGTTAAGTTTGAGACTGGAGCTATGAGGCATGTACTGAAGTCGCTAAGCGGTATAATTCAAAGCAGTGTCACTTTATCAGCAGCACGTGATCAATTACGTCTGAAGAATCACTTTGTCGAACACCTGATTGGTTTGGTATTGGGCTCATGCTTTGGGGCTGTTTTTCTGCAAAGGGACCAGGACGACTGATCCGTGTAAAGGAAGAATGAATGGGGCCTTGTATCGTGAGATTTTGAGTGAAAACCTCCTTCCATCAGCAAGGGCATTGAAGATGAAACGTGGCTGGGTCTTTCAGCATGACAATGATCCCAAACACACCGCCCGGGCAATGAAGGAGTGGCTTCGTAAGAAGCATTTCAAGGTCCTGGAGTGGCCTAGCCAGTCTTCAGATCTCAACCCCATAGAAAATCTTTGGAGGGAGTTGAAAGTCTGTGTTGCCCAGCAACAGCCCCAAAACATCACTGCTCTAGAGGAGATCTGCATGGAGGAATGGGCCAAAATACCAGCAACAGTGTGTGAAAACCTTGTGAAGAATTACAGAAAACGTTTGACCTCTGTCATTGCCAGCAAAGGGTATATAACAAAGTATTGAGATAAACTTTTGTTATTGACCAAATACTTATTTTCCACTATAATTTGCAAATAAATTAATTAAAAATCCTACAATGTGATTTTCTGGAATTGTTTTTCTTATTTTGTCTGTCATAGTTGAAGTGTACCTATGATGAAAAAAAGGCCTCTCTCATCTTTTTAAGTGGGAGAACTTGCACAATTGGTGGCTGACTAAATACTTTTTTGCCCCACTGTATACATCTACCTGATGCATTGTTACACCATGTAGGAGCAGTATAGACCTAGTCTGTTCATTATATACATTACATGATGTATTGTTACATGACTGATGACTGGTTAAGGGCTTGTAAGTAAGCATTTCACGGTAAAGTCTAAGTTGGTGTCTTGACGGATTTACATATATATATATATTGAAATGTTGCTGACACCCCTCCCCAGAGGTGTCTCATTATTGGGATTCATTTCTGATTCCTACCTGTAGCTAACTATGAGGTGTCTAGTGATACAGGTTAAATGCACTGTTGGAAATTGGTGGTTGGTATCGGAATCGAGGGAACAAGCAGTGTTGGACACGGCCATATTATCCCACACACAGTCTCTGTGGTTCATATGAACCCCATTCCTGGGAAATAGAATTGATTATAAATCGCCCCAGTCTGTTACCACAGAAGGGTTCCGTCTGTCCCATTCCCTCCTAGGTTACGGGGCTCTTTGTCACCAGTACCTATGACTGGTTGATTGGGGAATCCTCAATGCTTATTATAGAAAAAGTAGTTTGGGCAAAACTATTTAGTAAACTGAAATAAAATAACTGTTTGAAATTTGTTTAACTTTTCCACAACTAAAATAGCCTAAAATAATAACCAGCATGAATTATGTTTTATTTTAATAATTCATATCTTAACTTTGGGCAAAAATGGAATTGGGTTTTAAATATTTTTTTGTGGTTTTAAAGCTTCTGAAAATGGTGGCTGGCAAATGCTGTCATGGGATGAAAATGTTTTAAATAGACCTAGCTTGTGTATCACTATCACTTGCCATCACCAGAAATACTTTATCAAATGAGGATATTGGAAACACCTTTCGATTTGTATTAACAGCTTAAAGAAAATTACATTGGCATGAATTACCCTCTGTGAACAAGAAGAACAACATTACAAATAATTTCAGAGATGTGAGATAATGAACTTGTTCTCTGTAATATCGTATAGCTTTGCAATCGTATTACGTACTTTCAAGGAAAATAGGCATTTCTCGACTCATCCCCTGACTTTAAAAAGTGATTTTCCTCTGTGGAGATGGGAGAACCTTCCAGAAGGACAACCATCTCTGCTGCACTCCACAAATCAGACCTTTATGGTAGAGTGGCCAGACAGAAGCCGAACTTGAAACATTGTATCATTGTATCAACTAACAACTGGGTTTGCCCAAAACTCAAGATGGCCCAGAAGCTTGCTCTCAGTTTCCCCTGCCAGTGAATTCTCGACCGATCAGCGCATTACGTTTTTCCCTTTCGTGCCAAGTGGTTATCAAAAGGGCGAGAGCTGGAAGAGATGGAAATATTTTTCAAATACTTTGAGGAACTATTCTCATTTGCAATTGATTTGGATTAGACTTTGTTTACTTGCTGTTTGAGGTGCATAAAACATTACTTTGAGAAGCTCCTCAACTCATTAGTGGCGGTGCGTTAAGACAATCAGAAATACTATCAGACATCCCCAAATGGGCACATTTATAGACCTACATTTGCGCTCAGGCCAGGTAGACTAGCCCTACTTCTAATTAGTTGTGCATCCTTACTCAACATTGACAGGAATGTTTCAAATAAAATACAATTAATAAATTGAAAAAACTGGCACATTGCGGGGTAAGGTCTGGGTGGTCTGTCAGGGGCCATTTCATTTAGTATCCATTTGGTGCGGCATGGGGAATGATTGTATTTTCCCATAGTATGTTTTACCGAAGTTGACCGACTGAAAGGGAGTGTAACTTTATGACTGTTGGATTCTAAACTTTGAACATTGAGATATTAAAGACAGAATGGGTCAGACGCAGAGTATATAAAGGGGTGAGATCTGTAGAAAGACAGAGTGGCTGTGGAATGTGCTGGGTGGACGGGAGGAGATCACAGGATTGCTATAGGGGAAGTGTTACGGTGCGTGAATGAGGACCCAAAAGCGAATTAACTTAAACAGAGCTTCTTTAATTACCAAACATAGGTAGGCTCAGACGGACCGGCAGATTCCGACAGGACAAGACAAGGTTACAGCAAACATGACGACAGTCTGGTTCAGGCATGAAACACAACAAACAAGAATCCGACAAGGACAGGAACAAAAACAGAGAGAGATATAGGGGACTAATCAGAGGGAAAAGGGGAACAGGTGGGAGAAGGGGTGACGAGGTAGTCAAGAGGAGACAAGGAACAGCTGGGGGAAAGCGGGGGAGAAAAGGTAACCTAACAACGACCAGCAGAGGGAGACAGGGTGAAGGGAAAGGACAGAGACAAGACACAACATGACAGTACATGACAGTACCCCCCCACTCACCGAGCGCCTCCTGGCGCACTCGAGGAGGAAACCTGGCGGCAACGGAGGAAATCCTCGATCAGCGCACGGTCCAGCACGTCCCGAGAGGGAACCCAACTCCTCTCCTCAGGACCGTACCCCTCCCAATCTACGAGGTACTGGTGACCACGGCCCCGAGGACGCATGTCCAAAATTCTACGGACCCTGTAGATGGGTGCGCCCTCGACAAGGATGGGGGGGGGGGGGGAAGACGAGCGGGGGCGCGAAGGACGGGCTTGATGCAGGAGACATGGAAGACCGGGTGGACGCGACGAAGGTATCGCGGAAGAAGAAGTCGAACTGCGACAGGATTAATGACCCGAGAAATACGGAACGGACCAATGAACCGCGGGGTCAACTTGCGAGAAGCCGTCTTAAGGGGAAGGTTCTGAGTGGAGAGCCAAACTCTCTGACCGCGACAATATCTAGGACTCTTAGTTCTACGCTTATTAGCAGCCCTCACAGTCTGCGTCCTATAACGGCAAAGTGCAGACCTGACCCTCTTCCAGGTGCGCTCGCAACGTTGGACAAAAGCCTGAGCGGAGGGGACGCTGGACTCGGCGAACTGAGATGAGAACAGCGGAGGCTGGTACCCGAGGCTACTCTGAAAAGGAGATAGCCCGGTCGCAGACGAAGGAAGCGAGTTGTGGGCGTATTCTGCCCAGGGGAGCTGTTCTGACCAAGACGCAGGGTTGCGAAAAGAAAGACTGCGTAAGATGCGACCAATAGTCTGATTGGCCCGTTCTGCTTGACCGTTAGACTGGGGGTGAAAGCCGGAAGAGAGACTGACGGAAGCCCCAGTCAAACGGCAAAACTCCCTCCAAAATTGAGACGTGAATTGCGGACCTCTGTCCGAAACGACGTCTGACGGAAGGCCATGAATTCTGAAAACATTCTCGATGATGATTTGTGCCGTCTCTTTAGCAGAAGGAAGCTTAGCAAGGGGAATGAAATGAGCCGCCTTAGAGAACCTATCGACAACCGTAAGAATAACCGTCTTCCCCGCTGACGAAGGCAGTCCGGTGACAAAATCTAAGGCGATGTGAGACCACGGTCGAGAGGGAATAGGAAGCGGCCTGAGACGGCCGGCAGGAGGAGAGTTACCGGACTTAGTCTGCGCGCAGACCGAACAAGCAGCCACGAAACGACGCGTGTCATGCTCCCGGGTGGGCCACCAAAAACGCTGGCGAATGGAAGCAAGCGTACCCCGAACGCCAGGGTGGCCGGCTAACTTGGCAGAGTGAGCCCACTGAAGAACGGCCAGACGAGTAGGAACGGGAACGAAAAGAAGGTTCCTAGGACAAGCGCGCGGCGACGGAGTGTGAGTGAGCGCTTGTTTTACCTGCCTCTCAATTCCCCAGACAGTCAACCCGACAACACGCCCCTCAGGGAGAATCCCCTCGGGGTCAGTGGAGGCTACTGAAGAACTGAAGAGACGAGACAAAGCATCAGGCTTGGTGTTCTTAGAGCCCGGACGATAAGAAATCACGAACTCGAAACGAGCGAAAAACAGCGCCCAACGCGCCTGACGCGCATTAAGTCGTTTGGCAGAACGGATGTACTCAAGGTTCCTATGGTCAGTCCAAACGACAAAAGGAACGGTCGCCCCCTCCAACCACTGTCGCCATTCGCCTAGGGCTAACCGGATGGCGAGCAGTTCGCGGTTACCCACATCATAGTTACGTTCCGACGGCGACAGGCGATGAGAAAAATACGCGCATGGGTGGACCTTGTCGTCAGAGAGGGAGCGCTGAGAAAGAATGGCTCCCACGCCCACCTCTGACGCGTCAACCTCGACAACGAACTGTCTAGAGACGTCAGGTGTAACAAGGATAGGAGCGGATGTAAAACGATTCTTGAGGAGATCAAAAGCTCCCTGGGCGGAAACGGACCACTTAAAGCACGTCTTGACAGAAGTAAGGGCTGTGAGAGGAGCTGCCACCTGACCGAAATTACGGATGAAACGACGATAGAAGTTCGCGAAGCCGAGAAAGCGCTGCAGCTCGACGCGTGACTTAGGGACGGGCCAATCAATGACAGCTTGGACCTTAGCGGGATCCATCTTAATGCCTTCAGCGGAAATAACAGAACCGAGAAATGTGACGGAGGAGGCATGAAAAGTGCACTTCTCAGCCTTCACAAAAAGACAATTCTCTAAAAGGCGCTGGAGGACACGTCGAACGTGCTGAACATGAATCTGGAGTGACGGTGAAAAAATCAGGATATCGTCAAGGTAAACGAAAACAAAGATGTTCAGCATGTCTCTCAGGACATCATTGACTAATGCCTGAAAGACAGCTGGAGCGTTAGCGAGGCCGAAAGGAAGGACCCGGTATTCAAAGTGCCCTAACGGAGTGTTAAACGCCGTCTTCCACTCGTCCCCCTCCCTGATGCGCACGAGATGGTAAGCGTTACGAAGGTCCAACTTAGTGAAAAACCTGGCTCCCTGCAGGATCTCGAAGGCTGAAGACATAAGAGGAAGCGGATAACGATTCTTCACTGTTATGTCATTCAGCCCTCGATAATCTATGCAGGGGCGCAGAGACCCGTCCTTCTTCTTGACAAAAAAAAACCCCGCTCCGGCGGGAGAGGAGGAGGGGACTATGGTACCGGCGTCAAGAGCTACAGACAAATAATCTTCGAGAGCCTTACGTTCGGGAGCCGACAGAGAGTATAGTCTACCCCGGGGGGGGGTGGTTCCCGGAAGGAGATCAATACTACAATCATACGACCGGTGTGGAGGAAGAGAGGTGGCCCTGGACCGACTGAACACCGTGCGCAGATCGTGATATTCCTCCGGCACCCCTGTCAAATCACCAGGCTCCTCCTGTGAAGAAGAGACAGAGGAAACAGGAGGGATAGCAGACATTAAACATTTCACATGACAAGAGACGTTCCAGGAGAGGATAGAATTACTAGACCAATTAATGGAAGGATTATGACAAACTAGCCAGGGATGGCCCAAAACAACAGGTGTAAAAGGTGAACGAAAAATTAAAAAAGAAATGGTTTCACTATGATTACCAGAAACAGTGAGGGTTAAAGGTAGCGTCTCACGCTGAATCCTGGGGAGAGAACTACCATCCAGGGCGAACAAGGCCGTGGGCTCCTTTAACTGTCTGAGAGGAATGTCATGTTCCCGAGCCCAGGTCTCGTCCATAAAACAGCCCTCCGCCCCAGAGTCTATTAAGGCACTGCAGGAAGCTGACGAACCGGTCCAGCGTAGATGGACCGACAAGGTAGTGCAGGATCTTGAAGGAGAGACAGGAGTAGTAGCGCTCACCAGTAGCCCTCCGCTTACTGACGAGCTCTGGCCTTTTACTGGACATGAAGTGACAAAATGACCAGCGGAACCGCAATAGAGACAGAGGCGGTTGGTGATTCTCCGTTCCCTCTCCTTAGTCGAGATGCGGATACCTCCCAGCTGCATGGGCTCAGCACCCGAGCCGGCAGAGGAAGATGGTAGTGATGCGGAGAGGGGAGCGACGGAGAGCGCGAGCTCCTTTCCACGAGCTCGGTGACGAAGATCAACCCGTCGCTCAATGCGAATAGCGAGTTCAATCAAGGAATCCACGCTGGAAGGAACCTCCCGGGAGAGAATCTCATCCTTTACCTCTGCGCGGAGACCCTCCAGAAGACGAGCGAGCAAGGCCGGCTCGTTCCAGCCACTGGAGACAGCAAGAGTGCGAAACTCAATAGAGTAGTCTGTTATGGATCGATTGCCTTGACATAGGGAAGACAGGGCCCTGGAAGCCTCCTCCCCAAAAACAGATCGATCAAAAACCCGTATCATCTCCTCCTTAAAGTCCTGATACTGGTTAGTACACTCAGCCCTTGCCTCCCAGATTGCCGTGCCCCACTCACGAGCCCGTCCAATAAGGAGAGATATGACGTAGGCGACACGAGCAGTGCTCCTGGAGTAAGTGTTGGGCTGGAGAGAAAACACAATATCACACTGGGTGAGGAACGAGCGGCATTCAGTGGGCTCCCCAGAGTAACACGGCGGGTTATTGATTCTGGGCTCCGGAGATTCGAAAGCCCTGGAAGTGGCCGGTGGATCGAGGCGGAGATGGTGAACCTGTTCTGTGAGGTTGGAGACTTGGGTGGCCAGGGTCTCAACGGCATGTCGAGCAGCAGACACTTCCTGCTCGTGTCTGCCTAGCATCGCTCCCTGGATCCCGACGGCTGAGTGGAGAGGATCCGAAGTCGCTGGGTCCATTCTTGGTCGGATTCTTCTGTTACGGTGCGTGAATGAGGACCCAAAAGCGAATTAACTTAAACAGAGCTTCTTTAATTACCAAACATAGGTAGGCTCAGACGGACCGGCAGATTCCGACAGGACAAGACAAGGTTACAGCAAACATGACGACAGTCTGGTTCAGGCATGAAACACAACAAACAAGAATCCGACAAGGACAGGAACAAAAACAGAGAGAGATATAGGGGACTAATCAGAGGGAAAAGGGGAACAGGTGGGAGAAGGGGTGACGAGGTAGTCAAGAGGAGACAAGGAACAGCTGGGGGAAAGCGGGGGAGAAAAGGTAACCTAACAACGACCAGCAGAGGGAGACAGGGTGAAGGGAAAGGACAGAGACAAGACACAACATGACAGTACATGACAGGAAGAGGATGGACATCTGTGGATTAGGCGAAGGAGGGGTTGAGGTCAGGTCAGATTCCCTGAAGGGAGTTATAAGAGTTCCTTCCTGGGTCGGTGAAGAGTGGTATTACATTTAAGGAAGAAACCTGAGCCTCAGACTCATCACCTGTGGAAGGCGGGGCTTCCAGCGTGGCGTGAATTTAATAGCATGTTCAAATCAAATTTATTTATATAGCCCTTCGTATGTCAGCTGATATCTCAAAGTGCTGTACAGAAACCCAGCCTAAAACCCCAAACAGCAAGCAATGCAGGTGTAGAAGCACGGTGGCTAGGAAAAACTCCCTAGAAAGGCCAAAACCTAGGAAGAAACCTAGAGAGGAACCAGGCTATGAGGGGTGGCCAGTCCTCTTCTGGCTGTGCCGGGTGGAGATTATAACAGAACATGGCCAAGATGTTAAAATATTCATACATGACCAGCATGGTCAAATAATAATAATCACAGTAGTTGTCGAGGGTGCAGCAAGTCAGCACCTCAGGAGTAAATGTCAATTGGCTTTTCTTAGCCGATCATTAACCTCTCTGAACCACCCATACACCGGATCTGGGATAATTGTCATCAGCAACGCTGAATAGCATAGCGCCACAGTCAAATAATATTACTAGAAAATATTCATATTCATGAAATCACAAGTGCAATATTGAAAAACACAGTTTAGCCTTTTGTTAATCCACCTGTCATCTCAGATTTTGAAATGATGCTTTACAGCGAAAGCAATACAAGCATTTGTGTAAATTTATCGATCGCTCGACAAAACAATAAGTACACTTAGCATCAGGCAAATTGGTCACGAAAATCCGAAAAGCAATCAAATTAATCGTTTACCTTTGATGATCTTCGGATGTTTTCACTCACGAGACTCCCAGTTAGACAACAAATGTTCCTTTTGTTCCATAAAGATATTTTTTATACCCAAATACCTTCGTTAGTTTGGTGCATTATACCCAGGAATCCACCGGAAAGAGCGGTCATGACAACGCAGACAAAAATTCCAAATTATATCCATAATGTCCACTTAAACATGTCAAATGTATTTTATTATCAATCCCCAGGGTGTTTTTCAAATATTTATTTGATAATGTATCAACCGGGACAGTTGGCTTTTCACTAGGACTGGGAGTAACAATGGCCGCCTTTCTTTTTTGCACACAACTCACTCTGAGAGCCCCCACCTATCCACTTACGCAATGTGGTCGGTCACGCTCATTCTTCAAAATAAAACCCTGTAACTATGTCTGAAGACTGTTGACACCTTGAGGAAGCGATAGGAAAAGGAATCTGGTTGATATCCCATTAAATGGAGCAATGGGAGGCTATGGAACATGAAGTTTTCAAAATAGAAGCCACTTCCTGGTTAGATTTTTCTCAGGGTTTTGCCTGCATTATCAGTTCTGTTACACTCACAGACAATATTTTGACAGTTTTGGAAGCTTTAGGATATTCTAGCATCTGGGCTTGAGAAATAGGCTGTTTACTTTGGGAACATTATTTATTTAAAAAAAAAGAAAAATAGTGCCCCCTAGCTGAAAGAGGTTAAACATTTTAAAGGCAATGCTAACAAATACTAATTGGGTGTTTTTCTGACTTCTGACCCAATGGGAATGTAATGAAAGAAATAAAAGCTGAAATAAATAATTATTTGTTCTGACATTTCACATACTTAAAATAATGTGGTGATCCTAACTGACCTAAGACAGAGTATTTTTACTAGGATTAAATGTCAGGAATTGTGAAAAACTGCATTTAAATGTATTTCTTTAATTCTTGCTCCTACTTGAGACGCAGATGTCTCAAGTAGACACCTGGAAATGCAAATGCGCTACGCTAAATGCTAAATGTACTCGTTAAAACTCAAACCTTGATCAAAATTCACAAGCAGGGTATTGAATTAAAGCTACACTCGTTGTGAACCTAGCCAACAAGTCAGATTTTTAAAATGCTTTTCGGCGAAAGCATGAGAAGCTATTATCTGATAGCATGCAACACCTCAAAATGCCTGAATGCGACGTAAACAAAGACTTTGCTTATCCGGCGCTGCACAAAACGCAGAAATAAAATATAAAACATTCATTACCTTTGACGAGCTTCTTTCTTGGCACTCCTATATGCCCCATAAACATCACTATTGGGTCTTTTTTTCGTTTAAATCGGTCCATATATACCCAAAATAGCTTTCTATGGAAGCTGTGTCATTCAGAAAAAAACATTGTTTTTAAACGCTGCGTCATTTTTTAAAATTAAAAAAGTCGACGATAAACTTTCACAAAACACTTCGAAATCCTTTTGTAATCCAACTTTAGGTATTAGTAAACGTTTATAATCTATCAAAATGATTACAGGGCGATGTATATTCAATAGCTCCTCGTCTGCAAATCAATGGCTGCCAATGTCCACATTGAAAACATCCTGGTGGAGACCGGAAGAAACAGAATCCAGATAGTTGGATTTTCCAACAAAAAATTCCATTGAAAATGACGACAATGGCGACATCGTGTGGAATTTGTATGAATTGCATGCAGGTCGATATTAAATTTTGTCCCCTTTTAACAACCCATGAAAGTGACTTATGGAAATTATTTTTAGCTTTCAGAGAGCAGTTTTTCTTGCGTTTTTCAATGAAACACACGATCTGTTATAGTCACAGCCGTGATTTAACCAGTTTTAGAAACTTCAGAGTGTTTTCTATCCACACATACTAATCATATGCATATACTATATTCCTGGCATGAGTAGCAGGACGCTGAAAAGTTGCGCGATTTTTAACAGAATGTTCGAAAAAGGAGGGGGTAGAAGTAAGAGGTTTTAAGATGTAAACTTCCGACTTAAACTGTATATTGCTGTTTAATGGACCCTATGATCACTTCGCTACATAGCTGATGCCTGCTGAATTGTTCATTATTCACGGATCTCCATTTTGTTTATTTTGTTTATCTATCGGCCCCAGCCTCGAACTCAGACCCTGTGTGTAGTTAACTGACCCTCTCTGCCCTTTCATCGCCATTTTACCTGTTGTTGCTGTCTTAACCGTTTTTGTCTTAGCTAGCTCTCCCAATCAAGACCTGTGATTGCTTTATGCCTCGCTTTGTCTTTCTCTAATGTCAATATGCCTTGTATACTGTTGTTTAGGGTAGTTATCATTGTTTTATTTTACTGCGGAGCACCTAGTCCCACTCAATATGCCTCAGAGAGCTCTTTTGTCCCAACTACCACATATGCGGTGACCTCACCTAGCATAACTAGTGCATCCAGAGATGCAACCTCTCTTATCGTCACTCAATACCTAGGTTTTTCTCCACTGTACCCGCACCCTACCATACCCCTGTCCGTACAAAATGCCTTTAATCTATCCTACCACGCCCAGAAATCTGCTCCTTTTATTCTCTGTTCCCAACGCACTAGACGACCAGTTCTGATATCATTTAGCCGTACCCTCATCCTACTCCTCTGTTCCTCGGGTGATGTAGAGGTTAACCCAGGCCCTATGTGTCCCCGGGCGCTCTCATTTGTTGACTTCTGTGACCGTAAAAGCCTTGGTTTCATGCATGTTAACATCAGAAGCCTCCTCCCTAAGTTTGTTTTACTCACTGCTTTAGCACACTCCGCCTACCTTGATGTCCTTGCCGCGTCTGAATCCTGGCTTTGGAAGCCCACCAAAAATTCAGACATTTCCATCCCCAACTACGAAATTTTCCGTCAAGATAGAACTGCTAAAGGGGGAGGAGTTGCAATCTACTGCAGAGATGGCCAGCAAAGTTCTGTCATACTTTCCAGGTCCATACCCAAACAATTCGAGCTTCTAATTTAAAAAAAAAAATGAATCTCTCCAGAAATGAGTCTCTCACTGTTGCCGCCTGTTATAGACACACACCCCCCCCCCCCCCAGCTCAAAGCTGTGACCTGGACACCATATGTGAATTGATTGCCCCCATATATCTTCAGAGTTTGTTCTGTTAGGTCACCTAAACTGGGATATGCTTAACACCCCGGGCCGTCCTACAATTCAAGCTAGATGCCCTCAATCTCACACAAATTATCAAGCAACCCATCAGGTACAACCCGAAATCCGTAAACCTTTGCACCCTTATAGATATTATCCTGACCAACTTGCCCTCCAAATACACCTCTGCTGTTTTCAATCAGGATCTCAGCGATCACTGTCTCATTGCCTGTATCTGTTATTGGTTCGCAGTCAAATGACCACCCCTCATCACTGTCAAACGCTCCATAAATCACTTCTGCGAGCAGGCATTTCTAAATCGACCTGGCCCGGGTATCCTGGAAGGATATTGACCTCATCCCATCAGTAGAAGAGGCCTGGTTGTTCTTTAAATGTATATTCCTCACCATCTTAAATAAGCATGTCCCTTTCAAAAAAATGTAGAACTAAGGAAATATATAGTCCTTGGTTCACTCCAGACCTGACTGCCCTCGACCAGCACAAAAACATCCTGTGGCGTACTGCGCTAGCATCGAATAGTCCCCGCGATATGCAATTTTTCAGAGAAGTCGGGAACCAATACACACTGTCAGTTAGGAAAGCAAAGGATAACTTTATCAAACAGAAATGTGCATCCTATCACTCTAACTCCAAAAGTTTTGGGACACTTAAGTCCATGGAGAATAAGAGCACCTCCTCCCAGCTGTCCACTGCACTGGGGCTAGGAAACACTGTCACCACCGATAAATCCACGATAATCGAGAATTTCAATTAGCTTTTCTCTACGGCTGGCCACGCTTTTTTCCTTGCTACCCAGGATCCAACCACTGTGTCCGATTTCAAAAAGGTGTTACGAGGAAAGAACACCATGCGAAAATCTGACGACAGCGTCCCGCTTACCAAACACATGAAAATCATTTTTCAACCAGGCAGGTGCGACACAAACTTAAGAAATAGCAACAAAATGAATCACTTACCTTTCATCTTCATCTGGTGGCACTCACAAGAGTCCCTGTTACATAGTAAATGTTCGATAAAGACCCTCTTTATGCCCAACAACCTCAGTTTAAATTTGCACGTTATGTTCAGTAATGCACTGTCTCAAACAACTTCCGGTGAAATTGCAGAGAGCCAAATCAAACTACAGAAATACTCATCACAAACATTGATAAAAGATACAAGTGTTATACATAGGCTGTGTCAGATTTCAAAAAGGATTTACAGCGAAAGCATAAAATGCGATTTTCTGAGTGCAGCTCTCAGCTATCAAAACATTACATACAGTTACCAGCCAAGAGGATGAGTCAACAAAAGTAAAAAATAGCGATAAAATTAATCACTTACTTTTGATGATCTTCATATGGTTGCACTCACAGGACTCCCAGTAGAACAATAAATGTTTGTTTTGTTTGAAAAAGTTCCTCTTTATGTCCAAAAACCTCCGTTTGGTTTGCGCGTTTTGTTCAGTTATCAACTAGCTCCAGTGCGTACACAACAGTCAGATGAAAAGTCAAAATAATATAGGTAAAGTTCTTAAAAACATGTCAAACGATGTCTATAATCAATCCTCAGGATGTTTTTAGCATAAATATGCAATAATATTTAATCCGGACAATAGCGTTGTCAATAGAAAGGAAAAATAACACACAGCTCTCGGCCACGCGCAATAAACAACTCTGGGCCATCAGATAGACAACTTCATCTGAGTGGTCTTATTCTCTCATTTTTCACAATACAAGCCTGAAACAATTTCTAAAAACTGTTGACATCTATTGGAAGCCATAACACTCCTTCTGTGGCCTCCAACTGCTCTTAACCTCTCTTGTGCATGTGGGACGCTGGCGTCCCTTCTGGCCAACATCCGGTGAAATTGCAGAGCGTGAAATTCAAAAATACTAAATTAAAATATTTAACATTCTTGAAAATATGTTATACATCAAAATACATCTTAACTCCTTGTTAATCCAGCCGCTGTCAGATTTCAAAAACTCTTTAAGGTGAAAAGCATACCATGCAATGATCTGAGGATAGCGCTCAGCTACCAAAACATTAAATACAGTTAGCAGCCAGGTGGATTAGTCACAAAAGTCAGAAATAGCAATAAAATGAATCACTTACCTTTGATGATCGGTTTCCTCATTAGCAGGGAGGAGTTTCTGCAATCAAATTGCCCTCGTGCCGCAATTTTAGCAAACACAGAAAGGGGCCTATATTGGAGACCAAAAGTCATCTGGCACACTGCTTAAAGTTTCAACAACATGAATAACTTATTTCTAGCCTACAATCATCGATGTTACTACTAATGTGAAAACAAGACAAAATATGACTATTCATTCTCATTTTAAGGCAAATGTCAAATAATTTTAACATTCATTACATAACATCATGGCTACGCTGTTGGCATCACTTTTTTTACAGTGGATTACCACTGTTGTGGTCTTTTAATCATCTGTCTGACTTTGTTGTTCACACAGGAGAGATACGGGACTATCGTGAATCCTCTGGGGAGCAACAACAACCTCATGATGCTGAAGAGGCAGAGGAGAGTCCCTCCAGATCAGAACACCTCAATAAACACCTGCAGAGATCCACAGGGAAGAGAAATCTCTGCTGCTCTGACTGTGGGATGAGATTCAACTCATCAGGCATTAAAATTCATCAGAGAACACACACAGGAACCTTATAGTTTTGATCAATCTGGGAAGAGTTTGGGTCAATCTGGAGATCTGATAGTGCACCAGATAACACACACAGGAGAGACATCTTATAGCTGTTATCAATGTGGGAAGAGTTTTACTACATCTGGTCAACTGACTCAACACCAGAGAACACACACAGGAGAGAAATCGTATAGCTTTGATCAATGTGGGAAGAGTTTTGGTCAATCTGGAGATCTGACAGTGCACCAGAGAACACACACAGGAGAGAAACCTTATAGCTGTGATCAATGTGGGAAGAGTTTTGGTCAATCTTGCCATCTGACTCAACACCAGAGAATCCACACAGGAGAGACATCTTATAGGTGTGATCAATGTGACAAGAGATACTCTGAAAAAAGATCTCTGATCAATCATCAGAAAATAGATACATGAAGGAGTTATTTTGTGATATCAATGAAAAAATGTCACAATGTAGAATGTTTTAACATTGTAGAAGGAGTATTTTAACGATGTCACAATGTAGAAGCCTAAATGTTTGTCCCCTGTTCTATTGATTTCAGCATGATATGGATATTAGCCTCAGGGGGGAAATCCAGGCTCTGAAATGGAAGAGTACTATTTATGTGATTTAACAAAAAGTGACTAACAAAAAAAGAGTTACACTTAACATGTTGGTGACCCACTTTAATCAAAATGCAACACTTCAAAATGTAGCTAGCTGTTTTCTACAAATTGTCCTCTAACCAGTGATGTTTACATTACTTCCAGATTCCGTGTGGTTTTTGAGCTGTTAGTTTTAACAGGACTTGCAACCTCATCTCCCTCCTCTCGGCACAAATTATTTCAATGTGATATTGATGAGTTATGACAAATAAGTGTTGTGTTCCTTTGTTTAGTGACCCCTAAATTTAAATGCATCACTCCAAAATGTAACTGACTGTCTTCGGCAGGTTGTCCTCTAACCAGTGAGATCAAAGATATCTCCCATTCCCATGTGTTTTTTTAGTTGTGTTAGTTTCAACATCATGTACAACCCGATTTCCCCCCTAATTGATATCAGTGATTTATTGCTTCTTGTCAAAACAACAGCGTTTCTGTTCAGTTTATAAGGATCTTGTTTAACAAATACAAGTAATATGATTATTGTGGCAGATGTTTGTGTGTATAGCACATTTTATGTTTAATTTTTCAATATATCACAAACTGTTTCTGCATATTGGTTATTGATTTGGACACGTTAAAACTGTGTTTTGACATTGGGGCTATCCCACCTAGCAAAATGTCATTGAAAAGAAGACTATGCCCGACATCCAATATTCTTTCAGTTGTAGTTGAAAGCTATAGTTTAAAAGGTATTTTCTGGTCTTTTTTTAAATTACTAGAAAACAACTCAATTTCAACAAACTTTCAGGTAGCCTAGTTGTTAGAGCATTGGGCCAGTAAACGAAAGGTTGCTGGATCGAATCCCCTAGCTGACAAGGTAACAATATGTAGTTTTGCCCCCGTACAAGTCAGTTAACCCACTGTTCCCCGGGTAGGCCGTCATTGTAAATAAGAATTTGTTCTTAGCTGACTTGCCTAGTTAAATAAAGGTAAATAAATCATATATATATATATACATACACACACACACACACATGGACGCAGTATAATCAATTCGATTAACAATCCTGCATCAATTAAATAAAAAGTGGACTAGAGTTCTAGAAGCTGGTGAGTTAAGAAAAATATAATATTATTGTATTTTCCTGTGAAGCCATTGTGTTGCATCATGTCTGAAATGTGATGTATAAATAAAGCTTGATTTGATTTCAACAAAATAATCCAATGACTGACCAGTCAACAGACTCTTGGTCAAATCAAATCAAATGTACATCAGCTGATATTCTTACATCAGCTGATATCTCAAAGTGCTGGGGACAGCACGGACTGGGGACAGCAAGGAGTCATCATGCCAGGTAGTCCTGAGGCATGGTCCTAGTGCTCAGGTCCTCCTCCTCCGAGAGAGAGAATTAGAGAGAGCATACTTAAATTCACACAAGACATCGGATAAGACAGGAGAAGAACTACTGCAGCATAAATACTGGAGGCTGAGACAGGAGGGGTCAGGAAAAACTGTGGCCCCATCCGATGATACCCCCGGACAGGGCCAAACAGGAAGGATATAACCCCACCCACTTTGCCAAAGCACAGCCCCCACACCACTAGAGGGATATCTTCAAACACCAACTTACCATCCTGAGACAAGGCCGAGTATAGCTCACAAAGATCTCCGCCATGGCACAACCCAAGGGGGGGCGCCAACCCAGACAAGAAGATCACATCAGTGACTCAACCCACTCAAGTGATGCCTCCTAGGGACGGCATGATAGAGCACCAGTAAGCCAGTGACTTAGTCCCTGTAATAGGGTTAGAGGCAGAGAATCCCAGTGGAGAGAGGGGAACAGGCCAGGCAGAGACAGCAAGGGCGGTTCGTTGCTCCAGAGCCTTTCCGTTCACCTTCACACTCCTGGGCCAGACTACACTCAATCATATCACAATCCTGGGCCAGACTACACTCAATCATATGACCCACTGAAGAGATGAGTCTTCAGTAAAGACTTAAAAGTTGAGACCGAGTCTGCGTCTCTCACATTGGTAGGCAGACCATTCCATAAACATGGAGCTATATAGGAGAAAGCCCTGCCTCCAGCTGTTTGCTTAGAAATTCTAGGGACAATTAGGAGGCCTGCGTCTTGTGACCGTAGCGTACGTGTAGGTATGTACGGCAGGACCAAATCGGAAAGATAGGTAGGAGCAAGCCCATGTAATGCTTTGTAGGTTAGCAGTAAAACCTTGAAATCAGCCCTTGCCTTAACAGGAAGCCAGTGTAGGGAGGCTAGCACTGGAGTAATATGATCATTTTTTTTGTTCTAGTCAGGATTCTAGCAGCCGTATTTAGCACTAACTGAAGTTTATTTAGTGCTTTATCCAGGTAGCCGGAAAGTAGAGCATTGCAGTAGTCTAACCTAGAAGTAACAAAAGCATGGATACATTTTTCTGCATTATTTTTGGACAGGAAGTTTCTGATTTTTGCAATGTTATGTAGATGGAAAAAAGAGCTGTCCTTGAAACAGTCTTGATATGTTTGCCAAAAGAGAGATCAGGGTCCAGAGTAACGCCAAGGTCCTTCACAGTTTTATTTGAGATGACTTACCAACCATCAAGATTAATTGTTAGATTCAACAGAAGATCTCTTTGTTTCTTGGGTCCTAGAACAAGTATCTCTTTTTTGTCCGAGTTTAAAAGTAGAAAGTTTGCAGCCATCCACTTCCTTATGTCTGAAACACAGGTTTCTAGCGAGGGCAATATTGGGGCTTCACCATGTTTCATTGAAATGTACAGTTGATTTGTCAGAGGTCAAACCATTCACAGAGACAAACTGATATCTTTCCGACAGATAAGATCTAAACCAGGCCAGAACTTGTTTTAATTTTAATCATCCACTGCACAATAAGCAAGAACATAGCTAGCTACGTGATGTAATCTATCTGCATGGCAAATATCAGCAAGGAAAACTTACAAAATTGTACATTCAATTTCCAGTAAATTCTTCAGTTAGCTAGATTCTATACATTCACTGTTTCACAAAATTACATCCTGGTTTGCTAGTTGTTTCAGGTGTCCCTAAAACAACCAGAATTACAATTTCATACTCATGTCACAACACCCATAAAGCTAGCCCGCTAGCTGGCTAATGTTAGTTAGCCAGCTAGCTGGTTAATGTTAGCTAGTCAGCTAGCTTGCTAAATAAAGATTTTCGTAAATTAACTTTATGATAAAAAAAAAAGCATAATCGTTTGTCTCTAACATTCCTGGCAACTGTGCATGTTTTTGCATGATTCGTTATGATGTTACAATTCCTTACATTTGCCTACATCCTAGTATTTCTGTCCGCCATCTTTGATCCAGTTCAGTTCTGTGTAGGGGTACCCCTCTCTCCTAGTATTTCTGTCCGCCATCTTTGATCCAGTTCAGTTCTGTGTAGGGGTACCCCTCACTCCTAGTATTTCAGTCCGCCATCTTTGCTGAAGAAAGTCTCACAGTCACTTGTACAGCAGCAGCCTCCCCCGGTCCTAGTGCCGGCCTGGTAAGATGTTTAAGATGCGATGGAACGGTTAACGAAAAATATAAATCACAGAAAAAATATATTGACTGATATTGATTTATTTAGGAGGGGTTAATTCATATTTTAGGACTAGCGTCGTCTCCGATTCCTACCCTTTAACTTTTTGTCTGAAAATTAAATCTACATTTTACTCAACTGCGTTACCCACTCCAGTCAACAGATGGCGGTGTGGGAATTTACGGCAATGCTGTTAGTGTGACGTAAAATCTAGTGGACGGAACGCTTATTTTTTTTTGACATTTCTGGGATTTTTTATTATAGCTCATGAAACATGGGACCAACACTTTACATGTTGTTTATATTTCTGGTTATTATAATTTAAGAGCTTTGAAAAAATAAAAAATTCATCCAGATGTGCAAATTTGACACATACCTGACTGAAAGTTGTATTAACTACCAAAGGGGCTTGGCTTCTACAAAGTATTTCTCTCAGTAAATGAGATCTATTTCATTTTCAATGTTGCTAAAACTTAAAATAAACATGCTTTCATTATGTCACTGAGGTATTTGCACAGAGATGGTTGAGAAATATTTGAACCATTCTGAAATCAGGCTGATTTAAAAAATAAATTGTGGAGTAAGTCAAGGGGTTGAATACTTCGAAGGCACTGTGCATGACAAATATTTTCTCTTACAAACCAATATGGTATAGACAGACGGAAAGTAACGATGAAAATGTGTTATTAACCACAAACGACAGCTTTGTTTTTATTTAAAAAATGGGTTTTAACAGTTCCATTTTTCAGTACAAAACATTTGAAGCCATGCCAATCAAACAAGTCAACTGTGAAAATCGGGGGAAAAGTATGATTTCCCCCTGTCCAAAAATAACATACATATTTTATCCTTCTCTAATTATGGGAAATATTACACTAACGGAAAAAAAAACAACTACCAATCACTCATCGTTAGCCAATAGTAATATAAAAATGATCAATGTGAAGTCCTGTTGGTCAGGTTAGTCCGAACACACGTCGTCGAACAGAGTCCAGTCCGAACACACGCCTCCACAGTTCCGATCAACAAGATGGCGTCTGTCTACTCTATGCAGTCTTCTGCTGGCCCTTCTTCCCGATCAGGGACTTGTGGATGTGGGGGATCACACCGCCTCCAGCTATGGTGGCCTTGACGAGGGAGTCCAACTCCTCGTCTCCACGGATAGCGAGCTGCAAGTGGCGGGGAGTGATACGCTTCACCTTCAGATCTTTAGAGGCATTACCAGCCAACTCTAGTACCTCAGCGGTGAGATACTCAAGGATGGCAGCACTATATACAGCCGCTGTGGCTCCGACACGTCCGTGGCTGGTAGTGCGGGTCTTTAAGTGCCTGTGGATACGCCCCACTGGAAACTGCAGTCCAGCTCTCTGGGAGCGTGACACAGCTTTTGCCTTGGCCTTACCACTGTCTTTTCCTGCCTTACTGCCAGCCATTTCAGCGTTTTGTTATTTGGTTGAGGAACTGAGGAGCTCTGAAACAATTTCGGAACGCTTCTGTCAACAGCAGCAACAGTTAGTCAGACACCTCGGTAGCTTGCTAGACAAAATAGCCGAACCAGTAAAGCTCTTTAGACGCTTTCGTGTATATTAGCCACTGTGTTTTAAACCCACTTCTGTCGTCTAGTTAGTTATCCGATTTAATTTCATATTTACGGTGTTGTTATTAGTCAGTTAGCGGGCTGGATAAGTTAGCATTAGCCTAGCTAACATCCCCGACCATGAGTTCACTGAGCTACTCTCCTCCTGCTAAAGAAGAGGATGATATCACAGTAAAATAAGAAGTAGAGGTTAGGCTGTTACAGTGAAAGAAGAAGAGAAAGACGTTTCAGTGAAAGAGGAGGAAGATGCGTTCAGAGTGAAAGAGGAGGATGGGGAGATTACTGTCACATCCAAATAGGAGGAAACTGGATATCTGGGCCCGGTTTCCCAAACGCATCTTAAGGCATCCAATGGTTCTAACAATGAACTTAGCCATAAGATGGTTTTGAGAAACCGTTCCCTGATTAACACTAGTAAGTACTGTCTTAAAACAGAGACACAAACTCTGCGGCTGTTGAACTGATGTTTGGTGTTAAAGGGGCAATATGCAATAGCTACATCCATATTTTGATTTTTTAATTATTTATTTATAGCCATTGATTCTTGAAGAATATAACACATGCTTCATGAGCTTAGTTCAAATGTTGTACCCCATCAGAACCCCAAATAAAACATTTTTTTACTCCAATGTTTAGAAGCAATGTAAATCAACACTGTATAGCCTCAAACCATGGTTAAAATTATAATGTTGATATCATGGATGGTCAGTCCTTGCATCCATAGGTCTGTCTATGAATTTGAAAGTAGTTACATTTCTCCAACCCTATCATCTTATTACCAAAACAGTGTTTGAACTGCAGATTGATTGATTGATGTGTGGGTTTTTTAAACAGCAACAAAATGGCTGCCCAGAGACTTGGTTTTGTAAACAGCTGAGGGATGGGGGAAGGAAAAATGTAACAACTCTTAAATTCATAGAGAAAGCTATTGTAGCCACCGTAACCCAACACCTAGCTACCCAACACCTAGCTACCCCAACACCTAGCTACCCCATCAAGAAGTTCAGACTTCTTTGAGTAACAGTTATATGGTGTTGGTTTGACAGTCGCTGGACCCAGGTTTGAGTTCAGCTCAGGGCTACCCCCCCCCCCGAATTCACTACACTATGAATACAAGGACTGGCCATCAATGAAGTCACAATTATGGTTTTAAACCGATTTCAAGGATATATAGTATATTCTAGAATTCATCCATGATCCATCCATTCATGATAGTTTAACCAGGTTTCTAGGGTATATAGTATATTCGAGAATTCATCCATGAGGTCATAATGATAGTTTAACATCTGCTAACCATGTGTATGTGACGAATCAAATCTGATTTGATTTGCGATGAGCCAAATAAAGCCCCCCCAGCCAAACCCTCCCCTAAACCGGACAACGCTTGGCCAATTGTGTGCCGCCCTATGGGACTCCCGATCACAACAGGTTGTGGTACAGTCCGGGATCAAATCCTGATCTGCAGTGACGCCTCTAGTACTGCGATGCAGTACCTTAGATCGCTGTGCCACCCAGGCATGACCTTTTTTTTTATCAATTCTGATGGTTGTTAAAAGTGGGATTTTGACATTACTACCATTATATCAACACACTCAGCACTCCCAACAGCCCCAACTAATAATCTCTTTGGCACTGTAGACATCTAGTGACCACTTGATTCCATGTGACCAAATGTAACAGGGTTATATTGGTGATTCCCCTTGCCACTTTATTGTTAAGCCAATGGGGTTTTGGTCTGACTTTTGTCTTGCCTTCACCTACTCAACATGGCATCTTATTGGCTGGTTTGCGTAGCTTGCTTACGAGGGGGGATGTTCCAGTTAGAATCATCCCAGTGAACAAGCACCAAACCAGCGGTAAATTGTTGGTTGCAAAGCACTGTACATCAAAAGTGATTTTTATACTCTCAAGTGATGATTTAAATGTACAATTTATATCAAATTGTTTGTAAATGTTATTCGAACATCACACATAAGATGCAGCGGTTTTTGGAGAATATTTGTTGTGCATTTTGTTGTAAAGAATTCGCGCCAGTACTAGCTAGCAATTTACTGTGTCTGGTGGGGGCTTAATATATTTTGTACAGTGCGTGAGTGCAGAGTTGGATGGTGAGCCGTGCATTGCATGACGTGCAATTTTGTGCTGTTCCTATCAGGCACATTGTTAAAGATATTATATTGTATATTGTAATTGTATTATTTTGGTAACTAGCCCAGTGAACAAGCACCAAACCAGCGTGCGTGAGTGCAGAGTTGGATGGTGAGCCGTGCATTGCATGACGTGCAATTTTGTGCTGTTCCTATCAGAATAAATCTACATGACTGGTGCTACACGTTGGAGTTCCGTGTCGATGACTGATTATACACAACGCAAGAAGAGTACTGTTACACAAACATTCCTGAGGCTGAGTCTCAAATAGTCGCCTGTCCCTTTTAATAGCCGGGCAATGGCACACATAGCAAATACATTTTGGGTCTAAATTAAAGGAGCTACAATTATAATTTAATTACATATTTTAAATGTCCATAATATCTGCATTAATAGTGGAATGATATTCACAATATTCCTAAACAAATAAATAATCTCGATCTTCTATTGTGTTATTGACTGAATGTTTGTTTATTCCATGTGTAACTCTGTGTTGTTGTTTTTGTCGCACTGCTTTGCTTTATCTTGGGCAGGTCACAGTTGTAAATGAGAACTTGTTCTCAACTGCCCTCCAGGTTAAATAAAGGAGAAATAAATAAAAATAAAAAAATGTAGGAGCAGTATTGACCTAGTCTGTTCATGATATACATCTACATGATGTATTGTTACACCATGTAGGAGCAGTATAGACCTAGTTTGTTCATTATTATACATCTACATGATGTATTGTTACACCATGTAGGAGCAGTATAGACCTACAGTAGCTGGCTACTTATTTAGATTTAGTTTGACTTAATGAAACTGCCTTAAATGTGCCGTAGTAAACATTTTTAATCACACTAATCAATCAACACATTCATGTCTTTGTATGTCTCAATATAATAGTATTATTTTATTAAATCCATTTAAAATAATCTTTGTCTGAAAATGAAATATGACCCTCAACTGCGTTTCCCCTCCAGTCAGCAGACGGCGATGTGCGTCTTTCAGGCGACGCTGCCAGCGTGACGTATAATCTAGTGGACGGTTCTTCAGAAACAGCTGGTCAACCACCTCGGTAGCCTGCTAGACGACATAGCCGAAAGATTCAAGCTATTTATACGCTTTCGGTGTATATTACCTACTGTGTTTTAGACACACTTCTATCGTATCTACTTGTTCACCTATTTAATTTAATATTACGTTATTTTGTATTAGTCAGCTATAGTAAGTAGCTGGCTGGTTAAATTAACCCTAGCCTAGTCGCTAATGATAGCTAGCTAGCTAACATCCCTGAACATGAGCTCCCTAAACTACTCCCCTCCTGTTAACGAAGAGGAGGTCTGTTGGACGGAGGAAGAAGCTCTGGGGCTGAACATTGTCGTGAAAGAGGAGAAGAAAGAGGAGGATGTCACAGTAAAAGAAGAAGTAGAGGGTGAGACTGTTACAGTGAAAGAAGAAGCGAAAGGCGTTTCAGTGAAAGAAGAGGAAGACGCGTTCAGAGTGAAAGAGGAGGAGTATGTTACAATAAATGAAGAGGAGGAAGATAAAGAGGAGGATGTCGTTTTTGGAGTGAAGGAAGGGGAGATTACTGTCACATTGAAAGATGAAGAGGAGGAGAAAGGAGATCTGATTAACACCAGTAAGTACTGCCTTAAATGTTCGGGGTTGGCTCGTCAATACCACTTCAATGGAGGGTCAATAGGATGATGATTGATATGTCTAGAATCAGACGACGTAGATAACAAGTTACCCCTTGTTTTCTCCATTCCGTTTCCCAAAAAATGACATAACATATATATTTGAGAAGGGTCTATATGCTGACCGCAGACTGGGAGGCACGGCATGTAGTGATGGTTTACTACACACCGTGCCCCCCAATAGTGCCATGCGAGAGTTGGGTAGGCTACACCAAAGATTATGATGTACTGACAAGATGTCTCTCCGTTCTAACAAAGGGAGTTGTTGTCCACAAAGCTGCACTGCGGGTTGTCTAGCTCCCACCTATCCTTTCTTTGGATTGGTGGACACATCTTATTATTGTAAACTATTGTTTATATTCTATGAGGGTTGTTGTCGTCAACCGCCTGTATTCAATGGAGAGAGATGCTAAGCTACTAGCATGAATATGCATAGCGATCTGATGACAACTCCTATAGTGTTTTCTAACAAAGTTGTCGGTATGTCACGTGTCCACATAATAACTTAAGCGTTACGAAACTTCTGCTAGATCTAGTAAATCTCATGTAGCAAATAAGCCATTCATTTTGTTGTAGACCAAATTCAACACTTTCCACATTGGGTTGATAGTTGTTTCCACTTGGATACAACCTACTGTAGCCTACTGGCATGACCTAGAGAGATAAAACCACTTGGATACAACCTACTGTAGCCTACTGGCATGATCTTCAGAGATACAATCTACTGTAGCCTACTGGCATGACCTAGAGAGATACAACCTACTGTAGCCTACTGGCATGACCTAGAGAGATACAATCTACTGTAGCCTACTGGCATGACCTAGAGAGATAAAACCACTTGGATACAACCTACTGTAGCCTACTGGCATGACCTTCAGAGATACAATCTACTGTAGCCTACTGGCATGACCTAGAGAGATACAACCTACTGTAGCCTACTGGCATGACCTAGAGAGATACAATCTACTGTAGCCTATTGGCATGACCTAGAGAGATACAACCTACTGTAGCCTACTGGTAGACCACACTATCTAGAAAGTTTATCTGTATTTTTCGTAGCTGTCTACATACCACCACAGACCGATGCACGAAGACCACACTCAATGAGCTGTATTCCGCCATAAACAAACAGGAAAACGCTCATCCAGAGGCGGTGCTCCTAGTGGCCTAGGACTTTAATGCAGGGAAACTTAAATCTGTTTTATCTCACTTCTATCAGCATGTTAAATGTGCAACCAGAGGGAAAAAAACTCGAGACCACCTTTACTCCACACACAGAGACGCGTACAAAGCTCTCCCTCGCCCTCCATTTGGCAAATCTGACCATAATTCTATCTTCCTAATCCCTGTTTATAAGCAATAATGAAAGCAGGAATCACCAGTGACTCGGTCAATAAAACTCCGATGCTTAGTTACAGGACTGTTTTGCTAGCACAGACTGGAATATGTTCCGGGATTCTTCCGGTGGCATTGAGGAGTATACCACATCAGTCATTGGCTTAATCAATAAGTGCATCGATGACGTCCCCACAGTGACTGCACTTACATACCCCAACCAGAAGCCATGGAATACAGGCAACATCCGCACTGAGCTAAAAGGCTAGAGCTGTTGCTTTCAAGGAGCGGGACTCTAACCCGGAAGCTTATAGGAAATCCCTCTATGCCATCCGACAAACCATCAAACAGGCAAAGCATCAATAAGGGACTAAGTTCGAACCGTACTACACCGGCTCTGACGCTCTACCAGACGAGCTAAAGTACTTCTATGCTTGCTTCGAGGCAAATAACACTGAAACATGCATGTGAGTACCAGCTGTTCCAGACGACTGTGTGATCGCGCTCTCAGCAGCCGATCTGAGTAAGACCTTTAAACAGGTCAACATTCATAAGGCCATAGTGCCAGACAGATTACCAGGACGTGTACACTAGGTCTATGTTATTTTTAGGTGAAGTTATGGGCCAATTGGCATACACTTAGTGTACAAACCCTCATTGTCAGGCTGATGGTAAAGCTTGCCAAAGGGCATTTTACTGGTTGAAGTGTTGAAGAATAAAGCAGTTGATTTGTGACCAGTAACACAAATATATTAAGATTCAAAAAAGCCTTACAATTATAATCCAAAAGAAGTGTGAAGTGCACTCATAAGCAACCTGGAAATGGAGGCTATTTTTGCTGTCAGCCTATGAGAACTCCCCTGAGTTTTCCCCCACGGTGGTGAATTAGTGAATAGACACAGGACTTAAAGTGAGTTTCCTTGAGTAGCACTCCCAATATTGCACTTCATGGCTACGCTGTTGGCATAACCTTTTACAGGGGATTTCCTCTGTTGTGGGCCTTTAAACATCTGTCTGACTTTGTTGTTCACACAGGAGAGCGAGGTGACTATCGTGGATTCTCTGGGGAGCCTCAACAACCTCATGATGCTGACGAGGCAGAGAAGAGTCTCTGCAGATCAGGACACCCCAAGAAACACCAGCAGAGACCCAAAGGAAAGAAAACTCACCACTGCTCTGACTGTGGGAAGAGTTTTGTTTTCTCAGGACAATTAAAATCACACCAGAGAACACACACAGGAGAGAAATCATATAGCTGTGATCAATGTGGGAAGAGTTTTACTACATTTAACAATCTGATGATACACCAGAGAACACACACAGGAGAGAAACCTTATAGCTGTGATCAATGTGGGAATAGTTTTGTTTCATCTGGTCTTCTGACTGTACATCAGAGAATACATACAGGAGAGAAACCATATAGCTGTACTCAATGTGGGAAGAGTTTTACTCAGCTAAGCAACCTGATTTCACACCAAAGAATACACACAGGAGAGAAACCTTATAGCTGTACTCAATGTGGGAAGAGTTTTACTCAGTCAACCAGCCTGATATCACACCAGAGAACACACACAGGAGAGAAACCTTATAGCTGTGATGAATGTGGAAAGAGTTTTGCTACATCTAGCAATCTGACACTACACCAGAGAACACACACAGGAGAGAAACCTTTTAGCTGTGATGAATGTGGGAAGAGTTTTACTACATCTAGCAAACTGACTCTACACTACAGAACACACACAGGAGAGAAACCTTTTAGCTGTTCTCAATGTGACAAGAGATACTATGATAAATGTTCTCTGATTACACATCAGAAAATACATGCATGAAGGCGTTGTTTCATGATATCAATGAAATTATGTCACAATGTTGAATGTTTAACAATGTAGAAGGAGTATTTTAATGATGTCACAATGTAGAACCCTAAACGTTTGCCCCCTGTTATATTGATTTCAACATGATATGGATATTAGCCTCAGGGGGAAAATCCAGGCTCTGAATTGAAAGTACTATTTATATGATTTAACAAAAAGTGAGTAACAAAAAAGTGCTGTCTTACACTTACCATGTTAGTGGCCAACTTTAATCACAAGTTACACTTTAATAAAAATGTAGTAATATGTTTTCTACAAATTCTCCTCCAACCAGTGATGTACACATTACTCTCAGATTCCGTGTGGTTTTTGAGCTGTTAGTTTTAACAGGACGTGCAACCTCATCTCCCTCCTCTCGGCACAATTGATTTCAACATGATATCGATGAGTGATATCCAAAATGTAGCTGACTGTCTTCTGCAGATTGTCCTCTAACCAGTGAGGTGAAAGATATCTCCCATTCCCATGTGTTTTTTTTAGTTGTGTTAGGTACAACCTGATTTTCCCCCCTAATTGATTTCACTGATTTATTGCCACATGCCAAAACAACAGCGTTTCTGGTTCTTGTGCAGTACGTAAGATGCCTGTTTAAAAAATACAAGTAATATGTATTATTGTGGCAGATGTTTGTGTTTATATAGCTCAATTTATCACAAACTGTTTCTGCATATTGGTTATTAATTTGGAAACATTAAAACTTTGTTTTGACATTGGGCTATCCCACCTAGCAAAATGTAATTGAAAAGACGTTGAGAAGAATACTGCCCGATGTCCAATATACGTTCGGTTTTAGTTGAAGTGAAAGTTGAGAAGATGTCGTTTTTTCAATTCACTTGCAGCCTATACACATGGACGCAGTATAATAAATTGGTCTGTAATCAATTTTATTCGCATTCTTACATCACTCCAGTATTTCTTTGCGACTTTCAAACATCCCACTGTCGAAGAAGCATGTCTCAAATCACCTCATATTTCAAACATTCAGCCTGACAAAAGATACATGTTTTATTATTCCATGCCTCACAATTAAGTTAATTATTGCCAATATATATTAACAAAGGGGTGTACATTTTGTTTTCATATTTACATTTAGTAATAATAATTATTTATGCAACCAACTGACAATTTTTAGGTACAATTATATTGACATTGTTATTCTGCTTTTAGAATATCATTGTTCATTCTCAGATGTGCCAAACCAAATGTACTAGAGAATGAATATTGGGGACTGGGCCCCGATCCAACAACATGCCTATCTAGTGAACCCTGAAAAGAGAGAGAAGCTCTGCAGTGAGGTGGAAAGTTACTACGGATATTGCAGGAGTTTCCTCTTGAAATCAGTGGTAAGGACAACTTGGTTGTTGATTGTCTTCAGGGGGTGTAGTCAAAAAGTTTTGTGTTTAGCCAGTGCGTTGCCATGGATCACAATTTATTTTGACTGCATGTTTTTCCGTATTGGAGATGAGTTTTGTTTGGGCTCGTTTCAAGGGGACGAGAGTTCTAGAAGCTAGTGAGTTTTAGGAAGACGAGAGTTCTAGAAGCTAGTGAGTTAAAAAAATATATATATTGTAGAAAAAAAAAAATATTTAGAAATGTGTTTTTTCTTGTTTTTAATTGTTGACAGCCAGTAGACACCATGTTTATATTGTAGAAGGTGAAGCATTGTAGTTGATTTTAATATGAATTGGAAGTTGTTTTCTGTTGGTGGTGAGTAAACTTGTCCAACAAAAGTATAGGATATATTTGTTGTCTTTAGGGAGAAGTTGTTACAGGCTTTGGTTTTTCCATTTATGTTTTGAGGTTGGACTTTAGCACATATAGCTCGTTAGCACTGTGAGGGAATTTTCTGTTAAACCTTACTAATGCATGTGTAGCAAAATATAATTATTTAAGCCGAGGCATTGGGCTTGAGATTGGTAAAGAACCTAACTCCTATAACATAGAAAAGTGTGTTGATATAGGCCTGTTCTAACTGTTCTGGGTGTGTAGAATGAACCCATGATGTTCAGACACTCAGCCAAGAATATGACAGAAACTGACTGGTTCCTCTTGATCCTCCACAGAGTAAAGGTTATATCCTGCACACCAGTAACAGAGCTATTGTTTTGGAGCCTGTTTCTGGGGAAAGATTGTGGTGGAGAAATCAGAATTAGCTAAGTAACATAGATAATTAAGATGTCTTATCTGCAGAATATGCTGATATGAACTATTGACCTCTTGCTATTAGAATGTCTCCTTTCTGACTCTGGTGTTGGCAGCCGCACTTCCTCCCTCAAATGGGCCTCAGTCACCTTGGGTCCAAAGAGGGGAGAAGTCAGGCTTATCCATCACATGTTCCTGTTGCTATGCAGAATATCAGCATCGATCACATGTCCCTGTTGCTAGGCAGAATGTTAGCATCTATCACATGTCCCTGTTGCTGGGCAGAATATCAGCATCGATCACCTGTCCCTGTTGCTAGGCAGAATATCAGCATCTTTCACATGTCTCTGTTGCTATGCAGAACATCAGCATCGATCACATGTCCCTGTTGCTAGGCAGAATATCAGTATCGATCACATGTCCCTGTTGCTAGGCAGAATATCAGTATCTATCACATGTCCCTGTTGCTAGGCAGAATATCAGCAGGGAGGAAGGCAAAAGAGATCAGAAGGAAACATTGTTTCCATATGTGGACTGTGTGTTTATTGCGAAACATGTGAAGGGATGGCATGACTAATGGGGAACCAATCACTTGTCTCCACAGTGTCTGTGAGTCAGTCACCTCCTCCTAGGGGGAGATTGTATTTGGGGCCCAAGGCCTGGCACAGGATGTGTGGGGTTGGTGTTTGGAACCATTGCACGTCATCTCTGAAGTTGCACCTATCTTGAGGTAGTGTATAACCCAGAAGCAAGCCTCCTTGTTATTGATTATGGGTAGAATTTCCACCACGGCAACTAGGGCGAACCGATTGGTATCACCTCGTTAGTCAGAATGTGTTGGCTTGTCCATCTTGGTTGTATGTTTCATCCAATTGTTAATATTGTAATCAATGACATTTCCTTAGGGTGCTCATTAGTCTTTCAGTTGTTATTCTTCTGTTTTTTATCCTCTTATATTGTGTAGTAAATATGTCTGTTTATTTTCATTGTTTTTTATACATTTTTTCCTGTGAAGTCATTGTGTTGCCTCCATGTCTGAAATGTGGTGTATAAAAAGCTTGATTTGATTTGAACATATTGTAAAACATATGAACCCAATGACTGACCAATCAACAAACTCTTGCTAAACCAATGAACAAATATGTGCAAAAGCAACACATATCTTGGTCCATCTTAGTATGAAAAACAGTATAAATTCACTAAATCTTCCACTATGTCAATATAGTGCATGGTATGTAAGTTTAGTATCACTTTTCAACCAACCCAGTGCATTTGTTGAAAATGAAAAATGTTAAAATCAACATTACGTCAAAGGATTCAACTACTGAAAACTGAAACAAACATTTGGATCAAACAGATAAATCCCATTGGACATTAGGTTTGATTCAGACCCTTCCAGCATGGCCAGAGATGTAACTTATAAGCACAGAACCAACACAGACCTTTCATGCATGACTAAAAACACATAAGTATTAGATCTACTGCCCTGGTCTAGTAGGTCACTGCATCAGACACCATTCACAATGCTGGCTGAGGTAACGAGTACGAGAAAAACATGTTATTTCCTAATTGTAAAAAAAAACCTCCATTATCAACTAGTCTTTCACTGTTTAACCAGAATAACATGAGTTGTGTCCTTCAAACTGTTAGTCCATAATCATATTCAGCTACTTAGATGTCATGTATTGTCATGTTATGTTCTCTATAATGAAACATCACCAAGTGAAATAAAGTTGATAAGATACTCTTAATAGACATTAAATACAAAATGGTTGGTCAGAAATCATTAATTATCATGTTGCTCTCATGAAATTAACTAAATATTTGAATAATTGCAAGGATATGATTTGCATATTGCACATGGACCGTAAGAAATCCTGAATGTATTGAAATGCCTGGAGGGGAAGTGTTAATTCATAACCCATCATTTATACCTGTTAATTCATAACCTATAATTTATACCTGTTAATTCATAACCCATCAATTATACCTGTTAATTCATAACCCATCATGTATGCCTGTTAGTTCATAACCCATCATTTATACCTGTTCATTCATAATCCATCATTTATACCTGTTAATTCATAACCCATCATTTAAACCTTTTAATTAATAACCCATCATTTATACCTGTTAGTTCATAACCCATCATTAATACCTGTTAATTCATAACCCATAATTTATACCTGTTAGTTCATAACCCATCATTTATAACTGTTAGTTCATAACCCATCATTTTTACCTATTAGTTCATAACCCATCATTTATACCTGTTAATTCATATCCCATCATTTATACCTGTTAGTTCATAACCCATCATTTATACCTGTTAGTTCATAACCCATAATTTATACCTTTCAGTTCATAACCCACCATGTATACATGTTAATTCATTACCCGTCATTTATACCTTTTAATTAATAACCCATCATTTATACCTGTTAATTCATAACCAATCGTTTATACCTGTTAGTTCATAACCCATCATTTATACCTGTTCATTCATAACCCATCATTTATACCTGTTAATTCATAAACCATCATTTATAACTGTTAGTTCATAACCCATCATTTTTACCTATTAGCTCATAACCCATAATTTATACCTATTAATTCATATCCCATCATTTATACCTGTTAGTTCATAACCCATCATTTATACATTTTAGTTCATAACCCACCATGTATACATGTTAATTCATAACCCGTCATTTATACCTTTTAATTAATAACCCATCATTTATACCTGTTAATTCATAACCAATCGTTTATACCTGTTAGTTCATAACCCATCATTTATACCTGTTCATTCATAACCCATCATTTATACCTGTTAATTCATTACCCGTCATTTATACCTGTTAGTTCATAACCCGTCATTTTTACCCTTTCATTCATAACCCATCATTTATACCCGTTCATTCATAACCCATCATTTATACCTGTTAATTCATAACCAATCGTTTATACCTGTTCATTCATAACCCATCATTTATACCTGTTCATTCATAACCCAAATCAAATCAAATCAAATTTTATTTGTCACATACACATGGTTAGCAGATGTTAATGCGAGTGTAGCGAAATGCTTGTGCTTCTAGTTCCGACAATGCAGTAATAACAAGTAATCTAACTAACAATTCCAAAACTACTGTCTTGTACACAGTGTAAGGGGATAAAGAATATGTACATAAGGATATATGAATGAGTGATGGTACAGAGCAGCATAGGCAAGATACAGTAGATGGTATCGGGTACAGTATGTACAAATGAGATGAGTATGTAAACAAAGTGGCATAGTATAGTATAAAGTGGCTAGTGATACATGTATTACATAAGGATACCGTCGATGATATAGAGTACAGTATATACGTATGCATATGAGATGAATAATGTAGGGTAAGTAACATTTATATAAGGTAGCATTGTTTAAAGTGGCTAGTGATATATTTACATCATTTCCCATCAATTCCCATTATTAAAGTGGCTGGAGTTGAGTCAGTGTCAGTGTGTTGGCAGCAGCCACTCAGTGTTAGTGGTGGCTGTTTAACAGTCTGATGGCCTTGAGATAGAAGCTGTTTTTCAGTCTCTCGGTCCCAGCTTTGATGCACCTGTACTGACCTCGCCTTCTGGATGATAGCGGGGTGAACAGGCAGTGGCTCGGGTGGTTGATGTCCTTGATGATCTTTATGGCCTTCCTGTGACATCGGGTGGTGTAGGTGTCCTGGAGGGCAGGTAGTTTGCCCCCGGTGATGCGTTGTGCAGACCTCACTACCCTCTGGAGAGCCTTACGGTTGAGGGCGGTGCAGTTGCCATACCAGGCGGTGATACAGCCCGCCAGGATGCTCTCGATTGTGCATCTGTAGAAGTTTGTGAGTGCTTTTGGTGACAAGCCGAATTTCTTCAGCCTCCTGAGGTTGAAGAGGCGCTGCTGCGCCTTCTTCACGATGCTGTCTGTGTGAGTGGACCAATTCAGTTTGTCTGTGATGTGTATGCCGAGGAACTTAAAACTTGCTACCCTCTCCACTACTGTTCCATCGATGTGGATAGGGGGGTGTTCCCTCTGCTGTTTCCTGAAGTCCACAATCATCTCCTTAGTTTTGTTGACGTTGAGTGTGAGGTTGTTTTCCTGACACCACACTCCGAGGGCCCTCACCTCCTCCCTGTAGGCCGTCTCATCGTTGTTGGTAATCAAGCCTACCACTGTTGTGTCGTCCGCAAACTTGATGATTGAGTTGGAGGCGTGCGTGGCCACGCAGTCGTGGGTGAACAGGGAGTACAGGAGAGGGCTCAGAACGCAACCTTGTGGGGCCCCAGTGTTGAGGATCAGCGGGGAGGAGATGTTGTTGCCTACCCTCACCACCCATCATTTATACCTGTTAATTCATAAACCATCATTTATAACTGTTAAGTCATAACCAATCGTTTATACCTGTTAGTTCATAACCCATCATTTATACCTGTTCATTCATAACCCATCATTTATACCTGTTAATTCATTACCCGTCATTTATACCTGTTAGTTCATAACCCGTCATTTTTACCCTTTCATTCATAACCCATCATTTATACCTGTTCATTCATAGCCCATCATTTCCACCTGTTAGTTCATAACCCATCATTTCAACCTTTTAATTCATAACCCATCATTTATACCTGTTAATTCATAACCCCTCATTTAAACCCGTTAGTTCATAACCCATCATTAATACCTGTTAATTCTTAACCCATCATTTATACCTGTTCATTCATAGCCCATCATTTATACATGTTAATTCATAACCCATCATTTATACCTGTTAGTTCATATCCCATCATGTATACCTGTTCATTCATAACCCATCATTTATACCTGTTAATTCACAAGCCATCATTTATACCTTTTAGTTCATAACCCACCATTTATACCTGTTAATTCATAAACCATCATTTATACCTGTTAGTTCATAACCCATCATTTATACCTGTTAGTTCATAACCCATCATTTATACCTGTTAATTCATATCCCATCATTTATACCTATTAATTCATAACCCATCAGTTATACCTTTTAATTCATATCCCATCATTTATACCTGTTAGTTCATAACCCATCATTTATACATGTTAATTCATAACCCATCATTTATACCTTTTAGTTCATAACCCACCATTTATACCTGTTAACTCATAAACCATCATTTATACCTGTTAGTTCATAACCCATCATTTATACCTGTTAGTTCATAACCCATCATTTATACCTGTTAATTCATAACCCATCATTTAAACCTTTTAATTCATAACCCATCATTTATACCTGTTCATTCATAACCCATCATTAAAATATTTTAATTCATAACCCATCATAATATCTGTTCATTCCTAACCCATCATTTATACCTTTTAGTTCATAACCCACCATTTATACCTGTTAACTCATAAACCATCATTTATACCTGTTAGTTCATAACCCATCATTTATACCTGTTAATTCATATCCCATCATTTATACCTATTAATTCATAACCCATCAGTTATACCTTTTAATTCATATCCCATCATTTATACCTGTTAGTTCATAACCCATCATTTATACATGTTAATTCATAACCCATCATTTATACCTGTTAGTTCATAACCCATCATTTATACATGTTAATTCATAACCCGTCATTTATACCTGTTAGTTCATAACCCATCATGTATACCTGTTCATTCATAACCCATCATTTATACCTGTTTATTCATAACCCATAATTTAAACCTGTTAATTCATAACCCATCATTTATACCTGTTAATTCATAACCCATCATTTATACCTGTTCATTCATAACCCATAATTTATACCTGTTAATTCATTACCCGTCATTTATACCTGTTAGTTCATAACCCATCATTTCCACCTGTTAGTTCATAACCCATCATTTCAACCTTTTAATTCATAACCCATCATTTATACCTGTTAATTCATAACCCCTCATTTAAACCCGTTAGTTCATAACCCATCATTTATACCTGTTCATTCATAGCCCATCATTTCCACCTGTTAGTTCATAACCCATCATTTCAACCTTTTAATTCATAACCCATCATTTATACCTGTTAATTCATAACCCCTCATTTAAACCCGTTAGTTCATAACCCATCATTAATACCTGTTAATTCTTAACCCATAATTTATACCTGTTCATTCATAACCCATCATTTATACCTGTTCATTCATAACCCATCATTTATACCTGTTAATTCATTACCCGTCATTTATACCTGTTAGTTCATAACCCGTCATTTTTACCCTTTCATTCATAACCCATCATTTATACCTGTTCATTCATAGCCCATCATTTCCACCTGTTAGTTCATAACCCATCATTTCAACCTTTTAATTCATAACCCATCATTTATACCTGTTAATTCATAACCCCTCATTTAAACCCGTTAGTTCATAACCCATCATTAATACCTGTTAATTCTTAACCCATCATTTATACCTGTTCATTCATAGCCCATCATTTATACATGTTAATTCATAACCCATCATTTATACCTGTTAGTTCATATCCCATCATGTATACCTGTTCATTCATAACCCATCATTTATACCTGTTAATTCACAAGCCATCATTTATACCTTTTAGTTCATAACCCACCATTTATACCTGTTAATTCATAAACCATCATTTATACCTGTTAGTTCATAACCCATCATTTATACCTGTTAGTTCATAACCCATCATTTATACCTGTTAATTCATATCCCATCATTTATACCTATTAATTCATAACCCATCAGTTATACCTTTTAATTCATATCCCATCATTTATACCTGTTAGTTCATAACCCATCATTTATACATGTTAATTCATAACCCATCATTTATACCTTTTAGTTCATAACCCACCATTTATACCTGTTAACTCATAAACCATCATTTATACCTGTTAGTTCATAACCCATCATTTATACCTGTTAGTTCATAACCCATCATTTATACCTGTTAATTCATAACCCATCATTTAAACCTTTTAATTCATAACCCATCATTTATACCTGTTCATTCATAACCCATCATTAAAATATTTTAATTCATAACCCATCATAATATCTGTTCATTCCTAACCCATCATTTATACCTTTTAGTTCATAACCCACCATTTATACCTGTTAACTCATAAACCATCATTTATACCTGTTAGTTCATAACCCATCATTTATACCTGTTAATTCATATCCCATCATTTATACCTATTAATTCATAACCCATCATTTATACCTGTTTATTCATAACCCATCATTTAAACCTGTTAATTCATAACCCATCATTTATACCTGTTAATTCATAACCCATCATTTATACCTGTTCATTCATAACCCATCATTTTTACCTGTTAATTCATTACCCGTCATTTATACCTGTTAGTTCATAACCCATCATTTCCACCTGTTAGTTCATAACCCATCATTTCAACCTTTTAATTCATAACCCATCATTTATACCTGTTAATTCATAACCCCTCATTTAAACCCGTTAGTTCATAACCCATCATTTATACCTGTTCATTCATAGCCCATCATTTCCACCTGTTAAGTCATAACCCATCATTTCAACCTTTTAATTCATAACCCATCATTTATACCTGTTAATTCATAACCCCTCATTTAAACCCGTTAGTTCATAACCCATCATTAATACCTGTTAATTCTTAACCCATCATTTATACCCTTTCATTCATAACCCATCATTTATACATGTTAATTCATAACCCATCATTTATACCTGTTAGTTCATATCCCATCATGTATACCTGTTCATTCATAACCCATCATTTATACCTGTTAATTCACAAGCCATCATTTATACCTTTTAGTTCATAACCCACCATTTATACCTGTTAATTCATAAACCATCATTTATACCTGTTAGTTCATAACCCATCATTTATACCTGTTAGTTCATAACCCATCATTTATACCTGTTAATTCATATCCCATCATTTATACCTATTAATTCATAACCCATCAGTTATACCTTTTAATTCATATCCCATCATTTATACCTGTTAGTTCATAACCCATCATTTATACATGTTAATTCATAACCCATCATTTATACCTTTTAGTTCATAACCCACCATTTATACCTGTTAACTCATAAACCATCATTTATACCTGTTAGTTCATAACCCATCATTTATACCTGTTAGTTCATAACCCATCATTTATACCTGTTAATTCATAACCCATCATTTAAACCTTTTAATTCATAACCCATCATTTATACCTGTTCATTCATAACCCATCATTAAAATATTTTAATTCATAACCCATCATAATATCTGTTCATTCCTAACCCATCATTTATACCTTTTAGTTCATAACCCACCATTTATACCTGTTAACTCATAAACCATCATTTATACCTGTTAGTTCATAACCCATCATTTATACCTGTTAATTCATATCCCATCATTTATACCTATTAATTCATAACCCATCAGTTATACCTTTTAATTCATATCCCATCATTTATACCTGTTAGTTCATAACCCATCATTTATACATGTTAATTCATAACCCATCATTTATACCTGTTAGTTCATAACCCATCATTTATACATGTTAATTCATAACCCGTCATTTATACCTGTTAGTTCATAACCCATCATGTATACCTGTTCATTCATAACCCATCATTTATACCTGTTTATTCATAACCCATAATTTAAACCTGTTAATTCATAACCCATCATTTATACCTGTTAATTCATAACCCATCATTTATACCTGTTCATTCATAACCCATAATTTATACCTGTTAATTCATTACCCGTCATTTATACCTGTTAGTTCATAACCCATCATTTCCACCTGTTAGTTCATAACCCATCATTTCAACCTTTTAATTCATAACCCATCATTTATACCTGTTAATTCATAACCCCTCATTTAAACCCGTTAGTTCATAACCCATCATTTATACCTGTTCATTCATAGCCCATCATTTCCACCTGTTAGTTCATAACCCATCATTTCAACCTTTTAATTCATAACCCATCATTTATACCTGTTAATTCATAACCCCTCATTTAAACCCGTTAGTTCATAACCCATCATTAATACCTGTTAATTCTTAACCCATAATTTATACCTGTTCATTCATAACCCATCATTTATACCTGTTCATTCATAGCCCATCATTTATACCTGTTAATTCATTACCCGTCATTTATACCTGTTAGTTCATAACCCGTCATTTTTACCCTTTCATTCATAACCCATCATTTATACCTGTTCATTCATAGCCCATCATTTCCACCTGTTAGTTCATAACCCATCATTTCAACCTTTTAATTCATAACCCATCATTTATACCTGTTAATTCATAACCCCTCATTTAAACCCGTTAGTTCATAACCCATCATTAATACCTGTTAATTCTTAACCCATCATTTATACCTGTTCATTCATAGCCCATCATTTATACATGTTAATTCATAACCCATCATTTATACCTGTTAGTTCATATCCCATCATGTATACCTGTTCATTCATAACCCATCATTTATACCTGTTAATTCACAAGCCATCATTTATACCTTTTAGTTCATAACCCACCATTTATACCTGTTAATTCATAAACCATCATTTATACCTGTTAGTTCATAACCCATCATTTATACCTGTTAGTTCATAACCCATCATTTATACCTGTTAATTCATATCCCATCATTTATACCTATTAATTCATAACCCATCAGTTATACCTTTTAATTCATATCCCATCATTTATACCTGTTAGTTCATAACCCATCATTTATACATGTTAATTCATAACCCATCATTTATACCTTTTAGTTCATAACCCACCATTTATACCTGTTAACTCATAAACCATCATTTATACCTGTTAGTTCATAACCCATCATTTATACCTGTTAGTTCATAACCCATCATTTATACCTCTTAATTCATAACCCATCATTTAAACATTTTAATTCATAACCCATCATTTATACCTGTTCATTCATAACCCATCATTAAAATATTTTAATTCATAACCCATCATAATATCTGTTCATTCCTAACCCATCATTTATACCTTTTAGTTCATAACCCACCATTTATACCTGTTAACTCATAAACCATCATTTATACCTGTTAGTTCATAACCCATCATTTATACCTGTTAATTCATATCCCATCATTTATACCTATTAATTCATAACCCATCATTTATACCTGTTTATTCATAACCCATCATTTAAACCTGTTAATTCATAACCCATCATTTATACCTGTTAATTCATAACCCATCATTTATACCTGTTCATTCATAACCCATCATTTTTACCTGTTAATTCATTACCCGTCATTTATACCTGTTAGTTCATAACCCATCATTTCCACCTGTTAGTTCATTACCCATCATTTCAACCTTTTAATTCATAACCCATCATTTATACCTGTTAATTCATAACCCCTCATTTAAACCCGTTAGTTCATAACCCATCATTTATACCTGTTCATTCATAGCCCATCATTTCCACCTGTTAGTTCATAACCCATCATTTCAACCTTTTAATTCATAACCCATCATTTATACCTGTTAATTCATAACCCCTCATTTAAACCCGTTAGTTCATAACCCATCATTAATACCTGTTAATTCTTAACCCATCATTTATACCTGTTCATTCATAACCCATCATTTATACCTGTTCATTCATAGCCCATCATTTCCACCTGTTCATTCATAGCCCATCATTTCCACCTGTTAGTTCATAACCCATCATTTCAACCTTTTAATTCATAACCCATCATTTATACCTGTTAATTCATAACCCCTCATTTAAACCCGTTAGTTCATAACCCATCATTAATACCTGTTAATTCTTAACCCATCATTTATACCTGTTCATTCATATCCCATCATTTATACCTGTTCATTCATAACCCATCATTTATACCTGTTAATTCATAAGCCATCATTTATACCTTTTAGTTCATAACCCACCATTTATACCTGTTAATTCATAAACCATCATTTATACCTGTTAGTTCATAACCCATCATTTATACCTGTTAGTTCATAACCCATCATTTATACCTGTTAGTTCATAACCCATCATTTATACCTGTTAATTCATATCCCATCATTTATACCTATTAATTCATAACCCATCAGTTATACCTTTTAATTCATATCCCATCATGTATACCTGTTCATTCATAACCCACCATTTATACCTGTTAGTTCATAACCCATCATTTATACCTGTTAATTCATATCCCATCATTTATACCTGTTAGTTCATAACCCATCATTTATACATGTTAATTCATAACCCATCATTTATACCTTTTAGTTCATAACCCACCATTTATACCTGTTAACTCATAAACCATCATTTATAACTGTTAGTTCATAACCCATCATTTATACCTGTTAGTTCATAACCCATCATTTATACCTGTTAATTCATAACCCATCATTTAAACCTTTTAATTCATAACCCATCATTTATACCTGTTCATTCATAACCCATCATTAAAATATTTTAATTCATAACCCATCATAATATCTGTTCATTCCTAACCCATCATTTATACCTGTTAATTCATATCCCATCATTTATACCTGTTAGTTCATAACCCATCATTTATACATGTTAATTCATAACCCATCATTTATACCTGTTAGTTCATAACCCATCATTTATACATGTTAATTCATAACCCGTCATTTATACCTGTTAGTTCATAACCCATCATGTATACCTGTTCATTCATAACCCATCATTTATACCTGTTTATTCATAACCCATAATTTAAACCTGTTAATTCATAACCCATCATTTATACCTGTTAATTCATAACCCATCATTTATACCTGTTCATTCATAACCCATAATTTATACCTGTTAATTCATTACCCGTCATTTATACCTGTTAGTTCATAACCCATCATTTCCACCTGTTAGTTCATAACCCATCATTTCAACCTTTTAATTCATAACCCATCATTTATACCTGTTAATTCATAACCCCTCATTTAAACCCGTTAGTTCATAACCCATCATTTATACCTGTTCATTCATAGCCCATCATTTCCACCTGTTAGTTCATAACCCATCATTTCAACCTTTTAATTCATAACCCATCATTTATACCTGTTAATTCATAACCCCTCATTTAAACCCGTTAGTTCATAACCCATCATTAATACCTGTTAATTCTTAACCCATAATTTATACCTGTTTATTCATAACCCATCATTTATACCTGTTCATTCATAGCCCATCATTTATACCTGTTAATTCATTACCCGTCATTTATACCTGTTAGTTCATAACCCGTCATTTTTACCCTTTCATTCATAACCCATCATTTATACCTGTTCATTCATAGCCCATCATTTCCACCTGTTAGTTCATAACCCATCATTTCAACCTTTTAATTCATAACCCATCATTTATACCTGTTAATTCATAACCCCTCATTTAAACCCGTTAGTTCATAACCCATCATTAATACCTGTTAATTCTTAACCCATCATTTATACCTGTTCATTCATAGCCCATCATTTATACATGTTAATTCATAACCCATCATTTATACCTGTTAGTTCATATCCCATCATGTATACCTGTTCATTCATAACCCATCATTTATACCTGTTAATTCACAAGCCATCATTTATACCTTTTAGTTCATAACCCACCATTTATACCTGTTAATTCATAAACCATCATTTATACCTGTTAGTTCATAACCCATCATTTATACCTGTTAGTTCATAACCCATCATTTATACCTGTTAATTCATATCCCATCATTTATACCTATTAATTCATAACCCATCAGTTATACCTTTTAATTCATATCCCATCATTTATACCTGTTAGTTCATAACCCATCATTTATACATGTTAATTCATAACCCATCATTTATACCTTTTAGTTCATAACCCACCATTTATACCTGTTAACTCATAAACCATCATTTATACCTGTTAGTTCATAACCCATCATTTATACCTGTTAGTTCATAACCCATCATTTATACCTCTTAATTCATAACCCATCATTTAAACATTTTAATTCATAACCCATCATTTATACCTGTTCATTCATAACCCATCATTAAAATATTTTAATTCATAACCCATCATAATATCTGTTCATTCCTAACCCATCATTTATACCTTTTAGTTCATAACCCACCATTTATACCTGTTAACTCATAAACCATCATTTATACCTGTTAGTTCATAACCCATCATTTATACCTGTTAATTCATATCCCATCATTTATACCTATTAATTCATAACCCATCATTTATACCTGTTTATTCATAACCCATCATTTAAACCTGTTAATACATAACCCATCATTTATACCTGTTAATTCATAACCCATCATTTATACCTGTTCATTCATAACCCATCATTTTTACCTGTTAATTCATTACCCGTCATTTATACCTGTTAGTTCATAACCCATCATTTCCACCTGTTAGTTCATTACCCATCATTTCAACCTTTTAATTCATAACCCATCATTTATACCTGTTAATTCATAACCCCTCATTTAAACCCGTTAGTTCATAACCCATCATTTATACCTGTTCATTCATAGCCCATCATTTCCACCTGTTAGTTCATAACCCATCATTTCAACCTTTTAATTCATAACCCATCATTTATACCTGTTAATTCATAACCCCTCATTTAAACCCGTTAGTTCATAACCCATCATTAATACCTGTTAATTCTTAACCCATCATTTATACCTGTTCATTCATAACCCATCATTTATACCTGTTCATTCATAGCCCATCATTTCCACCTGTTCATTCATAGCCCATCATTTCCACCTGTTAGTTCATAACCCATCATTTCAACCTTTTAATTCATAACCCATCATTTATACCTGTTAATTCATAACCCCTCATTTAAACCCGTTAGTTCATAACCCATCATTAATACCTGTTAATTCTTAACCCATCATTTATACCTGTTCATTCATATCCCATCATTTATACCTGTTCATTCATAACCCATCATTTATACCTGTTAATTCATAAGCCATCATTTATACCTTTTAGTTCATAACCCACCATTTATACCTGTTAATTCATAAACCATCATTTATACCTGTTAGTTCATAACCCATCATTTATACCTGTTAGTTCATAACCCATCATTTATACCTGTTAGTTCATAACCCATCATTTATACCTGTTAATTCATATCCCATCATTTATACCTATTAATTCATAACCCATCAGTTATACCTTTTAATTCATATCCCATCATGTATACCTGTTCATTCATAACCCACCATTTATACCTGTTAGTTCATAACCCATCATTTATACCTGTTAATTCATATCCCATCATTTATACCTGTTAGTTCATAACCCATCATTTATACATGTTAATTCATAACCCATCATTTATACCTTTTAGTTCATAACCCACCATTTATACCTGTTAACTCATAAACCATCATTTATAACTGTTAGTTCATAACCCATCATTTATACCTGTTAATTCATAACCCATCATTTAAACCTTTTAATTCATAACCCATCATTTATACCTGTTCATTCATAACCCATCATTAAAATATTTTAATTCATAACCCATCATAATATCTGTTCATTCCTAACCCATCATTTATACCTTTTAGTTCATAACCCACCATTTATACCTGTTAACTCATAAACCATCATTTATACCTGTTAGTTCATAACCCATCATTTATACCTGTTAATTCATATCCCATCATTTATACCTATTAATTCATAACCCATCATTTATACCTGTTTATTCATAACCCATCATTTAAACCTGTTAATTCATAACCCATCATTTATACCTGTTAATTCATAACCCATCATTTATACCTGTTCATTCATAACCCATCATTTTTACCTGTTAATTCATTACCCGTCATTTATACCTGTTAGTTCATAACCCATCATTTCCACCTGTTAGTTCATAACCCATCATTTCAACCTTTTAATTCATAACCCATCATTTATACCTGTTAATTCATAACCCCTCATTTAAACCCGTTAGTTCATAACCCATCATTTATACCTGTTCATTCATAGCCCATCATTTCCACCTGTTAGTTCATAACCCATCATTTCAACCTTTTAATTCATAACCCATCATTTATACCTGTTAATTCATAACCCCTCATTTAAACCCGTTAGTTCATAACCCATCATTAATACCTGTTAATTCTTAACCCATCATTTATACCTGTTCATTCATAACCCATCATTTATACCTGTTCATTCATAGCCCATCATTTCCACCTGTTCATTCATAGCCCATCATTTCCACCTGTTAGTTCATAACCCATCATTTCAACCTTTTAATTCATAACCCATCATTTATACCTGTTAATTCATAACCCCTCATTTAAACCCGTTAGTTCATAACCCATCATTAATACCTGTTAATTCTTAACCCATCATTTATACCTGTTCATTCATATCCCATCATTTATACCTGTTCATTCATAACCCATCATTTATACCTGTTAATTCATAAGCCATCATTTATACCTTTTAGTTCATAACCCACCATTTATACCTGTTAATTCATAAACCATCATTTATACCTGTTAGTTCATAACCCATCATTTATACCTGTTAGTTCATAACCCATCATTTATACCTGTTAGTTCATAACCCATCATTTATACCTGTTAATTCATATCCCATCATTTATACCTATTAATTCATAACCCATCAGTTATACCTTTTAATTCATATCCCATCATGTATACCTGTTCATTCATAACCCACCATTTATACCTGTTAGTTCATAACCCATCATTTATACCTGTTAATTCATATCCCATCATTTATACCTGTTAGTTCATAACCCATCATTTATACATGTTAATTCATAACCCATCATTTATACCTTTTAGTTCATAACCCACCATTTATACCTGTTAACTCATAAACCATCATTTATAACTGTTAGTTCATAACCCATCATTTATACCTGTTAGTTCATAACCCATCATTCATACCTGTTAATTCATAACCCATCATTTATACCTGTTAATTCATAAACCATCATTTATACCTGTTAGTTCATAACCCATCATTTATACCTGTTAGTTCATAACCCATAATTTATGCCTTTTAGTTCATAACCCACCATGTATACATGTTAATTCATAACCCGTCATTTATACCTTTTAATTAATAACCTATCATTTATACCTGTTCATTCATAACCCATCATTTATACCTGTTAATTCATTACCTGTCATTTATACCTGTTAGTTCATAACCCATCATTTATACCTGTTCGTTCATAACCCATCATTTATACCTGTTCATTCATAACCCATCATTTATACCTGTTCATTCATAGCCCATCATTTCCACCTGTTAGTTCATAACCCATCATTTCAACCTTTTAATTCATAACCCATCATTTATACCTGTTAATTCATAACCCCTCATTTAAACCCGTTAGTTCATAACCCATCATTAATACCTGTTAATTCTTAACCCATCATTTATACCTGTTCATTCATATCCCATCATTTATACATGTTAATTCATAACCCATCATTTATACCTGTTAGTTCATATCCCATCATTTATACCTGTTAATTCATATCCCATCATTTATACCTGTTAGTTCATAACCCATCATTTATACATGTTAATTCATAACCCATCATTTATACCTTTTAGTTCATAACCCACCATTTATACCTGTTAACTCATAAACCATCATTTATACCTGTTAGTTCATAACCCATCATTTATACCTGTTAGTTCATAACCCATCATTTATACCTGTTAATTCATAACCCATCATTTAAACCTTTTAATTCATAACCCATCATTTATACCTGTTCATTCATAACCCATCATTAAAATATTTTAATTCATAACCCATCATAATATCTGTTCATTCCTAACCCATCATTTATAACTGTTAATTACTAACCCATCATTTATACCTGTTAGTTCATAACCCATCATTAATACCTGTTAATTCATATCCCATCATTTATACCTGTTAGTTCATAAACCATCATTTATACATGTTAATTCATAACCCGTCATTTATACCTGTTAGTTCATAACCCATCATGTATACCTGTTCATTCATAACCCATCATTTATACCTGTTTATTCATAACCCATAATTTAAACCTGTAAATTCATAACCCATAATTTATACCTGTTAATTCATAACCCATCATTTATACCTGTTAATTCATAAACCATCATTTATACCTGTTAGTTCATAACCCATCATTTATACCTGTTAATTCATAACCCATCATTTATACCTGTTAGTTCATAACCAATCATGTATACCTGTTCATTCATAACCCATCATTTATACCTGTTAATTCATAACCCATCATTTATACCTGTTAATTCATAAACCATCATTTATACCTGTTAGTTCATAACCCATCATTTATACCTGTTAGTTCATAACCCATAATTTATGCCTTTTAGTTCATAACCCACCATGTATACATGTTAATTCATAACCCGTCATTTATACCTTTTAATTAATAACCCATCATTTATACCTGTTCATTCATAACCCATCATTTATACCTGTTAATTCATTACCTGTCATTTATACCTGTTAGTTCATAACCCATCATTTATACCTGTTCGTTCATAACCCATCATTTATACCTGTTCATTCATAACCCATCATTTATACCTGTTCATTCATAGCCCATCATTTCCACCTGTTAGTTCATAACCCATCATTTCAACCTTTTAATTCATAACCCATCATTTATACCTGTTAATTCATAACCCCTCATTTAAACCCGTTAGTTCATAACCCATCATTAATACCTGTTAATTCTTAACCCATCATTTATACCTGTTCATTCATATCCCATCATTTATACATGTTAATTCATAACCCATCATTTATACCTGTTAGTTCATATCCCATCATGTATACCTGTTCATTCATAACCCATCATTTATACCTGTTAATTCATAAGCCATCATTTATACCTTTTAGTTCATAACCCACCATTTATACCTGTTAATTCATAAACCATCATTTATACCTGTTAGTTCATAACCCATCATTTATACCTGTTAGTTCATAACCCATCATTTATACCTGTTAGTTCATAACCCATCATTTATACCTGTTAATTCATATCCCATCATTTATACCTATTAATTCATAACCCATCAGTTATACCTTTTAATTCATATCCCATCATGTATACCTGTTCATTCATAACCCACCATTTATACCTGTTAGTTCATAACCCATCATTTATACCTGTTAATTCATATCCCATCATTTATACCTTTTAGTTCATAACCCACCATTTATACCTGTTAACTCATAAACCATCATTTATACCTGTTAGTTCATAACCCATCATTTATACCTGTTAGTTCATAACCCATCATTTATACCTGTTAATTCATAACCCATCATTTAAACCTTTTAATTCATAACCCATCATTTATACCTGTTCATTCATAACCCATCATTAAAATATTTTAATTCATAACCCATCATAATATCTGTTCATTCCTAACCCATCATTTATAACTGTTAATTACTAACCCATCATTTATACCTGTTAGTTCATAACCCATCATTAATACCTGTTAATTCATATCCCATCATTTATACCTGTTAGTTCATAAACCATCATTTATACATGTTAATTCATAACCCGTCATTTATACCTGTTAGTTCATAACCCATCATGTATACCTGTTCATTCATAACCCATCATTTATACCTGTTTATTCATAACCCATAATTTAAACCTGTAAATTCATAACCCATCATTTATACCTGTTAATTCATAACCCATCATTTATACCTGTTAATTCATAAACCATCATTTATACCTGTTAGTTCATAACCCATCATTTATACCTGTTAGTTCATAACCCATAATTTATGCCTTTTAGTTCATAACCCACCATGTATACATGTTAATTCATAACCCGTCATTTATACCTTTTAATTAATAACCCATCATTTATACCTGTTCATTCATAACCCATCATTTATACCTGTTAATTCATTACCTGTCATTTATACCTGTTAGTTCATAACCCATCATTTATACCTGTTCGTTCATAACCCATCATTTATACCTGTTCATTCATAACCCATCATTTATACCTGTTCATTCATAACCCATCATTTATACCTGTTAATTCATAAACCATCATTTATAACTGTTAGTTCATAACCCATCATTTTTACCTATTAGTTCATAACCCATCATTTATACCTGTTAGTTCATAACCCATAATTTATACCTGTTAGTTCATAACCCATCATTTATACCTGTTAGTTCATAACCCATAATTTATACCTTTTAGTTCATAACCCACCATGTATACATGTTAATTCATAACCCGTCATTTATACCTTTTAATTAATAACCCATCATTTATACCTGTTAATTCATAACCAATCGTTTATACCTGTTAGTTCATAACCCATCATTTATACCTGTTCATTCATAACCCATCATTTATACCTGTTCATTCATAACCCATCATTTATACCTGTTAATTCATAAACCATCATTTATACCTGTTAATTCATAAGCCATCATTTATACCTTTTAGTTCATAACCCACCATTTATACCTGTTAATTCATAAACCATCATTTATACCTGTTAGTTCATAACCCATCATTTATACCTGTTCATTCATAACCCACCATTTATACCTTTTAGTTCATAACCCATCATTTATACCTGTTAATTCATATCCAATCATTTATACCTGTTAGTTCATAACCCATCATTTATACCTGTTAGTTCATAACCCATCATTTATACATGTTAATTCATAACCCATAATTTATACCTTTTAGTTCATAACCCACCATGTATACATGTTAATTCATAACCCGTCATTTATACCTTTTAATTAATAACCCATCATTTATACCTGTTAATTCATAACCAATCGTTTATACCTGTTCATTCATAACCCATCATTTATACCTGTTCATTCATAACCCATCATTTATACCTGTTAATTCATAAACCATCATTTATACCTGTTAATTCATAAGCCATCATTTATACCTTTTAGTTCATAACCCACCATTTATACCTGTTAATTCATAAACCATCATTTATACCTGTTAGTTCATAACCCATCATTTATACCTGTTCATTCATAACCCACCATTTATACCTTTTAGTTCATAACCCATCATTTATACCTGTTAATTCATATCCAATCATTTATACCTGTTAGTTCATAACCCATCATTTATACCTGTTAGTTCATAACCCATCATTTATACATGTTAATTCATAACCCATCATTTATACCTTTTAGTTCATAACCCACCATTTATACCTGTTAATTCATAAACCATCATTTATACCTGTTAGTTCATAACCCATCATTTATACCTGTTAGTTCATAACCCATCATTTATACATGTTAATTCACAACCCATTATTTATACCTGTTAGTTCATAACCCATCATGTATACCTGTTTGTCCATAACCCATCATTTATACCTGTTAATTCATAACCCATCATTTAAACCTTTTAATTCATAACCCATAATTTATACCTGTTCATTTATAACCAATCATTGAAATATTTTAATTCATAACCCATCATAATATCTGTTCATTCCTAACCCATTATTTATAACTGTTAATTACTAACCCATCATTTATACCTGTTAGTTCATAACCCGTCATTAATACCTGTTAATTCATATCCCATCATTTATACCTGTTAGTTCATAACCCATCATTTATACATGTTAATTCATAACCCGTCATTTATACCTGTTAGTTCATAACCCATCATTTATACCTGTTAATTCATAACCCATCATTTATATCTGTTAGTTCATAACCAATCATGTATACCTGTTCATTCATAACCCATCATTTATACCTGTTAATTCATAACCCATCATTTATACCTGTTAATTCATAAACCATCATTTATACCTGTTAGTTCATAACCCATCATTTATACCTGTTAGTTCATAACCCATAATTTATACCTTTTAGTTCATAACCCACCATGTATACATGCTAATTCATAACCGTCATTTATACCTTTTAATTAATAACCCATCATTTATACCTGTTCATTCATAACCCATCATTTATCCCTGTTAATTCATAAACCATCATTTATAGCTGTTCATTCATAGCCCATAATTTCCACCTGTTAGTTCATAACCCATCATTTCAACCTTTTAATTCATAACCCATCATTTATACCCGTTGATTCATAACCCATCATTTATACCTGTTCATTCATAGCCCATCATTTCCACCTGTTAGTTCATAACCCATCATTTCAACCTTTTAATTCATAACCCATCATTTATACCTGTTAATTCATAACCCCTCATTTATACCTGTTAGTTCATAACCCATCATTAATACCTGTTAATTCTTAACCCATCATTTATACCTGTTCATTCATAACCCATCATTTATACCTGTTAGTTCATAACCCATCATTTATACCTGTTAATTCATATCCCATCATTTATACCTGTTAGTTCATAACCCATCATTTATACATGTTAATTCATAACCCATCATTTATATCTTTTAGTTTATAACCCACCATTTATACCTGTTAATTCATAAACCATCATTTATACCTGTTAGTTCATAACCCATCATTTATACCTGTTAGTTCATAACCCATCATTTATACATGTTAATTCATAACCCATAATTTATACCCGTTAGTTCATAACCCATCATTAATACCCGTTAATTCATAACCCATCATTAATACCTGTTCATTCATAACCCATCATGTATACCTGTTCATTCACAACCCATAATTTATACCTGTTCATTCACAACCCATCATTTAAACCTGTTAATTCATAACCCATCATTTATACCTGGTCATTCATAACTCGTCATTTATACTTGTTAAATCATAACCCGTCATTTATACCTGTTAATTCATAACTCGTCATTTATACCTGTTAAATCATAACCTATCATTTAAACCTGTTCATTCATACCCCATCATTTATACCTTTTAGTTCATAACCCACAATTTATACCTGTTAGTTCATAACCCATCATTTATACATGTTAATTCACAACCCATTATTTATACCTGTTAGTTCATAACCCATCATGTATACCTGTTTGTCCATAACCCATCATTTATACCTGTTAATTCATAACCCATCATTTAAACCTTTTAATTCATAACCCATCATGTATACCTGTTTGTCCATAACCCATCATTTATACCTGTTAATTCATAACCCATCATTTAAACCTTTTAATTCATAACCCATCATTTATACCTGTTCATTCATAACCAATCATTGAAATATTTTAATTCATAACCCATCATAATATCTGTTCATTCCTAACCCATCATTTATAACTGTTAATTACTAACCCATCATTTATACCTGTTAGTTCATAACCCATCATTAATACCTGTTAATTCATATCCCATCATTTATACCTGTTAGTTCATAACCCATCATTTATACATGTTAATTCATAACCCGTCATTTATACCTGTTAGTTCATAACCCATCATTTATACCTGTTAATTCATAACCCATCATTTATATCTGTTAGTTCATAACCAATCATGTATACCTGTTCATTCATAACCCATCATTTATACCTGTTAATTCATAACCCATCATTTATACCTGTTAATTCATAAACCATCATTTATACCTGTTAGTTCATAACCCATCATTTATACCTGTTAGTTCATAACCCATAATTTATACCTTTTAGTTCATAACCCACCATGTATACATGCTAATTCATAACCGTCATTTATACCTTTTAATTAATAACCCATCATTTATACCTGTTCATTCATAACCCATCATTTATACCTGTTAATTCATTACCTGTCATTTATACCTGTTAGTTCATAACCCGTCATTTTTACCCTTTCATTCATAACCCATCATTTATACCCGTTGATTCATAACCCATCATTTATACCTGTTCATACATAGTGTTAAGGTGCGTGAATGAGGACCCAAAAGTGAACTAACGTAAACAGGGCTTCTTTAATAACAAAACATACGTAGGCTCAGATGGACCGGCAGATTCCGACAGGACAGGACAAGGTTGCAGCAAACATGACGATAGTCTGGTTCAGGCATGAATAACACAAACAAGAATCCGACAAAGACAGAAACAAAAACAGAGAGAGATATAGAGGACTAATCAGAGGGAAAAAGGGAACAGGTGGGAAAAGGGGTGACGAGGTAGTTAGGAGGAGACAAGGAACAGCTGGGGGAAAGAGGGGGAGAAAAGGTAACCTAATAACGACCAGCAGAGGGAGACAGGGTGAAGGGAAAGGACAGAAACAAGACACAACATGACAATACATGACAGTACCCCCCCACTCACCGAGCGCCTCCTGGCGCACTCGAGGAGGAAACCTGGCGGCAACGGAGGAAATCATCGATCAGCGCACGGTCCAGCACGTCCCGAGAGGGAACCCAACTCCTCTCCTCAGGACCGTACCCCTCCCAATCTACTAGGTACTGATGACCACGGCCCCGAGGACGCATGTCCAAAATCCTACGGACCCTGTAGATGGGTGCGCCCTCGACAAGGATGGGGGGGGGGGGGGGGAGACGAGCGGGGGCGCGAAGAACGGGCTTGACACAGGAGACATGGAAGACCGGGTGGACGCGACGAAGATATCGCGGAAGAAGAAGTCGAACTGCGACAGGATTAATGATCTGAGCAATACGGAACGGACCAATGAACCGCGGGGTCAACTTGCGAGAAGCGGTCTTAAGGGGAAGGTTCTGAGTGGAGAGCCAAACTCTCTGACCGCGACAATATCTAGGACTCTTAGTTCTGCGCTTATTAGCAGCCCTCACAGTCTGCACCCTATAACGGCAAAGTGCAGACCTGACCCTCTTCCAGGTGCGCTCGCAACGTTGGACAAAAGCCTGAGCGGAGGGGACGCTGGACTCGGCGAACTGAGATGAGAACAGCGGAGGCTGGTACCCGAGGCTACTCTGAAAAGGAGATAGCCCGGTCGCAGACGAAGGAAGCGAGTTGTGGGCGTATTCTGCCCAGGGGAGCTGTTCTGACCAAGACGCAGGGTTGCGAAAAGAAAGACTGCGTAAGATGCGACCAATAGTCTGATTGGCCCGTTCTGCTTGACCGTTAGACTGGGGGTGAAAGCCGGAAGAGAGACTGACGGAAGCCCCAATCAAACGGCAAAACTCCCTCCAAAATTGAGACGTGAATTGCGGACCTCTGTCCGAAACGACGTCTGACGGAAGGCCATGAATTCTGAAAACATTCTCGATGATGATTTGTGCCGTCTCTTTAGCAGAAGGAAGCTTAGCAAGGGGAATAAAATGAGCCGCCTTAGAGAACCTATCGACAACCGTAAGAATAACAGTCTTCCCCGCTGACGAAGGCAGTCCGGTGACAAAATCTAAGGCGATGTGAGACCACGGTCGAGAGGGAATGGGAAGCGGCCTGAGACGGCCGGCAGGAGGGGAGTTACCGGACTTAGTCTGCGCGCAGACCGAACAAGCAGCCACGAAGCGACGCGTGTCATGCTCCCGGGTGGGCCACCAAAAACGCTGGCGAATGGAAGCAAGCGTACCCCGAACGCCAGGATGGCCGGCTAACTTGGCAGAGTGAGCCCACTGAAGAATGGCCAGACGAGTAGGAACGGGAACGAAAAGAAGGTTCCTAGGACAAGCGCGCGGCGACGGAGTTTGAGTGAGTGCTTGCTTTACCTGCTTCTCAATTCCCCAGACAGTCAACCCGACAACACGCCCCTCAGGGAGAATCCCCTCGGGGTCAGTGGAGGCTACTGAAGAACTGAAGAGACGAGATAAAGCATCAGGCTTGGTGTTCTTAGAGCCCGGACGATAAGAAATCACGAACTCGAAACGAGCGAAAAACAGCGCCCAGCGCGCCTGACGCGCATTAAGTCGTTTGGCAGAACGGATGTACTCAAGGTTCCTATGGTCAGTCCAAACGACAAAAGGAACGGTCGCCCCCTCCAACCACTGTCGCCATTCGCCTAGGGCTAAGCGGATGGCGAGCAGTTCGCGGTTTCCCACATCATAGTTACGTTCCGACGGCGACAGGCGATGAGAAAAATACGCGCAAGGGTGGACCTTGTCGTCAGAGAGGGAGCGCTGAGAAAGAATGGCTCCCACGCCCACCTCTGACGCGTCAACCTCGACAACGAACTGTCTAGTGACGTCAGGTGTAACAAGGATAGGTGCGGATGTAAAACGATTCTTGAGGAGATCAAAAGCTCCCTGGGCGGAAACGGACCACTTAAAGCACGTCTTGACAGAAGTAAGGGCTGTGAGAGGAGCTGCCACCTGACCGAAATTACGGATGAAACGACGATAGAAGTTCGCGAAGCCGAGAAAGCGCTGCAGCTCGACGCGTGACTTAGGGACGGGCCAATCAATGACAGCTTGGACCTTAGCGGGATCCATCTTAATGCCTTCAGCGGAAATAACAGAACCGAGAAATGTGACGGAGGAGGCATGAAAAGAGCACTTCTCAGCCTTCACAAAAAGACAATTCTCTAAAAGGCGCTGGAGGACACGTCGAACGTGCTGAACATGAATCTGGAGTGACGGTGAAAAAATCAGGATATCGTCAAGGTAAACGAAAACAAAGATGTTCAGCATGTCTCTCAGGACATCATTGACTAATGCCTGAAAGACAGCTGGAGCGTTAGCGAGGCCGAAAGGAAGAACCCGGTATTCAAAGTGCCCTAACGGAGTGTTAAACGCCGTCTTCCACTCGTCCCCCTCCCTGATGCGCACAAGATGGTAAGCGTTACGAAGGTCCAACTTAGTGAAAAACCTGGCTCCCTGCAGGATCTCGAAGGCTGAAGACATAAGAGGAAGCGGATAACGATTCTTCACTGTTATGTCATTCAGCCCTCGATAATCTATGCAGGGGCGCAGGGACCCGTCCTTCTTCTTAACAAAAAAAAACCCCGCTCCGGCGGGAGAGGAGGAGGGGACTATGGTACCGGCGGCAAGAGCTACAGACAAATAATCTTCGAGAGCCTTACGTTCGGGAGCCGACAGAGAGTATAGTCTACCCCGGGGGGGAGTGGTTCCCGGAAGGAGATCAATACTACAATCATACGACCGGTGTGGAGGAAGAGAGGTGGCCCTGGACCGACTGAACACCGTGCGCAGATCGTGATATTCCTCCGGCACCCCTGTCAAATCACCAGGCTCCTCCTGTGAAGAAGAGACAGAGGAAACAGGAGGGATAGCAGACATTAAACATTTCACATGACAAGAGACGTTCCAGGAGAGGATAGAATTACTAGACCAATTAATGGAAGGATTATGACAAACTAGCCAGGGATGGCCCAAAACAACAGGTGTAAAAGGTGAACGAAAAATTAAAAAAGAAATGGTTTCGCTATGATTACCAGAAACAGTGAGGGTTAAAGGTAGCGTCTCACGCTGAATCCTGGGGAGAGGACTACCATCCAGGGCGAACAAGGCCGTGGACTCCCTTAACTGTCTGAGAGGAATGTCATGTTCCCGAGCCCAGGTCTCGTCCATAAAACAGCCCTCCGCCCCAGAGTCTATTAAGGCACTGCAGGAAGCTGACGAACCGGTCCAGCGTAGATGGACCGACAAGGTAGTGCAGGATCTTGAAGGAGAGACAGGAGTAGTAGCGCTCACCAGTAGCCCTCCGCTTACTGATGAGCTCTGGCTTTTACTGGACATGAAGTGACAAAATGACCAGCAGAACCGCAATAGAGACAGAGGCGGTTGGTGATTCTCCGTTCCCTCTCCTTAGTCGAGATGCGGATACCTCCCAGCTGCATAGGCTCAGCACCCGAGCCGGCAGAGGAAGATGGTAGTGATGCGGAGAGGGGGGCAACGGAGAACGCGAGCTCCTTTCCACGAGCTCGGTGACGAAGATCAACCCGTCGCTCAATGCGAATAGCGAGTTCAATCAAGGAATCCACGCTGGAAGGAACCTCCCGGGAGAGAATCTCATCCTTTACCTCTGCGCGGAGACCCTCCAGAAAACGAGCGAGCAAAGCCGGCTCGTTCCAGCCACTGGAGGCAGCAAGAGTGCGAAACTCAATAGAGTAGTCTGTTATGGATCGATTACCTTGACATAGGGAAGACAGGACCCTGGAAGCCTCCTCCCCAAAAACAGATTGATCAAAAACCCGTATCATCTCCTCCTTAAAGTCCTGATACTGGTTAGTACACTCAGCCCTTGCCTCCCAGATTGCCGTGCCCCACTCACGAGCCCGTCCAGTAAGGAGAGATATGACGTAGGCGACACGAGCAGTGCTCCTGGAGTAAGTGTTGGGCTGGAGAGAAAACACAATATCACACTGGGTGAGGAACGAGCGGCATTCAGTGGGCTCCCCAGAGTAACACGGCGGGTTATTGATTCTGGGCTCCGGAGATTCGAAAGCCCTGGAAGTGGCCGGTGGATCGAGGCGGAGATGGTGAACCTGTTCTGTGAGGTTGGAGACTTGGGTGGCCAGGGTCTCAACGGCATGTCGAGCAGCAGACAATTCCTGCTCGTGTCTGCCTAGCATCGCTCCCTGGATCTCGACGGCTGAGTGGAGAGGATCCGAAGTCGCTGGGTCCATTCTTGGTCGGATTCTTCTGTTAAGGTGCGTGAATGAGGACCCAAAAGCGAACTAACGTAAACAGGGCTTCTTTAATAACAAAACATACGTAGGCTCAGATGGACCGGCAGATTCCGACAGGACAGGACAAGGTTGCAGCAAACATGACGATAGTCTGGTTCAGGCATGAATAACACAAACAAGAATCCGACAAAGACAGAAACAAAAACAGAGAGAGATAGAGGACTAATCAGAGGGAAAAAGGGAACAGGTGGGAAAAGGGGTGACGAGGTAGTTAGGAGGAGACAAGGAACAGCTGGGGGAAAGAGGGGGAGAAAAGGTAACCTAACAACGACCAGCAGAGGGAGACAGGGTGAAGGGAAAGGACAGAAACAAGACACAACATGACAATACATGACACATAGCCCATAATTTCCACCTGTTAGTTCATAACCCATCATTTCAACCTTTTAATTCATAACCCATCATTTATACCTGTTCATTCATAACCCATCATTTATACCTGTTAGTTCATAACCCATCATTTATACCTGTTAATTCATATCCCATCATTTATACCTGTTAGTTCATAACCCATCATTTATACATGTTAATTCATAACCCATCATTTATACCTTTTAGTTTATAACCCACCATTTATACCTGTTAATTCATAAACCATCATTTATACCTGTTAGTTCATAACCCATCATTTATACCTGTTAGTTCATAACCCATCATTTATACATGTTAATTCACAACCCATTATTTATACCTGTTAGTTCATAACCCATCATGTATACCTGTTTGTCCATAACCCATCATTTATACCTGTTAATTCATAACCCATCATTTAAACCTTTTAATTCATAACCCATCATTGAAATATTTTAATTCATAACCCATCATAATATCTGTTCATTCGTAACCCATCATTTATACCTGTTAGTTCATAACCCATCATTAATACCTGTTAATTCATAACCCATCATTTATACCTGTTAGTTCATAACCCATAATTTATACGTGTTAATTCATAACCCATCATAATACCTGTTCATTCATAACCCATCATTTATACCTGTTAGTTCATAACCCATCATTTAAACCTGTTAATTCATAAGCCATCATTTATACCTTTTAGTTCATAACCCACCATTTATACCTGTTAATTCATAAACCATCATTTATACCTGTTAGTTCATAACCCATCATTTATACCTGTTAGTTCATAACCCATCATTTATACCTGTTAGTTCATAACCCATCATTTATACCTATAAATTCATAAACCATCATTTATACCTGTTAGTTCATAACCCATCATTTATACCTGTTAGTTCATAACCCACCATTTATACCTGTTAATTCATAACCCATCATTTATACCTGGTCATTCATAACTCGTCATTTATACTTGTTAAATCATAACCCGTCATTTATACCTGTTAATTCATAACTCGTCATTTATACCTGTTAAATCATAACCCGTCATTAATATCTGTTAATTCATATCCCATCATTTATACCTGTTAGTTCATAACCCATCATTAATACCTGTTAATTCATAACCCATAATTTATACATGTTAATTCACAACCCATTATTTATACCTGTTAGTTCATAACCCATCATTTATACATGTTAATTCATAACCCATCATTTAAACCTTTTAATTCATAACCCATCATTTAAACCTTTTAATTCATAACCCATCATTTATACATGTTCATTCATAACCCATCATGTATACCTGTTCATTCGTAACCCATCATTTATACCTGTTAATTCATAACCCATCATTTATACATGTTAATTTCACAACCCATTATTTATACCTGTTAGTTCATAACCAATCATTTATACCTGTTCATTCGTAACCCATCATTTATACCTGTTAATTCATAACCCATCATTTATACCTGTTAATTCATAACCCATCATTTAAATATTTTTATTCATAACCCATCATTAATACCTGTTAATTCATATCCCATCATTTATACCTGTTAGTTCATAACCCATCATTAATACCTGTTAATTCATATCCTATAATTTATACCTTTTAGTTCATAACCCACCATGTATACATGTTAATTCATAACCCGTCATTTATACCTTTTAATTAATAACCCATAATTTATACCTGTTAATTCATAACCCATCGTTCATACCTGTTAGTTCATAACCCATCATTTATACCTGTTCATTCATAACCCATCATTTATACCTGTTCATTCATAACCCATCATTTATACCTGTTAGTTCATAACCCATCATTTATACCTGTTCATTCATAACCCATCATTTATACCTGTTAATTCATAGCCCATCAGTTGTACCTGTTAGTTCATAACCCATCATTTATACTTGTTCATTCATAACCCATCATGTATACCTGTTAGTTCATAACCCATCATTTATACCTGTTAATTCATAACCCATAATTTATACCCGTTAGTTCATAACCCATCATTAATACCCGTTAATTCATAACCCATCATTAATACCTGTTCATTCATAACCCATCATGTATACCTGTTCATTCACAACCCATAATTTATACCTGTTCATTCACAACCCATCATTTAAACCTGTTAATTCATAACCCATCATTTATACCTGGTCATTCATAACTCGTCATTTATACTTGTTAAATCATAACCCGTCATTTATACCTGTTAAATCATAACCTATCATTTAAGCCTGTTCATTCATACCCCATCATTTATACCTTTTAGTTCATAACCCACAATTTATACCTGTTAATTCATAACCCATCATTTATACCTGTTAGTTCATAACCCATCATTTATACCTGTTAGTTCATAACCCATCATGTATACCTGTTAATTCATAACCCATCATTTATACCTGTTAGTTCATAACCCTTCATTAACACCTGTTCATTCATAACCCATCATTTATACATGTTCATTCATAACCCATCATTTATACCTGTTAGTTCATTACCCTTCATTTACACCTGGTCGTTCATAACCCATCATTTATACCTGTTAATTCATAACCCATCATTTATACCTGTTAGTTCATAACCCATCATTTATACCTATTAATTCCTAACCCATCAGTTATACCTTTTAGTTCATAACCCATCATTTATACCTGTTAATTCATAAACCATCATTTATACCTGTTAATTCATAACCCATCATTTATACCTGTTAATTCATAACCCATCATTTAAATATTTTAATTAATAACCTATCATAATACCTGTTCATTCCTAACCCATCATTTATAACTGTTAATTCATAACCCATCATTTATACATGTTAGTTCATAACCCATCATTTATACCTATTAATTCATAACCCATCAGTTATACCTTTTAGTTCATAACCCATCATTTATACCTGTTAATTCATAAACCATCATTTATACCTGTTAATTCATAACCCATCATTTATACCTGTTAATTCATAACCCATCATTTAAATATTTTAATTCATAACCTATCATAATACCTGTTCATGCCTAACCCATCATTTATAACTGTTAATTCATAACCCATCATTTATACCCGTTAGTTCATAACCCATCATTAATACCCGTTAATTCATAACCCATCATTTATACCTGTTAATTCTTAACTCATAATTTTTACATGTTAGTTCAAAACCCACCATTTATACCTGTTAAATCATAACCCGTCATTTATACCTGTTAATTCATAACCCATCATTTATACCTGTTAATTCATAACCCATCATTTATACCTGTTAGTTCATAACCCATCATTTATACCTGTTAATTCATAACCCATCATTTATACCTGTTAGTTCATAACCCATCATTTATACCTGTTCATTCATAACCCATCATTTATACCTGTTAATTCTTAACTCATAATTTTTACATGTTAGTTCAAAACCCACCATTTATACCTGTTAAATCATAACCCATCATTTATACCTGTTAATTCATAACCCATCATTTATACCTGTTAATTCATAACCCATCATTTATACCTGTTAGTTCATAACCCATCATGTATACCTGTTAATTCATAACCCATCATTTAAATATTTTAATTCATAACCTATCATAATACCTGTTCATTCCTAACCCATCATTTATAACTGTTAGTTAATGACCCATCATTAATACCTGTTAATTTATAACCCATCATTTATACCTGTTCATTCATAACCCATAATTTATACCTGTTCATTCATAGCCCATCATTTATACCTGTTAGTTCATAACCCATCATGTATACCTGTTCATTCATAACCCACCATTTATACCTGTTAATTCATAACCCATCATTTAAGTATTTTAATTCATAACCCGTAATTTATACCTGTTAATTCATAACCCGACATTTATACCTGTTAGTTCATAACCCATCATTTATGCCTGGTCATTCATAACCCATCATTTATACCTGGTCATTCATAACTCGTCATTTATACATGTAAATTCATAACCCATCATTTAAACCTGTAAATTCATAACCCATCATTTATACCTGTTAATTCTTAACCCATCATTTATACGTGTTAATTCATAACCCATCATTTATACCTGTTCATTCATAACCCATCATTTATACCTGTTAAATCATAACCCATCATTCATACATTTAATGATAGGGGCATGCTTATTTAAGATGGTGAGGAAGGCACTTTTAAAGAATAGCCAGGCATCATCTACTGACGGGATGAGGTCGATTAGAAAGGCCTGCTCGTAGAAGTGTTTCAGGGAGCGTTTGACAGTGATGAGGGGTGGTCGTTTTGTCGCAGACCCATTACGGATGCAGGTAATGAGGCAGTGATCGCTGGGATTTTGATTGAAAACAGCAGAGGTGTTCTAGAAGCTAGTAAGTTTTAGGAATACGAGAGTTCTAGAATCTAGTGAGTTTTAGGAAGATGTGACTTCTAGAAGCTAGTGAGTTGTAGAATTCTATAGAATGAAAAAGGAAAGAAAAATAAAATTGTATATTATTATTTAGAAATACGTGTTTTTTCTTGTTTTTAATTGTTGACAGCCAGTAGACACCATGTTTATATTGTAGAGGGTGAAGCATTGTAGTTGGGATCTCAGGGAGACACTTTGGGAACTGTCACGATCGTCGTAGTGAGGAGACCAAAGCGCAGCGTGGTGTGAATACATACTTTAAATGAATGACGAAAAACACAAATTAACCTAAACAAACAAACAAAATAACAAAACGAACGTGACCGCTAACATGCAACATCACATAGACAATAACCCACGAACCACAATACAAAACAGGCTACCTAAATATGGTTCCCAATCGGAGACAACGACAAACACCTGCCTCTGATTGAGAACCATATCAGGCCAAAACACATAGAAACAGACTAACTAGACATGCAACAACGCAAATAATGGTCAGAGTGTGACAGTACCCCTCCCCCCTAAGGTGCAGACTCCGGCCGCAAAACCTAAACCTATAGGGGAGGGTCTGGGTGGGCATCTGGCCACGGTGGCGGCTCTGGCGCGGGACGTGGACCCCACTCCACCACAGTCATTGCCCTCTTCAAGGGCCGCTTTAGAGTGACTACCCTTGCCTCCGACCTTGGGCCTAAGATGGGCCCTACTTAAAGGCCCCACTGGACTGAGGAGGGCCTCTGGACTGAGGGGCAGCTCCGGACTGAGGGGCTCTGGCTGCTCCTGGCTGGCTGACGGCTCTGACGGCTCCTGGCTGGCTGACGGCTCTGGCGGGTCCTGGCTGACAGACGGCTCTGGCGGCTCCTGGCTGGAAGACGGCTCTGGCGGGTCCTGGCTGACAGACGGCTCTGGCGGGTCCTGGCTGACAGACGGCTCTGGCGGCTCCTGGCTGGCTGACGGCTCTGGCGGGTCCTGGCTGACTGGCGGCTCTGGCGGTTCCTGGCTGACTGGCGGCTCTAGCGGCTCAGGACAGACGGGAGACTCTAGCGGCTCAGGACAGACGGGAGACTCTAGCGGCTCAGGACAGACGGGAGACTCTAGCGGCTCAGGACAGACGGGAGACTCTAGCGGCTCAGGACAGACGGGAGACTCTAGCGGCTCAGGACAGACGGGAGACTCTAGCGGCTCAGGACAGACGGGAGACTCTAGCGGCTCAGGACAGACGGGAGACTCTAGCAGCGCCGGGCAGGAGGAAGGCTCGGGCAACGCTGGACAGGCGGGAGCCCCTGTAGGAATGAGACGGAGAGGTAGCCTGGTGCGGGGGACTGCCACCGGAGGGCTGTTGCGTGGAGGTGGCACTGGATAGACTGGACCGTGCAGGCGCACTGGAGCTCTTGAGCCTCACCGAGCCTGCCCAATCTTACCTGGTTGAATGCTCCCGGTAGCCAGGCCAGTGCGGCGAGGTGGAATAGCCCGTACTGGGCTGTGCTGGCGAACCTGAGACACCATGCGTAAGGCTGGTGCCATGTACGCCGGCCCGAGGAGACGCACTGGAGACCAGATGCGTAAAGCCGGCTCCATGGCACCTGGCTCGATGCCCACTCTAGCCCGGCCGATACGAGGAGCTGGAATGTACCTCACCGGGCTATGCACACGCACTGGGGAGACTGTGCGCTCCAACGCATAACACGGTGCCTGCCCGGTCGTCCTCTCTCTCCGGTAAGCAAGGGAAGTTGGCGCAGGTCTCCTACCTGGCTTCACCACGATGGGGCTGCCTCTTGGGCTTCCAGCCACGCTGCCGTGCTGCCTCCTCATACCGGCGCCTCTCTGCTTTCACTGCCTCCAGCTCTGCTTTAGGGCGGCGATATTCCCCTGGCTGTGCCCAGGGTCCTTCGCCATCCAGAGTCCTGTGTCCTTTGCCGCTGCTGCTGGCCGTTACCACGCTGCTTGGTCGATTGTTGGTGGGTTATTCTGTTATGATCGTCGTAGTGAGGAGACCAAAGCACAGCGTGGTGTGAATACATACTTTTAATGAATGACGAAAAACACAAAGTACACTAGACAAACAAACAAAATAACAAAACGAACGTGACCGCTATTGAAACTGAGTGCTAACATGCAACATCACATAGACAATAGGCATTATTTAACAGTCTACAAAGTCTGGGCAGTTTTCTCAGAAACTGATGGGAGTAAGTTACTCTAAGGATGAAACTATAAAACGCTTATTGGATTTTCTCCGTCCAGGTACTACAATTGAAATAAAACTGCCCTTAAGGCCTGAAAATGTTATAGTTTTGTTGGGGGGGGGGGGGGTTCTTCCCAGTATGAGAGGAGTTGCTAGATTTATTTAACCTTTTTCCATAAAGTTAAAGTGAACCAAGATGGCTGACTAGCTGTTGATTAGCTGTGGCTGACTAGCTGTTGATGAACCAAGGTGGCTGACTAGCTGTTGATGTTGAAGAAGCGTCCCGTCCACTAGATTATAACTCACAGTGGCAGAATCACCTGAAGGATGCACATTGCCATCTGCTGACTGGAGTTGGTATCGCAAAAAAGAAAGAGAGAAAGAGAGAATTAGAGAGAGCATACTTAAATTCACACAGGACACCGGATAGGACAGGAGAAGTACTCCAGATATAACAAACTGACCCTAGCCCCCCGACACATAAACTACTGCAGCATAAAGACTGGAGGGGGGGTCAGGAGACATTGTGGCCCCATCCGATGACACCCCCGGACAGGGCCAAACAGGAAGGATATAACCCCACCCACTTTGCCAAAGCACAGCCCCCACAACACTAGAGGGATATCTTCAACCACCAACTTACCATCCTGAGACAAGTCCGAGTATAGCCCACAAAGATCTCCGCCACGGCACAACCCAAGGGGGGGGCGCCAACCCAGACAGGAAGATCACATCGGTGACTCAACCCACTCAAGTGACGCACCCCTCCTAGGGACGGTATGAAAGAGCCCTAGTAAGCCAGTGACTCAGCCCCTGTAATAGGGTTAGAGGCAGAGAATCCCAGTGGAAAGAGGGGAACCGGCCAGGCAGAGACAGCAAGGGCGGTTCGTTACTCCAGAGCCTTTCCGTTCACCTTCACACTCCTGGGCCAGACTACACTCAATCATATGACCCACTGAAGAGATGAGTCTTCAGTAAAGACTTAAAGGTTGAGACAGAGTTTGCGTCTCTCACATGGGTAGGCAGACCATTCCATAAAAATGTAGCTCTATAGGAGAAAGCCCTGCCTCCAGCTGTTTGCTTAGAAATTCTAGGGACAATTAGGAGGCCTGCGTCTTGTGACCGTAGCGTACGTGTAGGTATGTACGGCAGGACCAAATCAGAGAGATAGGTAGGAGCAAGCCCATGTAAAGCTTTGTAGGTTAGCAGTAAAACCTTGAAATCAGCCCTTGCCTTGACAGGAAGCCAGTGTAGGGAGGCTAGCACTGCAGTAATATGATCAATTTTTTTGGTTCTATTCAGGATTCTAGCAGCTGTATTTAGAACTAACTGAAGTTTATTTAGTGCTTTATCCAGGTAGCCGGAAAGTAGAGCATTGCAGTAGTCTAACCTAGAAGTGACAAAAGCATGGATTAATTTTTCTGCATCATTTTGGACAGAAAGTTTCTGATTTTTGCAATGTTACGTAGATGGAAAAAAGCTGTCCTTGAAACAGTCTTGATATGTTCTTCAAAAGAGAGATCAGGGTCCAGAGTAACGCCGAGGTCCTTCACAGTTTTATTTGAGACGACTGTACAACCATTAAGATTAATTGTCAGATTCAACAGAAGGTCTCTTTGTTTCTTGGGACCTAGAACAAGCATCTCTGTTTTGTCCGAGTTTGAAAGTAGAAAGTTTGCAGCCCTCCACTTCCTTATGTCTGAAACACATGCTTCTAGCGAGGGCAATTTTGGGGCTTCACCATGTTTCATTGAAATGTACAGCTGTGTGTCATCCGCATAGCAGTGGAAGTTAACATTATGTTTTCGAATGACATCCCCAAGAGGTAAAATATATAGTGAAAATTATAGTGGTCCTAAAACGGAACCTTGAGGAACACCGAAATTTACAGTTGATTTGTCAGAGGACAGAGACAAACTGATATCTTTCCGACAGATAAGATCTAAACCAGGCCAGAACTTGTCCGTGTAGACCAATTTGGGTTTCCAATCTCTCCAAAAGAATGTGGTGATCGATGGAATCAAAAGCAGCACTAAGGTCTAGGAGCACGAGGACAGGTGCAGAGCCTCGGTCTGATGCCATTAAAAGGTACCTTTACCACCTTCACAAGTGGCAGTCTCAGTGCTATGATGGGGTCTAAAACCAGACTGAAGCATTTCGTATACATTGTTTGTCTTCAGGAAGGCAGTGAGTTGCTGCGCATCAGCCTTTTCAAAAATTTTTGAGAGGAATGGAAGATTCGATATAGGCCGATAGTTTTTTATATTTTCTGGGTCAAGAGAGCCTTTTAACTGCCACTTTTAGTGAGTTTGGTATACATCTGTTGGATAGAGAGACATTTATTATGTTCAACATAGGAGGGCCAAGCACAGGAAGCAGCTCTTTCAGTAGTTTAGTTGGAATAGGGTCCAGTATTTAGCTTAAAGGTTTAGAGGCCATGATTATTTTCATTATTGTGTCGAGATATAGTATTAAAACACTTGAGCGTCTCTCTTGATCCTAGGTCCTGGCAGAGTTGTGCAGACTCAGGACAACTGAGCATTGAAGGAATACGCAGATTTAAAGAGGAGTCCGTAATTTGCTTTCTAATAATCATGATCTTCTCCTCAAAGAAGTTCATGAATTTATTACTGCTGAAGTGAAAGCCATCCTCTCTTGGGGAATGCTGCTTTTTAGTTAGCTTTGCGACAGTATCAAAAAGGAATTTCGGATTGTTCTTATTTTCCTCAATTAAGTTGGAAAAATAGGATGATCGAGCAGCAGTAAGGGCTCTTCGATACTGCACGGTACTGTCTTTCCAAGCTAGTCGGAAGACTTCCACTGGTATCGGTGTAATTTCTCACCCCTTTTGGCTGTATGAAAGTTAATTTCCCCTCAGACACACACATTTGTTCTTTGATATTACCTAAGCCACTGCCTGTTCACCCCACTATCATTCAGAAGGCGAGGTCAGTACAGGTGCATCAAAGCTGGGTCCATAAGACAGCTTCTATCTCAAGGCCATCAGACTGTTAAACAGGCATCATGAAATCATTGGCCCTTTAATAATGTTTATGTTCTATCTTGCATTTCTCATCTCATATGTATAAACTGTATCTCAGTCTGTGCTGCTCTGACATTGTTTATCCATATATTTATATATTCATAATTCCTTTACTTAGATTTGTGTGTATTAGGTATTTGTTGTGAAATTGTTAGATATTACTGCACTGTTGGAGCTAGGAACACAAGCATTTAGTTAGATATTACTTTACTGTTGGAGCTAGGAACACAAGAATTTAGTTAGATATTACGGCACTGTTGGAGCTAGGAACACAAGCATTTAGTTAAATATTACTGCACTGTGGGAACTAGAAGAACAAGCATTTCGCTACACCCCAATAACATCTGCTGAGCACCTGTATGTGACCAACAACATTTGATTTCTGAAGGTAATTTGTGTAAAATGTATTTTTCCCCACTCATTTACCCCATCTCTTTACATTGCTTATGCAGATTCAGTGGCCTGACTGCATCCAGACTAGTAGCTCTGAACCTTATGCAGCTTGGCGTGATCAGATGACAGAAGACACATTTAGGTGCCAGGTGTAACTATAGATGTTCCAAATCCATTACTTTGAGTGTTGACTAAATGTGTTTCTTTCTGTGTTGCAGGGGCAGTCAAGAAATGGAACGTCAAGGCCACAGAACATGGCATAAGCAGAGCAGTGGGAGACCACCTTAAAGCCCCTGGTAGAGCTGGGCGTGGTGTTTACGCCTTCAGCAGGCTTGATACTATTTTTCATAGTAAAAGGGACCAAGAGTCTGTTGATTGGTCATTCATTTATACGGCATATTTCAGACATGGATGCAACAGAATGGCTTCACAGAAAAAAAACAACAACAAATATTTAGTACACAACAAACAGAAGACTAACAACTGAAAGACTAATGAACTTTCTAAGGAAATGCCATTGATTAAAATATTAATTGGATGCAATTTCCAACCCAAAATATACACTTGTTTTTTAGGAGAGGCACTGGAAGTTGACTAGTAACAACAACTGGGACCTGAAAGACACCCACCATGAGACCCACTAAATCTTCTCAAGAAGTGGAAAACAAAACTTAAAGACAGGACGAAACCAAAAAGGTGGAGACTCTCCACATCTATCAAGACAACTGGAGCACTGGGCCAGACACTCTTAATAAATCCTCTTGTAACTACCCATCCCGGATCTGGGAGCGTAATCATCAACTGACACTAATTAGCATAACACAACGGACATAAATATTACGAGAAAATATTTATATTCATGAAATCACAAGTGAACTATATTAAAACACAGCTTAGCCTTTTGTTAATCACCCTGTCATCTCAGATTTTTAAAATATGCTTTACAGCCAATGCAAGACAAGCATGTGTGTAAGTTTATCGATAGCCAGCATAGCATTATGCCTAGCTAGCAGCAGGCAACCTGGTCACGAAAATCAGAAAAGCAATCCAATTAAATCGTTTACCTTTGATGAGCTTCGGATGCTTTCACTCCCAAGACTCCCAGTTAGATAGCAAATGTTCCTTTTTTTCCAAAAATATTATTTTTGTAGCCGAAATAACTCCGTTAGTTCTTCACGTTTGGCTGAGAATTCGACCGAAAATTGCGGTCACGACAACGCCGAAAAATATTCCAAATTAGCTCCATAATATCGACAGAAACATGGCAAACGTTGTTTATAATCAATCCTCAAGGTGTTTTTCAAATATCTATTCGATAATATATCAACCGGGACAGATGGCTTCTTAGTAGGAAAGAGAGAAACAATGGCCGCATTTGTCTCTTACGCACAAAACACTCTGAGAGACTACAGCTGACCACTGACGCAATGTTGACGTTTAGGCTCATTTTTCAAAATAAAAGCCTGAAACTATGTATTGTGACACTAGACAATCTAGTCGATATCTCATTCACTGCTCAATAGGGACGCATAGGAACGCAGAGCTTCCTGATTGGATTTTTCTCAGGCTTTTGCCTGCAATATCAGTTATGTTATACTCACAGACAATATTTGTACAGTTTTGGAAACTGTGTTTTCTATCCCAATCTGTCAATTATATGCATATTCTAGCATTTTGTCCTGACAAAATAGCCCGTTTACTTTGGGAACATTCTTTTTCCAAAAATGAAAATAGTGCCCCCTAGATTCAACAGGTTTTAAATAGAACCTGGACCAGCTCAGGTGAAACACCTTCCCACTAACGAGATGGACCACATACTGACTAACGAGGTGACACCAATCAATGCATCCTACATGCTAACGAGCTAAAGTCCAACCTCAAAATATAAATGGAAAAACCAAAGAATGTAACACCTTCCCCTTAGGACAACAAATATATATTTTATATTTATGACTCAACTTATTAGGATTGTTAATAAAATCGATTATAGACCGATTTATTATACTGTGTCCATGTGTATAAGCTGCAAGTACGTTGAAATTAAATAGTTTTCTTTTCAACTAAAACCAAGCTTATATTGTACGTCGGGCATAGTTTTATTTTCAACAACATTTTTCTAGGTGGGATATCCCCAATGTCACAGTTTAAACGTGTGCAAATCAATAGCCCAAATGCAGAAACAGTTTGGGGTAAAATGTATTATATACACAAACATCTTCCACAATAATCATATAACTTGAACAAGCACCTCATAAACTGCACAAGCGCCAGAAACGCTGTTGTTTTGACAAGTAGCAAAAAATCACTGATATCAATTAGGGGGGAAATCAGGTTGTTCATCCTGTTGGGACTAAAAAAACACATGGAAATGGGAGATATCTTTTACCTCACTGGTTAGAGGACAACCTGCAGAAGACAGTCAGCTACATTTTGGAGTGATGCATTTAAATTTAGGGGTCGTTAAACAAAGGAACGCAAGACTTATTTGTCATCACTCATCGATATCATGTTGAAATCAATTGTGCCGAGAGGAGGTTGCACGTCCTGTTAAAACGAACAACTCAAAAACCACATGGAATCTGGGAATAATGTGTACATCCCTGGTTAGAGGACAACTTGTAGAAAACAGATCACTACATTTTGAAGTGTTGCATTTTGATTCAAGTGTAACAACTCATTTTTTGTTAGTCACTTTTTGTTAAATCATATAAATAGTACTCTTTAAATTCAGAGCCTGGATTTTCACCCTGAGGCTAATATCCATATCATGCTGAAATCAATAGAACAGGGGACAAACGTTTAGGCTTCTACATTGTGACATTATTAATATACTCCTACTACAATGTTTAAACATTCTACATTGTGACATCATTAATATATTCCTACTACAATGTTAAAACATTCTACATTGTGACATTATTTCATTAATATCATGAAACAACTCCTTCATGTATTTTCTGTTTAATCAGAGATCTTTATCAGAGTATCTCTTCCCCTGTGTGTGTCAGCTTGTGTATATTCAGGCTGTTTGGCCGAGTAAAACTCTTCCCACTTTGACCACAGGTTTCTCTCCTGTGTGTGTTCCCTGGTGTATAGTTAGATAGCAAGAAGAAGAAATACTCTTCCCACATTGATTACAGCTATATGATTTATCTCCTGTGTGTGTTCTGCGGTGTTTTGTTAGATAGCCAGATGTGGAAAAACTCTTCCCACACTGATTACAGCTGTATGGTTTCACTCCTGTGTGTGTTCTCTGGTGTATAGTTTGATAGCTAGATTTAACAAAACTCTTCCCACATTGAGCACAGCCATATGGTTTCTCTCTTGTGTGATGTCTTTGATGTATTTTAAGTTTTAATGAATAGTTGAATATTTTACCACAGTCAGAGCAGCAGTGGTAATATTTCTTCCATGTGGGTTTTTGCTGGTGTTTCTTGAGGAGTTCTGATCTGGAGAGACTCTTCTCTGCCTTGTCAGCATCACGTTGTTGTTGAGGCTCCCCAGTGTATCCACGATAGTCACATCTCTCTCTCCTGTGTAAACAACAAAGTCAGACAGATGTTTAAAGGCCCACAACAGCCAAAATCTACTTTGCCATTAGCCTGAAACTGAGGGTTTGTACATTAAGTGTTTAACAAATTGGCCCATAACTTCACCTAACAATAACATAGGCCTACTGTAGGACCCATAACTTCACCGAACCACAATAACTACAGACATACTGGAACACGTGTGTGTTGTACAATAGCCTATCCATCAAGGAACAGTTCTCTACACATTATGAGCTAAGTATCTCTGTGTCCAAACAGACTAAAGGGACCCTACTGTAAATCAAGCAGACAATAACACATTATAAACATCAATTTGTTAGGGATGTTGGATCCAACGTGGAGCACGGCATAACTGTCTTTACCAGAGTAATGAATGAAGAAGCACTTTAGTTGACGTTGCATGTCGTGATGTTTGTCATTTTACTGTCATTCGAAAATGATTTCCTGGATCAGCTGATGATTGTTGAACATGTGACTATAACAAAACAGCTACAGTATTAAGTATTATGTGTAATTATTGAAAAACCACGTTAATGACAAACTAGGTACAACATACTATTAGGTACAACATACTATTAAATCCACACATTATGACTATAACTACTGTTCCCTGAAGGAAGGAAACAAGGAGGGAACTAGGTACAACAAACTATTAAATCTGTGTATCGCTGGATGCCCCGCCTTCCACAGGTGATGAGCGTGAGGATGAATTTATTCCTTCAATACCGCTTTTCACCATTCCAGGAAAAGGGGGTGGGGGACAGGTGTTGTACCTCGTTTGCTTCCTTCAGGGAACAGTAATTATAGTCATAAAGTTACACTCCCTTTCAGTCGGTCAACTTCGGTACAACATACTATGGGGAAATACAATCATTCCCCATGCTGACCCAAACGGATACTAAATGAAACGGCCCATGGCAGACCACCCAGACCTGACCCTACAAGATACGTTAGTTTTGTCAATTTATTCATTGTCTTTTGTTTGAAACGCTCCTGTCAATGTTGAGTAAGGATGCATTCCTGATTACACATATAGAAGTAGGACTAGTCTACCTGGACTGAGCAGAAATGTAAGCCTATAAATGTGCCCATTTGAGGATGTCTGATAGTATTTCTGATTGTCGCACCACCACTAATGAGATGTGGAGCTTCCCAAAGTATTTTTTTCTTCACCTCAAAACAACAAGTAAACAAAATCTTATTAAAATCAATTGCAAATGACAATAGTTCCTCAAAGTATTTTCGTAAAATATTTTCAGCTCTCGCCCTTTCGATAACCACTCAGCATAAAAGGGAAAAATGTAATGCGCTGATCCAGTGTAAATGTCATAAAATTCCTGATTATTTCTTATCCCTTTCACAAATATCCAACAGCTGTGTCTGTCCCAAACTCACTAGGGCGGGAAACTGAGGGCCCAGAATATTTTATACAATGTTGCAAGCTTGCTATCTCCAGTTTCTGCCGACCCAGAAGATAGTTGATACGTTTCAAGTTCGTTGTAGACAGGTCATGCTTAGCGAATGTGATTTCTTTTTAAATCAGGATATTTTCTAACTGCAGGCTGCAATGTTTTTATATGTTTCCTTTATGTAGGCTATTTTTTAGTTGGCAATGGCAATAAAAGTTACTTTTAGATAGAATGTAGATTAATCACAGACAAAGAATTTGAGATACTATTATAAATTAAATGAAACTGTTCCACATGAAAATCATAACTGGCACGCAGATTGGTAGAAATTGTAAGATACATTGTCACTCCAAATTGAAAAGGTTGCCGACCGCTGGTGTAGTTAATTACTAAAAACTTCAGGAACATAACGGCAGAATTTACGATGTCCAGCAGCAGCGGGAGGAGGAGGAGGAGGGAAGACTTTTTCTGGATGACCAGCTCCCTCAAGTAATTTGTGTGTCTTAATTATTTAATCAAACAGCGTGCTTAAAGCATCAGACAAGTTCAGTACATATAGTTGATTTAATTAAAACACATGGGGTGTGATTATATATGGAAAAAATACACGTCATAAAATTCCAACCACTCCCTTGGTAGAAAGAAAAGACGACTCTTGGTTGACCAAGATTTTGTTTTAGTCAGGAACAGCCCAAGAACATACAGTGCATTCAGAAAGTTCAGACCGCTTCCCTTTTTCCACATTTTGCTAAATTACTTATTCTAAAATGGATTTAAAAAAATAATGCTCATGAAAAAGTGAAATGTTTGATACTCAATGAATTCAATTGAATGGACATGATTTGTAAAGGCACACAGCTATCTACAGTTAACAGTGCATGTCAGAGCAAAAAAACAAGCTTTGAGGTCGAAGGAATTGTCCATAAAGCTCAGATACAGTATTGTGTCGAGTCACAGATCTGGGGAAGGGTACCAAAAAATGTCTGCAGCATTGAAGGTCCCCAAGAACACAGTGGCCTCCAACGTTCTTTAATGGAAGAAGTTTAGAACAACTAAGAGCTCCAGAGTTCCTCTGTGGAGAAGGGAGAACCTTCCAGAAGGACAACCATCTCTGCAGCACTCCACCAATCAGTCCTTTAGGTTAGAGAGGCCAGACGGAAGCCACTCCTCAGTATAATGCACATGACAGCCTGCTTGGAGTTTATCAAAAAGGCACCCAAAGGACTCAGACCATGAGAAACAAGATTCTCTGGTCTGATGAAACCAAGATTGAACTCCTTGACCTGAATGCCAAGTCACACATCTGTAGGAAACCTGGCACCATCCAAAAGGTGAAGCATGGTTGTGGTAGCATGATGCTGTGTGGATGTTTTTCAGCAGCAGGGACTGGGAGACTATTCAGGGTCGAGGGAAAGATGAACAGAGCAAAGTGCAGAGAGATCCTTAATGAAAACCTGCCCAAGAGCGCTCAGGACCTCAGACTAGGGCGAAGGTTCACCTTCCAACAGGACAACAACCCGAAGCACACAGCCCAGACAGCATAGGAGTGGCTTTGGGACAAGTCTCTGAATAACCTTGAGTTGCCCAGCCAGCGCCCGGACTTGAACCCAATCAAACATCTCTGAAAATAGCCATGCAGTGACGCTCCCCATCCAACCTGACAGAGCTTGAAAGGATCTGCAGAGAAGAAATGGGAGAAACTCCCCAAACGCAGGTGTGCCAAGCTTGTTACGTCATACACAAGAAGACTCAAGGCGGTAATCGTTACGAAAAGTGCTTCAACAAAGTACTGAGTAAAGGGTCTGAATACTTATGAACACTATGAATAATTAGCAACATTTTCTAAAATCCTGTTTTTGCTTTCTCATTATGGGTTATTGTGTATATTGAGGAAAAACAACAATTTAATCAATTTTAGAATAAGACTTTAACGTAACAAAATGTGGAAAAAGTCAAGGGGTTTGAATACTTTATGAATGCACTGTATACAGCAACAGCTCCCCCATAAGCATTCCTGTCTTTTCTGTAGATGTTATATCCCTGTATTGCTACTGCTAAATCAAAGGAATTATCTCAGTGAGTTTCAGAGATGAACAGTACAATGCATTCCAAATTCAATAGGCAGGCAAGTAAACGAAAACATTTTCAAATAAAAACTATTCCAGAAAATGTCAGTGTATATAACGACTGTCCAATAGACTGTCGACCAATCGCCTTCACATTGTCATGCTGTGACACGCAGTTCCCAAGCTAATTCTCACGAAAATCAATTTTTAAAGTCAGAGTATGAGTTGAGAAACATGCCTATTTTCCTTGAAAGTACGTAATGTCACGATTGCAAAGCTATACGATATTACAGAGAACAAGTTAATTATCTCACATCTTTGAAAATATTTGTAATGTTGTGCTTCTTGTTCACAGAGGGTAATTCATGCCAATGTTCTTTTCTTTAAGCTGTTAATACAAATCAAAAGGAGTTTCCAATATCCTAATTTCTTAAAGTATTTCTGGTGATAGCAAGTGATAGTGATACACAAGCTAGGTCTATTGAAACATTGCCCTCCCATGGCAGCATTTACCAGCCACCAGGTTCAGAAGCTTTAAACCACATAAAAAATATTTGAAACCCAATTCTATTTTTGCCCAAAGTTAAGATTGAATAATTTCTAACTGAACATAATTCATGCTGGTTATTATTTTAGGCTATTTTAGTTTTGGAGTCAAAGATAGTTTTCATTTTTCAAACAGGTTTTTATTTTATTTCAGTTTACAAACACGTTTTTATTTTATTTCAGTTTACAAACACGTTTTTATTTTATTTCAGTTTACAAACAGGTTTTTATTTTATTTCAGTTTACTAAATAGTTTCCCCCTAATTACTTGTTCCATAATAAGCATGGAGGATTCGCCTATCAACCAGTCATAGGTACTGGTGACAAAGCGCCTCGTAACCTATAACCTGTATCACTAGACACCTCATAGCGAGCTACAGGTAGGAATCAGCAATGAATCCCAATAATGAGATACCTCTGGGGAGGGTTGTCAGCAACATTTAAAAAAAGGATGTATAGTGTTTTATGACAAACCGTTTTTTACAAGTGCCTCAAGACACCAACTTAGACTTTACTGTGAAATGCTTTACTTACAAGCCCTTAACCAAAAGTGCAGTTCAAGAAGAAGAAAACGTTTACCAAGTAGACTAAAATAAAAAAAGTCATAATAAAAAGTAACACAATGAGAATAACAATAACGAGGCAATATACAGGGGGCACCGGTACCGAGTCAGTGTGCGGAGGTACAGGCTAGTTGAGGTAATCTGTACATGAAGGTGGGGGCGTAGTGACTATGCATAGGTAACAAACAACCGGCGAGTAGCGGCAGTGCACAAAAGGGAGGGGTGTGGGGGTTTTCAATGTAAATTGTCCGGTGGAGATTTTATGAATTGTTCAGCAGTCTTATGGCTTGGGGGTAGAAGCTGTTGAGGATGCTTTTGGTCCTAGACTTGGCGCTCCGGTACCACTTGACGTGCGGTGGCAGAGAAAATAGTTTAAAACTTGGGTGACTGGAGTCTCTGACAATTTTGTGAGCTTTCCTCTGACATCGCCTATTATATAGGTTCTGGATGGCAGGAAGCTTGGCCACAGTGATGTACTGGGCCGTTCACACTACCCTCTGTAGCGCCTTACGGTCAGATGCCGAGAAGTTGCCATACTAGGCGGTGATGCAACCGGTCAGTATGCTCTCGATGGTGCAGCTGTATTATCTTTTGAGGATCTGGTGACCCATTCCATATCTTTTCAGTCTCCTGAGGGGGAAAAGGTTTTGTTGTGCCCTCTTCATGACTGTCTTGGTATGTACCCACGTGGGTGACTGAAAGATGAACTGAGGTCCACACTCCAGTCCAGTTGATGGTGGTAATGCACCTTAAAGTTGGTTGCCAACCACCATATAAAGTCCAAAGAAGAAAAAGAAGCCTGAAGGAAGGAGAAATGACGAGAAACTAATTTGGTTTACCGTTTGGGGAGTCGCGACTTGTTACCTATTTTGATGTGATATGAAAGTATTATGTAAAATTATTTTGATGTGATATGAAAGTACAGTCGTGGCCAAAAGTTTTGAGAATGACACAAATATACATTTTCACTAGGTCTGCTGCCTCAGTTTGTATGATGGCAATTTGCAAATACTCCAGAATGTTATGAAGAGTGATCAGATGAATTGCAATTAATTGCAAAGTCCCCTCTTTGCCATGCAAATGAACTGAATCCCCAAAAACATTTCCACTGCATTTCAGCCCTTCCACAAAAGGACCAGCTGACATCATGTCAGTGATTCTCTTGTTAACACAGGTGTGAGTGTTGACGAGGACAAGGCTGGAGATCACTCTGTCATGCTGATTGAGTTTGAATAACAGACTGGAAGCTTCAAAAGGAGGTTGGTGCTTGGAATCATTGTTCTTCCTCTGTCAACATGGTTACCTGCAAGGAAACACGTGCCATCATCATTGCTTTGCACAAAAGGGGCTTCACAGGCAAGGATATTGCTGACAGTAAGATTGCACCTAAATCAACCATTTATCGGATCATCAAGAACTTCAAGGAGAGCGGTGCAATTGTTGTGAAGAAGGCTTCATGGCACCCAAGAAAGTCCAGCAAGCGTCAGGACCGTCTCCTAGAGTTGATTCAGCTGCGGGATTGTGGTACCACCAGTACAGAGCTTGCTCAGGAATGGCAGCAGGCAGGTGTGAGTGCATCTGCACGCACAGTGAGGTGAAGACTTTTGGAGGATGGCCTGGTGTCAAGAAGGGCAGCAAAGATGCCACTTCTCTCCATGAAAAACATCAGGGACAGACTGATATTCTGCAAAGGGTACAGGGATTGGACTGTTGAAGACTGGGGTAAAGTCATTGTCTCTGATGAATCCCGTTTCCGATTGTTTTGGGCATCCGTAAAAAAGCTTGTCTGGAGAAGACAAGGTGAGTGCTACCATCAGTCCTGTGTCATTCCAACAGTAAAGCATCCTGAGACCATTCATGTGTGGAGTTGCTTCTCAGCCAAGGGAGTGGGCTCACTCACAATTTTGCCTAAGAACACAGCCATGAATAAAGAATAGTACCAACACATCCTCCGAGAGCAACTTCTCCCAACCATCCAGGAACAGTTTGGTGACGATCAATGCCTTTTCCAGCATGATGGAGCACCTTGCCATAAGGCAAAAGTGATAATATGTGGCTCGGGGAATGAAACATATATATTTTGGGTCCATGGCCAGGAAACTACCCAGACCTTAATCACATTGAGAACTTGTGGTCAATCCTCAAGAGGACAAAACAAAAACCCACAAATTCTGACATACAAGCATTGATTATTCAAGAATGGGTTGCCATCAGTCAGGATGTGGCCCAGGAGTTAATTGATAGCATGACAAGGCAGATTGCAGAGGTCTTGAAAAAGAAGGGTCAACACTGCAAATACTGACTCTTTGCAACAACTTCATGTAATTGTCAACAAAAGCCTTTGACACTTATGAAATGCTTGTAATTATACTTCAGTATACCATAGTAACATCTGAAAAAATATCTAAAGTCACTGAAGCAGCAAACTTTGGAAATTAATATTTGTGTCATTCTCAAAACTTTTGGCCACGACTGTATTATGTGAAATTATTTTGATATGATATTTAAGTATTGTGTGAACTTATGTTGATGTGATATGAAAGTAACGGAATTTATGTTTCTAGAAATGTATTGCAATTGAGAATTGATAATTGAGAAATGCAACCATCCATGATAAACATTTTAGTTTTAACCATGCTTTGAGGATAGAGTGGTTGTTTATATTTACTGGCAAACATTTGAGTAAAAAAAGCTTATATTTTGTGTTCTGATGGGGTACGACAGTTGAATTAAGCTCATGAGGCATTTATAAGTGAATTCTTCAAGAAACAGATGGGCACATATCATTAATGTATAAGTTCCAAAATGGATGTAAAAACTGCTGATTGCCCCTTTAAGAGTACATACTGGGCTAATCTAATAGGAGATATTGAGGACTACAGTATTTCAGGCATTGTCATTGGATGCAATTGATGAATTGTTAATGTTTTGTTGATGGTCCACTCTTGATGTTCTACACGTTACAATGTAGCTTCAGTCATTCCTACAGAACAACATTAAAGTGTACAACCCCTTTACTGCATATTGGTTCAACTACTGCAGAGACGGTACTTACTGGTGTTAAACAGATCTCCAACATCCTCTTCTTCTTCCTCCTCTTTCAATGTGACAGTCATCTCCCCCTCCTCCTCTTTCACTCCAAAAATGGCATCCTCCTCTTCTTTTACTGTAACATCCTCAACCTCTACTTGTTTTTATATTGTAACAGCCTCCTCTTCCTCCTCCTCTTTGACGCAAGCTTCTTCCTCCGTCCAGCAGACCTCCTCTTCTTTATCAGGAGGAGAGTAGATTAGTGAACTCATGGTCGGAGATGTTCTAAGCTAACTTAGCAAACCAGCTAGCTGACAAACAACGTAAATATATAATTAAATGGGCCAACAAGTACATACAACAGAAGTGTGTTTAATACACAGCGACTAATATAAACCAAAACAGTGTAAAGAGCGTGAATGTTGTAGCTATATTTGCTAGAAAGCTACTGGGGTGTCTGACTAGCTGTTGTTGTTGAAGGAGCGTCCCGTCCACTAGATTATACGTCACACTGGCAGCGTCGCCTGAACCTAAAAGACGCATATCGCCATCTGCTGACTGGAGTGGGGAACGCAGTTGAGGAACCAAAAGTAAATTTTTCATTTATTTCATAAAGGTTTAATATTAAATTAAGTAGTTCAAAGAGAAGCATGTGTTGATTGATTCGTTTTTAATGAGTGAGAATTTAAAACAATCTTTACACCCACTACATATTTGCATTGAACCATACTTCTGACATGGATCATTTTGAACCCAGAGGCATAACTTGTATCATTTCCAAAATGTGGTTTATTCAATTCTTTCATTTTTTCATGACTTTGTCAACTTGTTCTTAATAATACATCTAAATCATGGTTTAGTGTTTCTGTATCAATATGGACTTTTAACAAATTCAAATCCTTTGGAGTCATTTTCACCCCAGCCAAAAGCACCTTTGATAATTAGGATGTTTATTTCAAATCAAAATCACATTTTATTGGTCACATACACTTGTTTAGCAAATGTTATTGGGGGGGGGAGCAAAATGCTTGGTTCTAACTCCGACAGTGCAGTAATATCTAACAAGTAATATCTAACAATTTCACAACATATACCCAATACACACAAATTTAAGTATTTGGATCTAGGATTCTCTGTAGGCATGATCCATCCCACCAGAGGGTGGAGGGGCACCTGAATCAGTGGTTTTGACCAGATAGACACCTGCAGACACACAGTATAGTGCCTCCCATGTACTCTCCTAAGATTGGACTTTTCTATACCACATATCACATGACTGTGTACAAAACTGCCAATGGTAGAAAACTCTGCCAGCAATATACAGTGCATTTGTAAAATATTCAGACTCTTTGTATATGTATATAAGGAACAGACTAGGTCTATACTGCTCCTACATGGTGTAACAATACATCATGTAGATGTATATAATGAACAGACAAGGTCTATACTGCTCCTATATGGTGTAACAATACATCATGTAGATGTATATAATGAACAGACAAGGTCTATACTGCTCCTATATGGTGTAACAATACATCATGTAGATGTACACTAACATTCAAAAGTTTGAGGTCACTTAGAAATGTCCTTGTTTTTGAAAAAAAAACATTTTTTTTTGTAAACAGTGTGTGAGCCTTCTTGTTCTTTAACAAGGGTTTTGTAAACAGTGTTTTTGCATGCAGAAATTCAACCAACCATGAAGGTCTGATTCACGCAGTCTCTGAACAGTTGATCTTGAGATGTGTCTGTTACTCTGTGAAGCATTTATTTGGGCTGCAATCTGAGGTGCAGTTAACTCTAATGAATGTATCTTCTGCTGCAGAGGTAACTCTGGGTCTTCCTTTCCTGTGGCAATCCTCATGAGAGCCACCCATACCTTGTCACAACACAACAGATTGGCTCAAACGCATTAAGAAGGAAAGAAATTCCACAAATTAACATTTCACTTGGCACACCTGTTAATTGAAGTGAATTCCAGGTGACTACCTCATGAAGCTGGTTGAGAGAATGCCAAGAGTGTGCAAAGCTGTCATCAAGGCAAATGGTGACTGCTTTGAAGAATCTCAAATATAAAATATATTTAGATTTGTTTAACCTTTTTTGGTTACTACATGATTCAATATGTGTTATTTCATAGTTTTGATGTCTTCACTATTATTCTACAATGTAGAAAAAAGTCAAATAAAAACCCTTGAATGAGTAGGTATGTCCAAACTTTTGACTGGTACTATATGTAAATGTAATATTTCAATTGTTGTTTTGTTACATTTGAAAAACCTGTTTTTGCTTTATCATTATGAGGTATTGTGTTGAAGGGAAGCCTAGTGGTTAGAGTGTTGGACTAGTAACCGAAAGGTTGCAAGTTCAAATCCCCGAGCTGACAAAGTACAAATCTGTCGTTCTGCCCCTGAACAGGCAGTTAAACCCATTGTTCCTAGGCCGTCGTTGAAAATAAGAATTTGTTCTTAACTGACTTGCCTGGTTAAATAAAGGTAAAATTGTCAAATTCTCAAAAAATATGCTGATTACCCAGAATCCCATACCTTTATCACTGAGTGTAACGTAAACACACGAGCAGCGCAGCAGTCTAAGGCACTGCATCTCAGTGCTAGAGGCTTCACTACAGACCCTGGTTAGGCTGTAGCATAACAAGCCGTGATTTGGAGTCGCATAGGTCAGCGCACAATTGGCCCAATATCGTCTGGGTTTGGCCGGGGTAGGCCGTCATTGTAAATAAGAATTTGTCCTTAACTAACCTGCCTAGAGATTTAAAAATGTAACTTCATTACACCTTTACACTGGCATACAAACTCAGTAACACACAGTAGATCATCCATTTGACGTTGAGAAATACTGCATTGTGGGTAGTTTAGAATAATTCCCGAAATGTAATAACGCAAAAACATAACTGTTTGTATTTATAGGAAACCATATCGTGACAACAACTAGGTTAGTAAGTATTTAACCACACTGTTGAGTAAAAACACATACTCCCTACACTAACTTTTTGTCTGAAAATAAAATGTACATTTTACACAACTGCGTTACCCACTCCAGTCAGCAGATGGCGATCTGGGAATTTAAGGCAATGCTGTTGGTGTGACGTATAATCTAGTGGACGGAACGCTTCTTTCAACAGCAGTAACAGTTACTCAGCCACCTCGGTAGCTTTCTAGACAAAATCGCCAAACCAATAAAGCGCTTTAGACGCTTTATAGTATATTAGCCACTGTGTTTTAAACCCACTTCTGTCGTGTAACGTAGTTAGTTATCCGTTTTAATGTAATATTTACGGTGTTGTTATTAGTCAGCTAGTGGGCTGGTTAAGTTAGCATTAGCATAGCTAGCTAACATCCCCAACCATGAGTTCACTAAGCCATTCTCCTCCTGCTGAAGAAGAGAAGGTGTGCTGGACGGAGAAACAGGGTCTGTGGCTGAACGTTGTTGTGAAAGAGGAAGAGGAGGATGTCACAATACAAAAACAAGTAGAGTGTGAGGCTGTTACAGTGAAAGAAGAGAAAGACGTTTCAGTGAAAGAAGAGGAAGACGTGTTCAGAGTAAAAGAGGAGGATGTTACAGTGAAAGAAGAGGAAGAGGCATGTTTCGGAGTGAAAGAGGAGGATGGGGAGATTACTGTCACATTGAAAGAAGAAGAGGATGAAACTGGATATCAGGGCCCGGTTTCCCAAAGGCATGTTATGGCATCCAATGGTTCTAACGTTGAACGGGCCCTGGTTAACACTAGTAAGTACTGTCTTACATACAGAGGCACAAACTCTGCAGTTGTTGAACTGATGTTTGGTGTTAAAGGGGAAATATGCAATAGCTACATCCATATTTAGACTTTAATGTGTTTATTTATAGGCAGCCATTGATTCTTGAAGAATATAACACATGCCTCATGAGCTTAGTTCAACTGTCCTACCACATCAGAACCCAAAATAAGCTTTTTTTACTCCAATAAGCGTTTTTACTCCGATGTTTAGAAACAATGTAAATCAACCACTATAGCATCAAAACATGGTTAAAACTATAATGTTGAAATCATGGATGGTCAGTCCTTGCATCCGTAGGACTGTCTATGAATTTGAGTCGTTACATTTCTCCAGACCCATCATCATCTTATTACCAAAACAGTGGTGGATTTACAGCTTTGTTATTGTTTGAACTGCAGATTGGTTGATTGTGGCCTTTTTTAAAGGGACAACCTGGGTTTTAAACAGCAACAAAATGGCTGCCCAGAGACTTGGTTTGGTAAACAGCTGAGGGATGGGGGAAGGAGAAGTGTAACCACTCTCAAATTCGTAGAGAAAGCTATTGTAGAAAGCTATTGTTCGGGACGTGAGTGTCCCACCTCTTAACAACCAGTGAAACTGCAGGGCGCCAAATTCAAAACAACAGAAATCCCATAATTAAAATTCCTCAAACATAGAAATATTTTACACCATTTTAAAGATCAAATTCTCGTTAACCCAACCACAGTGTCCGATTTCAAAAACGCTTTTCGGCGAAAGCAGAACATACCATTATGTCAGAGCCAAGTCACAGAAAGCATTCAGCCATTTTCCAACCAAAGAGTGGAGTCACAAAAAGCAGAAATATAGATACAATTAATCTCTAACCTTTGATCTTCATCAGATGACACTCATAGGACTTCATGTTACACAGTACATGTATGTTTTGTTCGGGAAGTTCATATTCATATCCAAAAATCTGAGGTTACATTGGCGCGTTACGTTCAGTAGTCCGGTGATTTTTGCAGAGAGCCACAACAAGTTACAGAAATGCTCATAATAAATGTTGATGAAAATACAAGTATTATGCATGGAATTATAGATGCACTTATCCTTAATGCAACCGCTGTGTCAGATTTAAAAAAAACTTTCCTGAAAAGCACAATCTCAGTACGGCGCTCAGACGACAAAAATCAAGCCAAACAGATTTCCGCCATGTTGGAGTCAACAGATTTCAGAATTGCATGATAAATATTCACTTACCTTTGATGTTCATCAGAATGCACTCTCAGGAATCCCGGGTCCACAATAAATGCTTGTTCTGTTCGATAATGTCCATCATTTATGTCAAAATAGCTCCATTTGTTGGCGCGTTCAGTCCAGTAATCCACATTCATGACGCGCATTCACTCGGAGCAGACGAAAAGTCAAAAGAACATCTGTTACAGTCCGTAGCAACATGTCAAACGATGTTTAGAATCAATCTTTAGGGTGTTTTTAACATAAATCTTCATTAATGTTCCAACCAGACAATTTAAATTGTCTGTACAAATGAAGTGGAACATAGCTACCTTTCACGTGAGCGTGCCAGACCGAGAATGTGGCACTCTGCCAGACCACTCACTCAAAGCCCTTATGAGCCCCTCCTTTAGAGTAGAATTCTCAAAACAGTTTCTAAATACTGTTGATATCTAGTGGAAGCTTTGGGAAGTGAAACATAACTAATATCCCACTGTATCTTCAATAGGGGCTGAGTTGAAAAACTACAAACCTCAGATTTCCCACTTCCTGGTTGGATTTTTTCTCAGGTTTTTTCCTGCCATATGAGTTCTGTTATACTCACAGACATCATTGAAACAGTTTTCAAATTTACTAATTATATGCATATTCTGGCTTTTATGGCTGAGTAGCGGGCAGATTAATTTGGGCATGTTTTTAATCCAAAATTCCCAATACTGCCCCCTACCCCAAAGAAGTTAAGGTGTTGGCTTGACAGTCGCTGGACCCAGGTTTGAGTCCAGCTCAGGGCTACCCCGTGAATTCACTACACTATAAATACAAGGACTGGCCGTCCATGAGGTCAAAATGATAGTTTTAACAAGATTTCGAGGCTATACAGTGCTTGATTACAAACAGTGGCGTTATACAAGATTATGTTTTCGTTTCTGATGGGGTAATACAGTTGAAACATTTGAGGCATTTATAAGTTATACTTTTCAATAATCAATGGTTATATAGTAAATGGGTCTTTCTATAACTGCCAGTGTAGATTTCCTGTGGGGGTCAAATTGTTAGAGCTGTTGATTAGTCATTAGCTGTGTTAGAATACTCATACTAACTGCTATTTGTGATGTTAATTGAGTATATAGTATGCTTATTGGTCATAGTATGATGTTTAGTATGCCAAAAGTTCCCGGATGTCGTTCTCAATTCACCATAATATGACGTAAACACGCAGTACGTTAGGGCCCATAATGCAATTCTTCAGGAAATGGGCGTGGCTTCACATCGTTTTCAGATTTGAAGAAAATGGCGGAACATATTCAGCCGAAGTCCAACGAGAGCCGATACAAATTCATTGTTTTAACTAATTATAACAAATGTTAAGAAAATGTTGAGCAATGTAATGACTTTTCAAATAAGTTACCTTACACGTTATTTTGTCTGACAATTTGTTAGCATTTTATTACAGCAGTATGCACCGGTATGTTAACTCGCTACCTAACGTTAGTTGGCTACTTATACATCAAACTTGCCAGTATATTAACTATATTCTAACTACCCAACGTTTATTGGCTTGATTATTCCCGTCATTCTTAGCTAAATGGTATAGTCGTTGTGCTTTCTCAATGGACATTCGGATGCTTTCATAAATCCTCTCTGGCTCTCTACTCTGATTTCAGAGCTCTCTCGTCTGAGTACCAGAGAGCAGAATAATGAATTTACTAGCGCTCAACACCCGTTCAATATGTCCAGGTGTCAGTAAACGGAGGCAAAAAAAAAAACGTAATTTAAATGTTTTCCAACAGCACAGTTACAGTCACTCTGGATGACATGAAAACTCCCTAACCAGCTCTGCTAGGGCGAGTAAAATGGTCAGAGTCTCATTTGTGTCTGGAAGTAGCCAGCAAGCTGAGGTCAGAACGGTCAAATCAACCCAACTCCTCGGCCGGAGCGGCCAGTAGCCCCGAGAGAGAAACGGGATGAATTTATAAACAGACAATCTGACAACGGTCTGAATTTATGAAGCACTCTGGTATTCAAGATTAAATTTAAGAAACCACAAGCTGAAATCGTAAAATGTCTAACTAGTAATGTGTTATGCTAACTAGCTAGCAAGAGGTTGCAATGCAACAGCATGAACTTCCGGTAGACAGGAGAAGAGCGCTCAACTGAAAGGAAACGGTTTGGTTACAGTATACTACAATTAACTAATAGTATGTAGTATATACTCATTAAATATGTAGTTACAGTATACTACAATGAACTAATAGTATGTAGTATATACTCATTAAGTATGTAGTTACAGTCTACTACAATTAAGTCTTTAGTATATACTCATATACTCAAGTATGTAGTTAGTCTACTACAATTAACTAATAGTATGTTGTATATACTCATTAAGTATGTAGTTACAGTACACTACAATTAACTAATAGTATGTAGTATATACTCATTAAGTATGTAGTTACAGTATGTTAGTATGGGCATTCAAACACAGCTATTCGCCTGTTTTCAATTTATTTTCAATGCCATTACATTAAAGGTGAAACATACCTACATAACATTTATAAATTGTTTGAAACCTTTGTTTTAAACCCTTCTCTTAAACCCAAATCCTTGCTGTATTTGTATTTTTTTTTTTATCATAAAACACTACTTGATTTTCCTTGTATTTATGGCAGTGTTGTTCCCTTAAGGGTCAGTCATCTTTGGTACAACATACTATGGGGAGTCGCGACTTCGGTTGAAGGATCTAAAATCCCACCTGAAAAGGCCAATGAAATCCGCGCCTGGCTGGAAGTCCCGCCCTCCACAGGTGATGAGCGTTAAGCTTGGATTCATTCCTTCAATTATTCCGCTCTTCACCTCAGTGTGAACAGGACCGATTCATGCTACTAAAACAAACAATTGGAACACAAGACTATCTTACGTTGTGCCAACTAAACTGACCCTTAGTGGTAGAGCGTGATCACCCCCTGGACTTTGTGTGGTTCTCATAGTTTCCTAATCACAATGCCCTGGCTATAGCTATGAGTAAGATAAAATTCAATTTAAATTGGTATAAATCAATAACTAATTCCCCATTTGTCACAGAAACTGTAATAATTAAAAGTTAATTTGTGAAATGTCTTTCCTTAATGCATTTGAGCCAATCAGTTGCGTTGTGACAAGGTAGGGATTTCTCACTTTCTAGTAGGCTTATATTGAAGATATCACAAATAGGAGTGGCAATGTCGTCCGCTATTATCCTCAGTAATTTTCCATCCAAGTTGTCAGACCACGGTGGCCTGAAAAATAAAAGGAGAACCTCACACTCTAGGAGCTCAGATGCAATAATTTAATAACCCAATAGCAACGTTTTCACAGACAAGCTGTCTTCATCAGGGTATAATGACAAACACTGCACGTAACTGGTTTATATTGTGTCAAAGGAAACACACAGGTGTCTGTAATCATGTCCGAGTGTGGCCTGATATCATTGGTTAATTTACAGATATAAATAGAACATATAAAAACATAAATGGATAGCATACGGTCATAGATACAATTTGGCTATATAGACCTCCAAACATTTACAATGAATAGCAATATAACAGTAATGGCTACGTTGAGACCGACGGGAGTAAGGCTCTTTAAATTAAACATCCAGGCAGCCTCTAGTTCTTAACAATAAATTGTCGAGGTCACCCCCTCTCTTAGGGACGGTGATGTGTTTGATGCCGATATAATGTAGGGAAGAAATAAGGGGTTCGCTTCCAAAAAGTTATAAGATAAATAACTGCCTTAGTGAAGCATGTGATAACACCTTTGATTGGGATCTGTTTCCCTGTTTGGTGGTGTTTGAAGGATCTACATTTACAAGTGCCATTGCATTGAGCGCAGCCATTACACTTGTAGTTTCCATCCGGGAGAGGTGCAAATAGATGTTGTGCAGGAGTATTGTGGGGTGGTAAATCAGAGTTTACCAATTGATCTCTGAGATTTCTGCCCCGTGAGAATATTCCCTTAATTTGTTCAGAGCACTTTGAGTAGCGGGTAAGAACGCAAGAATGGTGCCGAAGAATATGGCTGACGTTTTACCTGCTCCTGACCAATTGTGTTTTTGTTCGTTTGTTTTGCTTTGTTTGTAACTTATTTTTTTAAATCTTATTTTGTACATAATGTTGCTGCTACCGTCTCTTATGACCGAAAATAACTTCTGGACATCAGAACATTGATTACTCACCACCTCGAGCTGGAATAATTTTTTTCCTTAACGAGTCCGAAGAGCCCTATGTGAGGTACATATTGCTTTCAGGCCCAAATCCCCGTCATTTGCGTGAAGAGAAGACTGAGAAAAAGGAGGCGGAGATCGGACTGCCTTGTGAGGATTCGTATGCGGTCGAGTAAACCCCCACTGCCTTCAATTCTACTAGCAAACGTGCAATCTTTGGAAAATAAAATCGATAACCTACGAGGAAGATTAACATACCAACGAGACATTAAAAACTGTAATATCGAATGCTTCACGGAGTCGTGGCTGACTGATGACATTATCAACATACAGCTGGCTGATTATACGCTGCATTGGCAGGATGGAACAGCGGCGTCTGGTAAGACCAGGGGTGTGGGACTATGTATTTTTGTAAATAACAGCTGGTGCACGATATCTAAGGAAGTCTCAAGGTTTTGCTCGCCTGAGGTAGTTTGTCTACAGCTTATCATGAGATACTCCATCTATCTAGAGAGTTTGTCTGTATTTTTCGTAGCTGTCAACATACCACCACAGACTGATGCTGGCACGAAGACCACACTCAATGAGCTATATTCTGCCATAAGCAAACAGGAAAATGCTTCCAGAGACAGCGCTCCTAGTGGCCAGGAACTTTAATGCAGGGAAATCTAAATCTGTTTTTACCTCATTTCTACCAGCATGTTAAATGTGCAATGAGAGGGAAAACAACTCTAGACCACCTTTTCTCCTCACACAGAGAGACGCGTACAAAGCTCTCCCTCGCCCTCCATTTGACAAATCTGACCATAATTCTATCCTCCTGATCCCTGTTTACAAGCAAAAATGAAAGCAGGAAACACCAGTGGTCAAGAAAAAGCAGATGAAGCAGATGCGAAGCTACTGGACTGTTTTGCTGGCACAGTCGATTATGTTCCGGGATTCTTCCGATGGCATTGAGGACTACACCACATCAGTCATTGGCTTCATCAATAAGTGCATCGATGACGTCGTCCCCACAGTGACCATACTTACTTACCCCAACCAGAAGCCATGGATTACAGGCAACATCCATGCTGAGCTAAAGGCAAGAGCTGCTGCTTTCAAGGAGCAGGACTCTAACCCGGGAACTTATAAGAAATCCCGCTATGCCCTCCGACGAACCATCAAACAGGCAAAGTGTCAATACAGGACTAAGATCGAATCGTACTACACCGGCTCCGACGCTCTACCAGACGAGCAAAAGTACTTCTACGCTTGCTTCGAGGAAAATAACACTGAAACATGCATGAGAGCACAAGCTGTTCCAGACAACTGTGTGATCACACTCTCCGCAGCCGGTGTGAGTAAGACCTTTAAACAGGTCAACATTCACAAGGCCGCAGGGCCAGACAGATTACCAGGACGTGTACTCGAGGTTTATGTTATTTTTAAGTTAAGTTATGGGCCAATTGGCATACACATAGTGTACAAACCCTCATTGTCAGGCTGATGGTAAAGCTAGCCAAAGAGCATTTTACTGGTTGAAGTGTTGAAGAATAAAGCAATTGATTTGCGACAGTAAAACAAATAGTATAGTAGTATACAGTGGGGCAAAAAAGTATTTAGTCAGCCACCAATTGTGCAAGGTCTCCCACTTAAAAAGATGAGAGGCCTGTAATTTTCATCATAGGTACACTTCAACTATGACAGACAAAATGAGAAAAAAAAATCCAGAAAATCACATTGTAGGATTTTTAATGAATTTACAGTGCCTTGCGAAAGTATTCGGCCCCCTTGAACTTTGCGACCTTTTGCCACATTTCAGGCTTCAAACACAAATATATAAAACTGTATTTTTTTGTGAAGAATCAACAACAAGTGGGACACAATCATGAAGTGGAACGACATTTATTGGATATTTCAAACTTTTTTAACAAATCAAAAACTGAAAAATTGGGCGTGCAAAATTATTCAGCCCCCTTAAGTTAATACTTTGTAGCGCCACCTTTTGCTGCGATTACAGCTGTAAGTCGCTTGGGGTATGTCTCTATCAGTTTTGCACATCGAGAGACTGAATTTTTTTCCCATTCCTCCTTGCAAAACAGCTCGAGCTCAGTGAGGTTGGATGGAGAGCATTTGTGAACAGCAGTTTTCAGTTCTTTCCACAGATTCTCGATTGGATTCAGGTCTGGACTTTGACTTGGCCATTCTAACACCTGGATATGTTTATTTTTGAACCATTCCATTGTAGATTTTGCTTTATGTTTTGGATCATTGTCTTGTTGGAAGACAAATCTCCGTCCCAGTCTCAGGTCTTTTGCAGACTCAGAATCAGGTTTTCTTCCAGAATGGTCCTGTATTTGGCTCCACCCATCTTCCCATCAATTTTAACCATCTTCCCTGTCCCTGCTGAAGAAAAGCAGGCCCAAACCATGATGCTGCCACCACCATGTTTGACAGTGGGGATGGTGTGTTCAGGGTGATGAGCTGTGTTGCTTTTACGCCAAACATAACGTTTTGCATTGTTGCCAAAAAGTTCAATTTTGGTTTCATCTGACCAGAGCACCTTCTTCCACATGTTTGGTGTGTCTCCCAGGTGGCTTTTGGCAAACTTTAAACAACACTTTTTATGGATATCTTTAAGAAATGGCTTTCTTCTTGCCACTCTTCCATAAAGGCCAGATTTGTGCAATATACGACTGATTGTTGTCCTATGGACAGAGTCTCCCACCTCAGCTGTAGATCTCTGCAGTTCATCCAGAGTGATCATGGGCCTCTTGGCTGCATCTCTGATCAGTCTTCTCCTTGTATGAGCTGAAAGTTTAGAGGGACGGCCAGGTGTTGGTAGATTTGCAGTGGTCTGATACTCCTTCCATTTCAATATTATCGCTTGCACAGTGCTCCTTGGGATGTTTAAAGCTTGGGAAATATTTTGTATCCAAATCCGGCTTTAAACTTCTTCACAACAGTATCTCAGACCTGCCTGGTGTGTTCCTTGTTCTTCATGATGCTCTCTGCGCTTTTAACGGACCTCTGAGACTATCACAGTGCAGGTGCATTTATACGGAGACTTGTATTTATCATCATTAGTCATTTAGGTCAACATTGGATCATTCAGAGATCCTCACTGAACTTCTGGAGAGAGTTTTCTGCACTGAAAATTTTTCAGTTTTGATTTGTTAAAAAAGTTTGAAATATCCAATAAATGTCGTTCCACTTCATGATTGTGTCCCACTTCTTCTTTAAGAGGCTCCTCCGTCCTCCACTCGTTACCTGTATTAATGGCACCTGTTTGAACTTGTTATCAGTATAGAAGACACCTGTCCACAACCTCAAACAGTCACACTCCAAACTCCACTATGGCCAAGACCAAAGAGCTGTTAAAGGACACCAGAAACAAAATTGTAGACCTGCACCAGGCTGGGAAGACTGAATCTGCAATAGATAAGCAGCTTGGTTTGAAGAAATCAACTGTGGGAGCAATTATTAGGAAATGGACGTGCCAGACGTGTCCCCCTGCTTAAGCCAGTACATGTCCAGGCCCGTCTGAAGTGTGCTAGAGAGCATTTGGATGATCCAGAAGATGATTGGGAGAATGTCATACGGTCAGATGAAACCAAAATGTAACTTTTTGGTAAAAACTCAACTCGTCGTGTTTGGAGGACAAAGAATGCTGAGTTGCATCCAAAGAACACCATACCTGCTGTGAAGCATGTGGGTGGAAACATCATGCTTTGGGGCTGTTTTTCTGCAAAGGGACCAGGACGACTGATCCGTGTAAAGGAAAGAATGAATGGAGCCATGTATCGTGAGATTTTGAGTGAAAACCTCCTTCCATCAGCAAGGGCATTGAAGATGAAACGTGGCTGGGTTTTTCAGCATGACAATGATCCCAAACATACCGCCCGGGCAACGAAGGAGTGGCTTCGTAAGAAGCATTTCAAGGTCCTGGAGTGGCCTAGCCAGTCTCCAGATCTCAACCCCATAGAAAATCTTTGGAGGGAGTTGAAAGTCCGTGTTGCCCAGCAACAGCCCCAAAACATCACTGCACTAGAGGAGATCTGCATGGAGGAATGGGCCAAAATACCAGCAACAGTGTGTGAAAACCTTGTGAAGACTTACAGAAAACGTTTGACCTCTGTCATTGCCAACAGAGGGTATATAACAAAGTATTGAGATAAACTTTTGTTATTGAACAAATACTTATTTTCCACCATAATTTGCAAATAAATTCATTAAAAATCCTACAATGTGGTTTTCTGGATTTTTTTTCTCATTTTGTCTGTCATAGTGGAACTGTACCTATGATGAAAATTACAGGCCTCTCTCATGTTTTTAAGTGGGAGAACATGCACAATTGGTGGCTGACTAAATACTTTTTTGCCCCACTGTAAGCAACCTGGAAATGGATGCTATATTTGCTGTCAGCCGACGAGAACTCCCCTGAGTTTTTCCCCATGGTGGTGAACTGGTGAATAGACACAGAGCTTAATGTGAGTTTCCTTGAGTAGCACTCCTGATCTTACGCTGATTGTGCTCTGTAATATTCAGAATACATTGTGAAAAACAAATCTTCGCTCACCATTTTTGCTCCAACCAGATATACTACATCCATAACTAGCAGTTTCCTCATTAGCAGGGAGGAGTTTTTTTACAACCAAATATACTACATCCATAACTAGCTGTTTCCTCATTAGCAGGGAGGAGTTTCTGCTACCAAATTGCGTGTGCATCGCCCTCGTGCTGCAATTTTAGCAAACACAGAAAGTGGCCTATATTGGAGACCAAAAGTCTTCTGGCACACTGCTTAGAGTTTCTGCAACTTTAATAACTTGTTTCTAATTAATACTAATATGAAAACAAGACAAAATGTGACTTGTTGCTAACTTGACTGTCTTAATTGTCAAATCATTTAAGACGTCAATTGTTGTACCACTTCGTGGGTACGCTATGGGCATAACCTTTTACCTCAAATAAACAGTGGATTTCTGCTGTTGTGGGCCTTCAAAACTTCTTCAGGCTATGAAAAGTGTGCCCAAGGTAAACTGCCTGCTACTCAGGCCCAGAAGCTAGGATATGCATATTATTAGTAGATGTGGATAGAAAACACTGAAGGTTCTAAAACTGTTTGAATGATGTCTGTGAGTATAACAGAAATTATTTGGCAGGCGAAACCCCGAGAAAAAACCATCCAGGATTTTTTTTGGGGGGGTCATTCTCTTCTCAATGGAAATCTAGAATTCTAAGGCATTTGCTTGCAGTTCCTATCGCTTCCACTAGATGCCAACAGTCTAGAAATTGGTTGATGTTTTTTCCTTTGAGAAATGAAGAAGTAGCCCTGTTCCGAACGAGGGTGAAGTGTATGTACTGTTGTGGTTGAGGCGCGCGACCTAAAAGCTCCACTTTGTTTTCCTCCGGTATTGAACACAGTTTATTCCGTTTTAAATTGATTATTTACATTTAAAAATACCTAAAGTTGGATTAGGAAAGTTATTTGAAATGTTTGGATCAAGTTTACAGGTAACTTATTAGATCATGTGTAGTCATGTTGGACGAGTTGGAACCGGTGTATTTCTGAATCAAACGCACCAAATAAATTGACATTTTGGATATATAACGACAGAATTTATCGAAACAAAAAGTTGTGATGTTCGATGGACATATTGGAGTGCCAACAGAAGAAGATCTTCAAAGGTAAGGCATGAATTATGTTATTTCTGACTTTTGTGTTGTGCCTGGCGAGATGAATTATGATTTTCATGTGTATGTTTGATGGGGTGCTATCCTCAGATAATAGCATGGTTTGCTTTCGCCGTAAAGCCTTTTTAAAATCTGATACTGTGCCCGGATTAACAAGAAGTTCATATTTAAACCCATGTATAACACTTGTATGATTTATTTATTATTATGAGTATTTCTGTTTTTGAATTTGGCACTCTGCTATTGTTGTCAAATAACGGGATTGGCGCGGGAAGGGATCACTAACCATCTGTCTGACTTTGTCGTTCACATAGGAGAGAGACGGGACTATCGTGGATCCTCTGGGGAACCTCAACAACATCATGATGCTGAGGAGGCAGAGAAGAGTCTCTCCAGATCAGAACTCCTCAAGAAACACCAGCAGAGACCCACAGGGAAGAAATCCAATTGCTGCTCTGAATGTGGGAAGAGATTCAACTCTAAAGTAGACCTTAAAATACATCAAAGAATTCACACAGGAGATAGATCTTTTGGCTGTGATCAATGTGGGAAGACATTTATTCGTCTACAAACCCTGAAATCACACCAGAGAATACACACTGGAGAGAAACCTTATGGCTGTGATCAATGTGGGAAGAGTTATACTCAGCTAATCAGCCTGATAGTACACCAGCGGACACACACAGGAGAGAAACCTTATAGCTGTAATCAATGTGAGAAGAGTTTTACTACATCTAGCTATCTAACTATACACAAGAGAACACACACAGGAGAGAAACCATTTAGCTGTGATCAATGTGGGAAGAGTTTTACTCAGCTAAACAACCTGATAGTACACCAGCGGACACACACAGGAGAGAAACCTTATAGCTGTGATCAATGTGGGAAGAGTTTTACACAGCTAAACAACCTGATAGTACACCAGCGGACACACACAGGAGTGAAATCTTATGGCTGTGATCAATGTGGAAAGAGTTTTACTGCGTCAAGCTCCTTGATAGTCCACCAGATAACACACACAGGAGAGAAATCTTATAGTTGTAATCTATGTGGGAAAAGTTTTACTAGGTCTAGCTGTCTAACTTTACACCAGAGAACACACACAGGAGAGAAACCATTTAGCTGTAATCAATGTGGGAAGAGTTTTACTAGGTCTAGCTGTCTAACTATACACCAGAGAACACACACGGGAGAGAAACCTTTTAGGTGTGATCAATGTGGGAAGAGTTTTACTACATCTAGCCAGCTGACTTTACACCTGAGAACACACACAGGAGAGAAACCTTTTAGCTGCGATCAATGTGGTAAGAGTTTTACTACATCTAGCCAGCTGACATTACACCTGAGAACACACACAGGAGAGAAACCTTATAACTGTGATAAATGTGGGAAGAGTTTTACTCGGTCAAACAGCCTGATGTCACACCAGAGAATACACACTGGAGAGTTACCTTATAGCTGTGATCAATGTGACCAGAGATACCTTGATAAAAGATCTCTGATTAAACATCAGAAAATACATGCATGAAGGAGTTGTTTCATGATATCAATGAAATGTCACAATGTAGAATGGTTTAACATTGTAGTAGGAGTATTTCAATAACCTCACAACATTTCAACAGCATGTACAACTCGATTTCAGTGATGTATTGCTACTTGTCAAAACAGCAGCATTTCTGGTGCTTGTGCAGTTTATAAGGTGCTTGTTTAAAAGTAATGTGATTATTGTGGCAGATGTTTGTGTATACACTTATGTTTAGGTTTTCAATATATCACAACTGTCTCTGCATAATATTGGTTATTGATTTTGACACGTTAAAACTGGGGCCATCCCACCTAGCAAAATGTAATTGAAAAGAAGACTATGCCCGACTTCCAAACACATTCGGTTTTAGTCTTTTCGGGTCATTTTTTCAATTATTTGAAAAATAAAAAATCCAACATACTTGCAGCCTATTCACATGGACGCAGTATAATAAATTAGTCTATAATCAATTTTATTAACAATGTGACATCACTCCAGTATTTCTTGACAACATTCAAGTGCTAATGGTCTTTATTCCACTACTAAAGAAGCATGTCTCAAATCACCTCATATTTCAAACATCCAGCCTGACAAAAGATTATTCCATGCCTCACCACTAAATGAATTATTGCCAATACATATTAACAAAGGGGTGTACATTTAGTTTTGATATTTCATATTTACAATTCATGTAACATTTAGTAATCGTAATTATTTATGCAACCAACTGACAATTTTGGGGTGCAATTATATTGACATTGTTGCCCTGCTTTTAAAATATCAGGGTTCATTCTCAGATGTGCCAAACCAAATGTACTAGAGCATGACATTGGGGACTGGGCCCCGATCCAACAACGTGCCTATCGAGTGAACCCTGAAAGGAGAGACAAGCTCTGCAGTGAGATGTAAAGTTAATAGAGATATTGCAAAAGTTTATACTTGAAATCAGACTGTCTGTGGTAAGGACAACTTGGTTGCTGATTGTCTCTGGGGTTTTTCCATATTGGACATGGGTTTTATCTCTTATTCTTTTCTGTATTTTAGGGGGACGAGAGTTCAAGAAGCAAGTGAGTTTTAGGATTCTATAGAAAGAAAAAGGAGAAAAGATAAAATTGTATATTATTATTTAGAAATGTGTTTTTGTTTTTCACTTTAGACAGCCAGTAGACACAATGTTTATATTGTAGAAGGTGAAGCGTTGCAGTTGATTATAATGTGAAATGGAAGTTGTTCTCTGTTGGTGGTAAGAAACTTGTTCAACAAAAATATAGGATATATTTGTTGTCTTAAGGTGGAAGGTGTTACAGGCTTTGGTTTTTCCATTAATGTTTTGAGGTTGGACTTTAGCACGTAGGAAAGGGGGATACCTCGTCAGTTGTACAACTAAATGCATTCAACTGAAATGTGTCTTCGGTGCACTAATTGGTGTCACCTCATTAGTCAGTATGTGTTACACCTGTGCTGGCTTGTCCATCTCGTTAGTGGGAAGGTGTTTCACCTGAGCTGGTCCAGGTTCTATTTAAGAGTGTCTGGCCCAGTGCTCCAGTTGTCTTGATAGATGTGTAGAGTCAACACCTTTAGTTGCTCCACCTGTTTGGTTTGCTTCCTGTCTTTAAATCAAATTTATTTATATAGCCCTTCGTACATCAGCTGATATCTCAAAGTGCTGTACAGAAACCCAGCCTAAAACACCAAACAGCAAGCAATGCAGGTGTAGAAGCACGGTGGCTAGGAGAAACTCCCTAGAAAGGCCAAAACCTAGGAAGAAACCTAGAGAGGAACCAGGCTATGTGGGGTGGCCAGTCCTCTTCTGGCTGTGCCGGGTGGAGATTATAACAGAACATGGCCAAGATGTTCAAATGTTCATAAATGACCAGCATGGTCGAATAATAATAAGGCAGAACAGTTGAAACTGGAGCAGCAGCACAGTCAGGTGGACTGGGGACAGCAAGGAGTCATCATGTCAGGTATTCCTGGGGCATGGTCCTAGGGCTCAGGTCCTCCGAGAGAGAGAAAGAAAGAGAGAATTAGAGAGAGCATATGTGGGATGGCCAGTTCTCTTCTGGCTGTGCCGGGTGGAGATTATAACAGAACATGGCCAAGATGTTCAAATGTTCATAAATGACCAGCATGGTCGAATAATAATAAGGCAGAACAGTTGAAACTGGAGCATCAGCACGGCCAGGTGGACTGGGGACAGCAAGGAGTCATCATGTCAGGTAGTCCTGGGGCATGGTCCTAGGGCTCAGGTCCTCCGAGAGAGAGAAAGAGAGAAGGAGAGAATTAGCGAATGCACACTTAGATTCACACAGGACACCGAATAGGACAGGAGAAGTACTCCAGATATAACAAACTGACCCTAGCCCCCCGACACATAAACTACTGCAGCATAAATACTGGAGGCTGAGACAGGATGGGTCAGGAGACACTGTGGCCCCATCCGAGGACACCCCCGGACAGGGCCAAACAGGAAGGATATAACCCCACCCACTTTGCCAAAGCACAGCCCCCACACCACTAGAAGGATATCTTCAACCACCAACTTATCATCCTGAGACAAGGCTGAGTATAGCCCACAAAGACCTCCGCCACGGCACTTGAGCGTCTCTCTTGATCCTAGGTCCTGGCAGAGTTGTGCAGACTCAGGACAACTGAGCTTTGAAGGAATATGCAGATTTAAGGAGGAGTCCGTAATTTGCTTTCTAATAATCATAATATTTTCCTCAAAGAAGTTCATGAATTTATCACTGCTAAAGTGAAAGTCATCCTCTCTTGGGGAATGCTGCTTTTTAGTTAGCTTTGCGACAGTATCAAAAAGGAATTTCGGATTGTTCTTATTTTCCTCAATTAAGTTAGAAAAATAGGATGATCGAGCAGCAGTAAGGGCTCTTCGGTACTGCACAGTACTGTCTTTCCAAGCTAGTCAGAAGACTTCCAGTTTGGTGGTTGGTGTTGGTTTTTCTTTTGTTTGCCTCTTCTTGGGCAGGTTTAGTGGGTCTCATGGTGGGTGTCTTTTAGGTCCCAGTTGTTGTTACTAGTCAACTTCCATTGGACACCCCCGTAGTGTCTTTCAGAGCCATCCTAAAACCCCACCTGTTTAGTTGTGGTTGTTGTCAGTGATTCTTTAATTCCTTTTTCTATTTGACATTTCTGGTTTTCCTGCTGGGGAACGTAACAACAAACAATGTAGTAAAACAAGTTTATGTTTTGGGTTGGATGTTGCATCCAATTAATATTTTAATCAATGGCATTTCCTTAATGCTCATTAGTCTTTCAGTTGTTATTCTTCTGTTTTTTATCCTCTGTTTGTGTAGTAAATATTTCTGTTTATTGTTATTTCCTGTGAAGCCATTGTGTTGCTTCCGTGTCTGAAATGTGCTCTATAAATAAAACTTGATTTGAACATGTTGCAAAACAAATGAGCCCAATGACTGACCAATCAACGGTCCCTCTTTACTATGAAAATCAGTATCGATCCCATGTCTAAGGATTCAACTACAGAAAACAGAAACAAACAGATCAATCCCACTTTTTCAGCCTTCTGAAGGCGTGGTGGGGTGGTAAATACCACCCCCGGCCCTACCAGGGGCTTGAGGTGGTCTCCCACAGCTCTGCTTATGTCATGTTCTGTGGCCTTGCCGTTCCATTTCTTGATTGCCCCTGCAACACAGAAACACATTTAGTCATATTAAAGATATGGAGCATCTATGGCCTCAGTTACACCTGGCACTTAAATGTGACTTCTGTCATCTGATCACTCAGAGCTGCATTAGGTTCAGATCCACCAAGATGGGCCTTTGACATAGTCAGGCCACTGACATTGCATAAGCAGTGTAAAGGGATGTGGTGAATGAGTAGGGAAAAGTACATTTGACACATGACCTTCATAATAATAAAGAACAAATGTGTGTGTCTGAGGGGAAATTAACTTTCATACAGCCAAATGGGGTGAGAAATTACACCCATCTCAGTAGACAATTTGCACTAATGTAAATAAACATGGATGATGGAACATATTCCCTTTTGCTTATGTGATGAACCACTAAGGGGACATACATTTTTACCATTTAAACCATGTGTGACCTCTCACCTCTGGCTGTAGAAGTGTTCTTCCTAACCAGTCCCTCAACAGCTCTCTGACTGAGCTCCACCCTCACTGGGTCTTCAGAGGAGAGGAAGGCTGAGGGATGGAAGGATGAATGGATCAGTCAGTCAAAGTGTAGAGCTGCTGTCTGACAAAATGACTATTTTAGTAGTTCTTTAAAGTAATTAAGGCTTTACACAGACAAGACAAGTAGGTACGCAATGGATTATGGTCATTGTAATTATGTTTTATGTGCGAAACTATGTCAAATATTGGTCTGTTGGAAACAACTTCCTACTACATCACACAGTTCAGTCTGGATCTGATTTATTTCTAGAGAAGCTACAACTCCCTACTACATCACACAGTTCAATCTGGATCAGATTTATCTCTGTGCAATGTTGTGAGAGAAAAATCTATGTTAACCTCTAAGTTTATATGACTTCTATCTAATGTGTTGAAGGATCTTTTTAAGGTTGAGAAGTTTATATGTATGTGTTTGTGGGTGTGCAAAGGCGGTTGCTTGGCCCAATTCAGGGAACCGTTGATCTACTTCAGAGGAACTGTCTAGAGTGATTTCCTGTTGTTTTGACACCTCACTGGAAGACTAGAATAACTAGCTGTTGCTACAGACCGAGACGACCAATTCACAGTTAGTCTGTGTCTCGTTCTCCATACACGGACACATACCAAGATCACGTGTTTTCTATATGCAGAAGATAGTTTGACTATATAAGGCTTCTCAACTCCTTGTGTCATCGAGCTCTCGGCCTTACACCTCAGTGTAGGGCTGACCAGCTACAGTATTGCAATTCTTATCAAATAATGGTGTATTGTTTAAAGAAAGGTCTCTCCCGATTGGTTAGAATTTCCACCACAATGTGCAATAGGCTTTTTCAATATCAACAATGATAAACTAGATACATTCTGTTGTTGATTTACTTCTGTGTTTTGAGTCGTTGTCCTGTTGCATCACCCAACTTCTGTTGAGCTTCAATTGGAGGACAGATTGCCTAACATTCGCCTGCAAAATGTCTTGATAAACTTGGGAATTCATTTTTCCGTCAATGATATCAAGCTGTACAGGCCCTGAGGCAGCAAAGCAGCCCCCATGATGCTCCCTCCACCGTACTTTACAGTTGGGATGAGGTTTTGATGTTGATGTGCTGGGCCTTCTTTTCGCCACACATAGTGTTGTTTTCCTTCTTAACAACTCAACTTTAGTTTAATATATCCACAGAATTGTTTGCCAGTAGCGCTGTGGAACATCCAGGTGCACTTTTGCAAACTTCAGACTTGCAGCAATGATTTTTTTGGACAGCAGTGTCTTCTTCTGTGGTGTCCTCCCATCAACACCATTATTGCCTCGGTGAAAGAAAAACATATTCAGCTACTTAGATGTCATTCCAAAGGGTTGTGTTTCTTGCCACTGTAGATGTCATGTATTGTATTGTATTATTATATACATAATATACATTATATACATAATACATGTTATGTTCTCTATAATGAAACATCACCAAGTGAAATAAAGTTGATAAGATACTCTTGATGAACATTAAAGACAAAATGGTTGTTCAGAAATCATTAATTATCATGTTTCACAATCATTCCCACTGCTGATATTTACAGAATAATTACAAGGATGATATTTCTCAGTTACATTGACCTGCAGACAATCAGACACCCTTCTTCCTTATGCACATGTGACTGAAATGTAACCAATCACAAAACTCACTGAGACAGCATTGATTTAGTTTCTGCCAGCCAATGGGATAATTCCAGTGCAGTACATATATAGAGGGATAATTCCATTACAGTACATATGTAGAAGGATAATTTCAGTGTAGCACATGTGTGGTGGAATACTGGAAATCAACCAATCCTCCGTTGTTAACGCAGTGGAAAGTTCAAATGCTTTATTATCTAAAAATTAAAGGGCTGGGCGACAGAGAGAAATAAAATAGTGCATAGGCCATGTGGTGGAGAGTGATGCAGGAGATGGAGGTGGGTTCTAGTGGGTCTGGGCAGGTGTGATGTAGTTAATGGAGATGGAGGTGTGTTCTAGTGGGTCTGGGCAGGTGTGAAGTAGTTAATGGAGATGGAGGTGTGTTCTAGTGGGTCTGGGCAGGTGTGAAGTAGTTATATGTTCTATTTTTGGTTTTATTACATTAAACCAGTCAGAATCCAGAAGAATGCCAAAGTCAGGTGTGATGTAATATGGAGGACCAGCCTATTCCCTATGATGTAAACTACAACAGAAATAACTTCAAATGTATAACTTCATATTAAACCAATCGTTTGCACTCATAACTTGAGTGAGTAAAGTAAACCACAGTTTTGAAAATACATAAGATGCAGTTATCTTAGACAGCCAGCTAACGCTATTTAGCCAACTAGCTATGGCTAGCGAGCTGGAGCCTAACTACCGGAGACCAGTTAGAACCCAACTAGCAGTAAGCCAAGGTTGTAAAAGTTACAAAACTCCCATAGACTAATTCACAGAGAACATGCTGAAAAGTAATGATGGGGAAACAAAGCTTCCTGAAGCATTGACACTTTCCAGCCAATTGTGTCAAAAATAGGGTCATTACTCAAGGCTTTGAGCGAAACAGAATTTAGAACAGACAAATTATTACAGATGACATCCCACAACGTAGCGCTTGTGCGGCGTAGCCTTCATGTCTTCTACTAAACCACTGGCCTTGATCGAGAGCATCAAATCCATGCTGCATTGTGGGTAAATTGACTGGCTGACTGATTTATAAATAATAATGAGTAGTTATTTATGATGTATAGTAATTTGTAGATCAGTCAATTGGCAGCAGCCTGCAATGTCGGCTGCAATGTTGAACAAGCCCAACACCAAACCAATCAGGTGGTTGTTCGACGAAATGAATCGAGTTGATTTCCTCTGTCGTTTTGAACCCACAGCAAGAAGGCACCAGAGCCTACCGTGCTAACGGGTTCCTACTAGATAACACAACCACACAGTTCATGAAAAGCATGAGGTGTGGTTAACATTTGCACGCTTGAGCTAGATATCGACCTAGTGTGACCTTCCTGGTCCCGTCTTTCAAGTCAGTGAGTCAACACAGGAAGGAGCAATGAATGGACAGTTCATTTATTTCCAAAACTGCAATGATGGGACACACACAGTATGGATGAATGATCAGTAGTGATGTGATATAAATAGCACTCCCACAGCAATTCTCCATAAATCTGCCCTATAATATACTAACAAAAAAAATCATATGGTGGATTTAACAATTCCTAATAATTCCTCATTTACTATAATAAAACGAATACACTGTTTCCATGTGTAATCTCATATTCACAACATCAGAATAAACTGTCATCCATTTTAGTATCAAAATATTTAAAATTAACCTGGAAAATTACTCAATGTCCCCCTCTGGTGGCGAAGATGTATAACACACCTAAACTAACAAAACCGGGCTAATAAACTGGCTGGTGTTCAAGAGTTTATAAAACATATACTTTATACATTTGTCATAAATTACCTGCATTGACGGGACACACAGTGTGGATGTATGATCAGTAGTCGACAGGGTAAAAATATCACTCCTAAAGACGATGCATTTTCCAGTTAGTTTCCAACTTGAAAGAGTGAACTTTAGCATAAAACCCACATGAAAAACTGAGATTCGGCAAATAACATATAACGAATGGCTTATTTGACGCCAAACCAACAACAGTAGTTACTAAAACATAAATTACATGTTATGTATGATTTAAAACGTGGATTTTATGATGTAATGTCAACTTTATACATTTCTATCCCATTTTCAGATTCCCCCAAAATCTGCTGTGGATTACCCAGAATCCCATACCTTTATCACTGAGTGTATTACACCGAGTGTAATGTAAACATACGAGCAACGGTCTAAGGTACAGCATCTCAGTACTAGAGGTGTCATTACAGAACCTGGTTCAAATCCAGGCTGTATCATAACAAGCCTCATTGGGAGTCCCATAGGGCAGCGCACAATTGGCCCAGCATCGTCTGGGTTAGGGTTTGGCCGGGGTAAGCCGTCAATGTAAATAAGAATTTGTCCTTAATTAACTGACCTGCTTAGTTAAATAAGGGTTAAATATATAAAAAAATGTAACTTCATTACACCGTTACACTGGCATGCAAACTAAGTAGCACAGAGTTGATCATCGATATGACGTTGACAAATACTGCATTGTGGGTAGTTTAGAAGATTACCCAAAATAAATTAATAAATAAGTAATAATGGAAAAACATGTTTGTGCTTATAGGTAACCAGATCTTCACTACAACTAAGTTACTAAAGGCTTTAACCATACCGTTTTGTTACACTGGTGAGTAAAGACTCATGCTTCCTACACTTTGACTTGTTGTCTGAAAATAAAATATACATTTTACTCAACAGCGTCACCCACTCCAGATGGGATTACCCTCAGCAGATGGCAGTGTGGGAATTTAAGGTAATGCTGTTAGTGTGACGTATAATCTAGTGGACGGAACGCTTCTTTCAACAGCAGCAACAGTTAGTCAGCCAGCTCGGTAGCTTGCCAGACAAAATAGCCAAACCAATAAAGCTCTTTAGACGCTTTATAGTATATTAGCCACTGTGGTTTAAACCCACTTCTGTCATCTAGTTAGTTATCCATTTTAATTTCCTATTTACGGTGCTGTTGTTTTTAGTCATCTTGCTGGCTCGTTAAGTCAGCATTAGCCTAGCTAGCTAACATCTCCGACCATGAGTTCACTAAGCTTCTCTCGTCCTGCTAAAGAAGAGGTGGGGGTCTGCTGGACGGAGAAAGAAGCTCTCGTGAAAGAGGAGGAGGAAGAGGAGGCTGTTACATTACACAAACATGTAGAGGGTGCGGCTGTTATAGTTAAAGAAGAGAAAGACGTTTCAGTGAAAGAGGAGGAGGATGTTACTGTAAAAGAAGAGGAGGAAGAGAAAGAGGAGGATGCAGTTTTTGGAGTGAAAGATGAGGTGGAGATGACTGTCACATCCAAGGCATCCAATGGTGAACTTAGTCGTAAGATGGTTTTGAGAAACCGGGCCCTGACTAACAGAAGTACTGTCTTAAATACAGAGGCACAAACTCTGCAGTTGTTGAACTGATATGCGGTGTTAAAGGGGAAATATGCAACTGCTACATCAATTTTTGGACTTTTCAATTATTTATTTATAGCCATTGATTCTTGAAGAATTTAACACATGCCTCATGAGCTTAGTTCAACTGTTGTACCCTATCAGAACCCAAAATAAGCTTGTTTTACTCCAATGTCTAAATGTAAACCAACACTGTATAGCATCAACATGGATAAAACTATAATGTTGAAATCATGGATGTTCAGTCCTTGCATCCATAGGTATGTCTATGAATTTGAAAGTAGTTACATTTCTCCAACCCTATCATCTTATTACCAAAACAGTGTTTGAACTGCAGATTGGTTGTTTGATTGCTATGTGGGTTTTATACACATATATAGTGTATTCTAGAACTCATCCATGATGTCAACGATAGTTTAACCAAGTTTCCAGGATATATAGTATATTCTATAATCCATCCATGATGTCATAACGATAGTTTAACCAGGTTTCTAGGATATATAGTATATTCTATAATCCATCCATGATGTCATAATGATAGTTTAACCAGGTTTTTAGGATATATATTATATTCTAGAATTAATCTATGATGACATAATGATAGTTTAACCAGGTTTCTAGGATATATAGTATATTCTAGAATTGCCAGTGAAGATTTCCTGTTGGGGTCAAATTATTAGAGCTGTTGATAGGTCATTGTGTAATATTCAGCCAATTTATTTCATGCCATTACATTAAAGGCGAAACATACCCAGATTCAATAACATTCATGAATTGGTTTGAAACCTTTCCTTTCCCTTCTCAAAGTTGTTGCCTTGACGGATTTGTAAAAAACGGTTTGTCAAAAAATATTATTTTATTTATTTAAATATAACCTTTATTTAACTAGGCAGGTCAGTTAAGAACAAAATCGTATCTGTTCTTTGTTGGGGATGAATCAGAATTAGTTAGGTAACATTCATAAATAAATGTTTTATTTACATAATAATGCTTATGTGAGATATGTCATCAGAATGTCTTCTTTTGGATAATACTGTTGGCAGTTTGCAGTTATCCCTTCTCTGCTAGGGCTTAGTCACTAGGGGCCCAGAGAGGGGAGAGGTCAGGCTTGTCTTCATATGGGAATGTGTCTGTAACTATTGTATGTCCCCTCTGAGGTTGCCCTTATCTTGATCTAGTATATGACCTAAGAGGCTCACTGTCTCGGTGAACTTGTCCAGGAGGAGGTGTATTTGAGATGGGAGTATCTAGAATTGACAATTGATATATGCCATTAGATGGGGTAATGTTTTGGTCCTAAGTGGTACCAAGAACGAGATAGGAACTTTGTTTAGGAGAACAAACTGAACAATACTTTATAGCTAATGCTATCTAGCTATGGGATACTCCTCTTTCAAGTCCAAAAAAGTATAAACTTTTTCTTCCTCTTCCATCACGAACAGCCTCACCCTCTACTTCTTTGTTTACTGTGACATCTTCCTCTTCATTCTCCTCTTTCACGACAACATTCAGCCAAATACCTTCTTTCTCCGCCCAGCAGACCTCTTTAGCAGAAGGTGAGTAGCTTGGCGAGCTCATGGTTGGGGTTGTTAGCCTGCTAACCTAGCTAGTTAGCGACTAGCCTAGTGATAGGCTAATTTATCAAGCCAGCTACCGTTACCTGACTAAACGGAAATATGACATTAAATGGGGAAAGTAGTTAAAAGACATAATTATGTTTCAAATACAGAGGCAAATATTCACCGAAGCAGTCTGAACAGCTTGAATGTTTCCGCTGGGAAGCTACCGAGGTGGCTGACTAGATGTTGTTAAAGAAGTGTTCTGTCCACTAGATTATACGTCATGCAGATCGCTTCGCCTGAAAGACGCACAACGCCATCTGTTGACTGGAGTGGTTAACGCAGATAAATGTTTATTTTATTTCCAGACAAAAAGTGCATTTTATATTTCTTTCATTAAATAATAATAGAATAGTCAGACAACTGCAGATTTGTAATAAATATGAATGTAAAACATTCTACCAACCCAAAATATGTTTATACTACAGGGAATATTAACTAATGAGGTGGGTCTTTCCACATTCTACCAACGCAACAGATGTTTCTACTACAGGGAATATTAACCAATGAGGTGGGTCTTTCCACATTCTACCAACACAACAGATGTTTCTACTACAGGGAATATTAACCAATGAGGTGGGTCTTTACACATTATAGCAACCTAACAGATGTTTCTACTATGAAGCAATGCTTTCAGGTTAATTCAAGTTTAATTCCCAAATATCCTACACAGGTTTGGTCATTATCAGGTATTGGAGCGTTGAAAGATGATGCACAACAACGGTTTCTTCCAGGAAACCACGACTCCAATAACCACTGCGGTCGAAATAACTGTAAAGTACGTCACCATCGAAACGGCTACCACTACAATCGACCTGTTCGCAATACATAGGTATTGGGATCTAACATCATTGCTGAGCCAGTAAGCTATGTTTACATGGGTATTGGGATCTGACCTCATTGATCTGTCAGTAAACTATGTTTACATGGGATCTTACCTCATTGATCTGCCAGTAAGCTATGTTTACATGAGTATTGGGATCTGACCTCATTGATCAGTCAGTAAGCTATGTTTACATGGGTATTGGGATCTCAGCTATAGTATAATCCAGCAAAACAGTCCTACTAGTTCTGCAGTAATAAGGCAGGCTAGTGGGACACAGCCCAGCTAGCAGTAATAAGGCAGGGTAGTGGGACACAGCCCAGCTAGCAGTAATAAGGCCATTTTGTGTTTCCGAAGAGGCCATGGCCAGAGGTTCTTCGCCGACTCTTGGCCTGTTTCAGTGCTTCCCTTGTCTTTTTTTGACTTGTAGGCATATCATCACACTTGGCTAAAGTGTAGTAATCAGTATGGGTGAAGTTATCGAGTTTTAGTACAAGTTTGTTAAAGATTTATCGGGAGCTCTGTCTTAGCTTTGCTGCATCACGTGACATCCCTCCCCTAGGAGTCTTAACATGTTCGATACCAATGTATCTCAGACAGCTAGGGTGTAAGCTGTCTCTGCGTAACAGGGAATTCCTGTACATCGGCTTCCTGTATAGGTCTGTGCTAAAGCCACTCCCCTCCCTCTTAATCAAAATGTCCAGATAACTTGTTTCATGTGCATCAAAGGAGAGGGTAAATGTCAGATGTTCACTGCTTGCATTGATGAAAGAGTGGAATTGATGAAGTTCCTCTGCTGTCCCCTGGAATAGAAGGAACACGTCATCAATGAAGCCTTTTCCAGAGCCTGATGAGGTGCTAGAATGGATTGTTAGGGCTGACAATCACATTCTTCTCAAACAGCCCCACATACAGATTGGCATAATTAGATGCTATTTTTAAACTACAATGACCATAATGACCTGCACACCTACTTGTCTGTGTTTCTTTTACACCTGCTATGTGAAAGAGACTAATGCACAATGGTCAATGCTATCTGGGATCCTTGGGATATCCCTACCCTAAACCCTAACCTTAACCCTTTTAAAAGTCAACTTCAATGGGCTAGGGACGTTCCAAGGATGTATCTCTACCTGAAAATATATGATCGAAGTTATTGATAGTTGGTATTCAGCAGTCATAAAGCCTTATTTACTTTAATGAACTACTAAAATAGTGATTTTGTCAGACAGCATAGACAGCAGCTCTACACTTTATTGACTGACTGATCCATTCATCCTTCCATCCCTCCTCAGTCTTCCTCTCCTCTGAAGACCCAGTGAGGGTGGAGCTCAGTCAGAGAGCAGTTGAGGGACTGGTTAGGAAGAACACTTCTACAGCCAGAGAAGTGAGAGGTAAAAAATGGTTAGATGGTAAATATTTATGTCCCCTTTTTATTTTTTATTTAACCAGGTAGGCCAGTTGAGAACAAGTTCTCATTTAGTTCTCAGTGCGACACAAACAACGACACAGTTACACATAAACAAACGTACAGTCAATAACACAAAAGAAAAATCGAAAAATCTATGTAGTGTGTGCAAATGTAGAAGAGTAAGGCAATAAATCGGCCCTAGAGGCGAAAATAATTACAACTTAGCATTAATACTAGAGTGATAGATGTGCAGATGATGACGTGCAAGTAGAGATACTGGGGTGCAAAAGAGCAAGAGGGTAAGTAATAACATGGGGATGAGGTAGTCGGGTGCTATTTACAGATTGGTTGTGTACAGGTACAGGGGTTCATCACATAAGCAAAAGGGAATATGTTCCATCATCTATTTTTATTTACATTAGTGCAAATTGTCCACTGATATTGGTGTAATTTCTCACCCCTTTTGACTGTATGAAAGTTAATTTCCCCTCAGGCACACACATTTGTTCTTTGATATTATTTTTTTATTTTAATTTTACCTTTATTTAACTAGGCAAGTCAGTAAAGAACAAATTCATATTTTCAATGACGGCCTAGGAACAGTGGGTTAACTGCCTGTTCAGGGGCAGAACGAAAGATTTGTACCTTGTCAGCTCGGGGGTTTGAACTTGCAACCTTCCGGTTACTAGTCCAACGCTCTAACCACTAGGAGGTCGTTTGTGTCAAATGTACTTTTCCCCACTCATTCACCCCATCTCTTTACATTGCTTATGAATATTTGGTGGCCAGACACAAATTCCGAACACAATGCCCATCCTGGCAGATCTGAACCTAATGCAGCTTGTAGTGATCAGATGACAGAAGTCACATTTAGGTGCCAGGGGTAACTGAGGCCATAGATGCTCCATATCCATTACTTTGAATGTTTTATATAATATGACTAAATGTGTTTCTGTGTTGCAGGGGCAGTCAAGAAATGGAACAGCAAGGCCACAGAACATGACATAAGCAGAACTGTGGGAGACCACCTCAAGCCCCTGGTAGAGCCGGGGGAGGTGTTTACCACTCCACCACGCTTGAAAAGTGGGATTGATCTGCTTTATCCATCTGTTTGTTTCGATGTTCAGAAGTTGAATCCTTTGACATGGGGTTGATACTGATTTTCATACTAAGAGGGACCAGGAGTCTGTTGATTGGTCAGTCATTGGGTTCATTTGTTGAAATCAAATCAAGCTTTATTTATACAGCACATGTCAGACATGGATGCAACACAATGGCTTCACAGGAAAAAACAATGAAAATAAACAGAAATATCTAGTACACAAACAGGATAAAATAACAAGATTAACAACTGAAAGACTAATGAACATTCTAAGGAAATGCCATTGATTAAAATACTAATTGGATGCAATATCCAACCCAAAATACAAGCTTGTTTTTTAGGAGGGGCTCTGAAAGACACTATGGGTGTCCACTGAAAGTTGACTAGTAACAACAACTGGGACATAAAAGGCACCCACCATGAGACCCACTAAATCTGCCAAAGAAGAGGAAAACAAAACAAAAAACCACACCAAACCAAACTTAAAGACGGGAAGCAAACCAAAATGGTGGTTAAAATAATTTATTACAATCAATACCATTCATACTATTACAAAATCATAATTCTCATTCATTCTTAATTAATTGTATTTACAAAAACATCAAACAAAAACAAACCTCAGGGGAGCATCGTCCCTCCCCGTCATACCTAACCAATACCTAACCCTTTCCCTATCTCCCCTTCCCTAATCTATCCCCTTACCAAACTCACTCTAACACTCCCAGCCCTAAACCCCCTTTCCACCTCTCCCGTGCCGCATGCTTCCCCCACTTCCTCTCCTCCCTCTTCATCTTCCCCCTCAAATCACCTTCCACCCTTCTCACTATCCCTTCCACCCCCCAATCTCTCCCTGTCTTGACTAAATTCTGCCTGGCTTCCCACAGTCCCTTTTTAAAGAGACTTATGAGAAGCCAGAGCAGAAACCTGTCCCTATCCGTTCAATGGGTATCAGACAAGCCGGCAATGGGTATGCCACATACAAAAGAGACGGCAACACATCCACCTTTAGGACCAGGACTTTGCCCATAAAAGACAAATACCTAGCCTTCCACATTGCTAGCTTCCTCTGTACCACTGCGATACGCATGTTCCAGTTTAGCGTCGCTGAGCCGGAGGTCTCAAAATGAACCCCGAGAATCCTCAGGGCCCCTTCACATAGAGATAACCCCCTCCGAAAAATTTGACGGAAGACTTTGCATGGTTCAGAACCGCTCCCGACGCTCGGGTGAAATCCCCAAAGATGGCAAGGGACCTTGTCAGGCACGAGTCCTTGCACAACAGCAAGGAAGTGTCGTCGGCGTACTGCGTCATCTTAACACGCAGCCCACGGCTTCCAGGGATCAACAAGCCTTCCACCCCTGTGTCTGCCCTAATGGCAGCCCCCAGAGGCTCCATGTACAGAACGAAGAGGAGAGCCGAGAGTGGGCATCCCTGCCTGACCCCAGACGAGAGGTCAAAAACGTCACCTAAGTGACTATTTACACTAACTCGACACCCCGCTCCGACATATAAAGTACGGATCCATCCTATAAACTTCTCCCCAAATCCTAATCTACCTAACACCCTGAATAGAAAAGATCTAGTCACGCGATCAAAAGCTTTCGCCTGATCTAGCGCTGCTACCATTAAAGGCAGCCCTCTATCTTCAACCCAAGCGATGGAATCCCTGATCAACTGTAGGTTCCATCTTATAGAGCGGCCCTCTACCCCGCACGTCTGATCCTCGTGGACGACGTAGGGAAGGGCTGTGCGCAACCGGTCTGCTAAAACCTTTGCAAGAATCTTGTAATCTACGCACAGCATGGTCAATGGCCACCAGTTGCCAAGGTCAGTTGCTTCCCCCTTCTTATAAAGAAGTGACAGCACACCAACAGCCATTGATCCCCCCGGGACCTCCGTCTCAAGGATGGCCTTCAAGACTTCGAGAACCACTGGTCCAAGTATACCCCAAAACTTGAGGTAAAACTCAGCCGGCAGCCCATCCATCCCAGGCACCTTCCCTTTTCCCATCCTCCTAAGAGCGCTCTCAACCTCTTCTAGTGAGATCTGGGCCTCCATCACGTCTCTAATGTCCTCTGGCAACCGCCGGGACAAGTGTTCTAAAAACACGTTTCCCTGCTCTACATCTATTTCCCTTTCCTTAAATAAACCTTGGAAATGATCAGTTGTCACCCTGACCATTTCCTCTGGTTTACTTACTATACTACCATTTTCTTCCCTAACTCCCTTCATTACCTTCCTACTCTGTCTGGCCCTAACCGACTTAAAGAACATAGCGGAACAAGTCTCATTATGTTCTAGAAAGCCACTATGCGCACGCTCCAGGAAAGCTCGAGCCTTCTGCTCCTGCAGCTCCCTGAGCTGCGCCTTTAGGGCTGCGAATCTCTCCCAGTCAATCGACCCGCCGAGGTTGCCTGCCTCGTACTCAAGTTCAATTAACCTTTGGATACGATCCACCTCCCTCCTTTCCTCCCTTTTTTTTCCTTCTACAATATCCTATTATAAAAGCCCTTATCCTCCCCTTGACTAAATCCCACCACTCTAACACCCCCTCGCACATGGACCGGAGGCCGTCAAGCCTCCGAAAGAAACAAAAAAATGCATCAACGAAAGCCTGCTCCTCCAGTATATCCCGATCTAACTTCCAGTACCCCCTACCGAAGAGGCAGACTGGCGACCCCACCTGCAGGAACACCCCGTCGTGATCCGTGAAGAAAACAGGCAACAGCCGCCCAGACAACTGACCCAAAGACCTGGATACAGAAACCCAGGTAGTCCCTGAGGTACCTCGCTGAGGAGACATTGTCCATGTATCTCCCCAGAAAGGCCCTCACTTCTTCATCCTTCACGTGCGGATTGTACATGTTTACGGTGACCACCCTGAAGTTCTTCTTTGCCAGGCTGGTCACCGCATAATGGCACAGGGGTCCTTTTCTTTCCGCTTCCTTTGCCATCTTCAATACATCATCATGTTTCTCTTGCTTGTGAAACGTCACATCAAAACCCTTTTCATTTGGGTTGCCTTGAAGGCAGAGTACTTCCTTCACCTCTATCCTGAGGCATCCCATCAATATGGTCCTTCCAAAAGTTTCCCTGCCCCAAGGTTCCATCTCCTTTTCAGTCCATGAAAATCTTACGGTATTTGCTATACCAATCCCCGGAACCGACCAGGTTTGCTTGTTTGTATTAATTTTTCTTCAAAAAAAAGCTCTCTTCAGAAAGAAGCTTCAACCTGAAATGAAAACATCTTAAACCAAAAAGGTGGCGCAACTAAAAGGTGTTGACTCTACACATCTATCAAGACAACTGGAGCACTGAGCCAGACACTCTAAAATAGAACCTGGACCAGCTCAGGTGAAACACCGTCCCACTAACGAGATGGACAAGCCAGCACAGGTGTAACACATACTGACTAACGAGGTGACACCAATCAGTGCGCCCTACATGCTAACGAGCTATACGTGCTAAAGTACACCCCTTTGTTAAAACCTTTTTGTGAAAGGGGTCAGCGTTTTCACTTTTGGATGAATAGCGTGCCCAGAGTGAACTGCCTCCTACTCTGTCCCAGATGCTAATATATGCATATTATTATTAGTATTGGATAGAAAACACACCGAAGTTTCTAAAACTGTTTGAATGATGTCTGTGAATGTAACAGAACTCATATGGCAGGTGAAAACCTGAGAAAAATCCAACCAGGAAGTGGGAAATCTGAGATTTGTAGTTTTTCAAAGCTTGGTCTACCGAACACACAGTGGGATATGGATACAGTTGCACTTCCTAAGGCTTCCACTAGATGTCAACCGTCTTTAGAAACTTGAATGAGGATTCTACTATAAAGGAGGGGCTCATGAGAGCTGTTTGAGCCAGTGGTCTGGCAGAGTGCCTTGGTCTCATGACGCGCGCTCCCGACAGCGTTAGCTCTCGTTCCATGGCTTTTCTACAGACATAGGAATCCTCCGTTTGGAAGCTTATTGATGATTTATGTTAAAAACATCCTAAAGATTGATTCCATACATCGTTTGATATGTTTCTATAACCTGTAATGGAACTTTTAGAGTTTTTGTTTGGACGAAGTGCTCACGCCTCATGAAGATGGATTGCTGGGCTGAACACGCTAACAACAAGTGGCTATTTGGACATAAATTATGGACTTTATGGAACAAATCAGTCATTTATTGTCAAACTGGGATTCCTGGGAGGGCCTTCTGATGAAGATCATCAAAGGTAAGTGAATATTTCTAACTTCTTTTGACTCCAAAATGGCGGATATTTCTCTGGCTGGATTGTTGTGCTTTCGCTGGAAAGCATTTTTGAAATCAGACAAGATGGGTAGATTAACAATCAATTCCGCCTTTTCGGCGGAATGTTGTTGAGGGTTTCCGCCCTAGAAAGGTTAATATGTATTGGCAATAATTCACTTAATGGTGAGGCATGGAATAATAAAACATGTATCTTTTGTCAGGCTGAATGTTTGAAATATAAAGTGACTTGAGTCATGTTACTTCAGTAGTGGAAAAAAGACAATTAGCACTTGAATGTTGTCAAGAAATGCTGGAGTGATGTAGGATTGTTAATAAAATGTATTATAGACCAATTTATTATACTGTGTCCATGTGTATAGGCTGCAAGAACATTGAAATTAAGATGTTTAAGTCATTGAAAAAACTACCGGAAAATACATCTTCTCAACTTTCACTTTCAACCGAACGTATATTGGACTTGGGGCATAGTCTTCTTTTCAATTACATTTTGCTAAATTGGAATAGCGTAATGTAAAAACACAGTTTTAACATGTTCAAATCAATAACCAATATGCAGAAACAGTTTGGATATATTGAAAACCTAAACATTTTGCAGTGTTGCATTTTGATTCAAGTGGGTCACCAACGTGTTAAGTGTAACACAACTCTTTTTTCGTTAGTCACTTTTGTTATATCACATAAATAGTAGTCTTTCAATTCAGAGCCTGGATTTTCACCCTGAGGCTAATATCCATATAATGCTTAAATCAATAGAACAGGGGGCAAACGATTAGGGTTCTACATTGTGACATCATTAAAACACTCCTACTACAATGTTAAAACATTCTGCATTGTGTCATTATTTCATTGATATCATGAAACAACTCCTTCATGTATTTTCTGATGTTTAATCAGAGAACTTTTATCAGAGTATCTCTTCCCACATTGATTATAGTTAAGAGATGTCTCTCCTGTGTGTGAAGTCAGCTGGCTAGATGTAGTAAAACTCTTCCCACATTGACAACAGTTATAAGTTACGAGGTTTCTCTCCTGTGTGTGTTCTCTGGTGCACTGTCAGAGAGCCAGATGTAGTAAAACTCTTCCCACAATGATCACAGCTATAAGATTTCTCTCGTGTGTGTATTCTCTGGTGTAAAGTCAGAGAGCCAGATGTAGTAAAACTCTTCCCACATTGATCACAGCTATAAGGTTTCTCTCCTGTGTGTATTCTCTGGTGTAAAGTCAGAGAGCCAGATGTAGTAAAACTCTTCCCACATTGATCACAGCTATAAGGTTTCTCTCCTGTGTGTATTCTCTGGTGCACTGTCAGATTGCCAGATTGACCAAAACTCTTCCCACATTGACCACAGCTATAAGATTTCTCTCCTGTGTGTATTCTCTGGTGCACTGTCAGAGAGACAGATGTGGTAAACCTCTTCCCACATTGATCACAGCTATAAGGTTTATCTCCTGTGTGTATTCTCTGGTGCACTGTCAGATTGCCAGATTGACCAAAACTCTTCCCACATTGACCACAGCTATAAGGTTTCTCTCCTGTGTGTATTCTCTGGTGTAAAATCAGAGAGACAGATGTTGTAAAACTCTTCTCACATTGATCACAGCAATAAGATTTATCTCCTGTGTGTATTCTCTGGTGTGATATCAGGCCGGTTGACTGAGTAAACCTCTTCCCACATTGACCACAGCTATACGGTTTCTCTCCTGTGTGTATTCTCTGGTGTAAGGTCAGAGTGCTAGATGTAGTAAAACTCTTCCCACATTGATCACAGCTATAAGGTTTATCTCCTGTGTGTATTCTCTGGTGTGATATCAGGCCTGTTGACTGAGTAAACCTCTTTCCACATTGACCACAACTATAAGGTTTCTCTCCTGTGTGGATTCTCTGATGAATTTTAATGCCTGATGAGGAGGTGAATCTCTTCCCACAGTCAGAGCAGCAGTGAGGTCTCTTCCCTGTGGATCTCTGCAGGTGTTTATTGAGGTGTTCTGATCTGGAGAGACTCATCTCTGCCTCTTCAGCATCATGAGGTTGTTGAGGCTCCCCAGAGGATCCACGATAGTCCCATATCTCTCCTGTGTGAACAACAAAGTCAGACAGCTGGTTAAAGGCCCACAGCAGTGGAAATCCACTGTAAAAGGTGATGACAACAGCGTAGCCATGTTGTACAACAATTGACGCCTGTTATGAATGTTAAAATTATTTGACAATTGTCTTAAAATGAGCAACAATAGTCATATTTTAGTAGTATCATCGATGATTGTAGGCTAGAAATAAGATATTCATGTTTTTGAAACTCTAAGCAGTGTGCCAGACGACTTTTGGTCTCCAATATAGGCCCCTTTCTGTGTTTGCTAAAATTGCGGCACGAGGGCGATGCACATGCAATTTGGATGTAGAAACTCCTCCCCACTAATGAGGAAACCGATAGTTATGGATGTACTATATCTGTTTAGAGCAAAAATGGCAACGATGTTAGTTTTCACAATGTATTCTGAATGTGAATGGGGGAAAACTCAGGAAGTAACCTCCATTTCCAGGAAGCTTATGAGTGCATTTCAAACTACTTTGGATTATAATTGTAAGGCTCGCTTGAATGTCCTACTTAAAATAATGTTTGCTACAGTATTAAGAACCGCGTTAATGACAGTATCCAATTGGGTGTTGTCAAAAAAGTTATGATTTTTAAAATGTATTTTTAATTACATTTTGTTTTTCACCTTTATTTAACGAGGTAGGCCAGTTGAGAACAAGTTCTCATTTACAACTGTGACCTGGCCAAGATAAATCAAAGTAGTGCGACAAAAAAACAGAGTTACACTTGGAATAAACAAACGTACAGTCAATAACACAATAGAAAAATCTATATACAGAGTGTGCAAATGGAGTAAGGAGGCACTGCAATAAATAGGCCATAGTAGCGAAGTAATTACAAATTTGGAAATTAACACTGGAGTGATAGATGTGCAGATGATGATGTGCAAGTAGAAATACTGGTATGCAAAAGAGCAAAAAAAATGGGGATGAGGTAGCTAGTTGGATGGGCTATTAACAGATGGGCTGTGTACAGCTGCAGCGAGCGGTAAGCTGCTCAGATAGCTGATGCTTAAAGTTAGTGAGGGAGATATAAGTCTCCAACTTCAGCGATTTTTGCAATTCGTTCCAGTCATTGGTAGCAGAGAACTGCGGCCAAAGAAGGTGTTGGCTTTGGGGATGACCAGTGAGATATACCTCCCGGAGCGTGTGCTATGGGTGGGTGTTGCTATGGTGACCAGTGAGCTGAGTTAAGGCAGCCAGGCAAAGACTTATAGATGACCTGGTGCCAGTGGGTTTGGCGACGGATATGTAGCGAGGGCCGGCCGACGAGAGCATACAGTTCGCAGTGGTGGGTGGTATGAGTGACAAAACAAATGGCACTGTGATAGACTGCATTCAGTTTGCTGAGTAGAGAGTTGGAGGCTATTTTGTAAATTATATCGCCGAAGTCAAGAATCGGTAGGATAGTCAGTTTTACGAGGGTATGTTTGGCAGCGTGAGTGAAGGAGGCTTTGTTGCGAAATAGGAAGCCGATTCTAGATTTAATTTTGGATTGGAGATGCTTAATATGATTCTGGAAGGAGAGTTTACGGTCTAACCAGACACCTAGATATTTGTAGTTGTCCACATATTCTAAGTCAGAACCGTCCAGAGTAGTGATGCTAGTCGGGCGGGCGGGTGCAGGCAGCGATCGGTTGAAGAGCATGCATTTAGTTTTACTAGCGTTTAAGAGCAGTTGGAGGCCACAGAAGGAGTGTTGTATGGCATTGAATCTCGTTTGGGGGTTTGTTAACACAGTGTCCAAAGAAGGGCCGGATGTATACAGAATGGTGTCCTCTGCGTAGAGGTGGATCAAGGAATCACCTGCAGCAAGAGCGACATCGATGATATATACAGAGAAAAGAGTCGGCCCGAGAATTGAACCCTGTGGTACCCCCATAGAGACTGCCAGAGGTCTGGACAACAGGCCAGGTTGATGAAGACGGCTGCACAGTAGTGTCTTTTATCGATGGCGGTTATATCGTTTAGTACCTTGAGCGTGGAAGAGGTGCACCCATGACCAGCTCGGAAACCGGATTGCACAACGGAGAAGGTACGGTTGGATTCTAAATGGTCAGTGATCTGTTTGTTAACTTGGCTTTCAAAGACTTTAGAAAGGCAGGACAGGATGGAAAAAGGTCTGTAACAGTTTGGTATAGAGTGTCACCCCCTTTGAAGAGGGGGATGACTGCGGAAGCTTTCCAATCTTTAGGAATCTCGGACGATACGAAAGAGTTTGAACAGCCTAGTCAAAAAATTCTCGATTATCGTGGAGTTGTCGGTGGTGACAGTGTTTCCTATCCTCAGTGCATTGGGCAGCTGGGAGGAGGTGCCCTTATTCTCCATGGACTTTACAGTGTCCCAAAACTTTTCGGAGTTAGAGCTACAGGAAGCCAAATCTCTGTTTAAAAAAGCTAGCCGTTGCTTTCCTAACTGACTGTGTGTATTGGGTCCTGACTTCTCTGAAAAGTTTAATATCGCAGGGACTATTCGACGCTAGTGCAGTACACCACAGGATGTTTTTGTGCTGGTCGAGGGCAGTCAGGTCTGGAGTGAACCAAGGGCAATATCTGTTCTTAGTTCTACATTTTCTGAAAGGGGCATGCTTATTTAAGATGGTGAGGAAATTACTTTTAAAGAACAACCAGGCATCCTCTGCTGACAGGATGAGGTCAATATTCTTCCAGGATACCCGGGCCAGGTTGATTAGAAAGGCCTGCTCGCAGAAGTGTTTTAGGGAGCGTTTGACAGTGATGAGGGGTGGTCATTTGACCAGGAACCCATAACGGATGCATACAATGAGGCAGTGATTGCTGAGATCCTGATTGAAAACAGCAGAGGTGTATTTGGAGGGCAAGTTGGTCAGGATAATATCTATGAGGGTGCCCATGTTTACGGATTTAGGGTTTTACCTGGTGGGTTCCTTGATAATTTGTGTGAGATTGAGGGCATCCAGCTTGGATTGTAGGATGGCCGGGGTATTAAGCATATGCCAGTTTAGGTCACCTAACAGAACGAACTATGAAGATAGATGGAGGGCAAACGAGTCACATATGATGTCATGGGCACAGCTGGGAGCTGAGGGGGATCTGTAACAGGTGGCAATAGTGAGAGACATTTCTGGAGAAATTAATTTAAAACTTAGGGAGGAGGCTTCTGATGTTAACATGCATGAAACCAAGGCTTTTACGGTTACAAAAGTCAACAAATGAGAGCGCCTGGGGACACAGAGCCTGGGTTAACCTCTACATCACCCGAGGAACAGAGGAGTAGGATGAGTGTACAGCTAAAGGCTAACTGGTCGTCTAGTGCGTTGCGGACAGAGAATTAAAGGAGCAGATTTCTTGGCGTGGTAGGATAGATTCAATGCATAATGTACAGACAGGGGTATGGTAGGGTGTGGGTAGTGGAGGTAAACCTAGGCATTGAGTGATGATAAGAGAGGTTGCATCTCTGGAGGCACTTGTTATGATAGGTGAGGTCACCGCATGTGTGGGAGGTGGGACAAAAGAGCTCTCTTAGGCATGTTGAGTGGGACTAGGGGCTCTGCAGTAAAATAAAACAATGATAACTACCCTAAACAGTATACAAGGCATATTTACATTAGAGAGAGACAAAGTGAGGCATAAAGCAATCACAGGTGTTGATTGGGAGAGCAAGCTAAGACAACAATGGGTAAGACAACAACAACAGGTAAAATGGTGATGAATGGGCAGAGAGGGTCAGTTAACTTCACACAGGGCCTGAGTTCGAGGCTGGGGCCGACAGGTAAACAAAATAAACAAAATGGAGTACCGTGATTAATGAACAGTCCAGCAGGCATCAGCTTTGTAGCTAAGTGATCATAGGGTCCAGTGAACAGCAATATATGAACCAGGGAAGCCGTTAGGTAGTCATCACTATGCTAGCTGGGAGATGAGCCTGGCTCGAGGCTAACTGGTGCTAGCGTCGGGACAAGGGCATCACCGACGATTATTTACGTTTTAGGGTACCTGAGATTGGTTTAGGAACGTGGTTTGAAATGTTTGGACCAAGTTTACAGGTAACTTATTAGATACTTTGTAGGCATGTTGGGCGAGTTGAAACCGGTGTATTTCTGAGAGCGCCAAATAAATTGACATTTTTGGGACATGAAGAAGGACATTATCGAACAAAAGGACCATTTGTGATGTTTTGGGACATTTTGGAGTGCCAACAGAAGAAGAATTTCAAAGGTAAGGCATTAATTATATCGCTATTTCTGACTTTTGTGTTGCACCTGCCTGGTTGAAAAAGGATTTTCATGTGTTTGTATGCGGGCGCTGTCCTCAGATAATCGCATGGTGTGCTTTCGCTGTAAAGCCTTTTTGATATCTGACACTTTGGCTGGATTAACAAGAAGTTAAGCTTTATTTTGATGTATAACATATATTTTCAAGAATGTTAAATATTTGAATTTAGTATTTTTGAATTTCGCGCTCTGCAATTTCACCGGATGTTGGCCAGGTGGGACGGTAGCGTCCCACATACCCTAGAGAAGTTAAAGGCAGTCAACTTAGTGTATGTAAACTTCTGACCCACTGGAATTGTGAAACAGTGAAACAGTGAATAAGTGAAATAATCTGTCTGTAAACAATTGTTGGAAAAATTACTTGTGTCATGCACAAAGTAGATGTTCTAACCGACTTGCCAAAACTATAGTTTGTTAACAAGAAATTTGTGGAGTGGTTGAAAAACGAGTTTTAATGACTCCAATCTAAGTGTATGTAAACTTCCGACTTCAACTGTATGAAACAGGGAAACCGTTAGGTAGTCGTTACTATGCTAGCCAGGAGATGCGCCTGGCTCGAGGCTAACTGGTGCTAGCGTCGGGACAAGGGCATCACCGATGTCCGGCAAAGGCCGGTTGAGGGCATATCGGACGGAATTACGGCGGCAGACCAGACGTGATGGATCGGTGGGGCTCCGTGTTGACAAAGGGTCCAAGCCAATTGGCAAAAGAGGTATTGTAGCTGGAGTAATTTTGTTTGCTAGCTGAGAGATGCACCTGGCTCGAGGCTAACTGGTACTAGCTTCGGAACAAGGGCGTTAGCCACTATAGCCAATCCGATGCGTCCGGTGCAAAGGTCCAGAGCTTATGGCAGGAAACCGGTGATGTAGTGGCTTCTAGTCGTCTTAGTGAAGAGTCTGGGAGGCATCAGCTGTGTAGTCGAGTGATCATAGGGTCCACTGAGCAGGCCGGTAGATGGCTCAAGGCTAGCTTCGGGACTGGGCCACTCGGTAGCAGCTAGCTAGGTGCGATTATCCAGTGTAATGGTCCAGAGCTTACGGCAGGAATACAGTGAAGTAGTGGAGAAATACAACCCAATATGTTCAGGGTTGATATCGCGCTGTGTAGCATAGAGGTCGACCGATTAAATCGGAATGGCCGATTAATTGGGGCCGATTTCAAGTTTTCATTACAATCGGTGATCGGCATTTTTGGACACAGATTGTGGACGATTACATTGCACTCCACGAGGAGACTGCATGGCAGGCTGACTACCTGTTATGTGAATGCATCAAGGAGCCAATGTAAGGTGCTAGCTAGCATTACACTTATCTTATAAAAAACAATCAAGCTTAACATAATCACTAGTTAACTACACATGGCTGATGATATTACTAGTTTATCTAGCTTGTCCTGCGTTGCATATAATCGATGCGGTGCCTGTTAATTTATCATTGATTCACAGCCTACTTCGCCAAATGGGTGATTTAACAAAAACGATTAGTGAAAAAAGCACTGTCATTGCACCAATGTGTACCTAACCATAAACATCAACGCCTTTCTTAAAATCAATACACAAGTATATATTTTTAAACCTGCATATTTAGTTAGCATTGTCTTCTAACATTAATTTATTTTAACTAGGAGAATTATGCCACTTCTCTTGCGTTCTGTGCAACAGAGTCAGGGTATATGCAGCAGTTTGGGCCGCCTGGCTTGTTGCGAACAGCCAACTTCGCCAAACGTGGGATGATTTAACAAAAGCGCATTTGTGAAAAAAACACAATGGTTGCACGACTGTACCTAACCATAAACATCCATGCCTTTCTTAAAATCAATACACAGAAGGATATTTTTTTTAACCTGCATATTTAGTTAAAAGAAATTCATGTTAGCAGGCAATATTAACTAGGCAAATTGTGTCACTTCTCTTGCGTTCATTGCACGCAGAGTCAGGGTATATCCAACAGTTTGGGCTGACTGGCTCGTTGCAAACTAATTTGCCAGAACTTTACATAATTATGACATAACATTGAAGGTTTTGCCATGTAACAACAATATTTAGGCTTATGGATGCCACCCGTTAGATAAAATACGGAACAGTTCCGTATTTCACTGATAGAATAAACGTTTTGTTTTCGAAATTATAGTTTCCGGATTTGACCATAGTGACTTAAGGCTCGTATTTGTGTGTTTATTATATTACAGTTAAGTCTATGATTTGATAATTGATAGAGCAGTCTGACTGAGGGGTGGTAGGCAGCAGCAGGCTCGTAATAGTCAAAGGTATATGGTTTAGAGCGAAATAGTAGACGCGTCATAATTCCTATAATAACACGCGGCTGAACTTGAAATGGGTTCCTTCGTTATTTTACCATTCATGTCTTCCATAGAGAAGGTCTTGATCTACTTCCAATAAGGTCTGTGTTTCATGCAGGCTTAAAACGCCTCGGCATTTTGATACCCGTGTAAATCTCACTAGGATAAGGTAACATTTGTCAACATATTTTCATAAATCCATTCTACAAAAAAAATGATCTTCGCTTATATTGATCAGAGTTACCTTGTCCTATGGATATCTACACAGTTATCAAAGTGGCAAGGTGGTGTAAACCTACACGAAACATAGACCTTATTTTAAGTGAATCTAAAAAATATCCTATGGAATAAATGAATGAAGGAACCACTTTTCAGATTTTGCTAGGTGTCATGGGGATTATGACTCACACTTTGGTAGTCAATTCTTACCATGCCCACTATTAAAATAGGATTTCCTGCATATATAAATGTGTTTTTGTTTTCAACATTCAACACAGGTAACTTAAACTCAATTTTTATTATTCAAACAGTTGAAAGTATTTGTCTCCTAAGCAGACTCTTCAGTATCGTTGTCACTTCAGAGCTGTGTGTGTGTGTTTTACAGGTGGCAGAGAAAATCAGTGCACCAATGTGGGACTATTACATGGAATTGGCACCAGGGAAAGCAAGGTGTCTTATTTGTAAAAAAAAAAAAAAAAAAAAACATGTAAGCATGGGGTCAGCAACGGCTAAATCAAAAAATACCACGAACCTGAGGAATAACCTTAAGAACACCGACCCAAAAGCCTATAAGGAAGCAATGATGAAAAAGCAAACACATTCTTCACAAGGAAAAAGTGATACAGACACGTCACAGACTACAATCTTACAACTTTTTAATAAACAAGCAAAATGGCAGGACAAAGACCAGACGGCCAAGAAGATGGATGTAGCAATTATTGAGATTATTGCCACTGACAAACAGTCATTCACAGTGGTGTCTGACGTTGGTTTTCAGCAGCTGATTACTCTTGCTGAACCCCGGTACAGGATCAAAGATAAAACATTATTTTGCACCGAAATGCTAGATAAAACACATGAAAGAGTTGTGATGAAAGTGAAGAATCTGGTGGCACCAGTCAACGCTCCACATATGGCATTCACAACTGACTGCTGGTCAGGCACTGATTTCATTGACAATGTCTGGACAAGAAAGCAGGTTGTGCTGAATGTCAAGACTATGACTGGATCACACACAGGAAACTACATCAGAGAGATGTTTTTGACCATGTTGGAATACTGGGAAATCCACACAGAACGTGTAGTGCTGGTCCTCAGGGACAGTGGGGCAAACATGGTGAAAGGTATGAGACCGGCAGAGCTTCCAGACTTCAGCTGCAGTGCACACACCCTACAGCTTGTAATCAATGATGGACTATCCTGTCAGAGCTGTGCAACTCACTTTGACCACTCTGTACTGGCCAAACAGAGGCTGAGGGCCATTCAGGAAGAGCTTGGCCTTCCCAAACACAGCATCATCCAAACAGTTCAAACTCACTGGAACTCAACACTACACATGCTGCAAAGGATGTTTGAACAGAGGCATGCACTGAGTGTGTATGCAGGTGAATACAGACACATCAGCAGTTTGTCTGCTGCACAGTGGGACATTGTCTCTAACCTAATTGAGACTCTGGCACCTATGGAGGAGGTGACACTGGAGATGAGCCACTACAACTCTACTGCAGCATGAAGCATCCCCAGTGTGTCGGTGCTGAATCTGATGCTACAGCAGGAGGGTTCTTCTACTCAAGGCATAAAAACTTCAGAAGACCATGTTGGACAGTCTGACAAGGAGGTTCTCCAAGGCCGAGGAGACAAAGTGCCTGGTGCTGGAACTGTCCTGGATCCACGTTACAAGAGCTATGCCTTCAGCTCAGGGACAGCACTAGAGAAAGCAAAAGAGTGGCTGAAGGAGGAGTCTGACCTACTAAGGAAACCAAATCCCAGAGCCACAGCAGATGGGACGAGTGAAGAGGAGGACCTAGATCCAGGTGCAAAAAGGCAAAGAGTCCAGGTAGATCAGCCACCCAGTCTGGTGGACAGCCTCTACGCTAGAATACTTGGAAGCCAAGAGAGCAAGGCGGAAGTCCAGTGTTGTTTTGAAATTGAGTTTGAGCATTAGCTCACAGAGCCTGTCATTGACAGAAAGAGCGGCTTGCTTTTGGAGTGGTGGAAGCAGAATGAGGACAGACTTCAATCATTCGCTCCACTGGCAAAGACATTTCTTTGTCCCTCACCTTCTTAGGTCCCAAGCGAGAGAGTGTTCAGTGAGGGGTGGTCATTTATGATAAGCAGAGGAGCTGATTGACAGGGGAGCATGCAGACAAGCTCTGCTTTCTGCACTACAACCTAAAACTTCTGAACTGGGAATATTGAAGACCCATGAAAGCTGGTGGTTCCTTTTAACATATGTTCTCACGTTATTTGAGACTAAATTGATTTTATATATGGATTATATTAAGTTAAAATAAATGTTCATTGTTCATTCAGCATTGTTGCAATTGTCATTATTACAAAAATGTGTGTGTATATAAATATATATATAAATCGTCCGATTAACCGGTATCGCCTTTTTTTGGTACTCCAATAATCGGTATCGGCATTGAAAGATCATAATCGGTCGACCTCTAGTAGAAACAATAACAAAGCGTACTCCCTGCCTGTTTCGGTAAAAAGCTGAGGGATGGGGCTGGAGAAATGCAACCATCCATGACATCCACATTATAGCTTTAACCATGTTTTGAGGATATACAGTGTTTGTTTATATTTACTGACAAACATTGGAGTAAAACAAAAAGCTGATTGCTCCTTTAAGACTACATATTTGGACAATCTAATAAGAGATATTGAGGACTACAGTATTTCAGACATTGTCATTGGATGCATTTGATCAATTGTTAACGTTTTGTTGATGGTCCACTCTTGATGTTCTACACGTTACAGTGTAGCTTCAGCCATTCCTACAGAACAACATTCAAGTGCATATTGGTTCAACGACTGCAGAGACGGTACTTACTGGTGTTAAACATATCTCCATTCTCCTCTTCTTCCTCCAATGTGACCGTCATCTCCCCCTTCTCTTTCACTCCATAAACTGCATCCTCCTCCTCTTTCTCTTCCTCCTCTTCTTTTACTGTAACATCCTCCTCCTCTTTCACTCTGAACGCGTCTTCCTCTTCTTTCACTGAAACGTCTTTCTCTTCTTCTTTCACGGTAACAGCCTCACCCTCTACTTCTTTTTGTATTGTAACATCCTTCTCTTCCTCCTCCTCTTTGACGAAAGCTTCTTTCTCCGTCCAGCAGACCTCTTCTTTATCAGGAGGAGAGTAGCTTGGTGAACTCATGGTCGGGGATGTTAGCTAGCTAGCATTAGCGACTAGCTTAGTTCTAAGATAACTTAGCAAACCAGCTAGCTGACAAACAACGTAAACATATAATTAAATGGGCCAACAAGTACATACGACAGAAGTGTGTTTAATACACAGCGACTAATATACACCAAAAACAGTGTAAAGAGCGTGAATGTTGTAGCTATGTTTGCTAGAAAGCTACCGAAGTGTCTGACTAGCTGTTGTTGTTGAAGGAGCGCCCGTCCACTAGATTATACGTCACACTGGCAGCGTCGCCTGTATCTAAAAGACGCACATCGCCATCTGCTGACTGGAGTGGGCAACGCAGTTGAGGAACCAAAATGTAAATTTTTCATTTATTTCATAAAGGTTTAATATTATATTAACTCGTTCAAAGAGAATCACGTGTTGATTGTTTTAAATTCTCACTCATTAAAAACGAATCAAACTTTACACTCACTACATATTTGCTTTGAACCATACTTCTGACATGGATCATTTTTAAATTCTTCCAATTTTTCATGACTTTGTCAATCAACTTGTTCTTAATAAATATAAATCATGGTTTAGTGTTTCTGTATCAATATGGACTATTAACAAATTCAACAAATTCAAATCCTTTGGAGTCATGTTGACTGTTTATTTAATATCAAAATCACATTTTTGGACACTGTGCTATCTAACCTCCAAACGAGCTTCAATGCCATACAACACTCCTTCCGTGGCCTCCAACTGCTCTTAAATGCTAGTAAAACCAAATGCATGCTTTTCAACCGTTCGCTGCCTGCACCCGCACGCCTGACTAGCATCACCACCCTGGATGGTTCCGACCTTGAATATGTGGACATCTATAAGTACCTAGGTGTCTGGCTAGACTGTAAACTCTCCTTCCAGACTCATATCAAACATCTCCAATCGAAAATCAAATCTAGAGTCGGCTTTCTATTCCGCAACAATGCCTCCTTCACTCACGCCGCCAAACTTACCCTAGTAAAACTGACTATCCTACCGATCCTCGACTTCGGCGATGTCATCTACAAAATTGCTTCCAACACTCTACTCAGCAAACTGGATGCAGTTTATCACAGTGCCATCCGTTTTGTCACCAAAGCACCTTATACCACCCACCACTGCGACCTGTATGCTCTAGTCGGCTGGCCCTCACTACATATTCGTCGCCAGACCCACTGGCTCCAGGTCATCTACAAGTCCATGCTAGGTAAAGCTCTGCCTTATCTCAGTTCACTGGTCACGATGGCAACACCCACCCGTAACACACGCTCCAGCAGGTGTATCTCACTGATCATCCCTAAAGCCAACAACTAATTTGGCCGCCTTTCGTTCCAGTTCTCTGCTGCCTGTGACTGGAACGAATTGCAAAAATCTGCTATCTGAGCAGCTAACCGATCGCTGCAGCTGTACATATTATTGGTAAATAGCCCACCCATTTTTACCTACCTCATCCCCATACTGTTTTTATTTATTTACTTTTCTGCTATTTTGCACACCAGTATCTCTACCTGTACATGACCATCTGATCATTTATCACTCCAGTGTTAATCTGCAAAATTGTAATATTTCGCCTACCTCCTCATGCCTTTTGCACACAATGTATATAGACTCTCCTTTTTTTCTACTGTGTTATTGACTTGTTAATTGTTTACTCCATGTGTAACTCAGTGTTCTGTTCACACTGCTATGCTTTATCTTGGCCAGGTCGCAGTTGCAAATGAGAACTTGTTCTCAACTAGCCTACCTGGTTAAATAAAGGTGAAATAAAAATAAAAATAAAACAATTTATTGGTCACTTACACGTGTTTAGCAGATGTTATTGCGGGTGTAGTGAAATGCTTGTGTTTCTAGCTCCGACAGTGCAGTAATATCTGACAAGTTATATCTAACAATTTCACAACATATAACCAATACACACAAATCTAAGTATTTGAATCTAAGTTTCTCTGTAGACATGGTCCATCCCACCAGAGGGTGGAGGGGCTCCTGTATCAGTGGTTATGACCAGATAGACACCTATACAAACAGTATAGTGCCTCCCAAGTACTCTCCTAAGATTAGACTTCTATACCACGTATCACGTGACTGTATACAAAACTGCCAATGGTAGAAAATTCTGCCAGAGGTAGAAAACTCTGCCAGTGGTATACAGTGCATTTGTTAAGTCTTCAGACACCTTCCCTTTTTCCACATTTTGTTACGTTACAGCCTTATTCTAAAATTGATAAATTTTTGGGTTATGAACTAACAGGTATAAATGATGGGTTATGAACTAACAGGTATAAATTATGGGTTATGAACTAACAGGTATAAATGATGGGTTATGAACTAACAGGTATAAATGATGGGTTATGAACTAACAGGTATAAATGATGGGTTATGAACTATGGGTTATGAACTAATGTATAAATGATGGGTTATGAACTAACAGGTATAAATGATGGGTTATGAACTAACAGGTATAAATGATGGGTTATGAATTAACAGGTATAAATGATGGGTTATGAATTAACTGGTATAAATGATGGGTTGTTTATTAACAGGAACAAATGATGGGTTATCAATTATGGGTTATGACTTAACAGGTTTTAATTATGGGTTATGAACTAACAGGTATAAATGATGGGTTATGAACTAACAGGTATAAATGATGGGTTATGAACTAAGAGGTATAAATGATGGGTTATGAACTAACAGGTATAAATGATGGGTTATGAATTAACAGATATAAATGATGGGTTATGAATTAACTGGTATAAATGATGGGTTGTTTATTAACAGGCACAAATGATAGGTTATCAATTATGGGTTATTACTTAACAGGTTATAAATTGTGGGTTATGAATTAACAGGTATAAATGATGGGTTATGAACTGACAGGTATAAATGATGGGTTATGAACTAACAGGTATAAATTATGGATTATGAACTAACAGGTATAAATGATGGGTTATGAACTAACATGTATAAATGATGGGTTATGAACTAACAGGTATAAATGATGGATTATGAACTAACAGGTATAAATGATGGGTTATGAACTAACATGTATAAATGATGGGTTATGAACTAACAGGTATAAATGATGGTTTGTGAACTAACAGGTACAAATGATGGGTTATAAATTATGGGTTATGAATTAACAGGTATAAATGATGGGTTATGAACCAGAGCTGCTAGAGTCTCCCGTCTGTCCAGAGCTGCTAGAGTCTCCCGTCTGTCATGAGCCGCCAGAGTCTCCTGTCTGTCATGAGCCGCCAGAGTCTCCTGTCTGTCATGAGCCGCCAGAGTCTCCCGTCTGTCATGAGCCGCCAGAGTCTCCTATCTGTCATGAGCCGCCAGAGTCTCCCGTCTGTCATGAGCCGCCAGAGTCTCCCGTCTGTCATGAGCCGCCAGAGTCGCCAGTCAGCCAGGATCTTCCAGAGTCACCAGTCAGCCAGGATATTCCAGAGCCGCCAGTCAGCCAGGATCTTCCAGAGCCACCAGTCAGCCAGGATCTGCCAGAGCCGCCAGTCAGCCAGGATCTGCCAGAGCCGCCAGTCAGCCAGGATCCGCCAGAGCCGCCAGTCAGCCTGGATCCGCCAGAGCCGTCAACCAGCCTGAGCTACTTCTCAGTCCTGAGCTACCCCTCAGTCCTGAGCTACCCCTCAGTCCTGAGCTACCTCAGTCCCGAGCTGACCCTCAGTCCGGAGCTGCCCCTCAGTCCGGAGCTGCCCCTCAGTCCAGTGGGTTCTTAGGCCAAGGTCGGTGGCGAGGGTCGCCACTCAAAGGCGACCCTCATAAGAAAGCGGACTAAGACTATGTTGGAGTGGGGTCCACGTCCCGTGCCAGAGCCGCCACCGTGGATAGACGCCCACCTTTGGGGGGGGGTTACTGTTTTCTTTATTATTTTGGTTAGGCCAGGGTGTGACATGGGTGATTTATTGTGTTTGGTCTTGTCTAGGGGTTTATTAGAATTATGGGGTTGTGTTCAGTGTAGTTGTCTAGGTAAGTCTATGGTTGCCTAGAGTGGTTCTCAATCAGAGGCAGGTGTTTATCATTGTCTCTGATTGGGAACCATATTTAGGCAGCCATATTCTTTGGGTATTTTGTGGGTGGTTGTTTCCTGTCTCTGTGTTCTCTGCACCAGTTAGGACTGTTTCGGTTTTGCCACGTTTTCTTATTTTGTATTTGTATAGTGTTTACGTTTTCGTCTTTATTAAAGATGCTTAACAATAACCACGCTGCATTTTGGTCCTCCTCTCCTTCCCAGGAAGAAAACCGTTACAGATGGGTTATGAACTAACAGGTATAAATGATGGGTTATGAATTAACTGGTATAAATGATGGGTTATGAACAAACAGGTATAAATGATGGGTTATGAATTAACAGGTATAAATGATGGGTTATGAATTAACACACAAAAGGTCCCCGGTTTGAACCCGGGCGGAAACAGCGCTCATTGATACATTCAATAAGTACCATAGTTGTAACAGATAATTCAATTTTTCATTAATCCCTTATTTTGGGAATTCGAAAACATGCAATGAATATTACGTTAAAAAAATACCTAAAGTTGTAATACAAAAGTAGTTTGAAATTAAAGTTTACAGTTCATTTTTTAGATATTTTGTAGTCACGTTGCGCAAGTTGGAACTGGTGTTTTTCTGGATCACATGCGCCAAATAAATGGACATTTTGGATACATATCAAGGGAATTAATCGAACAAAAGGACCATATGTGATGTTTATGGGACATATTAGAGTGCCAACAAAAGAAGCTCGTCAAAGGTAATGCATGTTTTATATTTTATTTCAACGTTGTGTGTAGCGCCTGCAGGGTTGAAATATGCTAACCCCTTTGTTTACTGCTGGTGCTATCATCAGATAATAGCTTCTTATGCTTTCGCCGAAAAGCATTTTTAAAATCTGACATGTTGGCTGGATTCACAACGAGTTTAGCTTTAATTGAGTATCTTACTTTTACATGTGTGATTTAATGAAAGTTTGAATTTTATAGTATTGTGTTTGAATCTGGCGCTCTGCATTTTCCCTGGCAATTGGCCAGTTGAGACATTTGCGCCTATCGCAAAGAGGTTTTTAGTTCAACTGTTGTACCCCATCAGAACCCCAAATAAGCTTTTTTAGCTCCAATGTTTAGAAACAATGTAAATCAACACTGTATAGCCTCAACATGGTTGAAACTATAATGTTGATATCATGGACGGTCATTCCTTGCATCGATAGGTCTGTCGGTCTGTAGTTACATTTCTCCAACCCCATAATTATCTTATTACCAAAACAGTGGTGGAATGACAGATTTGTTATTGTTTGAACTGCAGATTGCTGGGTTGTGTGGGTTTTTTAAACAGCAACAAAATGGCTGCCCAGAGGTTGGTTTGGTTAACAGCTGAGGGATGGGGGAGGGAGAAGTGTAACCACTCTCAAATTCATAGAGAAAGCTATTGTAGAAACCGTAACCCAACACCTAGCGACCTCGTCAAGAAGTTCAGACATCTTGGCGTAACAGTTATAAGGTGTTGACTTGACAGTCGCTGGACCCAGGTTTGAGTTCAGCTCAGGGCTACCCCCTGAATTCACTACACTATGAATACAAAGACTGGCCATGCATGAGGTCATAATGATAGTTTAACCAGGTTTCTAGGCTATATAGTATATTCTATAATTGCCAGTGAAGATTTCTTGTGGGGGTCAAATTGTTAGAGCTGTTGATAAGTCATTGGATAATATTCAGCCAATTTATTTTCATGCCATTACATCAATACAGCCCAACCAGAACAGAAACTTTTCCCGAAGCACCTCATCCTGCTGGCCTTCATAAATTCTGACGTTGCTGGTAATAGGCTATACAAGCAGTCAGCAACCTACATTTGGAGTGCAAATTTATCTGACCATTTCTACCGATCTGCATGACAGATATGATTTTCATATGTTCATTTTACTGGAACAGTTTAATTTAATCTATAATAGTATCTCAAAATCATTGTCTGATTTTAATCACTGTGATTAATCTACATTCTATCTAAATCTAAATGAAAATTATACAAATCTAAATAACTTTTATTGCCATTGCCAACTGTGTAAAAAAAATAGTCTACACAAAGCCAACAAATAAAAACATTGCAAATAAATATCCTATAAATCACGTGGCCTGTCTACAACAAACTTGGAACATGCAGGCCAGGTAGACTAGTACTACTTCTATATGCGTAATCAGTTGCCTGTCCTTACTCAGCGCATTGACATGAGTGTTTCAAACCAAAGACTATGAAAAAATGTACAAAACTCACGCATCTTGCAGGGTCATGTCTGGGTTGTCTGCCATAGGCCATTTCATTTAGTATACGTTTGGGTCGACCTGGGGAATGATTGTATTTCCCTATAGTATCTTGTACTGAAAGGAAGCGTGACTTTATGACTATAATTACTCTTCCCTGAAGGAGGGAAACGAGGTACAAAACACATGTTTGGCCCCGCCCCTTCCTGGGTCGGTGAAGAGCGGTATTATATTTAAGGAATAAATCCAAACCTCACACCCATCACCTGTGGAAGGGGGGGCTTCCAGTGAGGCGTGGATTTAATAGTATGTTGTACCTAGTTTCCCTCCTTCAGGGAACAGTAGTTATAGTCATAACATTTGGATTTAATAGTATATTGTACCGAGTTTCCCTCCTTCAGGGAACAGTAGTTATAGTCATAACGTTAAGCTTGTTATATGATGAACTTCAACTTAAATACTGGATCTTGCTGTCGGACAGTTTTTTTGTATTCAGATCTCTGAAATGCACTCGAACTACGTAACATTTAGTGTCTCCTTATATTACGCTGGGAAAACAGTTTTCATGGGCACAGAAATTATAAATAATTTCAGAGTTTGTTAAATCCAATGGTTTTTAACTTTATTGACAACACCCAAATGGATACTGTCATTAACGCAGTTCTACAATAATTACACATAATACTTAATACTGTAGCTGTTTAGTTAGTCACCTAAGTTATGGGTCCTACAGTATTTATATGTTAGGTGAAGTTATGGGTCCTACAGTAGGTCTGTTGTTGTTGTTAGGTGAAGTTATGGGTCCTACACTAGGTCCATGTTATTGTTAGGTGAAGTTATGGGTCCTACAGTAGGTCTATGTTGTTAGGTGAAGTTATGGGCCAATTGGTTAAAAACTTAGTGTACGAACCCTTATTGTCAGGCTGATGGCAAAGCTAGTCAAAGAGCATGTTTCTAGTTGAAGTGTTTAACTATAAATCAGTTGATTTGCGACAAGAACACAAACATATTAAGCAGGTGATTCAAACGAGCCTTACAATTATAATCCATATTTAATGTGAAATGCACTTATAAGCAACCTGTAAATGGAGGCTCTTTTTGCTGTCAGCCAATGAGAACTCCCCTGAGTTTTCCCCCATGGTGGTGAATTAGTGAATAGACACAGAGATTAATGTGAGTTTCCTTGAGTTGCACTCCTGATCTTGCGCTGTAATATTCAGAATACATTGTGAAAAACAAAAATCGTTGCTCACCATTTTTTGCTCCAGGGAGATATACTACATCCATAACTAGCGGTTTCATCATTAGTAGGGAGGTGTTTCTGCAATCAAATTGTGTGCGCATTGCCCTCGTGTTGCAATTTTAGCAAACACAGAAAGGGGCCGATATTGGAGACCAAAAGTCGTCTGGCACACTGCTAGGGATTTCATAAACTTTAATAACTTATTTCTAGTTACTACTAATGTGAAAACAAGACAAGATATGACTGTTTCTAAGTTGACTGTCTTAATGGTCAAATAGTTTAACAAACGTGAATTGTTGTACAACTTTGTGGGTATGATCTGGGCATCACCTTCTACCTCAAATAAACAATGGATTTCTGCTGTTGTGGGCCTTTAACCGTCTGTCTGACTTTGTCATTCACACAGGAGCGAGGTGGGACAGTCGCGGATCCTCTGGGGAGCCTCAACATCATGATGCTGAAGAGGCAGAGAAGAGTCTCTCCAGATCAGAACACCTCAATAAACACCAGCAGAGACACACAGGGAGGAGAACTCACTGCTGCTCTGACTGTGGGAAGAGATGAACCTCATCAGGCATTACAATTCATCAGAGAATACACACAGGAGAGAAATAGTTTAGCTGTACTCAATGTGGGATGAGTTTTACTTGAAGGGACACACTGATAAAATATTTCTAACTAAATATCAGAAAATACATGAAGGAGATGTTTCATGATATCAATGAATTAATGTCACAATGTAGAATGTTTCAACATTGTAGAAGGAGTATTTTAATGATGTCACAATGTAGAATCCTAATCGTTTGTCCCCTGTTCTATTGATTTCAACATGATATGGATATTTGCCTCAGGGAGAAAATCCAGGCTCTGAAATGGAAGAGTACTATTTACGTGATTTAACAAAAAGGTATTAACAAAAAAATAGTTGGGTTACCCTTACCACATCAGTGACCCACTTGAATCAAAATGCCGCACTTCAAAATGTCGCTAGCTGTTTTCTACAAGTTGTCCTCTAACCACTGATGGACACATTATTCCCAGATTCCTTGTGGGTTTTGAGCTGTTAGTTTTAACAGAACGTGCAACCTCATCTCCCTCCTGTCACACAATTGATTTCAACATGATATCGATGAGTGATGACAAATAAGTGTTGCGTTCCTTTGTTTAACGACCCCTACATTTAAATGCATCACTCCCAAATGTAGCTGACTGTCTTCTGCAGGTTGTCCTCTAACCAGTGAGGTAAAAGATATCTCCCATTTCCATGTTTCTTTGGTTGTGTTAGTTTCAACAGCACGTACAACCTGATTTCCCCCCTAATTGATATCAATGATTTATTGCTATTTATTAAAACAACAGTGTTTCTGGTGCTTCTGGAGTTTATAAGGAACTTGTTTAAAAAATACGAGTAATATGATTATTGTGGCAGATGTTTGTACATTTTATGTTTAGGTTTGGTTATTGATTTGGACACGTTAAAACTGTGTTTTGACATTGGGCTATCTCACCTAGAAAAATGTAATTGAAAAGAGTTTGAAAATAAGACTATGCAATCAAATATTTCATATTTACATTTCATGTAACATTTAGTCATGAAAATTATTCATGCAAACAACAGACAAGTTTTTGGTACAATTATATTGACATTGTTGCCCTGCTTTTAGAATATCAGGGTTAATTCTCACATGTGCCAACCCAAATGTACCAGACCATGACATCGGGGACTGGGCCACGATCCAACAACATGCCTATCGAGTGAACCCTGAAAAGAGAGAGAAGCTCCGCAGTGAAGTGTAAAATTACTATGAATATTGCAGGAGTTTCCTCTTGAAATCAGACATGTCCGTGGTAAGGAAACCTTGGTTTCTGTTTGTCTCACGGTTGGGCAGTCAAAAAGTTTTGTGTTTAGCCAGTGGGTTACCATGGATCACAATTCATTTTGACTGCACATTTTTCCGTATTGGAGATGAGTTTTGTTTGGGCTCGTTCCAAGAGTTCTAGAAGCGAGTGAGTTTTAGGAAGACGAGAGTTCCAGAAGTTTTAGGATTCTATAGAAAGAAAAATGAGAAAAGATAAGATTCAATAGTTATATGATTGAATATTATTATTTAGAAATACATGTTTTTTCTTGATTTTAATTGTTGACAGCCAGTACACACCATGTTTATATTGTAGAAGGTGAAGCATTGTAGTTGATTATTATATGAAATGGAAGTTGTTTTCTGTTGGTGGTGAGTAAACTTGTCCAACAAAAATATAGGATATATTTGTTGTCTTAAGGGGGAAGGTGTACATGCTTTGGTTTTTCCATTTATGTTTTGAGGTTTGGACTTCAGCACGTCTAGCTCGTTAGCCCGTCTAGCTCGTTAGCATGTAGGACGCACTGACTGGTGTAACCTTGTTAGTCAGTATGTGTTACACCTGTGCTGGCTTGTCCATCTCGTTAGTGGGAAGGTGTTTCACCTGAGCTGGTCCAGGTTCTATTTAAGAATGTCTGGCCCAGGGCTCCAGTTGTCTTGATAGATGTGGAGAGTCAACACCTTTAGTTGCGCCACTTTTTTGGTTAAAGATGTTTTCATTTCAGGTTGAAGCTTCTTTCTGAAGAGAGCTTTTTTTGAAGAAGAAGAAAAATGAATACAAACAAGCAAACCTGGTCGGTTCCGGGGATTGGTATAGCAAATACCGTAAGATTTTCATGGACTGAAAAGGAGATGGAACCTTGGGGCAGGGAAACTTTTGAAAGGACCATATTGATGGGATGCCTCAGGATAGAGGTGAAGGAAGTACTCTGCCTTCAAGGCAACCCAAATGAAAAGGGTTTTGATGTGACGTTTCACAAGCAAGAGAAACATGATGATGTATTGAAGATGGCAAAGGAAGCGGAAAGAAAAGGACCCCTGTGCCATTATGCGGTGACCAGCCTGGCAAAGAACAACTTCAGGGTGGTCACCGTAAACATGTACAATCCGCACGTGAAGGATGAAGAAGTGAGGGCCTTTCTGGGGAGATACATGGACAATGTCTCCTCAGCGAGGTACCTCAGGGACTCCCTGGGTTTCTGGAACGGGAGGAGAGGGTTCCAGGCGTTACTCAGGAAGTCCCCGAAGAGTGTGGATGGCTACCTCCATCCTCCGGCGATGTTCTCCCTGGGGGCTGACAGGGGAACACTCTACTATGCACGTCAGCCCCCGTTCTGCAGGCGTTGTATGGCCTACGGCCATATCCTGGCCTCGTGCAGCGCCAAGAAATGTCGTTTTTGTGGGTCGGAAGAGCACGAGGCCAAGGAGTGTGACGAGCCCAAGGCTTGCCACGGGTGTGGGTCAAGAGCACACCTGTGGCGTGATTGCCCGGCTCGTCACAGGTCATACGCGTCTGCAGCTGGGGGGGAAGCGGGGGATGGGGGGAGGAAAGAAAGGACGCGTGCGGATTGCATGGATGGCACAGGGGAAAAGACGGCGCAGGAAGAAGATGGGAAGAAGGATGAGGTGGGAAGAAAGAGGCGAGGAGAAGAAAAGAATGGAACAGAAGGAGAGAAGAAAAAGGGGACGGAAGAAGGTGGAGGAGCTGAGAAGAGGGAGAAGGGGACAGCGGTACGAGAAGGAGTTCAAGAGGGAACAGGGACAGTGACGGAGAAGGAGGGAGGAGTGGAGGTGGGAGGGGAGGGGGTGGGAGGGGGGGGGGTGGGGGGAAGGAGTGGGGGGACAAACAAACACACTGCCTGGATCATGGGTTGGGATGGAGGACGGGGGGGCGTCAGGAGAGGAGAGGACGTCCCCACCGGTGGAGATGGACCAGGGGAGCATCGGGTGAGTCTCCTGGTTTTTCTTTGGGTTTTGGGTTTTTTATTTGTTGTAAATAATTAAATGAATAGTTCTGTTTCTTTTTTTAGTCTAAATGTTAGGGGGTTAAGGGATAATGTTAAAAGGAGGGCGTTTTTTTGTTATTTAATCAGTTGCCTGTCCTTACTCAGCGCATTGACATGAGTGTTTCAAACCAAAGACTATGAAAAAATGTACAAAACTCACGCATCTTGCAGGGTCATGTCTGGGTTGTCTGCCATAGGCCATTTCATTTAGTATACGTTTGGGTCGACCTGGGGAATGATTGTATTTCCCTATAGTATCTTGTACTGAAAGGAAGCGTGACTTTATGACTATAATTACTCTTCCCTGAAGGAGGGAAACGAGGTACAAAACACATGTTTGGCCCCGCCCCTTCCTGGGTCGGTGAAGAGCGGTATTATATTTAAGGAATAAATCCAAACCTCACACCCATCACCTGTGGAAGGGGGGGCTTCCAGTGAGGCGTGGATTTAATAGTATGTTGTACCTAGTTTCCCTCCTTCAGGGAACAGTAGTTATAGTCATAACATTTGGATTTAATAGTATATTGTACCGAGTTTCCCTCCTTCAGGGAACAGTAGTTATAGTCATAACGTTAAGCTTGTTATATGATGAACTTCAACTTAAATACTGGATCTTGCTGTCGGACAGTTTTTTTGTATTCAGATCTCTGAAATGCACTCGAACTACGTAACATTTAGTGTCTCCTTATATTACGCTGGGAAAACAGTTTTCATGGGCACAGAAATTATAAATAATTTCAGAGTTTGTTAAATCCAATGGTTTTTAACTTTATTGACAACACCCAAATGGATACTGTCATTAACGCAGTTCTACAATAATTACACATAATACTTAATACTGTAGCTGTTTAGTTAGTCACCTAAGTTATGGGTCCTACAGTATTTATATGTTAGGTGAAGTTATGGGTCCTACAGTAGGTCTGTTGTTGTTGTTAGGTGAAGTTATGGGTCCTACAGTAGGTCTATGTTGTTAGGTGAAGTTATGGGCCAATTGGTTAAAAACTTAGTGTACGAACCCTTATTGTCAGGCTGATGGCAAAGCTAGTCAAAGAGCATGTTTCTAGTTGAAGTGTTTAACTATAAATCAGTTGATTTGCGACAAGAACACAAACATATTAAGCAGGTGATTCAAACGAGCCTTACAATTATAATCCATATTTAATGTGAAATGCACTTATAAGCAACCTGTAAATGGAGGCTCTTTTTGCTGTCAGCCAATGAGAACTCCCCTGAGTTTTCCCCCATGGTGGTGAATTAGTGAATAGACACAGAGATTAATGTGAGTTTCCTTGAGTTGCACTCCTGATCTTGCGCTGTAATATTCAGAATACATTGTGAAAAACAAAAATCGTTGCTCACCATTTTTTGCTCCAGGGAGATATACTACATCCATAACTAGCGGTTTCATCATTAGTAGGGAGGTGTTTCTGCAATCAAATTGTGTGCGCATTGCCCTCGTGTTGCAATTTTAGCAAACACAGAAAGGGGCCGATATTGGAGACCAAAAGTCGTCTGGCACACTGCTAGGGATTTCATAAACTTTAATAACTTATTTCTAGTTACTACTAATGTGAAAACAAGACAAGATATGACTGTTTCTAAGTTGACTGTCTTAATGGTCAAATAGTTTAACAAACGTGAATTGTTGTACAACTTTGTGGGTATGATCTGGGCATCACCTTCTACCTCAAATAAACAATGGATTTCTGCTGTTGTGGGCCTTTAACCGTCTGTCTGACTTTGTCATTCACACAGGAGCGAGGTGGGACAGTCGCGGATCCTCTGGGGAGCCTCAACATCATGATGCTGAAGAGGCAGAGAAGAGTCTCTCCAGATCAGAACACCTCAATAAACACCAGCAGAGACACACAGGGAGGAGAACTCACTGCTGCTCTGACTGTGGGAAGAGATGAACCTCATCAGGCATTACAATTCATCAGAGAATACACACAGGAGAGAAATAGTTTAGCTGTACTCAATGTGGGATGAGTTTTACTTGAAGGGACACACTGATAAAATATTTCTAACTAAATATCAGAAAATACATGAAGGAGATGTTTCATGATATCAATGAATTAATGTCACAATGTAGAATGTTTCAACATTGTAGAAGGAGTATTTTAATGATGTCACAATGTAGAATCCTAATCGTTTGTCCCCTGTTCTATTGATTTCAACATGATATGGATATTTGCCTCAGGGAGAAAATCCAGGCTCTGAAATGGAAGAGTACTATTTACGTGATTTAACAAAAAGGTATTAACAAAAAAATAGTTGGGTTACCCTTACCACATCAGTGACCCACTTGAATCAAAATGCCGCACTTCAAAATGTCGCTAGCTGTTTTCTACAAGTTGTCCTCTAACCACTGATGGACACATTATTCCCAGATTCCTTGTGGGTTTTGAGCTGTTAGTTTTAACAGAACGTGCAACCTCATCTCCCTCCTGTCACACAATTGATTTCAACATGATATCGATGAGTGATGACAAATAAGTGTTGCGTTCCTTTGTTTAACGACCCCTACATTTAAATGCATCACTCCCAAATGTAGCTGACTGTCTTCTGCAGGTTGTCCTCTAACCAGTGAGGTAAAAGATATCTCCCATTTCCATGTTTCTTTGGTTGTGTTAGTTTCAACAGCACGTACAACCTGATTTCCCCCCTAATTGATATCAATGATTTATTGCTATTTATTAAAACAACAGTGTTTCTGGTGCTTCTGGAGTTTATAAGGAACTTGTTTAAAAAATACGAGTAATATGATTATTGTGGCAGATGTTTGTACATTTTATGTTTAGGTTTGGTTATTGATTTGGACACGTTAAAACTGTGTTTTGACATTGGGCTATCTCACCTAGAAAAATGTAATTGAAAAGAGTTTGAAAATAAGACTATGCAATCAAATATTTCATATTTACATTTCATGTAACATTTAGTCATGAAAATTATTCATGCAAACAACAGACAAGTTTTTGGTACAATTATATTGACATTGTTGCCCTGCTTTTAGAATATCAGGGTTAATTCTCACATGTGCCAACCCAAATGTACCAGACCATGACATCGGGGACTGGGCCACGATCCAACAACATGCCTATCGAGTGAACCCTGAAAAGAGAGAGAAGCTCCGCAGTGAAGTGTAAAATTACTATGAATATTGCAGGAGTTTCCTCTTGAAATCAGACATGTCCGTGGTAAGGAAACCTTGGTTTCTGTTTGTCTCACGGTTGGGCAGTCAAAAAGTTTTGTGTTTAGCCAGTGGGTTACCATGGATCACAATTCATTTTGACTGCACATTTTTCCGTATTGGAGATGAGTTTTGTTTGGGCTCGTTCCAAGAGTTCTAGAAGCGAGTGAGTTTTAGGAAGACGAGAGTTCCAGAAGTTTTAGGATTCTATAGAAAGAAAAATGAGAAAAGATAAGATTCAATAGTTATATGATTGAATATTATTATTTAGAAATACATGTTTTTTCTTGATTTTAATTGTTGACAGCCAGTACACACCATGTTTATATTGTAGAAGGTGAAGCATTGTAGTTGATTATTATATGAAATGGAAGTTGTTTTCTGTTGGTGGTGAGTAAACTTGTCCAACAAAAATATAGGATATATTTGTTGTCTTAAGGGGGAAGGTGTACATGCTTTGGTTTTTCCATTTATGTTTTGAGGTTTGGACTTCAGCACGTCTAGCTCGTTAGCCCGTCTAGCTCGTTAGCATGTAGGACGCACTGACTGGTGTAACCTTGTTAGTCAGTATGTGTTACACCTGTGCTGGCTTGTCCATCTCGTTAGTGGGAAGGTGTTTCACCTGAGCTGGTCCAGGTTATATTTAAGAATGTCTGGCCCAGGGCTCCAGTTGTCTTGATAGATGTGGAGAGTCAACACCTTTAGTTGCGCCACTTTTTTGGTTAAAGATGTTTTCATTTCAGGTTGAAGCTTCTTTCTGAAGAGAGCTTTTTTTGAAGAAGAAGAAAAATGAATACAAACAAGCAAACCTGGTCGGTTCCGGGGATTGGTATAGCAAATACCGTAAGATTTTCATGGACTGAAAAGGAGATGGAACCTTGGGGCAGGGAAACTTTTGAAAGGACCATATTGATGGGATGCCTCAGGATAGAGGTGAAGGAAGTACTCTGCCTTCAAGGCAACCCAAATGAAAAGGGTTTTGATGTGACGTTTCACAAGCAAGAGAAACATGATGATGTATTGAAGATGGCAAAGGAAGCGGAAAGAAAAGGACCCCTGTGCCATTATGCGGTGACCAGCCTGGCAAAGAACAACTTCAGGGTGGTCACCGTAAACATGTACAATCCGCACGTGAAGGATGAAGAAGTGAGGGCCTTTCTGGGGAGATACATGGACAATGTCTCCTCAGCGAGGTACCTCAGGGACTCCCTGGGTTTCTGGAACGGGAGGAGAGGGTTCCAGGCGTTACTCAGGAAGTCCCCGAAGAGTGTGGATGGCTACCTCCATCCTCCGGCGATGTTCTCCCTGGGGGCTGACAGGGGAACACTCTACTATGCACGTCAGCCCCCGTTCTGCAGGCGTTGTATGGCCTACGGCCATATCCTGGCCTCGTGCAGCGCCAAGAAATGTCGTTTTTGTGGGTCGGAAGAGCACGAGGCCAAGGAGTGTGACGAGCCCAAGGCTTGCCACGGGTGTGGCTCAAGAGCACACCTGTGGCGTGATTGCCCGGCTTGTCACAGGTCATACGCGTCTGCAGCTGGGGGGGAAGCGGGGGATGGGGGGAGGAAAGAAAGGACGCGTGCGGATTGCATGGATGGCACAGGGGAAAAGACGGCGCAGGAAGAAGATGGGAAGAAGGATGAGGTGGGAAGAAAGAGGCGAGGAGAAGAAAAGAATGGAACAGAAGGAGAGAAGAAAAAGGGGACGGAAGAAGGTGGAGGAGCTGAGAAGAGGGAGAAGGGGACAGTGGTACGAGAAGGAGTTCAAGAGGGAACGGGGACAGTGACGGAGAAGGAGGGAGGAGTGGAGGTGGGAGGGGACGGGGTGGGAGGGGGGGGGGGGATGGGGGGAAGGAGTGGGGGGACAGCCTGCCAGGCTTCCTCGAGGTCGAAATGAGGGATTTGGTGGAGGAGTTAGCGGGGATGGGACGTTGTGTCTCCCCGCTACCTCCTTCACCAAAGAAGAAAGGGATAAAGAGGGGGAGCTTGGCAGGAAGTGAGAGGGAGGGGGGTGTGGAGGGGGAGGGGGGGTTAAGAGAGTGGCGGGGGGGGGAGGGGAGGGTAATTTGTCCTCCCGGTTTGCCTCAGCCCCTTGCATTTTAGTGGATGACTCCAGTGAGGGGTCGGTGGGTTGTTTGCTAGAGGGATTCCAACTCCTGTTTGGGGAGATGGGGTCCCCTACATGCAGCCCCGAGGCAAACAGGGAGGGGGGGATGGTGGGTGGGGAGGGAGGCCCAAACACACTGCCTGGATCATGGGTTGGGATGGAGGACGGGGGGGCGTCAGGAGAGGAGAGGACGTCCCTGCCGGTGGAGATGGACCAGGGGAGCATCGGGTGAGTCTCCTGGTTTTTCTTTGGGTTTTGGGTTTTTTATTTGTTGTAAATAATTAAATGAATAGTTCTGTTTATTTTTTTAGTCTAAATGTTAGGGGGTTAAGGGATAATGTTAAAAGGAGGGCGGTTTTTTGTTATTTAGAGGGTGTGGGGTTTGATTTCTGTTTTTTACAGGAGGTTCACCTGAGGGATGGTGGGGATGTGTGTAGATTTAAGAGGGAGTGGGATAAGGGGGAATCTTTTTGGGGCATAGGAGGGGTGCACTCAACAGAAGTAGGGATTTTGTGTGGGCATAGAGAGGTTAAAATAGAGAACACTTTTGTAATAATGCAGGGTAGAGTTTTGGGGATAGATGTTAAGTTTAGAGAAGCTAGATATAGGTTAATTGGGGTGTATGGGCCACAGGTGGCGGCAGACAGGAGGGAGATGGTGGACTGTCTGGCGCCCCTGTGTGTTACAAACAGGCACTTGGTGATAGGAGGAGACTTTAATATAGATTTAGGGGTAGGCGGTGATAGCAGTGCAGGTGCCATCTCTGGGCTAATGGCTTGCCATGGTCTGGTTGATGGTGGCCTGCACATTACTCCGGCAATGGTCGGTCCTACATGGCGCATCTCCAGGGGGGTTGCGCGGAGGCTCGACTACATTTTTGTATCCAGGTCTTTGGGTCAGTTGTCTGGGCGGCTGTTACCTGTTTTCTTCACGGATCACGACGGGGTGTTCCTGCAGGTGGGGTCGCCAGTCTGCCTCTTCGGTAGGGGGTACTGGAAGTTAGATCGGGATATACTGGAGGAGCAGGCTTTCGTTGATGCATTTTTTTGTTTCTTTCGGAGGCTTGACGGCCTCCGGTCCATGTGCGAGGGGGTGTTAGAGTGGTGGGATTTAGTCAAGGGGAGGATAAGGGCTTTTATAATAGGATATTGTAGAAGGAAAAAAAGGGAGGAAAGGAGGGAGGTGGATCGTATCCAAAGGTTAATTGAACTCGAGTACGAGGCAGGCAACCTCGGCGGGTCGATTGACTGGGAGAGATTCGCAGCCCTAAAGGCGCAGCTCAGGGAGCTGCAGGAGCAGAAGGCTCGAGCTTTCCTGGAGCGTGCGCATAGTGGCTTTCTAGAACATAATGAGACTTGTTCCGCTATGTTCTTTAGGTCGGTTAGGGCCAGACAGAGTAGGAAGGTAATGAAGGGAGTTAGGGAAGAAAATGGTAGTATAGTAAGTAAACCAGAGGAAATGGTCAGGGTGACAACTGATCATTTCCAAGGTTTATTTAAGGAAAGGGAAATAGATGTATAGCAGGGAAACGTGTTTTTAGAACACTTGTACCGGCGGTTGCCAGAGGACATTAGAGACGTGATGGAGGCCCAGATCTCACTAGAAGAGGTTGAGAGCGCTCTTAGGAGGATGGGAAAAGGGAAGGTGCCTGGGATGGATGGGCTGCCGGCTGAGTTTTACCTCAAGTTTTGGGGTATACTTGGACCAGTGGTTCTCGAAGTCTTGAAGGCCATCCTTGAGACGGGGGTCCCGGGGGGATCAATGGCTGTTGGTGTGCTGTCACTTCTTTATAAGAAGGGGGAAGCAACTGACCTTGGCAACTGGCGGCCATTGACCATGCTGTGCGTAGATTACAAGATTCTTGCAAAGGTTTTAGCAGACCGGTTGCGCACAGCCCTTCCCTACGTCGTCCACGAGGATCAGACGTGCGGGGTAGAGGGCCGCTCTATAAGATGGAACCTACAGTTGATCAGGGATTCCATCGCTTGGGTTGAAGATAGAGGGCTGCCTTTAATGGTAGCAGCGCTAGATCAGGCGAAAGCTTTTGATCGCGTGAATAGATATTTTCTATTCAGGGTGTTAGGTAGATTAGGATTTGGGGAGAAGTTTATAGGATGGATCCGTACTTTATATGTCGGAGCGGGGTGTCGAGTTAGTGTAAATAGTCACTTAGGTGACGTTTTTGACCTCTCGTCTGGGGTCAGGCAGGGATGCCCACTCTCGGCTCTCCTCTTCGTTCTGTACATGGAGCCTCTGGGAGCTGCCATTAGGGCAGACACAGGGGTGGAAGGCTTGTTGATCCCTGGAAGCGTGTGAGAAGGGTGGAAGGTGATTTGAGGGGGAAGATGAAGAGGGAGGAGAGGAAGTGGGGGAAGCATGCGGCACGGGAGAGGTGGAAAGGGGGTTTAGGGCTGGGAGTGTTAGAGTGAGTTTGGTAAGGGGATAGATTAGGGAAGGGGAGATAGGGAAAGGGTTAGGTATTGGTTAGGTATGACGGGGAGGGACGATGCTCCCCTGAGGTTTGTTTTTGTTGGATGTTTTTGTAAATATAATTAATTAAGAATGAATGAGAATTATGATTTTGTAATAGTATGAATGGTATTGATTGTAATAAATTATTTTAACCACCTTTTTTGTTTGCTTCCTGTCTTTAAGTTTGTTGAGGGTTTTTCTTTTGTTTGCTGCTTCTTGGGCAGATTTGGTGGGTGTCTTTTAGGTCCCAGTTGTTGTTACTAGTCAACTTTCAGTGGACACCCCCATAGTGTCTTTCAGAACCCCTCCTTAAACCCCACCTGTTTAATTTTTGTTGTCCGTGACTCTTTGTTTGTTCCACTCTTCTATATTAGGGATATTTGGGTTTTCTTGATGGGGAACTTAGCAACAAACAATGGAGTGAAACAAGCTTATATTTTGGGATAGATATTGCATCCAATTCTTAATATTTTAATCAATGGCAATTCTGTAGAATGCTCATTAGTCTTTCAGTTATAATTCTGTTTGTGTACTAAATAATTGTTTATTTAATTTGTTTTTTTTACTTGTTTTTACCTGTGAAGCCATTGTGTTGCATCCATGTCTGACATTTGCTGTATAAATAAAGCTTTATTTTGATTTGAACATATTGCAAAACAAATGAACCGGATGACTGACCAACAGACTCTTGCTAAACCAATGAACAAATATGTGCAAAAGCAACACACATCTTGCTCCATCTTAGTGTAAATTCAGTAAATCTTCCACAATGGTATGTATGTTTAGTATCACTTTTCAACCACCCATTTGTTGAAGATGAAAAATGTTCAAATCAACATTACGTCAAAATATTCAACTACTGAAAATTGATACAAACAAATGGATCAAACAGATCAATCCCACTTTTCAAGCCTGCTGAAGGCGTGGTGGAGTGGTAAACACCACCCCCGGCTCTACCAGGGGCTTGAGGTGGTCTCCCACAGCTCTGCTTATGTCATGTTCTGTGGCCTTGCCGTTCCATTTCTTGACTGCCCCTGCAACACAGAAAGAAACACATTTAGTCATATTATATAACACATTCAAAGTAATGGATGTGGAGCATCTATGGCCTCAGTTACACAAGGCACCTAAATGTGACTTCTGTCATCTGATCACTTCAAGCTGCATTAGGTTCAGATCTACCAGGATGGGCCTTTGACATAGTCTGGATGCAGTCAGGCCACCGCATATAAATAAGCAATGTAAAGAGATGTGGGGAAAAGTACATTCTACACAAATTACCTTCATAATTTCAAAGAACAAATGTGTCTGAGGGGAAATTAACTTTAATACAGCCAAAAGGGGTGAGAAATTACACCAATATCAGTGGACATTTTGCACTAATGTGAATAAACATAGATGATGGAACATACTCTCTTTTGCTTACGTGATGAACCGCTAAGGAGACATAAATATTTACCATCTAAACCATGTGTGACCTCTCACCTCTCTGGCTGTAGAACTGTTCTTCCTAACCAGCCCCTCAACAGCTCTCTGACTGAGCTCCACCCTCACTGGGTCTTCAGAGGAGAGGAAGGCTGAAGAGGGATGGAAGAATGAATTGGTCAGTCAGTCAATAAAGTGTAGAGCTACAGTCTATGCTGTCTGACAAAATCACTATTTTAGTAGTTCATTAAAGTAAATTAGGCTTTATGACTGCTGAATACCAACTATCAATCACTTAGATCATGTATTTACAGGTAGAGCCACATTCTTGGGACCTACCTAGCCCGTTGAAGTTGACATTTAAAATGGTTACAGTAGTGGTTAGGGTACCAGATAGCATTGACCATCATTGCATTCTTCTGTTTCTTTTACATAGCAGGTGTAAAAGAAACAGTGGTGTAAAAAGTACCCAATTGTCATATTTGAGTAAAGAAAATGTTTAAAATGCGCAATGGATTATGGTCATTGCAGTTTAAAAACTTGCATCTAATTATGCCAATCTGTATGCGGGGTTGTTTGAGAAGAACGTGATTGTCAGCCCTAACAATCCATTCTAGCAGCTCATCAGGCTCTTAAAAAAGACTTCATTTTTACGTGTTACTTCTATTCCAGGGGACAGCAGAGGAACTTCATCGATTCCACTCCTTCATCAATACATGCAGTGAACATCTGAAATTCACCCTCACCTTTGATGTGCATGAAACAAGTTACCCGATGGTTGGACGATACTTTTCTCCTCAATCATCTTAAATACTTCAACTGGAAATCAACCAATCCTCCATTGTTGACGCAGTGGAAAGGTCAAATGCTTTATTATCGAAAAATTGAAAGTGAGTGATGGAGGGTAATAAAATGGTTAAGTTACGGTAAAGTATATAAAAGATCAAATAAAATATTTTTCCCAAAAAATGTTTTAAGTTCCATTGCAAAGTTACACACCACTGTTCTATTTTTTAAGTTAATACATAAAACCAATCAGAATTCAGAAGAATGCCAAAGTCAGGTGTGATGTAATATGGAGGACCAGCCTATTCCCTATGATGTCAACTACAACATAAATATCTTCACATGTAGAACTTCAAATTAAACCAATCGTTTGCGCTCATGACTTGAGTGATTAAAGTAAACCAACGTTTTGGAAATACATAACGCCATCTAACAAAATATCAAAGAATGTTAGCTATATTTAGTTATCTTAGCCAGCCAGCTAACATTAGCTATTTAGCCAACTATCTATGGTCAGCGAGCTGGAGCCCAACAACAGGAGACCAGTTAGAACCCACTAAGTTAGAACCCACTAGTTAGCCAAGGTGGAAAACGTTACAAAACTCCCGTAGTCTACTTCACAGAGAACATGCTGAAAAGTAGTGATGGGGAAACAAAGCTTCCTGAAGCATTGATGCTTTCCAGCTAATTGTGTCAAAAATAGGTTCATTACTCAAGGCTTTGAGCAACACAGAATTTAGAACAACCACATTTTTATAGATGACGTCCCACAACGTAGCAGCGTAGCCATTATGTCATATATTAAACCACTGGCCGTGTTCGAGAGCATCAAATCCATGCTGCATTGTGGGTAAACGGTGACTGGCTGACTGATTTATAAATAATAATGAGGATTTATTTATGATGCAAGGTGATTTGTAGTTGAGTCAGTCAGCAGTCACCTGCAGTGTCTCCTGCAGTCTCGAACGAGCCCAATACCAAACCAATCAAGTGGTTGTTTGATGAAATTAATCTTCCGACGTTATTGATGACGTGCTGCTGATAAAGTGACACAGGCACACTGCTTTGAAGTTTACTGCTTAGCGATTTGGAAGCATGCCTTGTAGCTCCGGGGCCTGTTGCACAAAACTAGGATAAGGGATTAAGCCAGGATATCTTGGTGATCCTGGCTCAATTGATCCGTAATCCGGTTGCACTAAAGATGGATAGGGGGCAGGAGGATATGTTATGGTATAAATTACCATGGAGATTTATTCTGTGGAGCTAGCCTGCTCCAGACCAGGCTAAATTCCAGGATCTATTTAATCTCATCCCTAATGTCAGTCAGCAGTCACCACAAATGGAAACCAATAGTTATTTCACTGCTCACTATACATTGTTATCACATATAACTAGACCCACTGTTATTTAAACGTTTGTGATCATTAATTTCAATGATTTTGGATAAAAAATGATTTTTAGATGATGTTGCTATCATTAGATAATTTACAGTTTCCCATAGACTATAAGGCTATATATAAAATGCTAGAATATTAGGGCCACAGAGGGGAAAAAAACACAAGTCATAATATTGTAACCAGTTGTTTTAAAGGAGGACAGTTGTTAAAATGACAGATGTGGGGCATTTCGTGAAATTGTACTTCTGTATGGTTTCATAAACAAAGACATGCTGATGTGCCAGAATATTAAGTATCACATTGTCATAAGTATCAAAACTGTAAAAACAATATGTAGCTTTTCTGCAGAAAGAACCAGCCTCATAAATTTATGACTTTATCCTTTTTCTTCAGTGTGGCCCTAGTACTCTGTCATATAAACAAATACACATTCCATATGAATATAAAAACACAATGTGTAACATTATGTTCCTTTATTGAATAAGGACAAAACAAAGCAGGTAAACCATCAGCTCCTTTCAAAACTGAAGTCACAGTGACTCTACAAGATGGAAAGCACAGAATCTAAGCATATTATACAAAATGATACATATACAGACCTTTGAATGTGTATAACACACCCTGCATGTCTGCACACTAAAATAAATGCAGGACAAATCCATACACATCAACTGAACAGACAAATGAATGGATGCAGTAGCCTCCCTGCAGCCTTGTATTACACACAGTATACCGCACAAACATCATAAGAGGCCAAATTCGTCAAAAAACGAACCCAAAAAAACCCAAATTCCTCTGCCACCGCAGGACATATTTAACCAAAATTGAAAGCACACATACTAACTAAAATAATTCAACACATATTGGTCCCTCAGCAGCCGACCACTGTCGTCATCAGGGAAGATTGCCGGATTGTCCCAGTCCATGGCTGGTGGCACTCTGGGGGCCCTCTCCTTCCTCAGGCAGGCCACATTGTGGAGGACAGCACAAGCCACAGTAATATCACATGCCCTAACAGGGCTGACCCTTAATTTGTGAAGGCAGTGAAAGCGTGCCTTCAGGAGGCCAAAGGTCATTTAAACTCTGGCCCTGGTCCTGGCATGGGCATGGTTGTAGGCCTGCTGTGCTTCCTGGGGGTCTGTGAAAGGTGTCAGGAGAAAAGGCTGGCAGCCATACCCCCTGTCTCCCAGCAACACACCAGAGAATTCACCTGTCAACACAAAATCTCATCATTACTACCTCATAAACACAGTGATATTCTTGACACAGCCATGATGGTTATAAATAGGGGTTGTGTGGCTTATCTTGTGATAGGCACTGATAGATTTCAGAGGCCCGAAAGATTCTGGAGTCATGGACTGAGCCAGGCCATTTTGCCACAACATTGCTGATCACACAGTCAGCATTGCAGACCATCTGAAATCATAAGATGAGGAATATTACACCAATCAATGCACATCACTGGCAATGCAGAGTGTTCGTCAATGGACAATATCAAAAAGTTATGTTCACCTGAACATTAATGCTGTGAAAGGATTTCCTATTCACAAAATCGGCCTCATGGGCACCTGAGGGGGCTTTTATCCTTATGTGTGTGCAGTCCACTGCACCAATGACATTGGGGAAACCTGTCACACAAAGTAATGAGTATCCTACTATGTGTTAACAGTTGTCCTGTAATTTGTAGATCCTCTTACCTGCAATCCTATAGAACTCCTCTTTGATGTCACAGAGTCTTCTGTGGCCAGGGAAGGAGATGAAGACATCTGCTAATGCTTTGATAGCCAGACACACACTCCTTATTGTGCGGCAAATTGTGGCCTTGTTCAGCTGTTCTGCATCCCCCACTGAGTACAGGAAGGCTCCACTAGCAAAAAAGCGCAAGGCCACACAAACCATTTGCTCCACACTCAGTGCATGGCTCCGTGCAGTGCGGTGCTTAATCCTGGGACCCAGTAGTCTGCATAGATACCTGATGCCATCTGCAGAAAACCTGTATCTTTCATATAGATGGTCATCAGGGAAGGCCAGTGGGTCCAACCGGTCCCTGAAGACCCTTTCTCACCTGAAGGGTCTCCTCAGCACAAGTGCTTCTTCATCCACCACATCTCGCACGAATGGGCATGCCATTGTCAGAGCAGAAAGGAACACACAATTTTGGGCCTTCATATAGGCTAGTGGCCACACCTGGTGCTGGGGGGGGTGGGCAAAAGAGGGCAATGCCTTATAACGATGACTTGGTTGTACTGATTGCTGGGAAAATAAAAAAAAACCTTAGAAAGATGCCACCGTCCTGTGTGCTCACAATAAGAGCTCATATGTCATGGCTCACTTGACTTTACGAGAATATACCTAATTTTTATTTTGAGCTGTGTCATCTTCTTGGAGCTGGGGGAGGAAAGAAAAATAATGATTAATACATTTGTGTTACAGTTAGCATACAGTGTACATTGAAGGCATATCTCACCTCCCTCTCAAGTTTTTTTATTTCAAGGTCCAGTTTCCTAATTGTCCTCTTTTTTATTTCGAACTCCAGTGCAAGATTTTCCATCTTTTTCTTCTTGTACTGAATGTCTATGTCTGCCAGTTCTTTTTGGCACCGGAGGTGGTTGCCATACAACTTTCTGATAGCTTGTGAGCTCTGTGAACACAATACAATTAGCGCAGCTGGAATTTGGCAGGATGTGGTGTCCTTTTATTAATACGCACTATGTTGCCAGGCTGGTTTTCCCACTGTATAGCATCTGGGTCCTGTAAAAGAAATTAGATTTTTTGATTTTGATGAGGACTCCTCACCATTGTAGAGTAAATAGTACTTTCACAGTCTTAACATGATACCTCATGCCTTCTGGAATCCAGAGAGATGGTCTCCTCCTCATCATCGTCTCCATCATGTGCTGTTGCTGCTGCACTGGGGCCTTCACCCTATCACATTTAATCGGATTCATATTGAAGCTAGTAGACAAGACATGCCAGGCCTACAGTATGCCTTTGATGGAGTACTCACTGGATCAGCATCGTCTGGTGCTTGTGCTGGTGGCTCTAACAGGAACACAGTGCTGCCAGACACTGCAAGGCAATAGGTAAACCAAAGTCAGACAGTCCAAATTGATTCAATATGAATGTGGTTGTATCCCATGTAGAGATGGAAGGACATACCTTGAATGAAGCGGGTGGCATCTTGGGAGGAACCTATGCTCGTCTCTTTCCCCCCAGGGATCCCCTCTAAGACGGGCCTGCCTTTATTTAGCTCCAAGGCCATGTCCTCTGCTGGGGTAAGGTCAGCCTTTGGTGACCCACCACCCGTGCCTTGTCTGTGGGTATTCTTTTTCACTGCTAAAACAGTACAGACAATGTGTGAGCAGGCACCTTCTGGGTACAATATATGCTTGTGCTTTGTTAAATATTAGTCAGGGACCATACCATTCTGCAGAATGTTCTTGTATTTGATTTTGACCTGCTGCCATGTCCGTTTTGGCCCGTTCATGTTTAATCTACACACACACACACACACACACACACTTAATGGAGTCACACTGCAAAAAATTACTTGGTATTTTTGTCTTGTTTTCAGTAAAAATATCAAAAATTTTATCATAGCTTTATACAGTGTGATGGAGTTACTTTACACAATTTCACTCATATCTGCAGTGCATTTCAATAAAAAAAATTAACCGTTTCATAATTACAGTACAACTGCATTTTTGGAGATGTGAATTAAATATTTGAATTGTAATTGTGATGTTTCAGCGGAGCGGTGAGTGTGTAATTGTGCACTACTTACGCATTCAGGCGGTCTGCAATACTTTGCCACGCTTTTTCTCTTTGCTTTATCACTGTGGCGGTGTTGCCTTTCTTCTTAATTATATCTTTTACCTCCTCGTATGCCTCCATGAGGATTTGTGCTTCCGACGGGGAAAAGTACGCGGCTCTAGTTGCCATGGTAAATCAGTTAATCTGTGATCTGTGGCGGGGTCTATTTGAGTGAGCCGTGAGCGCGCACCTATCCAGGATTGGTTTCACCTGGCTTAATGAATCCGTGTCTGCTCATCCTGGCTTGGTCTTTGTGCAACCAATTAAGCCTGGACGCACATGTTTTGGCTTCATTGAGCTCAGCTGAGTCATTTATCCCGGATGTCTTAATTCTACTTTTGTGCAACAGGCCCCCGGTCTCAAACTTAACCCCCCAAATGAAAAGTTGACAAAACAAAAAGGAGCAAGCAGGTTGAGAGAATCGAGAGGCTGTGTTCTGACTTGTGTTGTTGACTGAGAATGTGTGTGTTTGTTTGGGCTGTCAGACTTGACCTTTTTGTAATGTTAGTGCACTATTTTATCATTGTGATGAATCCATTTTGTCTGAAAGGGTTAAAAACACACTGAAAACACAAAATACATCCTGTATACCGCTGCAATCTACAACGCCATGTAAAAACAAGATAACATTGAGGTTAAATAAAGTGTGCTTTATCAATGTAACATATTGTGACCCGTCCACTGTGGGGCGCTGTAGAGTCATAATATCCATAACAACTACAGGTCAAACAGGGAAATGGTTCACATCGTTTTTCCACCATTAATTTTTCCCACAGCGCTGTGTTTTGTTTAGGCTCACCGTGGTGTGATGTTTTGATAACCATGTAAATCTCTCTAGGACAAGGTGACTGAGGGTGAATGTACACTAGATAAATAGCGGTAAATTGCTGTGTGCCGCTTAGGCCGCCCGTTGTGACTCCGGCAAGAATTCAGCAGAACAAGTTTGTATGAAGGTCTGGTTATCAAATGGGTACATAGTTCAATAGTAAAATCCTCTAAAATCCTCTAAAACGCTCTGGTGACAAACTTTGGTTCCCTATTTCCAGTTGTCCACATGGCTGGGATAACCTATTCAAGTAAGTAAGTAAATAGATTTTGAAAATGTAAAAAAACAACAATGTATTATTAGCTAACTAGCTACAGTGCAGGCTAACTCAAATGAGCTGCTAAATGACCTATCTAACCAACTTCAAATACTGTATAGATAGATAGCTATCTAAGTGAATTCAATTTCACCAGCTACCTAACTTAATATTAGCTAGTTATCTATTTATCACTGAAAAAACAAACTCCAAATGCATTTGTAGGTAGCCAGCTAACAGCCATGGAGGGTGAAAGGATAGCAGCCCCAACTGTCAGTGAGAGAGGAGGCTATTCTGGATAAGGCAGGTACTTTTGTGTAGTTCATGTTCCTAGAAGTGAGGACTAAGACAATAGTAACATAATATTCAGTGTGGTGTAATTTGACTATAATGAAGTCTGTTTCTTGTGAGGTTTTCTGTCCTCAGATAAATAGCGCTATGAAAGCCAGTCTACATATGAAGAGGTCCCAATGAAGAGCAGTGGTTCTCAGTCCAGGGGACTCAACGAGGGGCATATTGTTGTTTTTGCCTCAGCACTGCACAGCTGATTCAAATGATCAACTCATTATCAAGCTTCAAGTGGTATTTCTGTATTCATTTGTGATGCCGTCCTTGATATGATCCTGTTATTGTCACATGCTACACATGCACATACAGTGGGGCAAAACAGTATTTAGTCAGCCACCAATTGTGCAAGTTCTCCCACTTAAAAAGATGAGAGAGGCCTGTAATTCTCATCATAGGTACACTCCAACTATGACAGACAAAATTAGAAAAAAAATCCAGAAAATCACAGATTTTTTATGAATTTATTTGCAAATTATGGTGGAAAATAAGTATTTGGTCAATAACAAAAGTTTATCTCAATACTTTGTTATATAGCCTTTGTTGGCAATGACAGAGGTCAAACGTTTTCTGTAAGTCTTCACAAGGTTTTCACACACTGTTGCTGATATTTTGGCCCATTTCTCCATGCAGATCTCCTCTAGAGCAGTGATGTTTTGGGGCTGTTGCTGGGCAACACAGACTTTCAACTCCCTCCAAAGATTTTCTATGGGGTTGAGATCTGAAGACTGGCTAGGCCACTCCAGGACCTTGAAATGCTTCTTACGAAGCCACTCCTTCGTTGCCCGGGCGGTGGGTTTGGGATCATTGTCATGCTGAAAGACCCAGCCACGTTTCATTTTTCATTTTGTCTGTCATAGTTGAAGTGTACCTATGATGAAAATTACAGGCCTCTCTCATCTTTTTAAGTGGGAGAACTTGCACAATTGGTAGCTGACTAAATACTTTTTTGCCCCACTGTATGTATGCCCATGCATCTATCAATCCAATGTTATCATGATTTGCTATCAGGGATATTATACTTTAGTAATCCATAATGACCTGGTGATGTAACAGTCTAGTAATTACATTGTTTTCCATATTCCTACAGATACCTTGTAACTGGAGATTCCTTCAAAACGTTTGCCTACAGTTACCGTGTAGGGCACTGCAAGGTCGGGTGACCAGGGTCATCTGGGACTGCCTCCTGGAGGAATTAAGGTGTGTTAAGGCTACCGGTGTCCTGCGTAACTTCATGAAGATGGACTCTAGGACCAGGAGGGGACCTGCAGCTCACCGCCAAGTGCCAGAGGAGAAGTCTGCTGCTCTGCAGGATTGTTCAGTAATTTTGTAATCAATGTTCATAAATTCCAATTATCTTTATCCGTCTGATACCCAGAGGTTGTAAAGTTCTGGTTTCAAATAAAACAGACAGAATTCCCAGCTCACAGTTGATCAGATCCAATTTTATTTGCGAGAGCTCTGCCGTGCATACACAAATACGTTCCTTTTATAACATTCTAACCTACGCACATACATACACACAAATATAGGGATTTTCTCACGAGTCTCACCACAGTTTATAACCACTCAGCTGACAGTTCCAGTCTCCCCCAGATACTAGAGCTCTGGAGGGGCTCTCCCTGTCCTATCTTATCTCTCCAGAGTTACAGCCAGGTCGGTTCAAACATAGGTTAATGCTCCTCTTCATTCTCTTTCTACACTCACATACATTCCTTTCTTCCTAGATCTATGCTACATAACCCCTTCCTAATGAACAAACATTATTTAACACTACTAGAAATACAGGGTAGAATTCTGTTAGTTATAATTCTACGTTAACTGTAAACATTATTTAGTCATTATTCATAAAAAAATCCCGTAACAAGGATGTTTCAAGGATGGGGATGGGGTCCATCAATGCAGCAAGAGAGGCAATCCGTGTGCAAGAGATCTTCACCTCCTACTTCTTCAAAGAGGGTGCTGTTCCCTGGCAACACCATAGACTACACTATGCACAACCAAAGGCTCTTTTAAGAGCCATTCACATTGCAATAAGAGTATTCTTCCATTTACTTAGCAATGTCAACTACAGTTATTCAATTCGCAGTTTCTCTCCCTTTGATTTCTACTTCTCATGTGAGGGTGCTGTTTAAGTAAGGGTGTGATGTCTGTACAAAAACCAAACAAAAACCAAACAGGCTATTTTAAATCACCCATATTGAAACAAATATAGAACAATTAGACACCCTATAACTTATAACACACTCATGAATCAATCTGGTTGATGGATTTTGTTGTGCAGTAAGCAGGCTCAGGTGGAAAACTGTGGCTTCTTCCACCTTCCAATAGTAAGACACTTCATTATTTCTATAACTACGCTATATTGTTTGTCCTTGTGGGTCCGTTCATGTTTTTCAGCATAAAGTACTCTGCAGCCACTTAGTGTGGTGTGGACACCAGGTGAGGCCACATACAGATTCCTGTTGAACACTGTGGCTTTAACTACCTTATTTTCTCAATAACAGTCTCTCTCCTTCACTTCATCCCTGTCTCCCTAAATCCTTTAGGTTATATCAGCTGTGTCGGTGAACCCCTCCTGCATCTGAACTGGCTACATAGAGGTCACAGCATGATCAGAGGTGAGAGGTCCCTTGGTCAGGTCAACAGGAAGTATTATTAAAGAGATGCTTTACATTGAAATACAGCTAGAAATGCAGTAGTCCCAGAGTTAATGATCCAAGGTCAGTTTATATTATACAGGAAGTATTATTAAAGAGATGCTTTATATTGAAATACAGATAGATGCAGTAGTCCCAGAGTTAATGATACCAGGTCAGTTTTGCATTTCACCTCCTGAATGATGACTAACAATGTTAGAATAAAAAATAAAAACCCAAGGCTTAAACATGCTCTCTCTCTCCATCTGTCTCTCATCTGCAGATATATTTTGATGTGAGAGGATGCCAACCCCCAGTCCCATCATCGCCACCTCACCCGCTTTTAAGATGACCTTTGGGCCGACGAGAGACACTATTATGTAATTGTGATGAACTGAGAGAATATTTAGGTAGCACTGTGATTCATTAATCATGTGCTGCCTTCCCTGCTCCTATGTGCTTACCTCTTTCCCCTTCTGTCTTTTACACCTCTCTCGCCACCTCCTAATTCTTCCTCTGTTTTTATAATGCACAATCTCTGTGCATTGAAGTACAGATTGAACTTGTATTTATAACATTTTTATAATGAGCTTTTCAATAAAGTGTTTCACATTCTCTACTGGTTGAAATGAAGTGTAATGTGATGAAATACTCCACCTATCCTGTGTTTATCAGATCAATGCAGATGAAGGTCATTAGATAGAGATGAACCGGTGTTAGAGTATTTACATGATGCATAGGAAGTGTAGTGTTCTGTTTTTTAACATTATATTTCTGGATATATGAATTAACTAGTTAACTCCTGTTTCCAGTCTATTAGTTAGAATGTGTAACCATTGATGTCCCAGAACCAAGATTGGTAAACACTGTTGAAGTGTATAATTGTAATACATATATGCAGACACAGTCATTTAAAGACTGGAATTTGATACTCCTGGTATTGGATATGACTGAAAAATAATCTCAAAGACATTCATACCTAAACTGCACCTTTATTTACCAAGGTAGAGTACATGATCAGTGAATATATTAAATTTACAGGCTACAATGTGGGGATCTCATGCATGGTAATAACTACATGTATATACGACTTGCATCCTTGGCACAACATGATATTATATTCTACTCAATCCATAGGCTTCATTAATGTCATTCAGGCTGTTTTGAAGTTTATACAACTGGCTATGATAGCTGAGGTTCATAGCTAGGTTCTGAACTAATATGTATACCAAACGTTTGGGTCCATACACAGATCAGCTAGATAGCTAGCTAAACATCCATAGGCATACAGGGATTTTTATAATCCACTGCACAATAAGCAAGAACATAGCTAGCTACGTTATTTAAGCTATCTGCATGGCAAATATCAGCAAGGCAAGCTTACAAAATTTAACATTCAATTTGCAGTAAATTCTTCAGCTAGCTAGATTCTATACATCCACTGTTTCACAAAACTACAGCCTGGTTTGCTGGAGTTTCAGGAGTCCCTAAAACAACCAGAATGACAATTTCATACTCATGTCACAACACCCATAAAGCTAGCCTAGCTAGCTGGCTAATGTTAGCTTATAGCTTATTAACTTTATGATTAAATGATTTCAAAAATGCAGTATAGTTTGTCTCTACATTAACTAACATTCCTGTCAACTGTACATGTTTTTGCATGATTCGTTATGACGTCACAATCCCATACATTTGCTTCCATCCTAGTATTTCTGTCCGCCATCTTTGATCCAGTTCAGTTCTGTGTAGGGGTACCCCATCTCTCCTAGTATTTCTGTCAGCCATCTTTGATCCAGTTCAGTTCTGTGTAGGGGTACCCCATCTCTCCTAGTATTTCTGTCCGCCATCTTTGATCCAGTTCAGTTCTGTGTAGGGGTACCCCATCTCTCCTAGTATTTCTGTTCCGCCATATTTGATCCAGTTCAGTTCTGTGTAGAGGTACCCCTCTCTCCTAGTATTTCTGTCCGCCATCATTGCTGAAGAAAGTCTAGTGCAGCAGCAGCCTACCCTGGTCCTAGTGCTGGCCCGATCGTAAGATTAAGATGCGATGGAGCAGTTGACGAAAAAAGGAAATCACATAAAAAATATATTGACTGATATTGATTTATTTAGTGGGGGCTAATTAATATTTTAGGCCTATTGACGTCAAAGATTCCTACCCTTTAACTTTTTGTCTGAAAATTAAATATACATTTACCCAACTGCGTTACCCACTCCAGTCAGCAGATGGCGGTCTGCGACTTTAAGGCAATGCTGTTAGTGTGACGTATAATCTAGTGGACGGAACGCTTCTTTCAACAGCAGCAAGTTAGTCAGCCACCTCGGTAGATTGCTAGACGAAATAGCTGAACCAATAAAGCTCTTTAGACGCGTTAGTGTATATTAGTCACTGTGTTTTAAAACCACTTCTGTCGTCTAGTTAGTTATCCGATTTAATTTAATATTTACGGTGTTGTTGTTATTATTCAGCTAGCGGACTGGTTAAGTTAGCATTAGCATAGCTAACATCCCGACCATGCGGTCACTAAGCTACTTTCCTTCTAATGAAGAGGATATCACAGTAAAACAAGAAGTAGAGTGTGATGCTGTTACAGTGAAAGAAGATGAAGACGCGTTCAGAGTGAAAGAGGAGGAGGATGTTACAGTAAAAGGAGAGGAGGATGTTACAGTAAAAGGAGAGGAGGAGGCAGTTTATGGATTGAAAGAGGAGGAGTGGGAGATGACTGTTAAACCGGAAAAGGAGGAGGAAGAAGAGAAGGAGGAAACTGGATATCTGGGCCCGGTTTCCCAAACCGCATCCAATGGTTCTAACGGTGAATTTAGCCATAAGATGGTTTTGAACACTAGTAAGTACTGTCCTAAAAACAGGGGCACAAACTCTGCAGTTGTTGTACTGATGTTTGGTGTTAAAGCGGAAATCTGCAATTGCTACATCCATATCGTGACTTTTAAATTATTTATTTATAGCCATTGATTCTTGAAGAATATAACACATGCTTCATGAGCTTAGTTCAGCTGTTGTACCCCATCGGATCCCCAAATAAGCTTTTTTTACTCGAATGTTTAGAAACAATGTAAATCAACACTGTATAGCCTCAACATGGTTAACTATAATGTTGATATCATCGATGGTCAGTCCTTGCATCCATAGGTCTGTCTGTCTGTAGTTACATTTCTCCAACCCCATAATCATCTTTTTACCAAAACAATGGTGAAATTACAGATTTGTTATTGTCTGATCTGCCGATTGCTGGGATTTGTGTTTTTTAAACAGCAACAAAATGGCTGCACAGAGACTCTGTTTGGTAAACATCTGAGGGATGGGGGAAGGAGAAGTGTAACCTCTCTCAGATTCATAGAGAACGCTATTGTAGAAACCGTAACCCAACATCTAGCGACCTCGTCAAGAATTTCAGACATCTTGGTGTAACACTTATAAGGTGTTGGCTTGACAGTCGCTGGACCCAGGTTTGAGTTCAGCTCAGGGCTACCCCCCGAATTCACTACACTATGAATACAAGGACTGGCCATGCATGAGGTAATAATGATAGTTTAACCAGTTTTCTAGGCTATATAGTATATTCTAGAATTCATCCAAGAGGTCATAATGATAGTTTAACCAGTTTTCTAGGCTATATAGTATATTCTAGAATTCATCCATGATGTCATAATAATAGTTTAACCAGGTTTCTAGACTATATCATATATACTAGAATTCATCCATGATGTCATAATAATAGTTTAACCAGGTTTCTAGGCGATATCATATATACTAGAATTCATCCATGGTGTCATAATGATAGTTTAACCAGGTTTCTAGGCTATATAGTATATTCTAGAATCCATCCATGATGTCATAATGCTAGTTTAACCAGTTTTCTAGGCTATATAGTATATTCTAGAATTCATCCATAATGTCATAATAATAGTTTAACCAGGTTTCTAGACTATATCATATATACTAGAATTCATCCATGATGTCATAATAATAGTTTAACCAGGTTTCTAGGCGATATCATATATACTAGAATTCATCCATGGTGTCATAATGATAGTTTAACCAGGTTTCTAGGCTATATAGTATATTCTAGAATCCATCCATGATGTCATAATGATAGTTTAACCAGGTTTCTAGGATATATAGTATATACTAGAATTGCCAGTTAAAATTTCCTGTGGGGGTCAAATTGTTAGAGCTGTTGATAAGTCATTGTATCATATTTATTTCATGCATTTACATCAATATGCCCAACCAGAAGAGAGAGAACTCTTCCTGAACCACCACCTCCTGCTGGCGATCATAAATTCTGACGGTGCTGGTAATAGTCGACACAAGTAGTCGGGCAACCTACATTTGGAGTGCAAATTTATCTTACCATTTATACTGATCTGCATGCCAGTTATGATTTTAATATTCACATTTTCATGGAACAGTTTCATTTAATTGATAATAGTATCTCAAAATCCTTGTCTGCGATTAATCTACATTCTAAATCTAAATGAAAATTTAGAAAAGTTACTTTTATTGCCATTGCCAACTATGTAAAAAAAAATATATGGCTATTTGTGGAAGGGATAAGAGGTACTCTGGTATTTTATGACATTTCCACTGGATCAGCATTACATTTTTCCCTTTGGTTATCGAAAGAGCGAGAGCTGGAAATGTTTTTGAAGTACTTTAAAGAACTATTCTCACTTGCAATTGATTTTGAGTAGACTTTGTTTACTTGCTGTTTGAGGTGAAGAGAAATTTGCTATGAGAAGCTCCTCAGCTCATTAGTGGTGGTGCGTTAAGACAATCTGAAATACTATCAGACATCCCCAAATGGGCACATTTATAGACCTACATTTGCGCGCAGGCAAGGTAGACTAGTCCTACTTCTGTATGCGTAATCAGGCTCCATGCAAGATCTCACCTCGTGGGGCATCAATGATCATGAGGAAGGTGAGGGATCAGCCCAGAACTACACGGCAGGACCTGGTCAATGACCTGAAGAGAGCTGGGACCACAGTCTCAAAGACAACCATTAGTAACACACTACGCCGTCATGGGTTAAAATCCTGCAGCGCACGCAAGGTCCCCCTGCTCAAGCCAGCACTTGTCCGGGCCCGTCTGAAGTTTGCCAATGACCATCTGGATGATCCAGAGGAGGAATGGGAGAAGGTCATGTGGTCTGATGAGACAAAAATATAGCTTTTTGGTCTAAACTACACTCGCAGTGTTTGGAGGAAGAAGAAGGATTGAGTACAACCCCAAGAACACCATCCCAACCATGAAGCATGGAGGTGGAAACATCATTCTTTGGGGATGCTTTTCTGCAAAGGGGACAGGACGACTGAACCGTATTGAGGGGAGGATGGATGGGGCCATGTATCGCGAGATCTTGGTCAACAACCTCCTTCCCTCAGTAAGAGCATTGCAGATGGGTCGTGGCTGGGTCTTCCAGCATGACAACGACTCGAAACACACAGCCAGGGCAACAAAGGAGTGGCTCCGTAAGAAGCATCTCACGGTCCTGGAGTGGCCTAGCCAGTCTCCAGACCTGAACCCAATAGAAAATCTTTGGAGGGAGCTGAAAGTCCGTATTGCCCAGCGACAGCCCGAAACCTGAAGGATCTGGAGAAGGTCTGTATGGAGGAGTGGGCCAAAATCCCTGCTGCAGTGTGGCAAACCTGGCCGAGAACTACAGGAAACGTATGATCTCTGTAATTGCAAACAAAAGTTTCTGTACCAAATATTAGGTTCTGCTTTTCTGATGTATCAAATACTTTTGTTATGCAATAAAATGTAAATTAATTACTTAAAAATCATACAATGTGATTTTCTGGATTTTTGTTTTAGATTCCGTCTCACAGTTGAAGTGTACCTATGATCAAAATGACAGACCTCTACATGCTTTGTAAGTAGGAAAACCTGCAAAATCGGCAGTGGTATCATCTACTTGTTCTCCCCACTGCATGTTGTTGTTAGGGGTCCTACAGTAGGTCTAATTTGTTGTTGTTAGGGGTTCTACAGTGGGTCTATGTTGTTGTTAGGTGAAGTTTTGTGCCAAATTGGCAAACACTTAGTGTACAAACCCTAATTGTCAGGCTGATGGATATGCTAGCCAAATAGCATTTTACTGGTTGAAATGTTTAAAAAAAAAAGTATAAAGCAGTTGATTTGTGACAATAACACAAACATTATATTAAGTAGGACATTCAAACGAGCCTTACAATTATAATCCAAAGTAGTGTGAAATGCACTCATAAACAACCTGGAAATAGAGGTTACTCCCCTGAGTTTTCCCCCATTCACATTCAGAATACATTGTTAAAAACAAATCTTTGCTCACCTTTTTTGCCCCTGGCAGATATAGTACATCCATAACTATCTGTCAATGAGGAAACCGATATAGTACATCCATAACTAGCGGTTTCCTCATTAGCAGATATACAACATCCATAACTAGTGGTTTCCTCATTAGCAGATATACTACATCCATAACTAGCGGTTTCCTCATTAGCAGGGAGGAGTTCCTACAACCAAATTGTGTGTGCATCGCCCTTGTGCCGCAATGTTAGCGAACACCGAAATTGTCCTATATTGGAGATCAAAAGTCGTCTGGCACATTGCTTAGGGTTTTCCACAACTTGAATACCTCAATAATCGATGTTACTACTAACGTGAAAACAAGGCAAAATATGACACTTCTTGCTCATTTTTACTTTTTTTTTATTTTTAACTTTTACAATGGATTTCTGCTGTTGTGGGCCTTTAACCATCTGTCTGACTTTGTTGTTCATCCAGGAGAGAGACGTGACTATCGTAGATCCTCTGGGAAGCTTCAACAACATCATGATGCTGACAAGGCAGAGAAGAGTCTCTCCACATCAGAACACCTCAAGAAACACCAGCAGAGACCCACAGGGAAGAGAACTCACCGCTGCTCTGATTGTGGGAAGAGATTCACCTCATCAGGCATTAAAATTCATCAGACAATCCACATAGGAGAGAGACCTTTTAGCTGTACACAACGTGGGAAGAGTTTTACTCAGTCAACCAGCCTGATATCACACCATAGAACACACACAGGAGAGAAATCTTGTAGCTGTGATCAATGTGGGAAGGGTTTTGTGACATCAAGCAGTCTGACTATACACCAGAGAACACACACAGGAGAGAAATCTTATAGCTGTGCTCAATGTGGGAAGAGCTTTACTGCATCTACCTGTCTGTCTAAACACCAGAGAACACACACAGGAGAGAAATATTTTAGCTGTACTCAATGTGGGAAGAGTTTCACTACCTCTAGCTATCTAACTACACACCAGAGAACACACACAGGAGAAAAACCTTATAGATGTGCTCAATGTGGGAAGAGTTTTACTCGGTCAACCACTCTGATATCACATCATAGAACACACACCGGAGAGAAACCTTATAGCTGTGCTCAATGCGGGAAGAGTTTTACTACTTCTAGGTATCTAACTATACACCAGAGAACACACACAGGAGAGAAATATTATAGCTGTGATCAATGTGGGAAGAGTTTTACTACTTCTAGGTATCTAATTATACACCAGAGAACACACACAGGAGAGAATTCTTATAGCTGTGATCAATGTGGGAAGAGTTTTGTTACATCTAGCAGTCTGACTAAACACCAGAGAACACACACAGGAGAGAAACCTTATAGCTGTTATGAATGTGGCAAGAATTTTGTTACTTCTAGCAGTCTGACTATACACAAGAGAACACACACAGGAGAGAAACCTCATAGCTGTGCTCAATGTGGGAAGAGCTTTACTGGGTCTTCCTGTCTGACTAAACACCAGAGAACACACACAGGAGAGAAACCTTTTAGCTGTACTCAATGTGGGAAGAGTTTCGCTACGTCTAGCTATCTAACTATACACCAGAGAACACACACAGGAGAGAAACCTTATAGCTGTGCTCAATGTGGGAAGAGTTTTACTCGGTCAACCACTCTGATATCACACCATAGGACACACACAGGAGAGAAACCTTATAGCTGTGCTCAATGTGGGAAGAGTTTTACTACATCTCGCTATCTAACTATACACCAGAGAACACACACAGTAGAGAGACCTTATAGCTGTGCTCAATGTGGGAAGAGTTTTACTACATCTCGCTATCTAACTATACACCAGAGAACACACACAGGAGAGAAATCTTATAGCTGTGCTCAATGTGGGAAGAGTTTTACTCAGTCGACCAGCCTGATGTCACACCAGAGAAAACACACACAGGAGAGAAATCTTATAGCTGTGCTGAATGCGGGAAGAGTTTTACTCCGTCTAGCAAGCGAACTTTATACCATGTAACACATACCTGAGAGAAATCCCAGCTGTGATCAGTGTGACCAGAGATACTCTGATAAAATACCTCGGATCAAACATCAGAAAATTCATACACGAAGGAGTTGTTTCATGATATCAATGAATTCATGTCAATGTTGTACAAGGAGTATTTTGATAATGTCACAATGTCGATCCATAATCATTTGCCCCCTGTTCTATTTATTTCAATTTATATTCGCCTCACGGAAAAATCCAGGTTCTGAATTGAAAGAGTTACTATTTATGTGATTTAACAAAAAGTGACTACCAAAAAAAGAGATGTTGGCGACCCACTTGAATCAAAATGAAGCAGTCTGTTTTATACAAATTGTCCTCTAACCAGGGATGTAGGCATTATTCCCAGGTTCCGTGTGGTTTTTGAGCTGTTGGTTTTAACAGGACGTGCAACCTACTCTCCCTCCTCTTGCACACATTATTTTTGCATGAGTTATGACAAATAAGTGTTGTGTTCGTTTGTTTAGCGACCCCTACATTTTTATGCATCACTCCAAAATGTAGCTGACTGTCTTCTGCAGGTTGTCCTCTAACCAGTGAGGGGAAAGATATCTCCCATTTCCGTGTTTGTTTTTTTAGTTGTGTTAGTTTCTTGTGTACAACCTGATTTCCCCCCTAATTGATATCGGTGATTTATTGCTACTTGTCAAAACAACAGTGTTTCTGATGCTTGTGCAGTTTATAAGGAGCTTGTTTAAAAAATACAAGTAATATGATTATTACAAACAGATGTTTGTTTACATAGCACATTTTATGTTTAGGTTTTCAATATAACCCAAACTGTTTCTGAATATTGTTTATTGATTTGGACACGTTAAAACTGTGTTTTAACATTGGGGCTATTCCACCGAGCAAAATGTTGTTGAAAATATGTATTTTCGGGTCATTTTTTAAATTACTTTAAAACAACGTAATTTCAACGTAGGGTTAGGGTTAGACTTACAGCTGTAATCGCAGCAAAAGGTGGCGCTACAAAGTATTAAGTTAAGGGGGCTGAATAATTTTGCACGCCCAATTTTTCAGTTTTTGATTTGTTAAACAAGTTTGAAATATCCAATAAATGTCGTTCCACTTCATGATTGTGTCCCACTTGTTGATTCTTCACAAAAAAATACAGTTTTATATATTTATGTTTGAAGCCTGAAATGTGGCAAAAGGTCGCAAAGTTCAAGGGGGCTGAATACTTTCGCAAGGCACTGTATTTGTTGTCTTAAGGGGGAAGGTGTTACAGGCTTTGGATTTTCCATTTATGTTTTGATGTTAGCTCGTCAAACTCGTTAGCACCTCTAGCTCGTCAGCACGTCTAGCTTGTTAGCACGTCTAGCTCGTTAGCACGTAGGACGCACTGATTGCTGTCACCTCGTTAGTATGTGTTACACCTGTGCTGGCTTGTCCATCTCGTTAGTGGGAAGGTGTTTCACCTGAGCTGGTCCAGGTTCTATTTAAGAGTGTCTGGCCCAGTACTCCAGTTGTCTTGAAAGATGTGGAGAGTCAACACCTTTAGTTGCGCCAACTTTTTGGTTGAAGATGTTTTCATTTCAGGTTGAAGCTTCTTTCTGAAGAGAGTTTTTTTTTGAAGAAGAAAAATGAATACAAACAAGCAAACCTGGTCGGTTCCGGAGATTGGTATAGCAAATACCGTAAGATTTTCATGGACTGAAAAGGAGATGGAACCTTGGGGCAGGGAAACTTTTGGAAGGACCATATTGATGGGATGCCTCAGGATAGAGGTGAAGGAAGTACTCTACCTTCAAGGCAACCCAAATGAAAAGGGTTTTGATGTGACGTTTCACAAGCAAGAGAAACATGATGATGTATTGAAGATGGCAAAGGAAGCGTAAAGAAAAGGACCCCTGTTTGTCCTCCCGGTTTGCCTCAGCCCCTTGCATTTTAGTGGATGACTCCAGTGAGGGGTCGGTGGGTTGTTTGCTAGAGGGATCCCAACTCCTGTTTGGGGAGATGGGGTCCCCTATATGCAGCCCCGAGGCAAACAGGGAGGGGGGGATGGTGGGTGGGGAGGGAGGACCCAACACATTGCCTGGATCATGGGTTGGGATGGAGGACGGGGGGGCGTCAGGAGAGGAGAGGACGTCCCCGCCGGTGGAGATGGACCAGGGGAGCATCGGGTGAGTCTCCTGGTTTTTCTTTGGGTTTTGGGTTTTTTATTTGTTGTAAATAATTAAATGAATAGTTCTGTTTCTTTTTTTAGTCTAAATGTTAGGGGGTTAAGGGATAATGTTAAAAGGAGGGCGGTTTTCTGTTATTTAGAGGGTGTGGGGTTTGATTTCTGTTTTTTACAGGAGGCTCACCTGAGGGATGGTGGGGATGTGTGTAGATTTAAGAGGGAGTGGGATAAGGGGGAATCTTTTTGGGGCATAGGAGGGGTGCACTCAACAGGAGTAGGGATTTTGTGTGGGCATAGAGAGGTTAAAATAGAGAACACTTTTGTAATAATGCAGGGTAGAGTTTTGGGGATAGATGTTAAGTTTAGAGAAGCTAGATATAGGTTAATTGGGGTGTATGGGCCACATGTGGCGGCAGACAGGAGGGAGATGGTGGACTGTCTGGCGCCCCTGTGTGTTACAAACAGGCACTTGGTGATAGGAGGAGACTTTAATATAGATTTAGGGTTAGGCGGTGATAGCAGTGCAGGTGCCATCTCTGGGCTAATGGCTTGCCATGGTCTGGTTGATGGTGGCCTGCACACTACTCCGGCAATGGTCGGTCCTACATGGCGCAACTCCAGGGGGGTTGCGCGGAGGCTCGACTACATTTTTGTATCCAGGTCTTTGGGTCAGTTGTCTGGGCGGCTGTGGCCTGTTTTCTTCACGGATCACGACGGGGTGTTCCTGCAGGTGGGGTCGCCAGTCTGCCTCTTCGGTAGGGGGTACTGGAAGTTAGATCGGGATATACTGGAGGAGCAGGCTTTCGTTGATGCATCTTTTTGTTTCTTTCGGAGGCTTGACGGCCTCCGGTCCATGTGCGAGGGGGTGTTAGAGTGGTGGGATTTAGTCAAGGGGAGGATAAGGGCTTTTATAATAGCAGACCGGTTGCGCACAGCCCTTCCCTACGTCGTCCACGAGGATCAGACGTGCGGGGTAGAGGGCCGCTCTATAAGATGGAACCTACAGTTGATCAGGGATTCCATCGCTTGGGTTGAAGATAGAGGGCTGCCTTTAATGGTAGCAGCGCTAGATCAGGCGAAAGCTTTTGATCGCGTGAATAGATCTTTTCTATTCAGGGTGTTAGGTAGATTAGGATTTGGGGAGAAGTTTATAGGATGGATCCGTACTTTATATGTCGGAGCGGGGTGTCGAGTTAGTGTAAATAGTCACTTAGGTGACGTTTTTGACCTCTCGTCTGGGGTCAGGCAGGGATGCCCACTCTCGGCTCTCCTCTTCGTTCTGTACATGGAGCCTCTGGGGGCTGCCATTAGGGCAGACACAGGGGTGGAAGGCTTGTTGATCCCTGGAAGCGGTGGGCTGCGTGTTAAGATGACGCAGTACGCCGACGACACTTCCTTGCTGTTGTGCAAGGACTCGTGCCTGACAAGGTCCCTTGCCATCTTTGGGGATTTCACCAGAGCGTCGGGAGCAGTTCTGAACCATGCAAAGTCTTCCGTCAAGTTTTTCGGAAGATGGCACGGTAGAACGGATGTGCCTGGGGGGTTATCTCTCTGTGAAGGGGCCCTGAGGATTCTCGGGGTTCATTTTGAGACCTCCGGCTCAGCGACGCTAAACTGGAACATGCGTATCGCAGTGGTACAGAGGAAGCTAGCAATGTGGAAGGCTAGGTATTTGTCTTTTATGGGCAAAGTCCTGGTCCTAAAGGTGGATGTGTTGCCGTCTCTTTTGTATGTGGCATACATCTATCCATTGCCGGCTTGTCTGAGGAGGCCTCTAGTGAGGCTTGTGTTTCAGTTTATGTGGAGTGGCAGGTGCGAGTGGGTCGCCAGGGCACGCATGATCTGTCCCATCGGGGAGGGAGGTAGGGGGGTACCACATTTCCCCCTCAAGCTGGACGCCATTTTTGTTTCTTTCTTGTTGACGGAGCTTGCTCGTCCGGTTATACACCCGTCCGGTTACCTCCTGCGGGTGTTCTTCTCGTATAAGGCGAGAAGCGTAATGGTGTGGTCTAACGCGGGTCCTCGGGCAGAACAGCTGCCGTGGCATTTTGGCCATGCGGCCAAGTGGCTGCGTGCGCACCCCGAGGTTGAAGTTGCCCGAGTAGGTTTAGACCACAGGCACCTGTACGAGGAGGTCAGGCAGGCAGGGAGTCCTGCGCCTGTAGCGGGCATCTCGTCAGTGGTCTGGGAGGGAGTGCAGGCGCGGGGCCTGGACAATAGGCTCAAGGACCTGAATTGGTTGGGCCTCCATAAGTGCTTGCCGGTACGTGCCATCTTGTACCGGTATAGTTTGGTGCAATCCCCCACCTGTCCAAGATCCTCTTGTGGCAGGGAGGAGACTGTGCGCCATGCCTTCTGGGACTGTGCCTTTGCCGGACTAGTCTGGGCTAGGGCACGGGTAATGCTAGGTGTGGTTAGGAGTGATTTTGTTTTGACATGGGCTAGGCTAGAGAGAGGCGTAGGGAGAGCAAAGGGAACGGATAGGGACAGGTTTCTGCTGTGGCTTCTCATGAGTCTCTTTAAAAAGGGACTGTGGGAAGCCAGGCAGAATTTAGTCAAGACAGGGAGAGATTGGGGGGTGGAAGGGATAGTGAGAAGGGTGCAAGGTGATTTGAGGGGGAAGATGAAGAGGGAGGAGAGGAAGTGGGGGAAGCATGCGGCACGGGAGAGGTGGAAAGGGGGTTTAGGGCTGGGAGTGTTAGAGTGAGTTTGGTAAGGGGATAGATTAGGGAAGGGGAGATAGGGAAAGGGTTAGGTATTGGTTAGGTATGACGGGGAGGGACGATACTCCCCTGAGGTTTGTTTTTGTTTGATGTTTTTGTAAATACAATTAATTAAGAATGAATGAGAATTATGATTTTGTAATAGTATGAATGGTATTGATTGTAATAAATTATTTTAACCACTTTTTGGTTTGCTTCCTGTCTTTAAGTTTCTTGTGGGTTTTTATTTTGTTTGCTTCTTCTTGGGCAGATTTAGTGGGTGTCTTTTAGGTCCCAGTTGTTGTTGCTAGTCAACGTTCAGTGGACACCCCCATAGTGTCTTTCAGAACCCCTCCTTAAACCCAACCAGTTTAGTTGTGGTTCTTGTCAGTGACTCTTTGTTAGTTCCCTCTTCTATTTAAGTGACATTTCTGGTTTTCTTGCTGGGGAACGTAACAATGGAGTAAAACGAGCTTATATTTTCAGTTGGATATTGCATCCAATTAACATTTTAATCAATGGCATTTCCTTAAGGTGCTCATTAGTCTTTCAGTTGTTGATCTTCTGTTTTATTAAATCTTATGTTATGTACTAAATAATTCTGTTTATTTTCATTTTTTAAATTGTTTTTTTCCTGTGAAGCTATTGTGTTGCATCCATGTCTGAAATGTACTCCTATAATTAAATCTTGATTTTGATTTAAACATATTGCAAAACAAATTAACCCAATGACTGACAATCAAGACTCTTTCAAGGCAACACATATCTTGGTATGAAAAACTGTAACTTCAGTTTTTCTCCCACTGTCAAAATAGTGCATGGTATGTAAGTTTAGTATCACTTTTCAACCAACCCATTCACACCATCCCCGGCTCTACCAGGGGCTTGAGGTGGTCTCGCACAGCTCTGCTTATATCATGTTCTGTGGCCTTGCCGTTCCATTTCTTGACTGCCCCTGCAACACAGAAACACTCAAAGTAATGGATATGGAGCACTGCCTCAGTTACACCTGGCACCTAAATGTGACTTCTGTCATCTGATCACTCCAACCTGCATTAGGTTCAGATCTACCAGGATGGGCCTTTGACAGTCTGGATGCAGTCAGGTCACTGAATATAAATAAGCAATGTAAAGAGGTGTGGGGTGAATGAGCGTGGAAAAATACATTCTACACAAATTACCTTCATAATAAATCGAATGTTATTGGTCACATACAGGTGTTCAGCAGATGTTATGACTGTGTTGCGAAATGCTTGTCCTTCTAGTTCCCACAGTGCAGTAATATCTAACCATTTCACAACATGTACCCAATACACACATCTAAGTAATGGAATAAGAATATATAAATATATGGATAAACAATGTCAGAGCAGCATAGACTGAGATACAGTTTATACATATAAGATGAGAAATGCAAGATAGGTAAACATTATTAAAGGGCCAATGATTTCATGATGCCTGTTTAACAGTCTGATGGCCTTGAGAAAAACAGCTTCTTTCAGTCTTTTGGTCCCAACTTTGATGCACCTGTACTGACCTCGCCTTCTGAATGATACTGGGGTGAACAGGCAGTGGCTCGGTTAATAACAAAGAACAAATGCGTGTGTCTGAGGGGAAATTCACTTTCATACAGCCAAAAGGGGTGAGAAATTACACCAATATCAGTGGACAATTGGCACTAATGTAAATAAACATAGATGGAACATATTACCTTTTGCTTCTGTGATGAACCGCTAAGGGGACATAAATATTTACCATTTAAACCATGTGTGACCTCTCACCTCTCTGGCTGTAGAAGTGTTCTTCCTTACCAGTCCCTCAACAGCTCTCTGACTGAGCTCCACCCTCACTGGATCTTCAGAGGAGAGGAAGACTGAGGAGGGATGGAAGGATGAATGGATCAGTCAGTCAATAAAGTGTAGAGTTGCTGTCTGACAAAATCCCTATTTTAGTAGTTCATTAAAGTAAATAAGGCTTTATGACTGCTGAATACCAACTATCAGTCACTTAGATCATGTATTTTCAGGTAGAGATACATCCTCGGGACGTCCATAGCCCATTGAAGTTGACATTTAAAATGGTTAAGGAAGGGGTTACGGTTAGGGTTTAGGGTAGTGATGTCCCAAGGATCCCAGATAGCATTGACCATTGTGCATTCTTGACCATTGTGCATTCATTCGTCTCTTTCACATAGCAGGTGTAAAAGAAACACAGACAAGACAAGTAGGCACGCAATGGATTATGGTCATTGTAGTTAGTTTAGTGCATAAAACATAATTATGTTGAATATTGGCCTGTTGGAAACTACAACTCTACTACATCACACAGTTCAGTCTGGATCCGATTTATCTCTAGAGAAACTACAACTCCCTACTACATCACACAGTTCAGACTCGGTCTGATTTATCTCTGTGCAATGTTGTGAGGGAAAATCCTATGTTAACAACCTCTTTAAGTTGATATGACTTCTTATGTGTTGAAGGATCTCTTTAAGGTTGAGAAGTTTATGTGTATGTTTGTGTGGGTGTGCAACCACACACCCTCTCGGCAGACAGGCCAAAGGCGCTTGGCCCAATTCAGGGAACCGTTGATCTACTTCAGAGGAACTGTTTCGAGAGTGATTTCCTGTTGTTTTGACACCTCACTGGAAAACTAGAATAACTCGCTGTTGCTACAGAACGAGACGACCAATTCACAGTTCGTCTGTGTCTCGTTCTCCACACACAGACACATACCAAGATCACGTGTTTTCTATATGCACAAGATAGTTTGACTATATAAGGCTTCTGAACTCCTTGTGTCATCGAGCTCTCGGCCTTCCACCTCAGAGTGTAGGGCTGACCAGCTACATTATTGCAATTCTTATCAAATAAAGTTTGATTGTTTGAAGAAATTACAAAGTCTCTCCTGATTGGTTAGAATCTCCACCACAATGTGCAGTAGGCTTTTTCAATAACAACAATGGTAGACCAGACTGTGAAGAATGAATGACCTACTGCCCAGTTCAACATCAGTTTACCGTCTCACCTCATACTGTATTGGAGGAGCAGCAGCTGACTTGATCGTTGATGCGAATCAGCATGTTTGAATCTGAAAGTGAATAGAGCCGACTACACTCTAAAAATGAAGGGTTCAACTGGAGTTGTTCTCAGATCCCCTATAAACCCTGGGGTTCTTGGTCAATGAAAAACAGCCCCAAAAGGTTCTTAAAAGAACTTGATGGTGACAAGTTTGGATTTGACAACAAGTTAAAAAGGTTCAGTTGGGTTGATGTTTGGCTCTGAATATGTCTCTAAATAATTTATATAATAATAATATAACATAATAATAATGAGTAACGAAGACAATGATGGTTTTCTGTGAATATCTTCCATAACGTTACTATAGTTAATTACCGTAAATATTAGAAAGCTGGGTTTGACCGTCGGCGTTGTATGAGCTACAGTACAGTACCGTTATCTAGCTAGATAACGTTATGTCCTAACTAGGCACAACTAGGTTTGGTTTATTTCCCTCTACTATATTATTTCCCATATATTGCATATCGTTTCCATAAAGCCAACATGGTTTTACATTCATTAACGTAAGTTTCCAATCTAGAGCAGTTCTCACTTTTGTGAAAATGAACGCGCAAACTAACTAACTAACTAACTAACTAACTAAGGACGGTAACCTGTCCAGACGAGATGTTACAACGAACTGAATCGTCAATGGTGGTCTTCCTCTTTATAAAGCCTGCTACAGCATGCAATACTATTAACTCACAAGGGGGCATAACGTTACATTGACAATACTATCCCATTTAGGAAACGTTACATGTACAATACTATCCCATTTAGGAAACGTTATATGGACAATACTATCCCATTTAGGAAACGTCACATGGACAATACTATCCCATTTTGGAAACATTACATGTACAATACTATCCCATTTTGGAAACGTCACATGGACAATACTATCCCATTTTGGAAAAGTTACATGTGCAATACTATCCCATTTAGGAAACGTTATATGGACAATACTATCCCATTTAGGAAACGTTACATGGGCAATACTATCCCATTTAGGAAACGTTATATGGACAATACTATCCCATTTAGGAAACGTTACATGGGCAATACTATCCCATTTAGGAAACGTTATATGGACAATACTATCCCATTTAGGAAACGTTACATGTACAATACTATCCCATTTAGGAAACATTATATGGACAATACTATCCCATTTAGGAAACGTTACATGGGCAATACTATCCCATTTTGGAAACGTTATATGGACAATACTATCCCATTTAGGAAACGTTACATGTACAATACTATCCCATTTTGGAAACGTTATATGGACAATACTATCCCATTTAGGAAACGTTACATGTACAATACTATCCCATTTTGGAAACGTTACATGTACAATACTATCCCATTTAGGAAACGTTATATGGACAATACTATCCCATTTAGGAAACGTCACATGGACAATACTATCCCATTTTGGAAACATTACATGTACAATACTATCCCATTTTGGAAACGTCACATGGACAATACTATCCCATTTTGGAAAAGTTACATGTGCAATACTATCCCATTTAGGAAACGTTATATGGACAATACTATCCCATTTAGGAAACGTTACATGGGCAATACTATCCCATTTAGGAAACGTTATATGGACAATACTATCCCATTTAGGAAACGTTACATGGGCAATACTATCCCATTTAGGAAACGTTATATGGACAATACTATCCCATTTAGGAAACGTTACATGTACAATACTATCCCATTTAGGAAACATTATATGGACAATACTATCCCATTTAGGAAACGTTACATGGGCAATACTATCCCATTTTGGAAACGTTATATGGACAATACTATCCCATTTAGGAAACGTTACATGTACAATACTATCCCATTTTGGAAACGTTATATGGACAATACTATCCCATTTAGGAAACGTTACATGTACAATACTATCCCATTTTGGAAACGTTACATGTACAATACTATCCCATTTTTGAAACATTACATGTACAATACTATCCCATTTTGGAAACATTACATGTACAATACTATCCCATTTTGGAAACGTTACATGGACAATACTATCCCATTTTGGAAACGTTACATGGACAATACTATCCCATTTAGGAAACGTTACATGTACAATACTATCCCATATAGGAAACGTTATATGGACAATACTATCCTATTTAGGAAACATTACATGTACAATACAATCCCATTTAGGAAACGTTATATGGACAATACTATCCTATTTAGGAAACATTACATGTACAATACAATCCCATTTAGGAAACGTTATATGGACAATACTATCCCATTTAGGAAATGTTACATGTACAATACTATCCCATTTTGGAAACGTTATATGTACAATACTATCCCATTTTGGAAAAGTTACATGTGCAATACTATCCCATTTAGGAAACGTTATATGGACAATACTATCCCATTTAGGAAACGTTACATGGGCAATACTATCCCATTTAGTAAATGTTATATGGACAATACTATCCCATTTAGGAAACGTTACATGGGCAATACTATCCCATTTTGGAAACGTTATATGGACAATACTATCCCATTTAGGAAACGTTACATGTACAATTCTATCCCATTTTGGAAACGTTACATGTACAATACTATCCCATTTTGGAAACATTACATGTACAATACTATCCCATTTTGGAAATGTTACATGGACAATACTATCCCATTTAGGAAACGTTACATGGGCAATACTATCCCATTTAGTAAACGTTATATGGACAATACTATCCCATTTAGGAAACGTTACATGGGCAATACTATCCCATTTTGGAAACGTTATATGGACAATACTATCCCATTTAGGAAACGTTACATGTACAATTCTATCCCATTTTGGAAACGTTACATGTACAATACTATCCCATTTTGGAAACATTACATGTACAATACTATCCCATTTTGGAAATGTTACATGGACAATACTATCCCATTTGGAAACGTTACATGTGCAGCAATTCTGCTCTTGCCCTACCTCTTCATTGAGGACCCGAGTGGCCTTTATGTCTGTCTTTCTTCATAACTTTTCAGGGAAGTTAGGAACAAATATACACAGGCAGTTAGGAATGCTAAGGCTAGATTTTTCAAACAGAAATTTGTATCCTGTATTACTAACTCAAAAAAGTTCTGGGACACTGTAAAGTCCATGGAGAATAAGAGCACCTCCTCCCAGCGGCCCACTGCTCTGAGGCTAGGAAACACTGTCACCCCTGATAAATCCACTATAATTGAGAATTTCAATAAGCATTTCTCTATGGCTGGCCATGCTTTCCACCTGGCTACCCCTACCCCGGTCAACTGCCCGGCACCCTCCACAGCAACCCGCCAAAGTCCCCACCATTTCTCCTTTACCATAATCCAGATAGCTGATGTTCTGAAAGAGCTACATCTGGACCCCTACAAATCAGCCGGGCTAGACAATCTGGACCCTCTCTTTCTAAAATGATCTGCCGAAATTGTTGCAACCCCTATTACTAGCCTGTTCAACCTCTCTTTTGTATCGTCTGAGATTCCCAAAGATTGGAAAGCTGCCGCGGTCATCCCCCTCTTCAAAGGGGGTGACACTCTAGATCCAAACTGCTACAGACCTAAATCTATCCTACCCTTTCTAAGGTCTTCAAAAGCCAAGTTAACAAACAAATGACTGACCATTTCGAATCCCACCATACCTTCTCCGCTATGCAATCTGGTTTCAGAGATGGTAATGGGTGCACCTCAGCAGCGCTCAAGGTTCTAAACAACATCATAACCGCCATCGATAAGAGACTGTGCAGCCATATTCATCGACCTGGCCAAGGCTTTCGACTCTGTCAATCACAAAATTATTTTTGGCAGACTCGACAGCCTTGGTTTCTCAAATGATTGCCTCGCCTGGTTTACCAACTACTTCTCTGATAGAGTTCAGTGTGTCAAATCGGAGGGCATGTTGTCCGGACCTCTGACAGTCTCTATGAGTGTGCCACAGGGTTCAATTCTCGGGCCGACTCTCTTTTCTGTATACATCAATGATGTTGCTCTTGCTGCTGGTGATTCTCTGATCCACCTCTACGCAGACGACACCATTCTGTATACTTCTGGCCCCTCCTTGGACACTGTGTTAACTAACCTCCAGACGAGATTCAATGCCATACAACTCTCCTTCCGTGGCCTCCAACTGCTTTTAAACGCAAGTAAAACTAAATGCATGCTATTCAATCGATCACTGCCCGCACCTGCTCGCCCGTCCAGCATCACTACTCTGGATGGCTCTGACTTAGAATACGTGAACAACTACAAATACCTGGGTGTCTGGTTAGACTAAACTCTCCTTCCAGACTCACATTAAGCATCTCCAATCCAAAATTAAATCTAGAATTGGCTTCCTATATTGCAACAAAGCATCCTTCAATCATGCTGCCAAACATACCCTCGTAAAACTGACCATCCTACTGATCCTCGACTTCGGTGATGTCATCTATAAAATAGCCTACAACACTCTACTCAACAAACTGGATGCAGTCTATCACAGTGCCATCTGTTTTGTCACCAAAGCCCCATACACTACCCACCATTGCGACCTGTACGCTCTCGTTGGTTGGCCCTCGCTTCATACTCGTCGCCAAATCCACTGGCTACTGGCTACAGGTTATCTTCAAGTCTCTGCTAGGTAAAGCCTCGCCTTATCTCAGCTCACTGGTCACAATAGCAGCACCCACTCGTAGCACGCGCTCCAGCAGGTATATCTCACTGGTCACCCCCAAAGCCAATTCCTCCTTTGGTCGTCTTTCCTTCCAGTTCTCTGCTGCCCATGACAGGAACGAATTGCAAAAATCTCTGAAGCTGGAGACTCACATCTCCCTCACTAGCTTTAAGCACCAGCTGTCAGAGCAGCTTTCAGATCACTGCACCTGTACATAGCCCATCTGTAAACAGCCCATCTATCTACCTACCTCATCCCCATACTGGTATTTATTTATTTATTTTGCTCCTTTGCACCCCAGTATCTCTACCTGCACATTCATCTTCTGCCGATCTACCATTCCAGTGTTTAATTGCTATATTGTAATTACTTTGCCACCATGGCCTATTTATTTCCTTATCTTACCTCATTTACACTCACTGTATATAGACTTTTTGTTTTATTTTGTTCTACTGTATTATTGACTGTATGTTTTGTTTATTCCATGTGTAACTCTGTGTTGTTGTATGTGTCGAATTGCTACGCTTTATCTTGGTCAGGTCGCAGTTGCAAATGAGAACTTGTTCTCAACTAGCCTACCTGGTTAAATAAAGGTGAAATAAAAAATAAAATAAAACTTTTTTGCAATGAGATTGGTAAAGTATAACTTGTGTGCAGTGCCTCTTTGTATGCAGTCTATTGATTTACCAGAGCCTGGGGTTGCAGTTAGGTTTGTTTGCAGTCTGATGATTTACCAGGGACTGGGGATGCAGTCAGGCTTGTATGCAGTCTGATGATATACCAGGCCCTGGGGATGCAGTTAGGTTTGTGTGCAGTCTGATGATATACCAGGGCCTGGGGATGCAGTTAGGTTTGTATGCAGTCTGATGATATACCAGGGCCTGAGGATGCACAGTTAGCTTCGTTTTCCTCTAGCTATTCTCCAGTTTGCTCCTAGCAGCTTTCATAGAACGTAGATCATTGTTAAACGAGGCTGCAGAGCGTTAGTTTGACTGAATTAATATGACAATGCCTTAAATGCAGCGTTAGATGTCAAGTATACATTCTCATTCATTACAAATCTTCACTAATCAATCAACACATGCTTTCCTTTGGACGTATCAATATAATATTATTTAATGAAATACATTTTAAAAATACCCCTTTTTGTCAAGAAATTAAATAAACATTTCCTTTTCCGCGTTACCCACTCCAGTCAGCTGATGACGATCCTGCCAGTGTGACGTATAATCTAGTGGACGGGACGCTCCTTCAACAACAACAAACAACAACAGCAAGTCAGACACCTCGGTAGCTTTCTAGCGAACAGCTACAACATTCACGCTCTTTACACTGTTTTAGTGCATATTTGCCGATGTGTTTTAGACATACTTCTGCCTAATTTATTTTAATATTTACTTTATTTTAATATTTAGTCAGGCAGATGTCTTAAATTTGCATAGTCGCTCATGCTAACTAGATAGCTAGCTAACATCCCCGCCATGAGCTCCCTAAACTTCTCCCCTCCTGTTAAAGAAGAGGGGGTCTGCTGGACGTAGAAAGAAGCTCTGGGGCTGAACATTGTCGTGAAAGAGGAGAAGGAAGAGGGGGATGTCACAGTAAAACAACAAGTAGAGGGTGAGTGACTTGTGTCATGCTCAAAGTAGATGTCCTAACCGACTTGCCAAAACTATAGTTTGATAACAAGAAATGTGTTGTTTCATACCCTGATGAAGACAGCTTGGCTGTCGAAACGTTGGTATTACATTTTTGCATCTGAGCTCCAAGAGTGTGCGGCTCTCTTTTATTTTCAAGTTTTAATGACTCCTACCTAAGTGTATGTAAACTTCCGACTTCAACTGTACATCTACATGATGTATTGTTGCACCGTGTAGGAGCAGTATAGACCTAGTCTGTTCATTATATACTGTACATCTACATGGTGTATTGTTACACCATGTAGGAGCAGTATAGACCTAGTCTGTTCATTATATACATCTACATGATGTATTGTTACACATTGTAGGAGCAGTATAGACCTAGTCTGTTCATTATATACATCTACATGATGTATTGTTACACCATGTAGCAGCAATATAGACCTAGTCTGTTCATTATATACATGATGTATTGTTACACCATGTAGGAGCAGTATAGACCTAGCCGGTTCGTAATATACATCTACATGATGTATTTTTACACCATGTAGGAGAAGTATAGACCTAGTCTGTTCATTATATACATCTATCTACATGATGTATTGTTACACCATGTAGGAGCAGTATAGACCTAGTGTGTCCATTTTATATACACTACCATTCAAAAGTTTGGGGTCACTTAAAAAATGTCCTTGTTTTTGAAAGAAAAGCAAAAAAAATTGTCCATTAAAATAACATCAAATTGATCCGAAATACATTATAGACATCGTTAATGTTGCAAATGACTATCGTAGCTGGAAAAACAGCAGGCTTTTTAATGGAATATCGACAGTTGAAGTCGGAAGTTTACATACACTTAGGTTGTAGTCATTAAAACTATTTTTTTCAACCACTCCACAAATGTCTTGTTAACAAACTATAGTTTTGGCAAGTCGTTTAGGACATCTACTTTGTGCATGACACAAGTAATTTTTCCAACAATTGTTTACAGGCAGATTATTTCACTTATATTTCACAGTATCACAATTCCAGTGGGTCAGAAGTTTACATACACTAAGTTGACTGTGCCTTTAAACAGCTTGGAAAATTCCAGAAAGTTATGTCATGGCTTTAGAAGCTTCTGATTGTAGGTGTACCTGTGGATGTATTTCAAGGCCTACCTTCAAACTCAGTGCCTCTCTGCTTGACATCAAAGGAAATCAGTCAAGACTCAGAAAAATAAGTGTAGACTTCCACAAGTCTGGTTCATCCTTGGGAGCAGTTACCCAACGCCTGAAGGTACCACGTTCATCTGTACTAACAATAGTACAATAAGTATAAACACCATGGGACCACGCAGCCGTCATACCACTCAGGATGGAGACGTGTTCTGGCTCCTAGAGATGAACGTACTTTGGTGAGAAAAGATAAAATCAATCCCAGAACAACAGCAAAGCACCATGTGAAGATGCTGGAGGAAACAGGTACAAAAGTATCTATATCTACAGTAAAACAAGTCCTATATCGACATAACTTGAAAGGCCGCTCAGAAAGGAAGAAGCCACTGCTCCAAAACCGCCATAAAAAAGCCAGACTACGGTTTGCAACTGCACATGGGGACAAAGATCGTACTTTTTGGAGAAATGTCCTCTGGTCTGATTGACCATTGTTATGTTTGGAGAAACAAAGGGGATATGAAGAACAGCATCCTAACCTTGAAGCACGGGGTGGCATCATCATGTTGTGTGGGTGCTTTGCTGCAGGAGGGACTGGTGCACTTCACAAAATAGATAGGATCATGAGGAAGGAAAATTATATGGATATATTGAAGCATCATCTCAAGACATCAGTCAGGAAGTTACAGGCTGGTCGCAAATGGGTCTTCCAAATGGACAATGACCCCAAGCATACTTCCATAAGATGAGGCAAAATGGCTTAAGGACAACAAAGTCAAGGTATTGGAGCGGCCATCACAAAGCACGGACCTCAATCCTATAGAAAATTTGTGGGCGGGTGCGAGCAAGGAGGCCTACAAAACCTGACTCAGTTACACCAGCTCTGTCAGGAGGAATGGGCCAAAATTCACCCAACTTATTGTGGGAAACTTGTGGAAGGCTACCCGAAGCGTTTGACCCAAGTTAAACAATTTAAAGAAAATACACTCAATTGGTATTTGGTAGCATGTAAACTTCTGACCCACTGGGAATGTGATGAAAGAAATACAAGCTGAAATAAATAATTCTCTCTACTATTATTCTGACATTTCACATTCTTAAAATAAAGTGGTGATCCTAACTGACCTAAGACAGGGAATGTTTACTATAATTAAATGTTGGGGATTGTGAAATACTGAATTTAAATGTATTTGGCTAAGGTGTATGTAAACTTCCGACTTGAACTGTGTATCCACCTTCATGGTTCACTGGACCCTATGATCACTTGGCGTACAGAGGCCCATTATCAGCAACTATCACTCCTGTGTTCTAATGGCACGTTGTGTTAGCTAATCCAAGTTGATCATTTTAAAAGGCTAATCGATCAGTTGAAAACCCTTTTGCAATTATGTTGGCACAGCTGAAAACTGTTGTGCTGATTTAACAAAGCTTTTGTAAACAGTGTGTGGGCCTTGTTCTTTATCAAAGCTTTTGTAAACAGTGTTTTTTCTTGCAGCAATTCAACCATGAAGGCCTGATTCACACAGTCTCTGAACAGTTGATGTTGAGATGTGTCTGTTACTTTTTTTATTTGGGCTGCAATCTGAGGTGCAGTTAACTCTAATGAATGTATCTTCTGCAGCAGAGGAAACTCTGGGTCTTCCTTTCCGGTGGCAATCCTCATGAGAGCCACCCATACCTTGTCACAACACAACTGATTGGCTCAAACGCATCAAGAAGGAAAGAAATTCCACAAATTAACATTTAACAAGGCACACCTGTTAATTTAAATGAATTGCAGGTGACTACCTCATGAAGCTGGTTGAGATAATGCCAAGAGTGTGCAAAGCTGTCATCAAGGCAAAGGATGACTGCTTTGAAGAGTCTCAAATATAAAATATATTTTGATTTGATTAACCCTTTTTTGGTTACTACATGATTCCATATGTGTTATTTCATTGTTTTGATGTCTTAACTATTATTCTACAATGTAGAAATAAAGGAAAAACCCTTGAATGAGTAGGTGTGTCCAAACTTTTGACTGGTACTTTATGTAAATGTGATACTTCAGTTGTTGTTTTTGTTACATTTGAAAAATGTATAAAAACCTGTTTTTGCTTTGTCATTATGGGGTATTGTGATGTCATTATGGGGTATTGTGTGTAGATTCAGGGGAAAAAATTGATTTAATCCATTTTAGAGTAACGGAACAAAATGTGGAAAAAGTGAAGGGGTCTGAATACTTTCCAAATGCACTGTGTGTATATATAGGGGCAGTACTTAGTGACATCACTTCCTGAAACAGGAGGAACAAACGGGTTCAAAATATCAACATTCAATGTATAAAATATATGACCAAGCTGGAAGTGTAAACGCCAGCCCATCCACAATCCTAGAGGTTCACTGTTGATCAACCTCCTCCTTCATATCTGAATCCTGATGATCAATCTCCTCCTTCACATTTGACTCTTGATGATCAACCTCCTCCTTTACATCTGACTCCTGATGATCAACCTCCTCCTTCACATCTGACTCCAGTGATCAATCCAGTGTCTTCTTTTTTTGGGAATCCCGATGGACAACGTCATCCAATAGGCCGTCATCATGACCACCGCCCACAAGTTAATTTTCATTCGGGTTTTCAATGGGAAGAGCATTAGCAAGAACTCCTGTCTGGTAAATTGTCTCATTTAATGGATTTACATTGGCAGGTGAACATGGAGAAACCCCATGAATTTTTTTTTTTGTCAATCTCAAACTGCAGAAACACTGTTGGAATTCCTTATCAAAGTCTGTGGCCTGTGATGTTGGGACAAATGATAGTCCCTTATTATACAAGAGACCATATTCTACAGCACAACGGCAGAGTCATGTCTTCAGTATAAAACTAACAATGACTCAATAATCATTTTGGGAATGTTATGATGTCAAAGTTATGGGTGGAGTTAGAAAGTTGGCTGTCAGAAGTACAATTATACAATGTAAAATTACTTTTAATCTGTCTGTCTGCATATTTCAAGACATGGCATTTGAGGGTGCAGTGAGAACCTGGAAATCAACCAATCCTCTGTTGTCCTCTATTTTTGGAGTTATTACATTAAACCAATCAGATTTCAGAAGAATGCCAAAATCAGGTGTGAAGTAATATGGAGGACCAGCCTATTCCCTATGATGTAAACTACAACAGAAATAACTTAAAATGTATAACTTCATATTAAACCAATCGTTTTCAGTCATGACTTGAGTGATTAAAGTAAACCACAGTTTTGGAAATACATAACACCATCTAACCATATATCAAAGAATGTTTTCTATATGCAGTATGCAGTTATCTTAGCCAGCCAGCCAACTATTTAGCCAACTAGCTATTAGCCTAACCAGCGTAGCCAACCAGCACGGTTATGGTCAGTGAGCTGAAGCCCAACTAAAACATAACTGCAGATCAAAAGAGAACATACAGAATGATGGCAGGGAAAAAACACATGGAAATTGGAATTCACATGAAAATTCACCTCACTGGTTAGAGAACAACCTGCAGAAGACAGTTAGCTACATTTTAAATGTAGGGGTCGTTAAACAAAGGAACACAAAATGTATGCCATTTGTTTGAGAGGAGGGAGACTAATGGAGCCCAACTACCGGACTGCATAAAAGAGACAGAATGATGGACGAAATGAAGCTTCAGACGTCATTGATCACTGCTGATAAAAGTGACATACTGCTTTGAAGTATACTGCTTAGCGATTTCGGCGCATGAGTGCTACGGGTGAGGATCCTAAAGAAGATGCATTTTCCAGTTAACTGCCAAATTGAAAGAGGGAACTTTATCATAAAACCCACACGGAAAACTGAGATTCAGCATATAACATATAAAGAGAGGCTTATTTGACGCCAAACCAACAACAGTAGTTACTAGAACATAAATTGCTAACTTTATACATTTCCATCCCAGGACCACTCAATTTTCAAATTCTCCATAAATCTGCTGTGGATTACCCAGAATCCCATACCATTATCACTGAATGTATTACACTGAGTGTAATGCAAACACACGATCCGCGCAGGGGTTTTAGGCACTGCATCTCAGTGCTAGTGGCATAACTACAGACCCTAGTTCAAATTCAGGCTGTGATTGGGAGTCCCATAGGGCAGGGCACAATTGGCCCTGCATCGTCTGGGTTAGGGTTTGGCCGGGGTAGGCCGTCAATGTAAATACGAATTTGTTCTTAACTGACTTTCCTAGTTAAATAAGGGTTAAATATATATATATATATATATTTAAATGTAACTTCATTACACCGTTACACTGGCATACAAACTCAGTAGCACAAAGTTGATCATCCATATGACGTGGAGAAATACTGCATTGTGGGTAGTTTGGAAGATTTCCCGAAATAAGTTAATAAATATGTAATAACACAAAAACATAACTGTTTGTACTTACAGGTAACCAGATCGTGCCTACAAATAACTTACTACGTCTTTAACCACACTGTGTTGTTACACTGGTGAGTAAAAACTAATGATTCCTACCCTTTAACTTGTTGTCTGAAAATTAAATAAACATTTTAGTCAACTGCGTTACCCACTCCAGTCAACAGAGGGCGGTCTGTGACATTAAGGCGATGCCGCTAGTGTGACGTATAATCTAGTGGACGGAACGCTTCTTTCAACAGCAGCAACAGTTAGTCAGACACCACGGTAGCTTGCTAGACAAAATAGCTGAACCAATAAAGCTCTTTAGACGCTTTCGTGTATATTAGGCACTGTGTTTTAAATCCACTTCTGTCGTCTAGTTAGTTATCCGATTTAATTTCATATTTACGGTGTTGTTGTTATTATTCAGCTAGCGGGCTGGGTAAGTTAGCATTAGCCTAGCTAGCTAGCATTCTCGACCATGAGCTCACTAAGCTACTCTCCTCCTGATAAAGAAGAGGAGGTCTGCTGCACGGAGAAAGAAGCTTTCGTCAAAGAGGAGGAGGAAGAGGAGGCTGTTACAATACAAAAACAAGTAGAGGTTGAGGCTTTTACCGTGAAAGAAGAAGAGAAAGACGTTACAGTTAAAGAAGAGGAAGACGCGTTCAGAGTGAAAGAGGAGGAGGATGTTACAGTAAAAGAAGAGGAGGCAGATAAAGAGGAGGATGCAGTTTTTGGAGTGAAAGAGGAGGAGGGGGAGATGACTGTCACATCCAAAAAGGAGGAGGAAGAAGAGGAGGAAACTGGATATCTCGGGCCGGTTTCCCAGACGCATCTTAAGGCATCCAACTATGAAGTTAGCCTTATGATGCCTTCGGGAAACCGGTCCCTGGTTAATACTAGTAAGTACTGTCTTAAATACAGACTGATAAATACAACTGATGTTTGGTGTTAATGGCGAAATCTGCAATTGTAACATCCATATTTGGTATTTTAAATAATTTATATATAGCCATTGATTCTTGAAGAATATAACACATGCCTCATGAGCTTAGTTCAACTGTTTTACCCCATCAGAACCCCAAATAATATATTTTTTATTCCATGTCTAGAAACAATGTAAAACAACACTGTATAGCCTCAACGTGGTTAAAACTATAATGTTGATGTCATGGATGGCCAGTCCTTGCATCCATTGGTCTGTCTATGAATTTGAGAGTAGTTACATTTCTCCAGCCCCATCATCATCTTATTACCGAAACAGTGGTGGAATTACAGCTTTTTTATTGTTTGAACTGCAAGTTGGTTGATTGATTTATGGGTGGCTTTTTTAAAGGGACAACTGGGTTTTAAACAGAACAAAATGGCTGCCCAGAGACTTGGTTTGGTAAACAGCTGAGGGATGGGGCTGAAGAAATGTAACCACTCTCGTGCCGAGTGGATGTCGAAAGACCGAGAGCTGGACATTGTCATTCGCAATTGATTTCATTAAGACTTTGTTTACTTGCTGTTTGAGGTGAATAGAAATTTGCTTTGAGAAGCTCCACAACTCATTAGTGGTGGTGCGTTAAGACAATCAGAAATACTATCAGACATCCCCAAATAGGCCCATTTATAGGCCTACATTTGCACACAGGCCAGGTAGACTAGTCCTACTTCTGTATGCGTAATCAGTTGTGCGTCCTTACTCAACAGTGACAGGAGTTTTTCAAATGAAAGACAATTAATAAATTGATAAAACTGCCGCATCTTGTGGGGTCAGGTCTGGGTGGTCTGCCATGGGCCGTTTCATTTAGTGTCTCTCCTTCAGGGAACAGTAGTTGTAGTCATAAAGTTAAGCTTGTCATATTATGAACTTCAACTTAAATACTGGATCTTGCAGTCGAACAATTTTTTTGACAGTCAAATGACAAACATCACGACATGCAACAACAACCAAAGTGCTTCTTCATTCATTACTCTGGTAAAGACAGTTATGCTGTGCTCCATGTTGGATCCAACATCCCTAACAAATTGGTGTTTATAATGTGTTATTGTCTGCTTGATTTACAGTAGGGTGCCGTTGGTCAGTTTGGGCACGGATATACTTTGCGCATAATGTGTAGAGAACTGTTCCTTGATATATATGCTATTGTACCACACACACAGATATTTTCCTTTATTCAGGACAGAAAGAATGACAACACATTACAGAGTAGTCTAGTGGGGTTATTCACACAATTATCTGGTGATCAAGTTATGAAATGTCATGACAAAGACATTTTAGTTTCCATGTTTCACCTGAAATATTAAATTATTTATAGTCCTAGGTCTATGTTATTGTTAGGTGAAGTTATGGGTCCTACAGTAGGTCTGTTAGGTGAAGTTATGGGTTCTATAGTAGGTCTGATATGCAACTTTTCATGGAAGTTAGGAACAAATATACACAAGCAGTTAGGAAAGCTAAGGCTAGCTTTTTCAAACAGAAATTTGCATCCCGTTGTACAAACTCAAAAAAGTTGTGGGACACTAAAGTCCATGGAGAATAAGAGCACCTCCTCCCAGCTGCCCACTGCACTGAGGTTAGGTAACACTGTCACCACCGATAAATCTCACTATAATTGAGAATTTCAGTAAGCATTTTTCTATGGCTGGCTATGCTTTCCATCTGGCTACCCCTACCCCGGTCAACTGCCCGGCACCCTCCACAGCAACTCGCCAAAGACCCCACCATTTCTCCTTCACCCAAATCCAGATAGCAGATGTTATGAAAGAGCTGCAAAATCTGGACCCCTATAAATCAGCGGGCTCGACAATATGGACCCTCTTTCTAAAATTATCTGCCAAAATTGTTGCAACCCCTGTTACTAGCCTGTTCAACCTCTCTTTTGTATCACCTGAGATTCCCAAAGATTGGAAAGCTGCTGCGATCATCCCCCTCTTCAAAGGGGGAGACACTCTAAACCCACACTGCTACAGACCTATATCTATCCTACCCTGCCTTTCTAAGGTCTTTGAAAGCCAAGTTAACAAGCAGATTACCGACCATTTCGAGTCCCACCGTACCTTCTCCGCTATGCAATCTTGTTTCAGAGCTGGTCCTGGGTGCACCTCACCCACGCTCAAGGTCCTAAACGATATCATAACCGCCATCGATAAGAGACATTATTGTGCAGCCGTATTCATTGACCCGACCAAGGCTTTTGACTCTGTCAGTCACCATATTCTTATTGGCAGACTAAACAGCCTTGGTTTCTCAAATGACTGCCTCGCCTGTTTCACCAACTACTTATCTGACAGAGTTCAATGTATCAAATCGGATCTCTGGCAGTCTCTATGGGGGTGCCACAGGGCTCAATTTTCTGGCCGACTCTTCTCTCTATACATCAATGATGTCGCTCTTGCTGCTGGTGATTCTTTGATCCACCTCTACGCAGACGACACCGTTCTGTATACTTCTGGCCCTTCTTTGGACACTGTGTTAACCTGTCTGGTAGCCGTGTGACGGTAGCGTCCCACCTCGCCAACAGCCAGTGGGGCGCCAAATTCAGGGCGCCAAATTCAAAACAACAGAAATCCCATAATTAAAATTCCTCAAACATACAACTATTATACACAATTTTAAAGATAAACTTCTTGTAAATCCAACCACAGTGTCCGATTTCAAAAAGGCGTTACGGCGAAAGCTCACCACGCGAATATGTTAGGTTAGCGCCTAGTCACAGAAAACCATACAGCCATTTTCCAACCAAGGAGAGGTGTCACAAAAGTCAGAAATAGCGTTAAAATGAATCATTTACCTTTGATGATATTCATCTGGTGGCACTCCCAGGTCTCCATGTTAGACAATACATGTTTTTTTTTTCTTTCGATAATGTCCCCCTTTATGTCCAAAAACCTCTCAACGTCCAGACAAAATGTTGTTTTTTTTTACTTCAAATGGCTGCAGGGGCAGTCTTATGTAGCCTGGATGAAAATGTGCCCATTGTAATATATGCATATTATTATTAGTATTGGATAGAAAACACTAAAGTTTCCAAAACTGTCAAAATATTGTCTTTGAGTATAACAGAACTGATATTGCAGGAGAAACCCTGAGGAAAATCAAAACGGGAAGTTGCTTCTATTTTGAAAACTCCATGTTCCATAGCCTCCCATTGCTCCTTTTAAAGGGATATGAACCAGATTCCTTTTCCTATCGCTTCCTCAAGGTGTCAACAGTCTTCAGACATAGTTTCAGGCTTTTATTTTGAAAAATGAGCCAGAACGATAACATCGCGTCAAGTTGTCACATGAGTTTTGCTCGCACAAGAGTTTGGACAGCTATTGTTTTTCCCTCTCCTACTGTGAAAGACATTTGCGGTTGATATATTATCGATTATATACAGTGCCTTGCGAAAGTATTCGGCCCCCTTGAACTTTGCGACCTTTTGCCACATTTCAGGCTTCAAACATAAAGATATAAAACTGTATTTTTTTGTGAAGAATCAACAACAAGTGGGACACAATCATGAAGTGGAATGACATTTATTGGATATTTCAAACTTTTTTAACAAATCAAAAACTGAAAAATTGGGCGTGCAAAATTATTCGGCCCCTTTACTTTCAGTGCAGCAAACTCTCTCCAGAAGTTCAGTGAGGATCTCTGAATGATCCAATGTTGACCTAAATGACTAATGATGATAAATACAATCCACCTGTGTGTAATCAAGTCTCCGTATAAATGCACCTGCACTGTGATAGTCTCAGAGGTCCGTTAAAAGCGCAGAGAGCATCATGAAGAACAAGGAACACACCAGGCAGGTCCGAGATACTGTTGTGAAGAAGTTTAAAGCCGGATTTGGATACAAAAAGATTTCCCAAGCTTTAAACATCCCAAGGAGCACTGTGCAAGCGATAATATTGAAATGGAAGGAGTATCAGACCACTGCAAGTCTACCAAGACTTGGCCGTCCCTCTAAATTTTCAGCTCATACAAGGAGAAGACTGATCAGAGATGCAGCCAAGAGGCCCATGATCACTCTGGATGAACTGCAGAGATCTACAGCTGAGGTGGGAGACTCTGTCCATAGGACAACAATCAGTCGTATATTGCACAAATCTGGCCTTTATGGAAGAGTGGCAAGAAGAAAGCCATTTCTTAAAGATATCCATAAAAAGTGTCGTTTAAAGTTTGCCACAAGCCACCTGGGAGACACACCAAACATGTGGAAGAAGGTGCTCTGGTCAGATGAAACCAAAATTGAACTTTTTGGCAACGATGCAAAACGTTATGTTTGGCGTAAAAGCAACACAGCTGAACACACCATCCCCACTGTCAAACATGGTGGTGGCAGCATCATGGTTTGGGCCTGCTTTTCTTCAGCAGGGACAGGGAAGATGGTTAAAATTGATGGGAAGATGGATGGAGCCAAATACAGGACCATTCTGGAAGAAAACCTGATGGAGTCTGCAAAAGACCTGAGACTGGGACGGAGATTTGTCTTCCAACAAGACAATGATCCAAAACATAAAGCAACATCTACAATGGAATGATTCAAAAATAAACATATCCAGGTGTTAGAATGGCCAAGTCAAAGTCCAGACCTGAATCCAATCGAGAATCTGTGGAAAGAACTGAATCGCAGCAAAAGGTGGCGCTACAAAGTATTAACTTAAGGGGGCTGAATAATTTTGCACGCCCAATTTTTCAGTTTTTGATTTGTTAAAAAAGTTTGAAATATCCAATAAATGTCGTTCCACTTCATGATTGTGTCCCACTTGTTGATTCTTTACAAAAAAATACAGTTTTATATCTTTATGTTTGAAGCCTGAAATGTCGCAAAGTTCAAGGGGGCCGAATACTTTCGCAAGGCACTGTATTTTAAAAACAACCTGATTGATTATAAAAAACGTTTTACATGTTCCTGTGGACATTATGGAAACTATTTGGAATTTGTTTGCGTTGTCGTGACCGCTCTTTCCTGTAGATTTCTGAACATAACGCGACAAACAAACAGGTATTTTGGATAAAAAAATAATCTTTATGGAACAAACTGAACATTTGTTGTGTAACTGGGAGTCTCGTGAGTGAAAACATCCGAAGATCATCAAAGGTAAACGATTAATATGATTGCTTTTCTGATTTTCGTGACTGAGCTACAGTCAGTCACGACTGTAGCTTAATGTTTTATCGTGCGATCGATAAATTTACACAAACGCTTGGATTGCTTTCACTGTAAAGCATAATTTCAAAATCTGACACGACAGGTAGATTAACAAAAGTCTAAGCTGTGTTTTCCTATATTGCACTTGTGATTTCATGAATATAAATATTTATAATAATTTATAATAATAATAATATTATAATATAATATGCTATTCAGCGGTTGTTGATGACACTCATCCCGATAGGGGGATTGCAGCCATAACAAGTTAAAGTACAATAAAAGTTAGTAGAAACATGTCAAACGATGTTTAAATAAATCAATCCTCAGGTTGTTTTTGTCATAAATAATCAATAATATTTCAACCGGACAAAAGGTTTGTCAATAGAAAAGGAGAAACAAGAAAGGCGCGCTCTCGATCACACGCTGGGCTCATGGCTGGAAATTTCCACTGGCCACTAATTGAAAGTGCTGTATCTCCCTCATTTTTCAGAGTAAAAGCCTGAAACAATGCCTAACGAATGGCCACATGTAGAATAAGCCATAGAGATCGTTAACTGGGTCCTAAGTCTTTGTATGGTGGATTCAATGGAAAAACAGCCTTTCAAAATAATAGTACTTCCTGGAAGGATTTTCCTCAGGTTCTCGCCTGCCATATCAGTTCTGTTATACTCACAGACATTATTTTAACAGTTTTGGAAACTTTAGAGTGTTTTCTATTATATGCATATCCTAGCTTCTTGGCCTGAGTAGCAAGCAGTTTAATTTGGGCATGCTTTTCATCCAAAATTCCAAATGCTGCCCCCTACCCTAGTGAAGTTAACTAACCTCCAGACGAGCTTCAATGCCTTACAACTCCTTCCTTGGCCTCCAACTGCTTTTAAACTAAATGCATGCTCTTCAACCAGTCGCTGCCCGCACCTCCCCGCCGTCCAGCATCACTACTCTGGACGGTTCTGACTTAGAATATGTGGACAACTACAAATACCTAGGTGTCTGGTTAGACTGTCAACTCTCCTTCCAGACTCACATTAAGCATCTCCAATCCAAAATTAAATCTAGAATCGGCTTCCTATTTCACAACAAAGCATCCTTCATTCATGCTGCCAAACATACCCTCGTAAAACTGACCATCCTACCGATCCTCAATGATGTCATTTACAAAATAGCAGCTCACAGATTACTGCACCTGTACATAGCCCATCTGCCAATAGCCCATCCAACTACCTCATCCCCATACAGTATTTATTTATTTATTTATTGCTCCTTTGCACCCCAGTATCTCTACTTGCACATTCATCTTCTGCACATCTATCATTCCAGTGTCTAATTGGTATATTGTAATTACTTTGCCACCATGGCCTATTTATTTCCTTACCTCCCTTATCTCACCTCATTTGCACACACTCTATATAGATTTTCTTCAACTTTATTGTTGACTGTATGTTTTGTTTATTCCATGTGTAACTCTGTGTTGTTGTATGTGTCAAACTTCTTTGCTTTATCTTGGCCAGGTTGCAGTTGTAAATGAGAACTTGTTCTCAACTTGCCTACCTGGTTAAATAAAGGTGAACAAATAATAAATTAACAGTGGTTTTCTGCTGTTGTGGGACTTTAAAACCGTCTGTCTGACTTTGTCGATCATACAGGAGAGAGACGGGACTATCTTGGATCCTCTGGGGAGCCTCAACAACCTCATGAAGCTGATGAGGCAAAGAAGAGTCTCTCTAGATCAGAACACCTCAGTAAACAACAGCAGAGATCCACAGGAGAGAAACCTTACTGCTGCTCCGACTGTGGGAAACATTTCTCAAGATCAAATTCATTAAAAGTACACCTGAGAATTCACACTGGAGGGAAATCTCACTGGTGCTCTGACTGTGGGAAAAGATTTAACTCTACAGTAGACCTTAACATACATCATAGAATTCACACAGGAGAGAAATCTTATGGCTGTGATCAATGTGGGAACAGTTTTTCTCAGCTAAAAACCCTGAAATCACACCAGAGAACACACACAGGAGAGAAACCTTATGGCTGTGATCAATGTGGGAAGAGTTTTACTGTGTCAAGCTCCTTGATAGTGCACCAGAGAACACACACAGGAGAGAAGCTTCACCATTGTTCATTTTGTGGGAAAAGCTTTTCAACATCACACACCTTGAAGGTGCACCAGAGAATGCACACAGGAGAGCGACCTTATAGCTGTAATCAATGTGGGAAGTGTTTTTTTACATCTAGCAATCTGACAAAACACCAGAGAACACACACAGGAGAGAAACCATATAGCTGTAATCAATGTGGGAAGAGTTTTGTTCAATCTGGAGATCTGAAGATACACCAGAGACTACACACAGGAGAGAAACCTTATGGCTGTGATCAATGTGGGAAGAGTTTTAATCAGTCAAGCAGCCTGATAGTACACCAGAGAACACACACAGGAGAGAAACCTTATGGCTGTGATCAATGTGGGAAGAGTTTTAATCAGTCAAGCAGCCTGATGGTACACCAGAGATCACACACAGGAGAGAAACCATATAGCTGTAGTCAATGTGGGAAGAGTTTTATTACATCTGGCTGTCTGATTACACACCAGAGAACACACACAGGAGAGAAACCTTATACCTGTGATCAATGTGGGAAGAGTTTTACTCAGTTAAACAGCCTGATTGTGCATCTGAGAACACACACAGGAGAGAAACCATATAGCTGTAGTCAATGTGGGAAGAGTTTTAATTGGCTCAACAGCCTGGTATCACACCAGAGAACACACACAGGAGAGAAACCTCATAGCTGTAATCAATGTGACAAGAGATTCTCAGATAAAAGATATCTGATTAAACATCAGAAAATACATAGATGAAGGAGTTGTTTCATGATATCAATGTAATGTCACTGTCACTGTTTTTAACATTGTTGTAGGATCATTTTAATGTTTGTTCAATTGATTTGAGATTTTTGTTGTAAAGGGTTTTAACACGGTTTCCCATGCTTGTTCAATGAACCATAAACAATTAATGAACATGCACCTGTGGAACGGTCCTTAAGACACTAACAGCTTACAGACGGTAGGCAATTAAGGTCACAGTTATGAAAACTTAGGACACTAAAGCGGCCTTTCTACTGACTCTGAAAAACACCAAAAGAAAGATGCACAGGGTCCCTCACCATATGCGTGAACGTGCCTTGGGCATGCTGCAAGGAGGCATGAGGACTGCAGATGGGACCAAGGCAATAAATTGCAATGTCCGTACTGTGAGACAGGGAGCAACAGGGAGACAGGACGGACAGCTGATCACCCTTGCAGTGGCAGTCCAGACTGTCCACAATAGGCTGAGAGAGGCTGGACTGAGGGCTTGTAGGCCTGTTGTAAGGCAGGTCCTCACCAGAGGCCACCCACCGTCGCTGGACCAGACAGGACCGGCAAAAAGTGCTCTTCACTGACGAGTCGCAGTTTTGTCTCACTAGGGGTGATGGTCGGATTTGCGTTTATCGTCGAAGGAATGAGCATTTCACCGAGGCCTGTACTCTGGAGCGGGATTGATTTTGGAGGTGGAGGGTCCGTCATGGTCTGGGGCGATGTGTCACAGCATCATTGGCCTGAGCTTGTTGTCATTGCAGGGAAGACATCCTGTGTGGTACCCTTCCTGCAGGCTCATCCTGCCATGACCCTCCAGCATGAGAATGTCACCAACCACACTGCTCGTTCTGTGTGATTTTCTGCAAAACAGGAATGTGTTCTGCCAAGGCCAGCGAAGAGCCCGAATCTCAATCCTATTGAGCACATCTGGGACCTGTTGGATTGGAGGGTGAGGGCTAGGGCCATTCCCCCCAGAAATGTCCGGGAACTTGCTGGTGCCTTGGTGAATGAGTGGGGTAACATCACACAGCAAGAACTAGCAAATCTGGTGAAGTCCATGAGGAGGAGATGCACTGCAATACTTAATGCAGCTGGTGGCCACACCAGATACTCACTGTGCCTCTTGATTTTGACCCTCCTTTGTTTAGGGACACATTATTCAATTTCTGTTAATCACATGTCTCTGGAACTTGTTCAGTTTGTCTCTCAGTTGTTGAATCTTGTTTTGTTCATACACATGTTAAGTTTGCTGAAAGTAAACGCAGTTGACAGTGAGAGGACATTTCTTTTTTTGCTGAGTTTATTTGTTGTCTTAAGGGAGAAGGTGTTACGGGCTTTGGTTTTTCCATTTATGTTTTGAGGATGGACTTCAGCACGTATAGCTCATTAGCATGTAGGGTGCACTGATTGTCTCCTCCTTAGTATGTGTTACACCTGTGCTGGCTTGTCCATCTCGTTAATTGGAAGGCGTTTCACCTGAGCTGGCCCAGGTTCTATTTAAGAGTGGCTGGCCCAGGTGCTCCGGATGCTATTTAAGAGTGGCTGGCCCAGTGCTCCAGATGCTATTTAAGAGTGGCTGGCCCAGGTGCTCCAGATGCTATTTAAGAGTGGCTGGCCAAGTGCTCCTGGTTATAATTAAGAGTGGCTGGCCAAGTGCTTCTGGTTATAATTAAGAGTGGCTGGCCAAGTGCTCCTGGTTATAATTAAGAGTGTCTGGCCCAGTGTTCCAGGTGATATTTAACAGTTGATGGCCCAGGTGCTCCAGATGTTATTTAAGAGTGTCTAGCCCAGTGCTTCAGGTGCTATTTTAGAATGTCTGTCCCAGATGCTCCAGGATCTATTTAAATAGTGGCTGGCCCCGTGCTCCAGGTTATAATTAAGAGTGTCTGGCCCAGTGCATCACCCATAGAATCATATTGTTGATATTTTAATCAATGGAATTTCCTTAGGATGCTCATTAGTCTTTCAATCTTCTGTTTTTTTATCCTCTTATGTTGTGTACTAAATATTTCTGTTTATTCTTGTTAGTTTTTTCCCTGTGAAGCCATTGTGTTGCATCCATGTCTGAAATGTACTATAGAAATAAAGCTTGATTTAAACATATTGCAAACCATATTAACCCAATGACCGACAATCAACAGATTCTTGCAAAACCAATTAACAAATATGTGCAAAAGCAACACATATCTTGGTCCATCTTAGTATGAAAAACTGTATAAAGTCAGTATATCTTCCACTATGTCAAAATAGTGCAGTGTAAGTTTAGTATCACTTTTCAACCACCCATTAAATCACACTTTCCCAGCCTGCTGAAGGCGTGGTGGAGTAGTAAACACCACCCCCAGCTCTACCAGGGGCTTGAGGTGGTCTCCCACAGCTCTGCTTATGTCATGTTCTGTGGCCTTGCCGTTCCATTTCTTGACTGCCCCTGCAACACATTTAATCATATTATATAAAACACTCAAAGTAATGTATATGAAGCATCTATGGCCACAGTTACACCTGGCACTTAAATGTGACTTCTGTCATCTGATCACTCCAAGCTGCATTAGGTTCAGACCTACCGGGATCGGCCTTTGACAGTCTGGGTGCAGTCAGGCCACCAAATATGCACAAGCAATGTAATGAGGTGGGGGAAAAGTAAATTCTACACATTTGACCTTCATAATATCAAAGAACAAATGTGTCTGTCTGAGGGGAAATTAACTTTCATACAGCCAAAAGGGGTGAGAAATTACACCAATATCAGTGGACAATTTGCACTAATGTAAATAAACATAGATGTTACGAATCCCTTTGGCCCTACAGTCTAGGGGGAATTGAAACGAGACCCGTAACATAACTCAAGCAAATCATAATAGTGAAAAACCACAGACAACTTAAATCTACCATCAAACACTCATGGGTTATTTTAAACACCCGGTAAAGGGGGGCAGGAAAAGGGGCTGAGCTGAACCCAAGGAAAGAAATAATAAAATATCCCAAAACACCATTAAGCTAGACTAGCCTACTCCAATACAGTTAACTAACTAACCAATAATACAGCGGGTGGTCCGCCCAGTTCTAACTAGGGTATTTAGACAAAGGTTTTCCTACAGGTAATGTATGCCCATGGGTGACTTGTCTTGGTACCCTTTTCCCACCAACAAACATTAAGGAAGCACAACAATACATACTCACATAATTCCAGACAAATGTGACATGTAGGAACAAAAACCAAAAGAGAGCTCAATGCAAAGAGAGTGAGAGAGATTGACACAGAAAGATTGAGCTCCAGAGAAAACAACTGACTGGGTTTTTAAACCAAGGGAAAGGGGATGTGATTGGGTAAGGGAAAATGAGCAGGTGTCTTCTGATTGCCGGCCCATGTGAATAGGGGAGAAGGAAAGAAAATACACACAGGATACGAGTTCTCAGTGGCCGCGTTATTATGAGAATGGCTGTAACCGTTCAACCAAATCTCCTGGTGTTTGTGCTTCAACACCCTCAGTGGCTGTCGAGGCATATCAGTCCCCACCGCGTCCGCGTGTGGCAACCTCTTCGGTACCTGCAAACAGACGAGGATATCAGTCTGTGATATCGCAAAGTGTTTCACCAGTGGGAGTCATCGGGTCAGTTGCTGGACTGACGCCATTAGTGTCATTGTAAGGGTTGACAGTCCCCCACAAAGCGGAAGGTGTATCATCGGAAGCAGAGTATACTCTGGGCATCAGTGTTTTTCTTGCTGAGACGGCCGCAGTGCTTGCGGAAGTGTCCGAAGGGCAAGAGAAGTTCGTCTCAACTACCGTATTGCACGACTGGACTTCCTCCAGATGGTTCCTACGGGTGGTATTCTGCTGCATTGCAGAGTCCACTTGAGTGCTTAGAGTACTGATTTTGGACACGTGAGTGTCACACTTGCTCCTTTCGGTCTCAAATGTATGTCATGGTTTGCAGATAGAGGTCTTGAGTACGGAGCGAGAGATTCAGTGATGAGATTTCCTCCGCTTGCTTAGAAATCAATATTTCCATCTTCATCACCTGAGTTCTCTCATCATTCATTTGGTCATCGACTTCAATGAGTTCTGCTGATTTGTCATCCAACTTTGTCGTTATGTTCATTAACTGATCGTCTTTGGTCTGCAGCGTTTTGAGTAGAACCGTGTTACTGAGTAACGTTCAACAAAACTGCATGCATTTTATCAAGTTGAGCTTTCCTGTTTGTAGATAACTCTTCAGATTTATCTAGTTTGGCGTGACAATCATCGTATTGGGTTTTGGCTAAATCGAGTTGTTCCTGTAGCATATGATTTTGTTCCTGTAGAAGATGATTTTGTTTAAGAGCTTGTGCTTTTTCATCGTCATACGTTTTTGCAATTACATTTAATTGTTCAATTTTCAAGCGCAGTTCCATAGCTAGCAGAATTTTTCAATTTTCTGCATTTGTCATTGGTTTCCCGGTTCTCTCCACCTGTCCCTTTATGTCTACCATTACCTATTCGTGCTTCAGCTGTGCACTGCGGAATTGGACCGATGCCAATCTCGGATGGCAAGACATCAGGGCTAGACTGGAGAGAACCTTTACGAGGCCTGCGCCTGATGGTTGATTTTGGAAAGCGCTGTTGTCTGCTTTTCCACTAATGGCATAATCAGGGTTGGTATCGCTGCTAAGATCAATCCATTTATGGGTGGAGGTTCACTAATTAGCGGGCGAGTAGGGGACTCCCCCTTCTGATAGCTTGCACATTATTGGAACATTCGAAAGGAAAAATGTTATTCCTAATTTTCCAAAGTTTGGTTTTGGAAAATAGTGGGAGCTGCAAAGACGATTTTAATCTATTTATAGATGTTAATGAACCATCAGTACTGGACAGTACTGTGGAAGTTGGACGTGAATGAATTTGCAAAAGCAATGATAATGATTAATCATACCTGGATAGGCTATCTGGGAATTAAACTTTAAAATAACCTGGGAAGTTGGTTCATCTAGGTTACTATTGCAAAGCTTAAAGTGTCTCATTTAACTGGAAGAACCTAGAAAGGTATGTTCGACAATTTAAATAAATAAATTGAATGAGACGATAATACCCAAGCAATTGAGATTGCTGGATTATCATAAAGGTAATGTTAGGTACATTTACCACTATGGTACACTTTCCCCTCAGGCCAAAGCCATATGGGATTCCCGCTGGAGGCGGGACTGATTGATTGTGATTTGCAGAAGCAGATTTTACTGATTGATCAAATTTAATGAATAATCAAACCTGAATAGGCTAACTGGGAATTGAGTTTTAAATTATCCTGGGAAGTTGGTTCATCTAGGTTACTATTGAAATAATAATAATAATTGAAATAACCTAGAAAGGTATGTCCAACAATTTAAATAAATAAATTGAATGAGACCCAAGCAATTGAGATTGCTGGATTATTTTAACATGATCCACGTTTGGATTTCCAACACTTATTTTAAGAGATGTACTTGCGATTATTCACCACCAGTGATGCAGAATGCTGAAATCAAACGGAAGTACAAAGGGGCGGGACTTCCGTCGCGCAAGGCGGAGGAATTTAAACGGAACACAGGAAGTGAAACATTTTCCCCCTCTGTTAGCTTAGCCTCTCGTGCCAGCTAAATCACATTCTAAGCACAAAATAGGGTCCTCTCACCATGGAAAGGGTGGGTTCACTAGTGACGTCTCACATTAAACCATTCGGCATACTTTGCTAGCGTGATGTTGACCGGAGCGACACGGTACATAATACGGATATGCAGAAATACAGAAATACTTTGGCTCGAACGCCGAAGATCTATCCTCTAATTCCGAACCTTACTGGCTCTATGAATTAATATTGACTGACAGAAGTAGTACCGTTTGGCCTAACGGACTAAATCTGGAATTTATCACTCATTGCTCTGACGCTAAAAACCACTACCGGATGCGCTCTGTAGCCTCTTCAAATGGGAAAACACACACACAACCAATTTGAATGTATACAAAGCAGTCTGTTTGCACAATTGATATATAGAATCAGACTTTGCTGTGGAATTCTATCTTAGATTCCTCACACGGGGCCATAAATGGCTTGTCTTTACTATCATTAAATTCAAAACTTATAGTTTTTATTAAAGATTCTCTGTAATTAGTATTACGAGATCAACTGATTAATCATGTAACTGTAATTAACTAGGAATTCGGGGCACCAAGGAAAAATATTCAGATTACAAAGTTATCATTTCCTAAAATAACTTTTCAGATATTTTATCTGATCAGTTAGTCTTCGAATTAATGAATTATTTACTTTATCTCACGTTAGTTTCAGTCCAAACGTAGTAAATTGTTGATAATCTGAACGAACCCAGTCTTCACTATGAGTCATCCATACATCAATTGTCATAAATCATTTATTTATTACTAAGTAATTCACAGAAATGCATAAACAAACAAACAAACAAACAAGGTAAATGTGGTTACAAGAAATGATAGGGGAATGTGCCCTAGTGGGCTAAACCGGCATCGCGGCTTGTTAGACAAAAGGGGAAGTGGGGGTCGACTAAGAAGTCACTACAGAGTGATAATTATAACAATTGAAATGCTAATCCTTTGCACATGAACGCTCACTCATTTGGGAACAATTGCAATCAATATATATATTTACGCTCAGTGTGTCGTCTTGATCGCTGGTGAAATGTTTGTCTTTTGGAGAGTTTCGTCCTCTCTCTCTCTCTCTCTCTCTGTCTTGGTTAGAGGGGATAGTTCAAAGTGACATTCATTCATTTGTTATAGAATGGTTGTTTTGGCGGTTGTCGTTCTTTGCGTTCAATGATACCGAATTCCTAGCTGCAGACTAGTAATTAATATCAAAGACTTGTTCTTATTCTGTCGGTATCGATAGTCTAAGAGTTTAACCACGTGGTATGGTTAAAAGATTCAGCAATGGTCTACAACCTTTGTCCTCTCCTAATGGAGAAAAACATGGTCTGGTGATAATTTCTCAAAGTTGGGTTTTATTCGGAATTGCAGAAAAGGGCTGTCCCAGGACCCCTGACCCTAACCGGGCTCAGGGGCGGTCCTCTGATTTAGTTAACTCCAATTCCTTTTTTAAGTTTTCCTTCGTTAAACAGTCCAAAATCACATTGTAAAATTGTGTAAACAGTATCATACTCACTCATTCATCTTATACAACAATTAGATATCTGAGGCTATTATATCTGAGGCTATTATATAAACAGCGTTATGGTAATATGGCCACACCGTGTCCCTTGAGCTTCCCCAAGTTGGTACAAATGGACCAGTTCGTAGCTGGATTCTTCACCGATCTTTGATACTTTCTCAGGAACATGAAATTTGTTCATCCCTCAAGTTCTGTGAGGTGGTAGAAATTCCTTTGTTCTCTTTGAAAATGTACTCTCTCTATAATGTGTGTCCATGAGGAGATCCTCAGGAATTTACGACGTCTCTCTGACCACAGCAGCCTAGTTGAAGGAGGAAAAGGGGGATGGGCTTTCTGTACCCAAAGAGGGCGTCATGACAACAGTGAGAGGACGTTTATTTTTTTGCTGAGTTTATGTCCCATAATTTTGTTGGACAAGTTTGCTTACCACCAAAAGAAAACAACTTCCATTTCACATAATAATCAACGACAATGCTTCACCTTATACAATATAAACATGGTGTCGACTGGCTGTCAACAATTAGCTTCTAGAACACTCATCTTCCTAAAACTCACTAGCTTCTAGATCTCTCGTCTACCTAAAACTCACTAGCTTCTAGAACTCTCGTCTTCCTAAAACTCACTAGCTTCTAGAACTCTTATCCCCTTAGAACGAGTCCAAACAAAACTCATCTCCAATACAGAAAAAAGTGTCAAAATAAATTGTGATCCATGGAAACGCACTGGCTTAACGCATAACACAAATATTTTTGACTGCCAAACATTGAGACAATCAGCAACCAAGTTGTCCTTACCACAGACATGTCTGATTTCAAGAGGAAACTCCTGCAATATCCGTAGTAACTTTCCACCTCACTGCAGAGCTTCTCTCTCTCTTCTCAGGGTTCACTAGATAGGCATGTTGTTGGATCGGGGCCCAGTCCCCAATGTCATGCTCTAGTACATTTGGTTGGCATATCTGAGAATTAACCCTGATATTATAAAAGCAGGATAACAATTCCAATATAATTGTACACAAAAATGGTCAGTTGGTTGCATAAATAATTATTACTTAATGTTACATGAATTGTAAATATAAAATATCAAAGCAAATGTACACCCCTTTGTTAATATGTATTGGCAATAATTCACTTAGTGGTGAGGCATGGAATAATAAAACATGTATTTTTTGTCAGGTTGAATGTTTGAAATATGAGGTGATTTGAGTCATGCTTCTTCAGTAGTGGAATAAAGACAATTAGCACATGAGTGTTGTCAAGAAATGCTGGAGTGATGTTGGATTGTTAATAAAATTGATTATAGACCAATGTATTATACTGTGTCCATGTGTTTTGTGTCACGGCCCCTCTGCAGTGCAGGGGCGGTTCCTCCTGCAGGCAGAGGAGGGTCGTTAGTGATTGGAGTCACCTGGGCTCAGGGTATTTAAACCGCTTCACTAATCACTCGTCTCTCTCTCTCTCTGCTCCTCCAGGTATGATCCTGTTTTGTTTGTTCCTTTGCAGTTTTGCATAGTTTTCCACTCAGTCATACACACACACACACACACACACACAGATTCACGCATCCCTGCACTTCACATACACCTTATATTATGATACTTTCACACCTCATTCCTTTTTCTTTGTTTAAAGTTAATAGTTTTGGTTTACAATAAAGAACCTTTTTGATTGGCCTATACCTGTTGTTCGTGTCCCCTCATTTTTGCCACAGGCTATGAGCCGGCCTGTGACAATAGGCTGCAAGTACCTTGAAATTAAGTTGTTTTAAAGTCATTGAAAAAAAAGACCCAAAACAATATTTTCAACTTTCACATTCAACTACAACCGAACGCATATTGGACGTTGGGCATAGCCTTCTTTTCAATGTCTTTCCAATTACATGTTTTTTTCTTACAAGTTTCCAAATCCAATACTGTCACAAGAATTTCTAGTTCCAATGATATTAACTCAAAACTCACTATATACTTTGACCAATACCCCAGGGGTTGTAAAACCCTGGTTAATAGAAGAATTTGACAAAGACCCAGAATTTCTGCAAAAGGTAAGTTCTTTATTCAGAGAGCTCTGAAAATCATACAAGCACATAGCCTTTTAGACCTCACATTTGGTCATATAAATGCCCCTCTTCGCAAACACTGTCAATGCTGTTCACAAGTCTTCTCCAACACATGCATTGCTTATCATATCCTGCAACATGTTACATAATCTACTGCAAGCCTAACTGTTTCTCCCCTCCCTGGGTGGGGAGACCTCCTTCCTGTTATCAGTTTCACAGTGGTCACAAGTTGTCTGTCACAAGCTGTCTGTTAACAGTTCCTCTTTTCCTTGAATGTCTCACTTGAATTGCTAAATAGTAAAATCTTAATTTGTCCTATGCACACACATTAGAGAATTACAGTATATTAATTCTTTACACAGTTATACGTTTCAGGGCGGAATCCTTTAGTCAATACCTTAAACATATCAATTCCATTCTCAATAACCAATATGCAGAAACAGTTTGTGGTATATTGAAAGCCTAAACATAAAATGTGCTATATACACAAACATCTGCCACAATAATCATATTACTTGAATTTTTCTTAAACAAGCACCTTAATGAACTGCACAAGCACCAGACACGCTGTTGTTTTGACAAGTTGCGATAAATCACTGATATCGATTAGGGGGGAAATCAGGTAGCATGTGATGTTGAAACGAACACAACTAAAAAAAACAAATGGAAATGGGAGATATATTTCACCTCACTGGTTAGAGGACAACCTGCAGAAGACAGTCAGCTACATTTTGGAGTGATGCATTTAAATTTAGGGGTTGCTAAACAAAGGAACACAACACTTATTTGTCATCACTCATCGATATCATGTTGAAATTGTGCGAAAGGAGGGAGATGAGGTTGCACGTCCTGTTAAAACTAACAGCTCAGAAACCACACAGAATCTGGGAATAATGTGTACATCACTGGTTAGAGAACAACTTGTAGAAAACAGCTAGCTATATTTTGAAGTGTTGCATTTTGATTCAAGTGGGTCACCAACGTGGTAAGTGTAACACAGCTCTTTTTGTGTTAGTCACTTTTTGTTAAATCACGTAAATAGTACTCTTCCATTTCAGAGCCTGGATTATCCCCCTGAGGCTAATATGCATATCATGCTGAAATCAATAGAACAGGGGGCAAACGTTTAGGGTTCTACATTGTGACATCATTAAAATACTTCTACAATGTTAAAACATTCTACATTGTGACATTATTTCATTGATATCATGAAACAACTCCTTCATGTATTTTCTGCTGTTTGATCAGATAACTTTTATCAGAGTATCTATTCCCACATTGAACACAGCTATAAGGTTTCTCTCCTGTGTGTCTCCGCTGGTGTATAGTCAGATAGCTAGATGTAGTAAAACTCTTCCCACATTGATCACAGCTATAAGGTTTCTCTCCTGTGTGTGTTCTCTGGTGTACTGTCAGACTGCCAGATGTAATAAACCTCATCCCACATTGATCACAGCTGTAAGGATTCTCTCCTGTGTGTGTTCTCTTGTGTGATATCAGGCGGGTTGACAGAGTAAAACTATTCCCACAGTCAGAACAGCAGTAAGGTTTCTCTCCCCTGTGATTTCTCAGGTGTATTTTAAGTTCTGATGAAGATTTTAAACATTTCCCACAATCAGAACAGCAGTGAGATCTCTTCCTTGTAGATCTACACAGGTGTTTCTTGAGGTGTGGAGAGACTCTTCTCTAACCTGTCAACATCATGATGTTGTTGAGGCTCCCCAGAGGATCCACGGTAGTTCTGTCTCTCCCCTGTGTGAACAACAAAGTCAGACAGATGGTTAAAGGCCCACAACAGCAAAATTCCACTGTAAAAGTGATGCCAACAGCATAGCCATGATGTTGTACAACAATTGACAACTGCAATGAATGTAATGATTATTTGACATTTGTCTTAAAATGAGGAAGAATAGTCATATTGTCTTGTTTTCACATTAGTAGTAACATCAAAGATTGTAGACTAGAAATAAGTTATTCATGTTGTTGAAACTCTAAGCAGTGTGCCAGATGACTTTTGGTCTCCAAAATAGGCCCCTTTCTGTGTTTGCTAAAATTGCGGCATGAGGGCGATAAACACACAATTTGATTGCAGAAACTCCTCCCTGCTAATGAGGAAACCGATAGTTATGGATGTAGTATATCTGCCTGGAGCAAAAACGGTGAGCAAAGATTTTAGTTTTTTTTACAATGTATTCTAAATGTGAATCGGGGAAAACTCAGGGGAGTAACCTCCATTTCCAGGTTGCTTATGAGTGCATTTCACACTACTTTGGATTATAATTGTACGGCTCGTTTGAATGTCCTGCTTAATATAATGTTTGTGTCATCATTGCAAATCAACCGCTTTGTGCTTATAAAGAACACTTCTACCAGTGAAATACTCTTTGGCTAGCTTTTCCATCAACCTGACAATGAGGGATTGTTCACGGTTTGCCAAATTGGCCCATAACTTCACCTAACAACAAAATAAAGGAAAATAGCTCTGTGTTGTACAATAGCCTATCCATCAAGGAACAGTTCTCTACACATTATGACCAAAGTAGGGATGTTGGATCCAATGTGGAGCATGGCATAACTGTCTTTACCAGAGTAATGAATGAAGAAGCACTTTGGTTGTTGTTGCATATCGTGATGTTTGTCATGCGACTGTCATTCAGAAAAGGATTTCCTGGATCAGCTGATGATAGTTGAACATGTGACTAAAATAAAGTTACAATATTTTTTTCATCTTTATTTAACCAGGCAGGCAAGTTGAGAACAAGTTCTCATTTACAAATGCGACCTGGCCAAGATAAAGCAAAGCAGTGCAATAAAAACAACACAGAGTTACACGTGGATTAAACAAACGAACAGTCAATAACACAATAAAAAAAATTCTATAGTGTGTGCAAATGGAGTACGGAGGTAAGGCAAAAAATAGGCCATAGTAGTGAAGTAATTACAATTTAGCAAATTAACACAGGAGAGATAGATGTGCAAATAGAAATACTGGTGTGCAAAAGAGCAAAAAAATAAAATAAAAACATGGGGATGAGGTAGGTAGTTGGATGGGCTATTTACAGATGGGCTGTGTACAGCTGCAACGATCGGTAAGCTGCTCAGATAGCTGATGCTTAAAGTTAGTGAGGGAGATATAAGTCTCCAACTTCAGCGATTTTTGAAATTCGTTCCAGTCATTGGCAGCAGAGAATTGGAAGGAGGTGTTGGCTTTGGGGATGACCAGTAAGATATACCTGCTGGAGTGCGTGCTATGGGTGGGTGTTGCTATGGTTACCAGTGAGCTGAGTTAATGCGGAGCTTTACCTAGCAAATACTTATAGATGACCTGGAGCCAGTCGGTTTGGCGACGAATATGTAGCGAGGGCCAGCTGACAAGACAGGTCGCAGTGGTGGGTGGAATATACTTTAGTGAAAAAACGGACGGCACTGTGATAAACTGCATCCAGTTTGCTGAGTAGAGTATTGGAAGCTATTTTGTAGATGACATCGCCGAAGTCGAGGATCGGTAGGATAGTCAGTATTACTAGGGTAAGTTTGGCGGCGTGAGTGAAGGAGGCTTTGTTGCGGAATAGAAAGCTGACTCTAGATTTAGATTGGAGATGTTTGATATGAGTCTGGAAGGAGAGTTTACCGTCTAGCCAGACACCTAGGTACTTGTAGATGTCTAGCTAGTTAGCGGGGTGCGTGCTAATAGCGTTTCAAACGTCACTCGCTCTGAGACTTGGAGTGGTTGTTCCCCTTGCTCTGCATGGGTAACGCTGCTTCGATGGTGGCTGTTGTCGTTGTGTTGCTGGTTCGTGCCCAGGTAGGGGTGAGGAGAGGGGCGGAAGCTATACTGTTACACTGGCAATACTAAAGTGCCTATAAGAACATCCAATAGTCAAAGGTTAATGAAATACAAATGGTATAGAGGGAAATAGTCCTATAATTCCTATAATAACTACAACCTACAACTTCTTACTTGGGAATATTGAAGACTCATGTTAAAAGGAACCACCAGCTTTCATATGTTCTCATTATCTGAACAAGGAACTTAAACGTTAGCTTTCTTACATAGCACCTATTGCACTTTTACTTTCTTCTCCAACACTTTGTTTTTGCATTATTTAAACCAAATTGAACATGTTTCATTATTTTTTTGAGGCTAAATCTATTTTATTGATGCATTATATTAAGTTAAAATAAGTGTTCATTCAGTATTGTTTTAATTGTCATTATTACAATTTTTTTTTAATTGGCCGATTAATCAGCATCGGCTTTTTTGGTCCTCCAATAAATCGGTATCAGTATCGGTGTTGAAAAATCACAATCGGTCAACCTCTAATTATGACATCATGGATGAATTCTATAATATACTATGTAGACTAGAAACCTGGTTAAACTATCATTATGACATCATGGATGGCCAGTCCTTGTATTCATAGTGTAGTGAATTCAGGGGGAGCCCTGAGCTGAACTCAAACCTGTGTCCAGCGACTGTCAAGCCAACACCTTATAACTGTTACGCCAAGATGTCTGAACTTCTTGACGAGGTCGCTAGGTGTTGGGTTACGGTTTCTACAATAGCTTTTCCTATGATTTTGAGAGTGGTTACACTTCTCCTTCCCCCATCACTCAGCTGTTTACCAAACTAAGTCTCTGGGCAGCCATTTTGTTGCTGTTTAAAAAACACAACCCAGCAATCTGCAGTTCAAACAATAATAACAAATCTGTCATTCCTCCACTGTTTTGGTAATAAGATGATTATGGGGTGTGAGAAATGTAACTACAGACTGACAGACCTATGGATGCAAGGACTGACATTCCAGGATATCAACATTATAGTTTTAACCATGTTTTGAGGCTATACAGTGTTGATGTACATTGTTTCTAGACATTGGAGTAAAAAAAGCTTATTTGGGGTTCTGATGGGGTACGACAGTTGAACTAAGCTCATGACGCATGTGTTATATTCTTCAAGAATCAATGGCTATAAATAAATAATTTAAAAGTCACAATATGGATGTAGCAATTGCAGATTTCCGCTTTAACACCAATCATCAGTTCAACAACGTTGATAAACTTTGTGCTACTGAGTTTGTATGCCAGTGTAACGGTGTAATGAAGTTACATTTTTTAATATATTTAACCTTTATTTAACTAGGCAAGCCAGTTAACGACAAATTCTTATTGACATTGACGGCCTACCCCGGCCAAACCCTAACCCAGACGATGCTGGGCCAATTGTGCGGTGCCCTATGTGACTCCAAATTACGGCCTGTTATGATACAGCCTGGATTTGAACAAGGGTCTGTAGTGACGCCACTAGTACTGAGATGCAGTGCCTTAGACTGTTGCGTTGCTCGTGTGTTTACATTACACTCAGTGTAGTACACTCAGTTATAATGGTATGGGATTCTGTGTAATCCACAGCAGATTTATGGAGAATTTTATGGAGAATTTGAAAATTGACTGGACCTGGGATAGAAATGTATAAAGTTGACATTAGCAATTTATGTTCTAGTAACTACTGTTGTTGGTTTGGCGTCAAATAAGCCTCTCTTTATATGTTACTTGCCGAATCTCAGTTTTCCATATAGGTTTTATGCTAAAGTTCCCTCTTTCAACTTGGTAGCTAACTGGAAAATGCATCTTCTTTAGGAGTGCTATTTTTTACCCTGTCGACTACTGATCATTCATCCACACTGTGTGTCTCATCAATGCAGGTAATTTATGACAAATGTATAAAGTACACGTTTTATAAACTCATGAACACCAGCCAGTTTTTGCCCGGTTATGTTAGTTTAGGTGTATTATACTTATTCACCCCCTGAGGGGGACATTGAGTAGTTTTTCCAGGTTAATTTGATATATTTTGATAGTAAAATGGATGACAGTTTATTATGATGTAGTGAATATGAGACACGTGGAAACAATGGATTAATTAAAGAAGAAATTAGTAGGAATGGTTAAATCCACTATAGGACAATACCTTTGATAGACATTTCAATTGTTTTTTTGTTCGTATATTATACGGCAGATTTATGGAGAATTGCTGTGGGAGCGCTATTTAGATCCCGTCACTACTGATCATTCATCCATACTGTGTGTGTCCCATCATTGCAGCTTTGGAAACAAATTAACTATCCATCCATTGCTCCTTCCTGTGTTGACTCACTGACTTGAGGGAGATTTGACTGGGAATTAGCTCGATATCTAGGAAGGTCACGCTAGGTTGATATCTAGCTCAAGCTTCACCTCATGCTTTTCATTAACTGTGTGATTGTGTTATCTAGTGGGAACCCGTTAGCACAGTAGGCTCTGGTGCCTTCTTGCCGTGGGCTCAAAACAAAAGAGAAAATCATACCTGCTTGCTCCTTTTTGTTTTGTCAACTTTTCGGTAGGGGTGTTACGTTTGATACTGGAGCTACGAGGCATGAGTCCAAATTGCTAAACTGTAAACTTCAAAGCAGTGTGCCGATGCCTGGAAAGCCTCAGTGCTTCAGGAAGTCACCACTACCTTAGCATGATACGGTGGCAACAATTGAGCAAGACAAAGGAGATGATCGTGGACGACAGGAAAAGGAGGGCCGAACAGGCCCACATTAACATCGACAGTTTCAAATTCCTTGGTGTCCACATCATCAACAAACGTTCGTGGTCCAAAAACACCAAGACAGTCGTGCAGAGGGCATGACAACACCTTCTCCCCCTCAGGAGACTGAAAAGATTTGGCATGGGTCCCCAGATCCTCATAAAATCCTACAGCTGCACCTTCGAGAGCATACTGGAGTCGCCTCTTCACTGTTGACGTTGAGACTGGTGTTTGTGGGTAATATGAGGCCTATGTTTCTCAAACGAGACACTCTGCTTTTCTTTCAAACACAAGGACATTTTTCTATGTGACCCCAAACTTTTGAACGGTAGTGTATACAGTACCAGTCAAAAGTTTGGACACACCTGCTCATTTAAGGTTTTTTCTTTATTTTTTACTATTTTCTACATTGTAGAATAATAGTGAAGACATCAAAACTATGAAATAACACACATGGAATCCTGAAGTAACCAAAAAAGTGTTAAACAAATCAAAATATATGTTATATTCTTCAAAGTAGCCACCCTTTGCCTTGATGACAGCTTCGCACACACTTGCCATTCTCTCAACCAGCTTCACCTGGAATGCTTTTCCAACAGTCTTGAAGGAGTTCCCACATTTGCTGAGTACTTGTTGGCTGCTTTTCCTTCACTCTGCGGTCCAACTCATCCCAAACCATCTCAATTGGGTTGAGGTTGGGTGATTGTGGAGGCCAGGTCATCTGATGCAGCACCATCACTCCCCTTCTTGGTAAAATAGCCCTTACACAGCTTGGAGGTGTGTTTTGGATTGTTGTCCTGTTGAAAAACAGTGCAAACCAGATAGAATGGTGTATCGCTCCAGACTGCTGTGGTAGCCATGCTGGTTAAGTGTGCCTTGAATTCTAAATAAATCACAGACAGTGTTACCATTAAAGCACCCCCACACCACCTCCTTCATGTTTCACGGTGGGAACCACACATGTGGAGATCATACGTTCACCTACTAAAAACAATATTGTGTTTTTTACTAAATACATTTTCCCTGACTACCCAAAGTACCTGTTACAATTTGAATGCTTAGGAGGACAGGAAAATGGTCCAATTCATGGACTTACCAGGAGAACACCCCTGGTTATCACTTATCAAGAGAACATCCCTGGTTATCCCTACTGCCTCTGGTCTGGTGGACTCACTAAACATAAATGCTTTGTTTGTAAATCATGCCAGAATTTTGGAGTGTACCCCTGGCTGTCTGTAAATTATGTCTGAATGTTGGAGTGTTCCCCTGGCTGGCTGTAAATTATGTCTGAATGTTGGAGTGTTCCCCTGGCTGGCTGTAAATTATGTCTGAATGTTGGAGTGTTCCCCTGGCTGTCTGTAAATTATGTCAATGTTGGAGTGTTCCCCTGGCTGTCTGTAAATTATGTCTGAATGTTGGAGTGTTCCCCTGGCTGGCTGTAAATTATGTCTGAATGTTGGAGTGTTCCCCTGGCTGTCGGTAAATTATGTCTGAATGTTGGAGTGTAGCCCTGGCTGTCTGTAAATTATGTCTGAATGTTCCCCTGGCTGTCTGTAAATTATGTCTGAATGTTGGAGTGTTCCCCTGGCTGTCGGTAAATTATGTCTGAATGTTCCCCTGGCTGTCTGTAAATTATGTCTGAATGTTTCCCTGGCTGTCTGTAAATGATGTCTGAATGTTGGAGTGTTCCCCTGGCTGTCTGTAAATTATGTCTGAATGTTCCCCTGGCTGTCTGTAAATGATGTCTGAATGTTCCCCTGGCTGTCTGTAAATTATGTCTGAATGTTGGAGTGTACCCCATGGCTGTCTGTAAATTATGTCTGAATGTTGGAATGTTCCCCTGGCTGTCTGTAAATTATGTCTGAATGTTCCCCTGGCTGTCTGTAAATTATATCTGAATGTTGGTGTTCCCCTGTCTGTCTGTAAATTATGTCTGAATGTTCCCCTGGCTGTCTGTAAATTATGTCTGAATGTTGGAGTGTACCCCATCGCTGTCTGTAAATTATGTCTGAATGTTGGAATGTTCCCCTGGCTGTCTGTAAATTATGTCTGAATGTTCCCCTGGCTGTCTGTAAATTATATCTGAATGTTGGTGTTCCCCTGTCTGTCTGTAAATTATGTCTGAATGTTCCCCTGGCTGTCTGTAAATTATGTCTGAATGTTGGAGTGTACCCCATCGCTGTCTGTAAATTATGTCATACTATAAGGAATGTGAAATGATATATACTTTTACTTTTATATATTTTAGCAATTCTATTTACTTTTGATACTTAAGTATATTTAAAACCAAATACTTTTACTGAAGTTGTATTTTACTGGGTGACTTTCACTTTAGCAACTTTCTATTAAGGCATCTTTACTTTTACTCAAGTATGACAATTGGGTACTTTTCCCACCACTTTTATAACGATCTCTTGCGTCATCGAGCCATTCCTCTGGGTAACCCCTCTGTCTGAAACACTCATCCAGCCATTCCTCTGGGTAACCCCGCTGTCTGAAACACTCAACCAGCCATTCCTCTGGGTAACCCCGCTGTCTGAAACACTCATCCAGCCATTCCTCTGGGTAACCCCGCTGTCTGAAACACTCATCCAGCCATTCCTCTGGGTAACCCCGCTGTCTGAAACACTCATCCAGCCATTCCTCTGGGTAACCCCGCTGTCTGAAACACTCATCCAGCCATTCCTCTGGGTAACCCCGCTGTCTGTAACACTCATCCAGCCATTCCTCTGGGTAACCCCGCTGTCTGAAACACTCATCCAGCCATTCCTCTGGGTAACCCCGCTGTCTGAAACACTCATCCAGCCATTCCTCTGGGTAACCCCGCTGTCTGTAACACTCATCCAGCCATTCCTCTGGGTAACCCCGCTGTCTGTAACACTCATCCAGCCATTCCTCTGGGTAACTCCGCTGCCCGAAACGCACATCCAGTCAGCATGTTTGTGTTGGTCACTCTTTGTACTTCAAATCCTGTGTATGCAACTGCATTGGCTGATGGGGAGACTCTTTTTTAGGGGTGAAGGGTGGAAGCTGTCTCGGTGTAACAGAGAATACCTGTCCATTCATAATTAGATGCAATTGTTTTTATACTAATCTTACATTCCATGCACTACTTTGACATAGTGGAAGATATATTGAATTTATACTGTTTTTCATACTAAGATGTTGAAGGATAAGTTGGTTTAGTCTGTTGATTGGTCAGTCATTGGGTTCATGCATTTTGCAATATGTTAAAATCAAGCTTTATTTATACAGCACAAAATAAACAGAAAAATTTAGTACACAAACATGAGGATAACAATCAGAAGACTAACAACTGAAAGACTAATGAGCACCCTAAGGAAATGATATTGGATGCAATATCCAACCAAAAATACAAGCTTGTTTTTTAGGAGGGGCTCTGAAAGACACTATGGGGGTGTCCACTGAAAGTTGACTCGTAACAACTGGGACGTAAAAGACACCCACCACATCTGCCCAAGAAGAGGCAAATAAAAGAAAAACCCACAACAAACTTAAAGACAGGAAGCAAAACAAAAAGGTGGAGCAACTAAAAAGTTGTTGACTCTCCACATCTATCAAGACAACTGGAGCACTGGGCCAGACACTCTTAAAAAGAACCTGGACCAGCTCAGATGAAACACCTTCTCACTAACGAGATGGACAAGCCAGCACAGGTGTAACACATACTGACTAACGAGGTGACACCAATCAGTGCGTCCTACGTGCTAATGAGCTATAGGTGCTAAATTCTTCAAAACTTAAATGGAAAAACCAAACTAAATATATATATATATTTCTGTAATTGTTTGCTTCTAGAACTCTAGTCCCCTTGAAAAGAGCCCAAACAAAAATAATCTCCAACAAGGAAAAACATGTCAAAATAAATTGGGATCCATGGTAACGCACCGGCTAAACGCAAATCTCTTTGACTGCCTACCCTTGAGACAATCAGCAACCAAGTTGTCCTTACTACGGACATGTCTGATTTCAAAAGGAAACTCCTGCAATGTCCGTAGTAACTTTCCACCTCACTGCTGAGCTTCTCTCTCTTTTCAGGGTTCACTCGATAGGTATGTTGTTGGATCGGGGCCCAGTCCCCAATGTCATACTCTAGTACATTTGGGTTAGCACATCTGAGAATGAACCCTGATATTCTAAAAGCAGGGCAACAATGTCAATATAATTATACCCGAAAATTGTTGGTTGCATAAATAATTATGATTACTAAATGTTACATGAATTGTAAATATGATTTGGCAATAATTCACTTAATGGTGAGGCATGGAATAATAAAACATGACAATCAGCTAAATTTGGGAGTGATGCATTTACATTTAGGCGTCTCTAAACAAAGGTACTCAACACTTATTTGTCATCATTCATCGATATCGTGTTGAAATCCATTGTGCGAGAGGAGGGAGATGAGGTTGCACATCCTGTTAAAACTAACAGCTCAAAAACCACACGGAATCTGGGAATAATGTGTACATCCCTGGTTAGAGGACAATTTGCAGAAAGCAGCTAGCTACATTTTGAAGTGTTACATTTTGATTAAAGTGGGTCACCAACATGTTAAGTGTAACACAGCTCTTTTTGTGTTAGTCACTTTTTATTAAATCACTCTTTCAATTCAGAGCCAGGATTTTTCCCGAGGCTAATATACATATCATGCTGAAATCAATTGAATGGGGCAAACGTTTAGGGTTCTACAGTGTGAAATTCCTTAAAATACTCCTACTACAATGTTAAAAACATTCTACATTGTTATTTCATTGATATCATGAGATATCTCCTTCATGTATGTATTTTCTGATGTTTGATCAGAGATCTTTTACGAGAGTATCTCTTTTCACACTGATCACAGCTAAAAGGTTTCTCTCCTGTGTGTGTTCTCTGGTGTACCGTCAGATCACTAGATGCAGTAAAACTCTTCCCACATTGATCACAGCTATAAGGTTTCTCTCCTGTGTGTACTCTCTGGTGTCTGGTCAGATGGCTAGATGCAGTATAACTCTTCTCACATTCATCACAGCTATACGGTTTGTCTCCTGTGTGTACTCTCTGGTGTGTAGTCAGATGACTAGATGTATTAAAACTCTTCCCACATTGATTACAGCTATAAGGTTTCTCTCCTGTGTGTGTCCGCTCGTGTATAGTCAGATTGCCAGATGTAATAAAACTCTTTCCACACTGATCACAGCTGTAAGGTTTCTCTCCTGTGTGTGTTTTCTGGTGCAGCTTCAATGTCTGCGATGTTGAGAAGCTTTTCCCACAATTTGAACAGTGGTAAAGTTTCTCTCCTGTGTGTACTCGCTGGTGTGAAGTCAGCTGGCTAGATGTAATAAAACTCTTCCCACATTGATTACAGCTATAAGGCTTCTCTCCTGTGTGTGTCCGCTGGTGTATAGTCAGATTGCTAGATGCAATAAAAGTCTTCCCACATTGATCACAGCTAAAAGGTTTCTCTCCTGTGTGTGTTCTCTGGTGTACTGTCAGATCGCTAGATTGAACAAAACTCTTTCCACATTGATCACAGCTGTAAGGTTTCTCTCCAGTGTGAATTCTCATATGTACTTTTAGTGATTTTAACCTTAAGTAACTCTTCCCACATTGATTACAACTAAATGATTTCTCTCCTGTGTGTGTTCTCTGGTGTATAGTCAGATTGCTAGATGTAGTAAAACTCTTCCCACATTGATCACAGCTATGAGATTTCTCTCCTGTGTGTGTTCTCTGGTGCAGCTTCAAAATCTGTGATGTTGAAAAGCTTTTCCCACAGTCAGAGCAGCAGTGAGATTTCTTTCCTGTGGGTCTCCACTGGTGTTTCTTGAGGTGTTCTGATGTGGAGAGACTCTCCTCTGCCTCATCAGCATCGTGATGTTGTTGAGGCTCCCCAGAGGATCCACGATAGTCACATCTCTCTCCTGTGTGAACAACAAAGTCAGACAGATGGTTAAAGGCCCACAACAGCAGAAATATACTGTTTATTTGCGGTAAAAGGTGATGCCCAGAGCAGGGCCATGAAGTTGTACAACAATTGACATCTGTTAAATTATTTGACAACTATTTGCCGCCGTATGAAAATCAACCCAGAGGACCCCTGGGTGACTATACAGAGATCTACCCTCTGACAGAAGAAAATGGAGATGCTACCACAATTATCCTCAAGGGGACTCCAATGGAGGAGGTGGAAGACAACAGCAGCAACAAGCAGCATGAGAACAATAGAATTGGATGAGAAAAGAAAGCACAGTTCCTGGAGCGAGTTTTCCCTCGCCACCCCAACTCACTCCACAAAAAGGAACAGACTGGAAGATCCTAGACATATGGCCACCCGTAGAAAACACAAATTACTACAGAAGCAAAAGAAAAGTACAATGTGCCACCATCCATGGGTGACCTTTTCAGAGAGCAGGAAAAGGAGGACACGACACTGCACTGAAGAAGGCCCAGCTCGCACAGATGGAGACAGGAAGTCTGCTCAAAGTTGTTTCTACAGGCTCACCACAACCACAGCCTGCAGCTCCCCCACAGTCACATCAGTCACACCCATGAACCTGGTGCCTACAGGATATGTGCTTTTCAGCTTGTGAATTGGGGGAAGGCCCTTACTGTCTACTCAGACTCAGCATATGCTAGTGTGGTTTGGAAGAGGGTTTACTAATAGGTCTGGCTTATGGCTACATATTTTGTCTGGCATGCCCCGTTTACCATCAATCATGATCTCTACTGTTTGCTGATTAGCTCATGGTGTGAGCCATTCGTCAAAGGGGGATATGGTGGAGAAGATTTCAGTCCAATGGTTTTGCCAAAATCAGCACGTGAAAAAAAAAATATATATATAAAGTTAATTTATTGTTGCACGACATGTTTGTTATATAACATAGACAAGGGAACTCCACTGCAACCAGGGAAGTTCCCCACTTCAAAATGACCTCTTGCCCACCTTGCTATGGATTTCATAGACATGGTAGAGCAAAAAAAAAGAAAGCGATACTGCCTGGTGATAATTGACAGGTTCACCGGGTGGGTGGAAGCATTTCCCTCCACCAACTGCGATGCGAAGTGTTGCGAAATTGCTAGTCAGGGAAATTATACTCAGGTTGGGAGTGCCTGTGAGGTTTTGTCTGCAGACAATGGGACCCATCTCATAGGAGATGTGGTTGCCCAAATGATGGGTGTTGACCAGATGTTTGTGTCCATCTATCACCCGTGGACTAACGGGATTAGAGAGAGGGTTCATTAAATGATCAAAGGGGGGTTTGCAAAAGCCTGACATTCCACAAAAATGATCTGGGTGGAATGCTTGCCTATTGTCCTCATGAAATTGCGCAGCAGCCTTAACAAAGGTATTGGGTGTACACCTTATGAGATATTAACAAGATGACCAATGAACACTCCAGGGGTGAGACCTATGACTGACCGACAGATAGAAACAACTGAGACACAGTGTGACCATCTTGAGTACATGAAGGAACTAACCTCTGTTGTAAGTTTTCACCACTCTCACACTAGCAAAGCAAACGAGGTTCCCCCAGGTGAAGACCCTGACGAGCTTCCCATAAACGTTGGAGACTAGGTGAAACTACGAGTCCATACGAGAAAATGGAACCAGCCAAGATGGATTGGACCCTTCCAGGTGACCATGGTAATAAAAGGCTGAGATCCACCGATGAGGAGGAGCTAGAGGAGAAACGGGGAAGACCAAAGGCCGAAGAACCAACAGAGGGTTCAGCCACAGAATCCAAAGAGTCATCAGATGTTGAGGACACCATCATACACACACTATGATTGTGAAACAAGAAAACCGCAACCATGGAAACACGCATGTAGGGTATTTATTGCTCTCCAAATCCGACTCGTTCCCTTTGTGGACGGGGATGTGGAGAATAATACATGGGTGAAAGCAGTGACATACATAGGATTACAGGGGAAGGGGAACACATCTGGAACACGGGTAATGCAACACAGGTAATGCAACAGGTGAGAGGTGTAAACTTTTCCTGGATGGAGGAAGGCATGGGAGCACCTTTTGGATGGATGTGGGTATGCAGTGACAGGGGGTACCTCACTTTACCTCCTGGATGGGGGGGGTGTTGTTATTTGAGGAGAACAGAAATGTACATGTTAAGAATTCCGGTCTCCGATCTTTTCAATAAAACAGGTAAAACCAACTCTGGGGTACTGAAGCGTGCCAAACGACTCATCCCAGACAATCAGGAAGCCTATGGTCATGTCCTATTTTTGGTATGTCAGTCATACCCTCCCGGGGTGTGGCTGTCCGGGAAAAGTGGGTAAACAATTTAACCAATTCTTTACTGGCCTATATGAGTTTAACGATCCCAGGATTTAGCCAACTCTCATTAGATGTCCAAAATCTGAAAGCTGTCGTCAGCCGCCATGAGTTGGCTTTAGATTATCTTTTGGCGAAGGAAGGACACTGTAACGTACCAGGTGTTATTGGTCCTGATAATTGTGTTATGCTCCTCCCTGACTCCTCTGAGAATATGACTGCGATAATTGATAAGATTACTGATCTTAGAAAACTCTCTCAATCTGACTTTCAAAATTGGTGACTGGTTTAAATGTTAAATTTGGAACTGTAATGGGGAAAGTTATGTTAACTTTGTTTACTCCTCTACTTGTAGTGGGATTGGTGATTTTGGCTACTGTTTGTATTTGTAAGAGAATGACTGTAACTGCTCTTGAACATGCTGGAGTGATGGTGTTGGTGGAAGCTGATGCAAATCGTTCTGGTTTCTCTTAATTCCATTGTCCATCCAACTCATGACGTTCTTCCCAGGACTCAGGAGGAATGGGAATATAGACAGACTCACCCCACCACCATTCCAGGAACCTCAGGTGTGGTTTCTCCCTTTAGCAGGCCATCCCTGGGATCAAATGGATCCTGGGGTTTTGCCAACTCTGTTTGATTTCAGAGGAGAATATAATGATTGAACCTGTGAGACTTATTAGTCTCAGAGGGGGGAATGTAGGGGTGGAAGACCCTCCTCATTATTGATTAAGGGGACTTTAAGATCCATATGTTTTGCTGCAGGCCTTATAATAAGATACTGTTGCTATGTGTCTAAAAACTGCCACTGTACGTTGCACAAGCATCTATATTAGTCTTTGTGGTTAAGCCCTGGCTGTTGTGAGAGTGTGCTTGTAGGCTGGGTCTGAGTCAGACCGAAACTAGATAAAGAGAAGTAACCACTGTCTGGTTTTGACATTTTGATCTTGTGTGACAGTGGACAATCCTAAGAAATTCAGAGAAGCTACTGTACCAGGTTACCTTATAAGGTAACCTCAGCTTATTGGTAGACACATACATTGACGTAGGTGATCAGACCACCAGGGTGTGATCACATGTATAAAATCAGCTGTTCCCTTAGGTGGGGTGCAGAACTTACTGGGAAACATACGTTATGTTCCTGTTGTCAACTTCTGTCTGCAATTACATTAAATAAAGTTTTGATTGATTAACTTAAAGATCTTGTCTGACTGCTGATTTCACCAATAAGCCAAACAGGGACAAGGTACCTGCCTAACAATGTGTTCTGAATATTAAAACTTTGGATTATAATTGTAAGGCTCGTTTGAATCTCCTGCTTAATATAATGTTTGTGTTATTGCCGCAAATCAACTGCTTTATACTTCAACAAGTAAAATGCTCTTTGGCTAGCTTTTCCATCAGCCTGACAATGAGTGTTTGTACACTTTGTGTATGCCAAATTGACCCATAACTTCACTTAACAACAAAATAAACCTACTGTAGGACCCATAACTTCACCTAACAACAACATAGACCTACTGTAGGACCCATAAGTGAAAAATGCTGAAGGAGTGAGTAGAGAGGAGATGGTGGTGGATGTCCCTCAGTCTGCAGTGAAGCCATGAGAAGGATCCCAACACACTAATAGTGAAGAAGGTGGACTTTGTTGTGTTTATAGCGCAAGTGAGAAATTGCACTAGTCAAACTGTTTATTTTATGTAATTACTATGATTTGTTCATCCAAAACATTATTTGATTTGGGGGTATTTTTTACAACCCTGTACAGTGGGTGGCAGCAATACACCGGATGAGTGTAGTCTGACAATAAACCTCAGAGAAGAAGAAGACATGGTAGGAACCAAAGTGTTGGTCAGTGTTTCAAAGTGACCCTAATTAGATGTTACATTACATGTTTTTTTACTTCATGTAGCATGTTAGCTAGATAACATATTCATACTTGGCCTATTCCAAGCATGCTTATCTAGGCCTACAACAACACTGGTACCAGGCAGTATTAGCTAGCAATGTTTGCGCTGACTCTTAATACATTTAGCAAGCTAGCTAGCCCGCTAACTAGCGATTAGCGACTAACATTATTTTAGCAACACCTTGCTAAGAAAAGACAAACTGTCGCCTTCAATGTAATGTCATGAAAATAATTGCCAGAATATTATACGACTTATCAACAGCTCTAACAATTTGACCCCCACAAGAAATCTTCACTGGCAATTCTAGAATATACTATATATCCTAGAAACCTTGTTAAACTATCATTATGACATCATGGATGGATTATAGATGGATTACTATGACCAATATGCATACTATATACTCAATTAACATCACAAATAGTACGGTTTGTATGAGTATTCTAACACAGCTAATGACTTATCAACAGCTCTAACAATTTGACCCCACAGGAAATCTACACTGCCAGTTATAGAAAGACCCATTTACTATATAACCATTGATTATTGAAGAATATAACTTATAAATGCCTCAAATGTTTCAACTGTATTACCCCACCAGAAACCAAAACATGAGCTCGCATAAGGCCACTGTTTGTAAACCAATACTATATGGCTGAGGAGTAGGGTCGATCCAAGCGTTCTGACCTCACAACGACAGTAAAGCACCCAAGCTAACTGGCTAACGTCGGATAGCTTGCTAGACACAAATGAGAGAAAACCTCACTCTGACCCTTTTACTTGCCCTAGCAGAGCTGGTAAATCAACAACGATTTACCTGTTTCATGTTATTCAGAGCGTTGGGGACTAACTGTGCAGCTGGCAAGAATTTAATTTGAGCTTTTTCTGCCTGTTTACTGACACCTGGACATATTCAACGGGTGTTGAGCGCTAGTAAATTAATTATTCTGCACTCTGGTACACTCTGAAATCGGAGTTGTTCATTCATTGTTCATTCGACCCCGAATGAACAATGTCCATTGAGAACGCACACGACCCCTTGGCTAAGAATGACGTGAATAATCAAGTCAATAAACGTTGGCTAGTTAGTTAGAATATAGTTAATATACTGGCAAGTTTGATGTATTAGTAGCCAACTAACATTATGTAGCAAGCTGACATACTGGTACATATGGCTATAAAGATATGCTATGCGGTTTGTAAGGATAGTGTAGCTAACAATGTGTAACATAACTTATTTGAAAAGTCATTACATTGCTCAACATTTTCTTAACATTAGGCATAATTATTTAAAGCAGTTCATTTGTATCCACTCTCTCGTCGAACTTCAGCGGCATATTTTCCGCCATTTTCATCAAATGTGAAAATAGTTTAAGCCACGCCCATTTCCTGAAGAAATGCATTTTGGGCCCTAAAAACACCGAAATAGAGTCCTCTGCATGTATACTTCGTATTTTGGCGAATGTAGTATGACATCCGGGAACTTTTGGCAAACTAACTATATCCATACTTTGACCAATAAGCATCACAAATAGTATGGTTAGAATAAGTATTCTAACACAGCTCAGGTCTCTGGGCTGCCATTTTGTTTCTGTTAAAAAACTAGGTTGTCCCTTTAAAAAAAGCCACACAACAATCAATCAACCAATCTGCAGTTCAAACAATAGCAAAGCTGTAATTCCACCACTGTTTTGCTAATAAGATGATGGATGGGGCTGGAGAAATGTAACTACTCTCAAATTCATAGACAGACCTATGGATGCAAGGACTGAACATCCATGATATCAACATTATAGTTTTAACCGGCTATACAGTGTTGATTTACATGGTTTCTGATTTGGGGTTCTGATGGGGTACAACAGGAGGCATGTGTTATATTCTTCAATAATTAATGGCTATAAATAAATAATAAAACATTTAAATATTGATGTAGCAATTGCATATTTCCCCTTTAACACCACACATAAGTTCAACAACTGTAGAGCTTGTGCCTCTGCTTTTAAGACAGTACTTACTCGTGTTAACCAGGGCACGTTCATCGTTAGAGCCACTGGATGCCTTAAGATGCCCTTGGGAAACTGGGCCCAGATATCCAGTTTCCTCCTCTTCTTCCTTTTTCAATGTGACAGTCCCCCTCTCCCCCTCTTCCTCTTTCACTCCAAAAAATGCATCCTTCTCCTCCTTCACTCTGAAATACTTTTCTTCCTCTTTTACTGTAACATCCTCCTCTTCTTTCACTCTGAAAGCGTCTTTCTCTTCTTCTTTCACTGTAACAGCCTCACCCTCTACTTCTTGTTTTACTGTGATATCCTCCTCCTCTTTAACGAGAGATTCTTTCTCCGTCCAGCAGACCGCCTCTTCTTTAGCAGAAGGAGAGTAGCTTAGTGAACTCATGGTCGGGGATGTTAGCTAGCTAGGCTATTGCTAACTTAACCAGCCCGCTAGCTGAATAATAACAACACCGTAAATATGAAATTAAATCGGACAACTAAGTAGACCACAGAAGTGGGTTTAAAACACAGTGGCCTATAAACACTAAAGCGTCTAAAGAGCTTTATTGTTTCGGCTAGTTTGTCTAGCAAGCTACCGAGGTGGCTGACTTACTGTTGCTGCTGTTGAAAGAAGCGTTCCGTCCACTAGATTATACGTCACTAACAGCACTGCCTTAAATTCCTACATCTGCTGACTGGAGTGGGTAACGCAGTTGACTAAAATGTATATTACTGTATAATGTTCAGAAAAAGTTAAAGGGTCGGAAGGTTTTACTCACCAGTGTAACAGTACAGTGTGGTTAAAGACGTAGTAAGCTAGTTGTAGTCACTTTATGGTTACCTATAAGTACAAACAGTTATGTTTTTGCGTTATTACATATTTATTCATTTGTTTCGGGAAATCTTCTAAACTACCCACAATGCACTATTTCTTAACGTCATATGTATGATCAACTCTGTGCTCCTCGGTTTGTATGCCAGTGTAACGGTGTAATGAAGTTATATATTTTGTAATATATTTAACCTTTATTTGACTAGGCAGGTCAGTTAAGAACAAATTCTTATTTACAATAACGGCCTACCCCGGTCAAACCCTAACCCAGACGATGCTGGGCCAATTGTGCGGTGCCCTATGCGACTCCAAATCACGGCTTGTTATGATACAGCCTGGATTTGAACTAGGGTCAGTAGTGACGCCACTAGTACTGAGATGCACAGGTCTTGAGAAGGGACCAAGGGATCAGTGGGGTGGGTATCCCGGGGAGTGGGGGGATGACCGCCAAGTGCGTATTTTACATGGACGACGTCAACATTTTATGTACCGACCTTTTATCCGTCGACAGGACTCTGGACAGGACTGACTGGTACGGACGAGCCTCTGGGGCGAGACTGAACAGAGACAAGACAGAGGCCCAATTCTTCGGACCGTGGGCAGACCCAGACTTGACCAGACTACCTCTGACAGTTACACTGACGGACATAAGGGTACTGGGGGTAAAGTTTGACCGGGGGGAGGAGGGAGCGGTAACTGGAGCGGAATCCTGGGGACGGTAAGACAGAGACTGGGTTTTTGGGGACTACGACAGCTGACTTTTGAGGGCAAGGTTTTAATCATTAAAGCTGTGATTTTACCTGTGCTTTTATTAATCAGTTCTGTTTTTATCCCCCCTCGAAGGAGCATTTTAGACCTGGAGCGGACGCTTTTTTACTTCCTGTGGGGAGGCAAGTGGGAGAGGCTGAGGAGGGAGGTGGTCAAGAGGCCCAGGTCCAAGGGGGGGAAAGGCTTGCCTGACCTCTACTTGTTCCTGGGCAGCCGCTACACAGCGTTACATCTGACTCTTGCCACCTCCCCGGTCAACAACAAGACCCAGGCCCTCGCACGGTTCTGGCTGGGATCTTACCTCAGGACTCTGAGGCTGATCCCAGTCGACCTGCGAGCCCCAGTCTCTTTCCTGCTACCCCCGCACTACGCCCAGCTCCAGAAGTTTTTAAGACATTTTAAACTGGAAAAAGAAACAGTCACGGTTTTAACAAAACACCGCTCTCTTCTCTCTCTTGTGCAGGATCGGGAACCAGTGTGTCCAGTGCGCGGGCTCGCTATAGGTGAGCCCACAACGGTTTGGCGCAACGTGGCCCATCCTGCTCTCCTGAATCGGCATCGGGACCTGTCCTGGATGGTCGCCCACGAGATCCTCCCGGTCAGGGCCGTTATGCACTCACGGGGCATGGCGAGGACATCCGCGTGCCCCCGACCAGGCTGCGGCCAAGAAGAGTCGGTGAGGCACATGCTCTGGGAGTGCAGAGCCGCCAGGGAAGGAAGCAGGCCCCCTGATCACCTCGTGTCTGCCAGCAGGGGAGGACCTAACACCTCAGCTCGTGCTGTATGGGGTGGGCCGAAGGCCCATTCCATCGAAGGCCTTCACCAAGCTCTGGCCCACCCTCACGTGCCTGAAGGAAGCACTGTGGTCCTCCCGTAACCTGCTGGTAGCGAAAAACGTAGAGACCACCCCCCAGGCAGCGGCCATGGTAGCCACGGAAGCCCTGGGGTGGTACGGAAGGAAGGGGGCCTCGACCCCAGGCGAAGGGTCCCCCACAACACCCTAGGTCCCGGCGGCCACGGCCTGACAGCGCTGCGGCGCCTAGGGCGATGCGCCTAGGGGAGGGATCTCCTCTGGGCCCCGAAGGACGGGACGATGATCTATTCAGAAGAGCAGGATGAGGTGAGCTTGATAAAGACTCACCCCCCTCCTGTACAAGGGACTGAAGACAGCCTTTTAACAAAGTGACTTTTTAACATGGTTTTTCATGTCTTAAAAATGTTTTACCTTTGTTAGATCATTAGTACACATTTTAAATGGCTTTTACAGATTTGATGTTTTTACAAGGAAAGTACTTTTATTCATGGTTGTTTTCATTGGTTTTAACAACATGTACTTTTTAACAAATTTAAATGTAACTTTCAAATGCTGTGTTTTATGCTTTGTTGCCGTTTTTATGTGTATCAATGATGTAAAAAATGTATGAGCTGTTTTTAAAGGAAATGTGTCAATAAAACTTTTCCAAAAGAAAAAAAAAAACTAGTACTGAGATGCAGTGCCTTAGACCACTGCGCTGCTCGTGTGTTTGCATTACACTCAGTGATAATGGTATGGGATTCTGGGTAATCCACAGCAGGTTTATGGAGAATTTGAAAATTGAGTGGTCCAGGGATAGAAATGTATAAAGTTGACATTACATCATACATTAGCAATTTATGTTCTAGTAACTACTGTTGTTGGTTTGGTGTCAAATAAGCGTCTCTTTATATGTTATTTCCCGAATCTCAGTTTTCCATATAGGTTTTATGCTAAAGTTCCCTCTTTCAAGTTGGTAGCTAACTGGAAAATGCATCTTCTTTAGGAGTGATATTTTTATCCTGTCGACTACTGATCATTCATCCACACTGTGTGTCTCATAAATGCAGGTAATTTATGAAAAATGTATAAAGTACACGTTTTATAATATCATGAACACCAGACAGTTTATTAGCCCGGTTTTGTTAGTTTAGGTGTATTATACTTATTCGCCACCAGAGGGGGACATTGAGTATTTTTTCAGGTTAATTTGATATATTTTGATAGTCCTTTTTGTTTTGTCAACTTTTCGATATGGATGTTATTCAGCTCACTGGTTACGATAACAACACTCACCCGTAGCACGCGTGTTACATTTAATATAGGAGCTACGAGGCATGCGCCAAAATCGCTAAGCAGTATATTTCAAAGCAGTATGTCACTTTTATCAGCAGTGATCAATGACGTCTGAAGCTTCATTTCGTCCATCATTCTGTCTCTTTTATGCAGTCCGGTAGTTGGGCTCCATTAGTCTCCCTCCTCTCAAAACAAATGGCATAAGTTTTGTGTTCCTTTGTTTAAAATGTAGCTAACTGTCTTCTGCAGGTTGTTCTCTAACCAGTGAGGTGAATTTTCATGTGAATTCCAATTTCCATGTGTTTTTTCCTTGCCATCATTCTGTATGTCTCTTCTCTTTTGATCTGCAGTTATGTTTTAGTTGGGCTCCAGCTCACTGACCATAACCGTGCTGGTTGGCTACGCTGGTTAGGCTAGTTGGATAAATAGCTAACGTTGGCTGGCTGGCTAAGATAACTGCATATAGCTAACATTCTTTGATATATGGTTAGATGGTGTTATGTATTTCCAAAACTGTGGTTTACTTTAATCACTCAAGTCATGACTGAAAACGATTGGTTTAATATGAAGTTATACATTTTAAGTTATTTCTGTTGTAGTTTACATCATAGGGAATAGGCTGGTCCTCCATATTACTTCACACCTGACTTTGGCATTCTTCTGAAATCTGATTGGTTTAATGTAATAACTCCAAAAATAGAACAGTGAGGTGTAACTTTGAATTATTGATATTTTATAAACAATACAAAACATACACATACAAACGAGGACATCATACAAACATTAACTACATCACACCTGCCCAGACGCACTAGAACACACCTCCATCTCCATTAATTACGTCACACCTGCCCAAACCCACTAGAACACACCCCCATCTCCATTAACTACATCACACCTGCCAAAACCCACTAGAACACACCCCCATCTCCATTAACTACACCTGCCCAGACCCACAAAAACAAACCCCCTTCTCCATTAACTACATCACACCTGCCCAGACCCACTAGAACACACCTCCATCTCCATTAACTACATCACAACTGCCCAGACCCACTAGACCACACCCCCATCTCCAGTGCCCGCATCAGCACCATTTTATTTCTCTCTGTCACTTTCAACTTTCAGATAATAAAGCATTTGACCTTTCTATTGAATTAACAACAGAGGATTGGTTGATTTCCAGGTTTTAATTATGTATCATTTTTAAGATGATTGATGAGAAAAGTATCATCCAACTCTGGGGCATCTCACTGCACCCTCAAATATCATGTCTTGAAATATGCAGACAGACAGATTAAAAGTAATTTTACATTGTATAATTGTACTTCTGACAGCCAACTTTCTAACTCCGCCCATAACTTTATGACATCATAACATTCCCAAAGGGATTATTGAGTCATTGTTAGTTTTACACTGAAGACATGACTCTGCAGTTGTGCTGTAGAATATGGTATCTTGTATAATAAGGGACTATCATTTGTCCCAACATCACAGGCCACAGACTTTGACAAGGAATTCCAACAGTGTTTCTGCAGTTTGAGATTGACTAAGTTTTTTTAATGGGGTTTCTCCATGTTCACCTGCCAATGTAAATCCATTAAATGAGACAAGTTACCAGACAGGAGATCTTGCTATTGCTCTTCCCATTGATAACCTGAACGACAATTAACTTGTGGGCGGTGGTCATGATGACGGCCTATTTGATGACGTAGTCCATCGCGATTCCCCAAAAAAGAAGACGCTCTGGGTTGATCACTGGAGTCAGATGTGAAGGAGGAGGTTGATCATCAGGAGCCAGATGTGAAGGAGGAGGTTGATCATCAGGAGTCAGATGTGAAGGAGGAGGTTGATCATCAGGAGTCAGATGTGAAGGAGGAGGTTGATCATCAGGAGTCAGATGTGAAGGAGGAGGTTGATCATCAGGAGTCAGATGTGAAGGAGGAGGTTGATCATCAGTAGTCAGATGTGAAGGAGGAGGTTGATCATCAGTAGTCAGATGTGAAGGAGGAGGTTGATCATCAGGAGTCAGATGTGAAGGAGGAGGTTGATCATCAGTGAACCTCGAGGATTGTGTCTAGGCTGGCGTTTACACTTCCAGCTTGGTCATATATTTGAATACATTGAATGTTGACATATTGAACCTATGTTATGTATTTGTACCTCCTGTTTCAGGAAGTGATGTCACTAAGTACTGCCCCTATATATACACACAGTGCATTTGAAAAGTATTCAGACCCCTTCACTTTTTTCACATTTTGTTCCGTTATTCTAAAATGGATTAAATCAATATTTCCCCTCAATCTACACACAATACCCCATAATAACAACACAATACCCCATAATGACATCACAATACCCCATAACGACAAAGCAAAAACAGGTTTTTATAAATGTTTCAAATGTAACAGAAACAACAACCGAAGTATCACATTTACATACAGTACCAGTCAAAAGTTTGGACACACCTACTCATTCAAGGGTTTTTCCTTTATTTCTACATTGTAGAATAATAGTTAAGACATCAAAACAATGAAATAACACATATGGAATCATGTAGTAACCAAAAAAGGGTTAATCAATTCTAAATATATATTATATTTGAGACTCTTCAAAGCAGTCACCCTTTGCCTTGACAGCTTTGCACACTCTTGGCATTATCTCAACCAGCTTCATGAGGTAGTCACCTGCAATTCATTTAAATTAACAGGTGTGCCTTGTTAAATGTTAATTTGTGGAATTTCTTTCCTTCTTGATGTGTTTGAGCAAATCAGTTGTGTTGTGACAAGGTATGGGTATCTCTCATGAGGATTGCCACCGGAAAGGAAGACCCAGAGTTAACTCTAATGAACATATCTTCTGCAGCAGAGGTAACTGCACCTCAGATTGCAGCCCAAATAAATGCATCACAGAGTTCAAGTAACAGACATCTCAACATCAACTGTTCAGAGACTGTGTGAATCAGGCCTTCATGGTTGAATTGCTGCATGAAAAAAAACACTGTTTACAAAAGCTTTGATAAAGAACAAGGCCCACACACTGTTTACAAAAGCTTTGATAAAGAACAAGGCCCACACACTGTTTACAAAAGCTTTGTTACATCAGCACAACTATTTTGAGCTGTGCCAACATAATTGCAAAAGGGTTTTCAACTGATCGATTAGCCTTTTAAAATTATCAACTTGGATTAGCTAACACAACGTGCCATTAGAACACAGGAGTGATAGTTGCTGATAATGGGCCTCTGTACGCCAAGTGATCATAGGGTCCAGTGAACTATGAAGGTGGATATACAGTTCAAGTCGGAGTTTACATACATCTGAGCCAAATACATTTAAACTCAGTATTTCACAATCCCCGACATTTAAATCTAGTAAAAATTCCCTTTCTTAGGTCAGTTAGGATCACCACTTTATTTTAAGAATGTGAAATGTCAGAATAATAGTAGAGAGAATTATATTTCAGCTTGTATTTCTTTCATCACATTCCCAGTGGGTCAGAAGTTTACATGCTACCAAATACCAATTGAGTGTATTTTCTTTAAATTGTTTAACTTGGGTCAAACGCTTCGGGTAGCCTTCCACAAGTTTCCCACAATAAGTTGGGTGAATTTTGGCCCATTCCTCCTGACAGAGCTGGTGTAACTGAGTCAGGTTTTGTCGGCCTCCTTGCTCGCACTCGCCCACAAATTTTCTATAAGATTGAGGTCAGGGCTTTGTGATGGCCACTCCAATACCTTGACTTTGTTGTCCTTAAGCCATTTTGCCTCATCTTATGGAAGTATGCTTCGGGTCATTGTCCATTTGGAAGACCCATTTGCGACCAGCCTGTAACTTCCTGACTGATGTCTTGAGATGAAGCTTCAATATATCCATATAATTTTCCTTCCTCATGGTCCTATCTATTTTGTGAAGTGCACCAGTCCCTCCTGCAGCAAAGCACCCACACAACATGATGATGCCACCCCTGTGCTTCAAGGTTAGGATGCCGTTCTTCATCTCCCCTTTGCTTCTCCAAACATAACGATGGTCATTATGGCCAAACAGTTCTATTTTTGTTTCATCAGACCAGAGGACATTTCTCCAAAAAGTACGATCTTTGTCCCCATGTGCAGTTGCAAACCGTAGTCTGGCTTTTTTATGGCGGTTATGGAGCAGTGGCTTCTTCCTTTCTGAGCGGCCTTTCAAGTTATGTCAATATAGGACTTGTTTTAATGTAGATATAGATACTTTTGTACCTGTTTCCTCCAGCATCTTCACATGGTCCTTTGCTGTTGTTCTGGGATTGATTTGCTCTTTTCGCACCAAAGTACGTTCATCTCTAGGAGACAGAACACGTCTCCATCCTGAGTGGTATGACGGCTTCGTGGTCCCATGGTGTTTTTACTTGCGTACTATTGTTTGTACAGATGAACGTGGTACCTTCAGGCATTGGGTAACTGCTCCCAAGGATTAACCAGACTTGTGAAGGTCTACACTTTTTTTTCTGAGGTCTTGACTGATTTCCTTTGATGTCAAGCAGAGAGGCACTGAGTTTGAAGGTAGGCCTTGAAATACATCCACAGGTACACCTACAATCAGAAGCTTCTAAAGCCATGACATAATTTTCTGGAATGTTCCAAGCTGTTTAAAGGCACAGTCAACTTAGTGTATGTAAACGTTTGACCCACTGGAATTGTGATACTGTGAATTATAAGTGAAATAATATTCCTGTAAACAATTGTTGGAAAAATTACTTGTGTCATGCACCAAGTAGATGTCCTAACCGACTTGCCAAAACTATAGTTTGTTAACAAGACATTTGTGGAGTGGTTGAAAAATGAGTATTAATGACTCCAACCTAAGTGTATGTAAACCTCCGACTTCAACTGTAGATATTCCATTTTAAAAGTCTGCTGTTTTTCCAGCTACAATAGACATTTACAACATTAACGATGTCTACACTGTATTTCGGATCAATTTGATGTTATTTTAATGGACAAAAAAACGTGCTTTTCTTTAAAAAACAAGGACATTTTTAAGTGACCCCAATTTTTATATTTTTTTGCTAATTTATTAAAATAAACTGAAAAATCTACATAAGTATTCAGACCGCTTACTTTGTACTCCGTTGAAACACCTTTGGCAGCGATTACAGCCTTGAGTCTTCTTGGGTGTGACGCTACAAGCTTGGCACACCTGTATTTGGGGAGTTTCTCCCATTCTTCTCTGCAGATCCTCTCAAGCTCTGTCAGGTTGGATGGAGAGCGTCGCTGCACAGCTATTTTCAGGTCTCTGATCGGGTTCAAGTCCGGGCCACTCAAGGTTATTCAGAGACTTCTTCCAAAGCAACTCCTGCGTTGTCTTGGTTGTGGGCTTAGGATCATTGTCATTTTGGTAGGTGAACCTTCACCCCAGTCTGAGGTCCTGAGCTCTCTGTAGCAAGTTTTTATCAAGGATCTCTCTGCACTCTGTTCATCTTTCCCTCAATCCTGACTAGTCTCCCAGTCCTTGCCGCTAAAAAATATCCCCACAGCATGATGCTGCCACCACCACGCTTTACGTGGCTTTACTTTGGCAGTCAGGCCAAAGAGTTCAATCTGGGTTTCATCAGACCAGAGAATCTGGTCTGTCATGTTCCTTTTACTGAGGAGTGGCTTCCGCCTGGCCTCTCTACCATAAAGGCCTGATTGGTGAAGTGCTGCAGAGAGATTGCTGTCCTTTTGGAAGGTTCTCCCATCTCCACAGTGGAACTCTGGAGCTCTGTCAGAGTGAACATCGGTTTCTTGGTCACCTCCCTGACCAAGGTCCTTCTTCCCCGATTGCTCAGTTTGGCCAGGCGGCCAGCTCTAGGAAGAGTCTTGGTGGTTCCAAACTTCTTCCATTTAAGAATGATGGCAGCCACTGTGTTCTTGGGGACCTTCAATGCTGCAGACATTTTTTGGTAACCTTCCCCAGAGCTGTGCCTCGACACAATCCCGTCTCTAAGCTCCACAGACAATTTCTTCAACCTCATGGCTTGGAATTTGCTCTGGCATGCATTGCCAACTGTGGAACCTTATATAGACAGGTATACATATGATTTCATGTGGCACAAAACAAAAACACATTCTCAGTCAAAAATATAAGTCAGAATATAGCCTTTCTTTTCTCTCATGTGATTTCAGGTTCTCTGACTGGGAAAATGTCCTTCCACACAGAGAGAGCAGTGGTTGGACTTTTTTTAATTTATTGTGTGTGCCCTCTTATGCTCCTTCAGGCTCCTTAACCAGGTAAAACTCTTTCCACACTAGGAACATTGGAAAGGCTTTTCTCCTGTGTGTGTCCTCATGAGCTTTTAGCCCCCCCCCCCCCCCCCCCCCCTACTCTTGAAAATCAGTTTTTACACTGGGAGCAGTGGTAAGGCTATTCTCCTGTGTTTGCCCACTCATGCTCCTTCAGGCTCCCTAACTGAATAAAACTGTAGCAGGTTTTGAACAGACAACGTTTCCACTCCGAGAATGACAACGGTAAATGACTGTAATTAATACATGCATTAACAGAAAATAATGTAACCAAATGACAGGAAGTAACGGTACATTTACTACTGGTGACATTTGTAAAGGGGAATTGATATAATAAACTCAATCTAAGGGCAATCAATTCACACAATGAAACAACGAAGGAGCAAGAATTGGTGGAAGCCAGCGGAGGACATTCTGAAGAGATACTCACCTATATCTTCACCACACAACCCTCCCCTTCTCCTCGTCTCAACATTTTAAATTATCCTCAAGAGACATTATCTTCACACCTATTTGAGATGCTTTTCACTGACAGCCGCAACTCAATAATCAACGAGGTCTATTGCCACACGCACTACCCAAATAGGAATAAGCCTACAAGCTTGTGATTTGAAACCATACACAGCAAAAACAATTTTTTAAAGAAGCTAATTATCCCAGATTCCTCATTTGGGCAAATATATTTTCATTTACCTCCGTATTGTACGTATTGTATTTAAACAATATGATTTTAATGTGTAAAACAAAAACACAAATTCTCAGTCAAAAACACAAGTCAGAACACAGTCTCTCTATTCTCTCATGTGATTTCAGGTCCTCTGACTGGGAAAATATCTTTCCACATTGAGAGCAGTGGTATTTCTTCTCCTCCTGTGTATGTATTCTTTCATGCTTATTCAGGCCCTCTAACTTGGTAAAACTCTTTCCACACAGGGAGCATTGGTAGGGCTTTTCTTGTGGGTGTGTCCTCTCATGCTGTTTCAGGTTCACTAAACTCCTAAAATTCTTTCCACACTGGGAACCTTGATAAGGTTTCTCTCCTGTATGTATTCCTCCATGTAATTTCATGGACTTTAACTGGGTAAATCTCTTTCCACATGTGATGCATTGGTAAGGCTTTTTTCCTGTGTGTGTCCTCTCATGCTGTTTCAGGCTCACTAAACCCCTAAAACTCTTTCCACACTGGGAACAGTGATAAGGCTTCTCTCCTGTGTGTGTCCTCTTGTGCCGATTTAGGTTCCCTAACTGGGTAAAATTCTTTCCACAGTGGGAACATAGGAAAGGATTTTCTCCCGTGTGTATTCTCTTGTGTGTTTTCAGGCTCCCTAACCAGGTAAAAGTCATTCCACATTTGGAACAGTGGTAAGGCTTCTCTCCAGAGTGTATTCTCTTGTGTATTAATAGGTACCCTAGTTCGTTAAAACTCTTTCCACACTGGGAGCATTGGAAAGGTTTTTCTCCTGTGTGTGTCCTCTCATGCCTATTCAGGTTCCCTAACTTGGTAAAACTCTTTCCACAGTGGGAGCAGTGATGTCCTCCTTTTGCTTTGGGCGTCTCTGGGTCTGATTGCCCTGAAGGACTCTTCCCGTTGTCAGAGGGAGAGTCTGGTCTCTCTCCTGTCAAAGACAAACAGATTATCTAGTTACTTAGTTGTCTACTGTGCTGTACTGTGTGGCCAAACTTGTGAGACATATAAGTCTATGATTGGTTCAGATTTGGTCTTGTTTGGGTGAGTTCATTAAAATAAAAGCCAGTGTGAAAAACAGTGGTCACCAAGTCAATCATCAAACATTTCTGTAAAAACTCAATGTGTTTTCCGTTTGCTCCAGCAGTATTCTTAAAGTGTATAAGAATTTAGTGAATATTTAACAAAGTTTTAGTGAATTTTGAATTTAAAATATATATATATTTTCAAATATTAGTTTGATGAGCCCGGCCTACAAGACCCAGTTCCATCTCCTGAGGCTGAAAGCCCAGAGACTTGCACTTTGCCTGGGTGTGCGGATTTGTCTGGGGGCGCTAAAATGAACATTAGAGGCCATCAAGCTACTATCCTGAGACCGATATTACATTTTTGGCCAATACCGATATCCAATATTTTCCTTGCCCCAAAAAACGATACCGATAACCAATATTTAAAAATGTAGCGGCCTTTAAAGCATTCTAGTACAGTTAAATAGTTCACACACACAAGGATGCAGCGGTCTAAGCCACTGCACCTCAGTGCAAGAGGCGTCACTACAGTCCCTGGTTCGAATCCAGGCTGTATCCAGGCTGTATGATTGGGAGTCCCACAGTAGTTGTCTGTTATTGGTGTAGAGAGGATGACAAAGAAGAGGGATCCCACATGTGGATAGGAAGATACAAATTATAATTATTATGGGAAATATTTATCTAAAATCCAGGAATTTTAAAACTTTAGCTCTCGAGGATATGCCAGTAGGCTACACTAGGTTGTATCTCTAGATCATGCCAGTAGGTTACAGTAGATTGTATCTCTCTAGGTCATGCCAGTAGGCTACAGTAGGTTGTATCTCTCTATGCCATGCCAGTAGGTTACAGTAGGTTATGGTAGGTTGTATCGCTCTAGGTCATGCCAGTAGGTTACAGTAGGTTGTAACTCTCTAGGTCATGCCAGTAGGCTACAGTAGGTTGTATCTCTCTAGGTCATGCCAGTAGGCTACAGTAGGTTGTAACTCTCTAGGTCATGCCAGTAGGCTCATACTTTCTTAGTGCAAAGGTTGCATGTTCAGATCTCATCATGGACAACTTTAGCATTTTTGCTAACTTTGCAACTACTTACTATTTTTCCAATGTGGAAAGTGTCAAATTTGTTCAACAACAAAATTAATGGCATATTTGCTACGTGAGGTTTACTTGATCCAAAATAAGTTTAGTAATGCTTAAGTGACATTTTAAAAAAAAACTTTATTTTACTCGGCAAGTCAGTTAAGAACATTAAGAACAATTTCTCATTTTCAATGACGACCTAGGAACAATGGGTTAACTACCTAGTTCAGGGGCAGAACGACAGATTTTTACCTTGCCAGTTAAATCGTGCAACCTTTCGGTTACTAGTCCAACGCTCTAACCACTAGACTATCCTACAGCTCCGGCAACTTTGATAAAAACACTAAAGGAGTTGTCTCCAGATCGCTATGCATATTCATGCAAGTCGCTTTGCATCCCTCTCCATTGAATACAAGCGGTTGACGTCAACAACCCTCATAGAATATAAACAATAGATTACAATAATAAGATGGATCCACCAATCCAAAGAAAGGATAGGCGGGAGCTAGACAACGCGCCGTTCCGCTTTGTGGACAACTCCCCTTGTTTGGGCGGAGAGACATCTTGTCAGTATATCCATAATCTTTAGTGTAGCCAACCCAACTCACATGGCACTATTGGGGGGCACGGTGTGTACTAAAACATCACTACATGAAAACCTCTACATGCCGTACCCCACAGTCTGCGGTCAGCAGATAGACCCTTCTCAAATATATATATTAAGTCACTTTTTGGAAACGGAACGGATAAAACAAGGGGTAGCTTGTTATCTACGTCGTCTGATTCTAGACATATCAGTCATCATCCTATTGCCCCTCCGTTGAAGAGGTATTGACGAGCCAACTCCGAATATCCAAAGTTAAAAACACATTTAAGGCGGTACTTACTGGTGTTAATCAGATCTCCCATCTCATCCTCTTCATCTTTCAATGTGACAGTAATCTCCCCTTCCTTCTTCACTCCAAAAACTACGTCTTCCTCTTCTTTCACTCTGAACTCATCTTCCTCTTCTTTCACTGAAACGTCCTTCTCTTCTTCTTTCACTGTAACAGCCTCACCCTCTACTTCTTGTTTAACTGTGACATCCTCCTCTTCCTTCTCCTCTTTCACGACAATGTTCAGCCCCAGAGCTTCTTCCTCCGTCCAGCAGACCTCCTCTTCTTTAACAGGAGGGGAGTAAGTTTAGGGAGCTCATGTTCGGGGATGTTAACTAGCTAGCTATCATTAGCGACTAGGCTAGTGCTAACTTAACCAGCCAGCTACTTTTGCTGACTAATACAAAATAACGTAATATTAAATTAAATAGCTTAACAAGTAGATACGACAGAAGTGTGTCTAAAACACAGTAGCTAATATAGACCGAAATCGTATAAATAGCTTGAATCTTTCGGCTATGTTGGCTAGCAAGCTACCGAGGTGGTTGACCAGCTGTTTCTGAAGAACCGTCCACTAGATTGTACGTCATGCTGGCAGCATCGCCTGAAAGACACACATCGCCGTCTGCTGACTGGAGGGGAAACGCAGTTAAGGATCATATTTTATTTTCAGACAAATATTATTTTAAATGGATTTAATTAAATAATAATAATATATTGAGACATACAAAGACCTGAATGTGTTGATTGATTAGTGCGAATAAAAAAAGGTTTACTACAGCACATTTAAGGCAGTTTCATTGAGTCATACTAAATCTAAGTAAGTAGGTAGCTACTGTAGGTCTATACTGCTCCTACAAGGCGTAACAATACATTTTGTAGATGTATATAATGAACAGACTAGGTCTATACTGCTCCTACATGGTATAGCAATACCTGTGGTATAGCAATGTACACTATCTTACAAAAGTTTGGGGTCACTTAGAAATGTCCTTGCTCAAAAATTAAATTTTTGGTCCATTAAAATAACATCAAATTGATCAGAAATACAGTGTAGACATTGTTAACGTTGTAAGTTACTTTTGTAGCTGGAAACACCTGATTTATTATGAAAGGCATACAGAGGCCCATTATCAGCAACCATTACTCCTGTGTTCCAATGGGACGTTGTGTTAGCTAATCCAAAAAAATCATTTTAAAAGGCTAATTGATCATTAGAAAACCCCTTTGTAATTGTTAGCACAGCTGAAAACTGTTGTGCTGATTTAACAAAAGCTTTTGTAAACAGTGTGTGGTCCTTCTTGTTCTTTAACAAAGCTTTTGTAAACAGTGTTGTTGCACAACAATCAGGCAGTAGAACAACAATAATCATCACCCTCTTCACCAATCTTCCCTCCCCTTAACATTGAGTTTGATTCAGATCCTGCCAGTGTACCAGGTGGACATTAGGTTTGATTCAGACCCTGCCAGCATGGCCAGAAATGTATTCCAACGTCAGTAACTTATAACCACAGAACCACCACAGACCTTTCATGCATGACTAAAAACACCTAAGTTTTAGATTTACTGCCATGGTCTAGTATATCACTGCCTAAGACACCATTCACAATGCTGGTTGAGGTATGAGTAAAATATGAAATATTATTTCCTAATTGTGAAAAATTCCCTACTCCTTTAAAAAAATATTACAAATCATTTCAGACTCAAATGTGTAATTTTAAATATCTCAATTCAATCCAGCTGGGCCTTTTTAACACAGACAGTTGTTCCTGCTGTAGATGTTATGCCTTTGTACAGATCTAGGATCAGTTCTCCTCCACAATGCATACACAGAACCAGTCAATTGTTTGGACACACCTACAAATTCAATGTTTTTTCTTTATTTTAACTATTGTCTACATTGTAGAATAATAGTGAAGACATCAAAACTATAAAATAACTAATATGGAATCATGTAGTATCCAAAAAAAGTGTTAAACAAATCAAAATATATTCTATATTTTAATGTTTTATATTCTTCAAGTCTATCATTTTTAAAGGCTAATTGATCATTAGAAAACCCTTTTGCAATTATGTTAGCACAGCTGAAAACTGTTGTTCTGATTAAAGAAGCAATAAAACTATTCTTCTTTAAACTACTTGAGTATCTGGAGCATCAGCATTTGTGGGTTCAATTACAGGCTCAAAATGGCCAGACACAAATAACTTTCTTTTGAAATTCGTTAGTCTATTGTTTTTCTGAGAAATTAAGGCTATTCCATGCGAGATATTGCCAAGAAACTGAAGATCTCGTACAATAATGTGTAATACTCCCTTCACAGAACAGCGCAAAATGGCACTAACCAGAATAGAAGGAGGCCCCAGTGCACAACTGAGCAAGAGGACAAGTACATTAGTGTCTAATTTGAGAAACAGGCGCCTCACAAGTTTTCAACTGGAAGCTTTATCAAATAGTACCCGCAAAACACCAGTCTCAACGTCAACAGTGAATAGGCGACTCCGGGATGTTGGCATTCTAGGCAGAGTTGCAAAGAAACATCCATATATCAGACTGTTTTAAAGAAAATAAAAGATTAAGATGGGCAAAATAACACAGACATTGGGCAGAGGAAGATTGGAAAAAAGTGTTATGGACAGATTAATCTAAGTTTGAGGTGTTCAGATCACGAACAAGAACATTCGTGAGATGCAGAAAAAATGAAAAGATGATGGAGGAGTGGTTGATGCCGTCTGTCAAGCATGGTGGAGACAATGTGATGGTCTGGGGTGCTTTGGTGGTGGTAAAGTGGGAGATTTGTACAGGGTAAAAGGGATCTTGAAGAAGGAAGACTATCACTCCATTTTGCAACGTAATGCCATACCCTGTGCACGGTGCTTAATTGGAGCCAATTTCCTCCTACAACAGGACAATGACCCAAAGGACAGCTCCAAACTATGCAATAACTATTTAGGGAAGAAGCAGTCAGCTGGTATTCTGTCTATAATGGAGTGGTCAGCACGGTCACCGGCCCTCAACCCTATTGAGCTGTTGTGGCAGCATCTTGACCGTATGATACGTAAGAAGTGCCCATCAAGCCAATCCAATTTGTGGGAGGTGCTTCAGGATGCATGGGGTGAAATCTCTTTAGATTACCTCAACAAATTGACAACTAGAATGCCAAAGGTCTGCAAGGCTGTAATTGCTGCAAATGGAGGATTCTTTGACGAAAGCAAAGTTTGAAGGACACAATTATTATTCCAATTCTAAATCAACCTTGTCAACGCCTTGACTATATTTCCTATTCGTTTTGCATAAAATCCATGCTGCATTGTAGGTAAATGGTGACTTGCTGACTGATTTATAAATAATAATTAGTAGTTATTTATGATGCAAGGTGATGTGTAGATCAGTCAGTTAGCAGTCGCCTGCAGTGTCGAACAAGCCCAATATCAAATCAATCAGGTGGTTGTTTGATGAAATGAAGCTTCAGACGTCATTGATCACGTGCTGCCTATAAAGTGATACAGGCTTCAGGAACACTGCGTTGAAGTTTACTGCTTAGCGATTTTGACGCATGCCTCGTAACTACGGTATCAAACGTAACATCCATATCGAACAAGTTGACAAAACAAAAAGGAGCAAGCACGTATGATTTTCTCTTTCGTTTTGTGCCCACAGCAAGAAGGCACCAGAGCCTACCATGCTAACGGGTTCCCACTAGATAACACAACCACACAGTGCATGGAAAGCATAAGGCGTGGCTAATATTTGAAAGCTTGAGCAAGATACCGAGCAAGCATACAAACTCTGTAGATCCTCCATTTGACGTTGAGATAAAGTGCATTAGTAGTTTAGAAGATATCCGGAAATAAGTGAATCAATATGTAATGACGCAAAAACATAACAGTTTGTGCTTATAGGAAACCAGATCGTGACTACAACTCAGTTACTAAGTCTAACCACAGTGTTGTTACACTGGTGAGTAAAAACTCATGCTTCCTACACTTTTACTTTTTGACTGAAAATTAAATATACACTTTACTCAACTGCGTTACCCACTCCAGTCAGCAGATGTGCGACTTTAAGGCAATGCTGTTAGTGTGACGTATAATCGAGTGGACGGAACGCTTCTTTCAACAGCAGCAACAGTTAGTCAGACACCTCGGTAGCTTGCTAGACACTCTCCTCCTAAAGAACAGGAGGATATCACAGAGAATGAGGCCGTTACTGTGAAAGAAGAGGAAGATGCGTTCAGAGTGAAAGAGGAGGAGGATGTTACAGTAAAAGGAGAGGAGGATGCAGTTTATGGAGAGAAAGAGGAGGAGGGGGAGATGACTGTTTCCCAAACGCATCTTAAGGCATCCAATGGTTCTAACAGTGAACTTAACCGTAAAATGGTTTTGAAAAACCGTTCCCGGATTAACACTAGTAAGTACTGTCTTAAATATAGAGGCACAAACTCTGCAGTTGTTGAACAATTTTTTGGTGTTAAAGCGGAAATCTGCAATTGTTACATCCATATTGTGACTTTTAAATTATTTATATATAGTCATTGATTCTTGAAGAAAATAACACATGCCTCATGAGCGTAATTCAACTGTTGTACCCCATCAGAACCCAAAATAAGCTTTTTTTTTACTCCAATGTTTAGAAACAATATAAATCAACACTATAGCCTCAACATGGTTAAAACTATAATGTTGATATCATGGATGGTCAGTCCTTGCATCCATAGGTCGGTCTGTCTGTAGTTACATTTCTCCAACCCCATCATCATCTTATTACCAAAACAGTGGTGGAATTACAGCTCTGATATTGTTTCAACTGCAGATTGCTGGGTTGTGTGTGTTTTTTAAACCGCAACAAAATGGCTGCCCAGAGGCTTGGTTTGGTAAACAGCTGAGTTCACTACACTATGAATACAAGGACTCGGCGTCCATGAGGTCAAAATAATCGTTTTAAACAGATTTTGATGCTATATCGTATATTCGATAATTGCCAGTGAAGATTTCCTGTGGGGGCAAATTATTAGAGCTGTTGATAAGTCATTGTATAATATTCAGCCAATTTTATTTCATGCCATTACATTAAAGGTAAGACATACCTATATTCAATTACATTCATGAATTGGTTTAAACCCTTCTCAAAGTTGGTGCCTTGATGGATTTGTAAAAAATGGTTTGTCATAACACTTATTCATATATATAAATGTAACCTTTATTTAACTAGGCAAGTCAGTTAAGAACAAATTTTATTTACAATGACTGCCTACCCCGGACGACGTGTGCCGCCCTATGGGACCCCCAATCATGGCCGGTTGTGATACAGACTGGATTTGAACCAGGGTGTCTGTAGTGAAGCCTCAAGCACTAAGATGTTGTCCGCTGCGCCACTCGGGAGCACCAAAATCATGTTCTAGTGCTGTCCCCAACTAAAATACATCTTGGTCAACCAAGAGTCATATTTTCTTTCTACCAATCGCCGCATGTGTTTTCATAAAATCTAAATGTACTGAACTTGTTTGATTAAATAAATAAGACACAAAAATGACTAGAGGGAGCCAGTCATCAATATAACCTGACTAGAGGGAGCCAGTCATCAATATGACCTGACTAGAGGGAGCCAGTCATCAATATGACCTGACTAGAGGGAGCCAGTCATCAATATGACCTGACTAGAGGGAGCATCAATATAACCTGACTAGAGGGAGCCAGTCATCAATATGACCTGACTAGAAGAACCTCCCCCCTCCGCTGCTGGACTAAATTCTGCCGTTCTGCTCCTGAAGAATTCAGTAATAGACTAATAGACTACAGATAGACTAATAGACTAGTAATAGACTGCAGTAGCAGTCGGCAACCTTTTCTATTTGGAGTGCCAAACTATCTGACCATTTCTACCAATCTGGGTGCCAGTTATGATTTTCATATGCACATTTTCGTGGAACAGTTTCATTTAATTTATAAAAGTATCTCAAAATTATTGTCTGTGATTAATCTACATTATATCTACATTAAAATTATACAAATCTAAAAGTAACTTTTATTGCCATTGCCAACTATGTAAAAATAATAGCCTACATAAAGCCAACAACTAAAAACATTGCATTCTGCAGGTAGGAAATATCCTGATAAAAATAAATATCCTAGAAATCACATTGGCTGCACATGGCCTGTCTACAACAAACTTGAAACATTGTATCAACTGGCCTCCAAAACTTGCAACATTGTATAAAATATTCTAGGCCCTCAGTTTCCTGCTCCAGTGAGTTCAGGACACACAGCTGTCGACTATTTGTGCAAAGGATAAGAAGTAATCATTGATTTTATGACATTTCCACTGGATCAGAGCATTACATTTTTCCCTTTCATCCCGAGTGGTTATCGAAAGGGTGAGAGCTGGAAATGTTTTACGAAAATACTTTGAGGAACTATTGTCATTCGCAATTGATTTTGATTAGACTTTGTTTACTTGCTGTTTGAGGTGAAGAAAATGTTTATTTAAGAAGCTCCACAACTCATTAGTGGTGGTGCGTTAAGACAATCAGAAATACTATCAGACATCCCCAAATAGGCCCATTTTATAGGCCTACATTTGCACGCAGGCCAGGTAGACTAGTCCTCTATATGCGTAATCAGGTGTGCATCCTTACTCAACATTGACAGGAATAATAAGGGTTTAGTATCCTGTTTCCCTCTTCCTGTCGAACCAGAAGATGTAAGGATTGGAGACAATGAGTGTCCAAAGTGGGGTATATATACTTGTGATGGTGAGAACATGTTTTTGTCTGAATTACAGCTGTAACGACCCTTTGGGAATATTTAAATTTGGTTAAGCTTCTCTAGTGTACATTAGTTATTTACTCTGAAAAATTAGAACCTAACACTATAATTACTGTTCCCTGAAGGAGGGAAATTAGGTAAAACATCTGTTTGGCCCCACCCCTTCCTGGGTCGGTGAAGTGCGGTATTACATTTAAGGAATAAATCTATGCCTCACGCTCATCACCAGTAGAAGGCGGGGCTTCCAGCGAGGTGTGAATTTAATAGTATGTTGTACCTAGTTTCCCTCCTTCAGGGAACGGAAGTTATAGTCATAACCGTACGCTTGTAAACTTAAATACGGGATCTTGCTGTCTGACAGTTTTTTTGTATTCTGAAATGCACTCAACCTACGTATCATTTAGTGGCTCTTTATGTTGTGCTGGAAAAACAGTTTTGGTGGGTGGGCACAGAAATACTAAGTAATTTCAGAGTTAGCTAAATCCAATGTTTTTTAACTGAGTCATCTTGAAATCCAAGATGGTGTTGCAGTAAGACGTGTGTGTTGTTGTAAATGTTATGTTTTTTTGTCTTTGAAATATACTGCAATATATTTCAATCTCTTTCCATTTTTAAATTAAATCTACCTTCCGGCAACCCGCCTCACCCAATGTGATACGAATCTGCAATTTTTTTGTCCTTATAGCTAGAACCTCCATCAGAACCTAGCCATCAGAAGCGAAACAATTACATACTAGCTATTTAGTCATTGTTAGCCACTGCTAGCAGCCTTTACCTTTTTAGCTCAGACACCAGCCGGCTTTTGGCCTGGATCGGACTGTTTTTTTCCACTACATCACCATATTCCTGCCTTAAGCTCTGGACCATTACATCAGATAATCGCAGCTAGCTAGCTGCTACGGAGTGGCCCAGCCCCGAAGCTAGCCTTGAGCTAGGCCCATCTCCCGGCCTGCTCAGTAGACCCTATGATCACTCGGCTAACACAGCTGTTGCATCCCAGACACTTCACTAAGACGACTAGAAGCCATTACATCACCGGATTCCTGCCGTAAGCTCTGGACCTTTGCACCGGAGTGGCTATAGTGGCTAATGCCCTTGTCCCGAAGCTAGCACCAGTTAGCAAACAAAATTAGTCCAGCCACAATACCAATATTTCCAATTGGCCTGGACCCTTTGTAAACAAGGAGCCCCCCGATCCATCACGACTGTTCTGCCGTCATAATTCCGTCTGTAATTCCGTCCTTTGCAGGACGTCGGTGACACCCTTGTCCCGAAGCTAGCACCAGTTAGTCTCAAGCCAGGTGCATCTCCCGGCTAGCGTAGTAACGACTACCTAACGGCTTCCCTGTTTCATACAATTGAAGTCTAAAGTTTACATACAGTTAGGTTGGAGTCATTAAAACTCGTTCTTCAACCACTCCACAAATGTCTTGTTAACAAACTAGTTTTGGCATGTCGGTTAGGACATCTACTTGGTGCATGACACAAGTAATTTGTATTTCATTAACCTTTGACTATTGGATGTTCTTATAGGCACTTTAGTATTGCCAGTGTAACAGTATAGTTTCCGCCCCTCTCCTCGCTCCTCCCTGGGCTCGAACCAGCAACACAACGACAACAGCCATCATCGAAGCAGCGTTACCCATGCAGCGCAAGGGGAACAACTACTTGAAGGCTCAGAGCGAGTGGCGTTTGAAACTCTATAAGCGCGCGCTAACTAGCTAGCCATTTCACTTCGGTTACACCAGCCTCATCTCGGGAGTTGATAGGCTTGAAGTCATAAACAGCGCAATGCTTGACGCACAACGAAGAGCTGCTGGCAAAACTCACAAAAGTGCTGTTTGAATGAATGTTTACGCGCCTGCTTCTGCCTACCACCGCTCAGTCAGATACTTAGATACTTGTATGCTTGTATGCTCAGTCAGATTATATGCAACGCAGGACACGCTAGACAATATCTAGTAATATCATCAACCATGTGTAGTTAACTAGTGATTATGATTGATTGTTTTTAAAAGATAAGTTTAATGCTAGCTAGCAACTTACCTTGGCTTACTGCATTCGCGTAACAGGCAGTCTCCTTGTGGAGTGCAACGAGAGAGGCAGGTCGTTATTGCGTTGGACGAGTTAACTGTAAGGTTGCAAGATTGGATCCCCCGAGCTGACAAGGCGAAAATCTGTTGTTCTGCCCCTGAACAAGGCAGTTAACCCATCGTTCCTAGGTCATTGAAAATAAGAATGTGTTTTTAACCTCTCTAGGGTAGGGTGCAGCATTCGGAATTTTGGCTGAAAAGCATGCCCAAATTCAACGGCTTGCTACTCGGTGCACATAAGTTATGGTATGCGTATAACTGGTAATTTGGATAGAAAACACTCCAAAGTTTAAAAAACTGTTAAAATAGTGTCTGTGAGTATAACAGAACTGATTTAGCAGGCGAAAACCCGAGAAAAATCCATTCAGGAAGTAGTTTTTTTTTGTTGGTTTTGTAGTTTTCTATTCAATGCCATTACAGTATCCATTGACTTCAGACTCAATTTGCAGTTCCTATACCTTCCACTAGATGTCAACAATCTTTAGAAATCGTTTCAGGCTTGTATTCTTATAGACCAGTCTGAACGAGTGGACCCTAACTTGTTTACCTTTTATATTGACAACGTTATTGTCCGGTTGAAATATTATAGATCATTTAGGCTAAAAAAACTGAATAGGCAAAAAAATTTAATATAAACATCGTTTGACATGTTTCTATGAACTTTACGGATACAATTTGGATTTTTTTTGGTCTGATTGTTTTGACTGAGCCTGTGGATTACTGAAGAAAACATGCTAACAAAACGGAGGTTTTTGGATATAAAGAGACTACATCGAACAAAATAAACATTTATTAAGTAAATTAATGTCTTCTGATTGCCACCGTATGAAGATCATCAAAGGTAAGGGATTAATTTTATCTCTATTTCTGAGTTTTGTAACGCTTCTGCTTGGCTGGTTACTGTTTGTAATAATTTGTCAACTGGGCTATGTTCTGGGCTAGGTATGTTCTGGGCTAGGTATGCTTTCGCCGAAAAGCATTTTTATAAATATGACACTGTGGTTGGTTTAACAAGAAGTTAATTTTTAAACCTATGTAAAATATGTCTTGTTTTCTGAATTTTTATAATGAGCATTTCTGTAACTGAATTTGGCGCTCTGCAACCTCACTGGATGTTGGCCAGATGAAAGGTTAACTGACTTGCATAGTTAAATAAAGGTATAATATTTTTTTATTTTTTATATATATATATATATATATATATATATATATATATATATATATATATATATATATATATATATATATATATATTTTAAAATCGGCACTTCGGCGCCCAAAAATAAAGATTTCCGATTGTTATGAAAACTTGATATTGGCCCTAATTAATCGGCCATTCCGATTAATCGGTCGACCTCTAGTATCTATATCCACAGTAAAACGAGTCCTATATCGACATAACCTGAAAGGCCGCTCAGCAAGGAAGAAGCCACTGTTACAAAACCGCCATAAAAAGCCAGACTACGGTTTGCAACTTGTACTTTTTGGAAAACTGTCCTCTAGTCTGATGAAACACAAATAGAACTGTTTGGCCATAATGACCATCATTATGTTTGGAGGAGAAAGGGGGAGGCTTGCAAGCCAAAGAACACCATCCCAACAGTGATGCACGGGGGTTGGGGTATCATGTTGTGGGGTGCTTTGCTTCAGGAGGGACTGGTGCCCTTATCAAAAAAGTTGGCATCACGAGGAAGGAAAATGACGTGGATATATTGAAGCAACATCTCAAGACATCAGTCAGGAATTTAAAGCTTGGTCACAAATGGGTCTTCAAAATGGACAGTGACCCCAAGCATACTTCCAAAGCTGTGGCAAAATGGCTTAAGGACAACAATGTCAATGTATTGGAGTGGCCATCACAAAGCCCTGACCTCAATCCTATAGAAAATTTGTGGGCAGAACTGAAAAAGTGTGTGAGAACAAGGCCTACAAACCTGACTCCGTTACACCAGCTCTGTCAGGAGGAATGGGGCAAAATTCACCCAATTTATTGTGGGAAGCTTGTGGAAGGCTACCCAAAACGTTTTGACCCAAGTTAAACAATTTAAAGGCAATGCTACCAAATACTAATTGAGTGTATGTAAACTTCTGACCCACTGGGAATGTGATGAAAGAAATAAAATCTGAAATAAATCATTCTCTTTACTATCATTCTGACATTTCACATTCTTAAAATAACATGGTGTTCCTAACTGACCTAAGACAGGGAATTTTTATTCTGATTAAATGTCAGGAATTGTGAAAAACTGAGGTTAAATATATTTGGCTCAGGTGTATGTAAACTTCCAACTTCAACTGTATATTGCTGTTCACTGGACCCTATGAACACTTGGCTACATAGCTGATGCCTGATGGACTGTTCATTAATCGCTGTACTCCATTTTGTTTATCTGTTGGCCACAGCCTCGAACTCAGGTCCTGTGTGTAGTTAACTGACCCCCTCTGCCCATTCATCGCCATTTTACCTGTTGTTGTCTTAGCTGATTAACTGTTGTCTTACCAATTGTTGTCTTAGCTAGCTTTCCCAATCAACACCCGTGATTGCTTTATGCCTCGCTTTATGGCTCTCTCTAATGTCAATATGGCTTGTATACTGTTGTTTACTGTTGTTTAGGGTAGTTATCTTTGCGGAGCCCCTAGTCCCACTCAACATGCCTCAAATAACTCTTTTGTCCCACCTCCCACACATGCGGTGACCTCACCTAGCATAACTAGTGCTACCAGTGATGCAGCCTCTCTTATTGTCACTCAATGCCTATGTTTACCTCCACTGTACCCTCACCCTACCATACCCTTGTCTGTACATTATGCCTTGAATCTATCCTACCACGCCCAGAAATCTGCTTCTTTTCTTCTCTGTTCCCAATGCACTAGACGACCAGTTCTGATAGCCTTTAGCCGTACCCTCATCCTACTCCTCTGTTCCTCGGGTGATGTAGAGGTTCGGTCATACTTTCCAGGATCATGCCTAAACAATTCGAGCTTATAATTTAAAAAAAGAATCACCAGAAATAAGACTCTCACTGGTGCCGCCTGTTAAAGACCCCCTCAGCTCTCAGCTGTGCCTGGACACCATATGTGTATCTTCAGAGTTTGTTCTGTTAGGGGACCTAAACTGGGATATGCTTAACCCCCTGGCCGTCCTACAGTCCAAGCTAGATGCCCTCCAATCTCACACAAATGATCAAGGAACCCACCAAGTTCAACCCTAAATCCGTAAACATATGCACCCTCATATATATTATCCTGACCAACTTGCCCTCCAAATACAACTCTGCTGTTTTCAATCAGGATCTCAGCGATCACTGCCTCATTGCCTGCATCCGTTATGGGTTCGCGGTCAAACGACCACCCCTCATCACTGTCAAACGCTTCTGCGAGCAGGCCTTTCTAATCGACCTGGCCCAGGTATCCTGGAAGGATATTGACCTCAGCCCATCAGTAGAGGATGCCTGGTTGTACTTTAAAAGTAAGTTCCTCACCATCTTAAATAAGCATGCCCTTTCAAAAAATGTAGAACTAAGAACAGATATATCCCTTGGTTCACTCCAGACCTGACTGCCCTCGACCAGCACAAAAACATCCTGTGGCGTACTGCACTAGCATCGAATAGTCCCCGCGATATACAATTTTTCAGGGAAGTCGGCAACTAATACACAAAGTCAGCGAGGAAAGCAAAGGCTAGCTCTTTCAAACAGAAATTTGCATCCTGTAGCTCTAACTCCAAAAAGTTCTGGGACACTAAAGTCCATGGAGTATAAGAACACCTCATCCCAGCTGCCCACTGCACTGAGGCTAGGAAACACTGTCACCACCGATAAATCCACAATAATCGAGATTTTCAATTAGCTTTTCTCTACGGCTGGCCATGCTTTCTTCCTGGCTACCCCAACCCTGGCCAACAGCTCCGCACAAGCCGCAGCTACTTGCCCAAGCCTCCCCAGCTTCCCCTTCACCCAAATCCAGATAGCTGATGTTCTGAAAGAGCTGTAAAACCTGGACCTGTACAAATCAGCTGGGCTAGACAATGTGGACCCTCTCTTTCTAAAATTATCCGCCACCATTGTTGCAACCCCTATTACTAGTCTGTTCAACCTCTCTTTCATATCTTCCGAGATTCCTAAAGATTGGAAAGCTTCCCCCTCTTCAAAGGGGGTGACACTCTAGACCAAAACTGCCTTGCGAAAGTATTCGGCCCCCTTGAACTTTGCGACCTTTTGCCACAAAAGGTCGCAAAGTTCAAGGGGGCCGAATACTTTCGCAAGGCACTGTACCTATCTCATCCCCATACTGTATTTATTTATCTTGCTCCTTTGCACCCCAGTATCTCTACTTGCACATCAATCTTATGCACATCTACCATTCCAGTGTTTAATTGCTATATTGTAATTACTTCATTGCCTTAACTCCCTTATCTTACCTCATTTGCACTCACTGACTTTTTGTTATCTTTTGTTTTCTATTATTGACTATGTTTTGTTTATTTAATGTTGTTGTATGTGTCGAATTGCTATGGTTTATCTTGGCCAGGTTGCAGGTGCAAATGAGAGCTTGTTCTCAACTGGCCTACCTGGTTAAATAAAGGTGGAATAAAAATAAAATAAGAAATCCATACAATGACCAATAAGCATACTATATACTCAATTTACATCGCAAATAGTACGGTTAGTATTCGAACACAGCTCAGGTCTCCGGGCTGCCATTTTGCTTCTGTTTAAATCCTAGGATTTAAAAAAGCCACACATCAATCAACCACTCTGCAGTTCAAACAATAATAAAGCTGTAATTCCACCACTGTTTTGGTAATAAGATGATGGATGGGGCTGGAGAAATGTAACTAGACAGACAGACAGACCTATGGATGCAACTAACATTATGTAGCTAGCTGACATACTGGTACACATGGCTATAAAGATATGCTATGCGGTTTGTAAGGATAGTGTAGCTATAGTATAACTTATTTGAAAAGTCATTACATTGCTCAACATTTTCTTAACATTAGGCATAATTATTTAAAGCAGTTCATTTGTATCCACTCTCTCGTCGAACTTCAGCTGCATATTTTCCGCCATTTTCTTCAAATCTGAAAATAGTTGAAGCCACGCCCATTTCCCGAAGAAATGCATTTTGGGCCCTAAAAACACCAAAATAGTGTCCTCTGCATGTATACTTCGTATTTTGGCGAATGTAGTATGACATCTGGAAACTTTTGGCAAACTAACTATATCCATACTTTGACCAATAAGCATCACAAATAGTATGGTTAGAATGAGTATTCTAACACAGCTCAGGTCTCTGGGCAGCCATTTTGTTTCTGTTAAAAAACTAGGTTGTCCCTTTAAAAAAAGCCACACAACAATCAATCAACCAATCTGCAGTTCAAACAATAACAAAGCTGTAATTTCACCACTGTTTTGCTAATAAGATGATAGATGGGGCTGGAGAAATGTAACTACTCTCAAATTCATAGACAGACCTATGGATGCAAGGACTGACCATCCATGATATCAACATTATAGTTTTAACCATGTTGAGGCTATACAGTGTTGATCTACATTGTTTCTAAACATTGCAGTAAAAAAAGCTTATTTGGGGTTCTGATGGGGTACAACAGTTGAACTAAGCTCATGAGGCATGTGTTATATTCTTCAAGAATCAATGGCTATAAATAAATAATTTAAAAGTCACAATATGGATGTAGCAATTGCAGATTTCCGCTTTAACATCACACATCAGTTCAACAACTGCAAAGTTTGAGCCTCTGTATTTAAGACAGTACTTACTAGTGTTAATCATGGAACGGTTTCTCAAAACCATCTTATGGCTAAGTTCACCGTTAGAACCATTGGATGTCTTAAGATGCCCTTTGGAAACCGGGCCCAGATATTCAGTTCCCTCCTCCATTTTCGATGTGACAGTCTCCCTCTCTTCCACTACATAAACTGAATCCTCTTCTTTTACTGTAACATCCTCCTCTTTCACTCTGAACGCATCTTTATCTTCTTTCACTGAAACGTCTTTCTCTTTTTCTTTCACTGTAACAGCCTCACCCTCTACTTGTTTTTGTATTGTAACATCCTTCTCTTCCTCCTCCTCTTTCACTTCTTTAACAGGAGAGTAGCTTAGTGACCTCATGGTCGGGGATGTTAGCTAGCTTGGCTAGTGCTAACTTAACCAGGCAGCTATTTGACCAAAAACAACAAAGTAAACATGAAATTAAATCGGATAATTAACTAGACAACAGAAGTGGGTTTAAAACACAGTGGCTAATAAACACGAAAGCGTCTAAAGAGCTTTATTGGTTTGGCTATTTTGTCTAGCAAGCTACCGAGGTGTCTGACTAACTGTTGCTGCTGTTGAAAGAAGCGTTCCGTCCACTAGATTATACGTCACACCAGCAGCATTGCCTTAAAGTCGCAGACCGCCATCTGCTGACTGGAGTGGGTAACGCAGTTGAGTATAATGTATATTCAATTTTCAGACAAAAAGTTAAAGGGTAGGAATCAGAGACGACGCGAGTCCTAAAATATTCATTAGCCCGCCCTAAATAAATCAATATCAGTCAAAATATTTTATCTGTAATTAATTTTTTTCGTCAACCGTTCCATCGCATCTTAAACTTCTTACCGGGCCAGCACTAGGACCGGGAGAGGCTGCTGTTGTTGCACTAGTGACTTTTAGACTTTCTTCAGCAAAGATGACTGACAGAAATACGAGGAGAGGGGGGTACACCTACACAGAACTGAACTGGATCAAAGATGGCGGACAGAAATACTAGGAGAGAGGGGTGCCCCTCCCTACACAGAACCTAACTGGATCAAAGATGGCGGACAGAAATACTAGGATGGAAGCAAATGTATGGGATTGTGACGTCATAACGAATCATGCAAAAACATGTACAGTTGACAAAAATGTTAGTTAATGTAGAGACAAACTATACTGCATTTTTTAAATCATTTAATCATAAAGTTAATAAGCTATAAGCTAACATTAGCCAGCTAGCTTTATGGGTGTTGTGACATGAGTATGAAATTGTCATTCTGGTTGTTTTAGGGACTCCTGAAACAACCAGCAAACCAGGCGGTTGTTTTGTGAAACAGTGGATCTATAGAATCTACCTAGCTGAAGAATTTACTGCAAATTGAATGTACAATTTTGCTGATATTTGCCTGCAGATAGATGAAATAACGTAGCTATCTATGTTCTTGCTTATTGTGCAATGGATGATTAAAATCCCTGTATGCCTATGGGTGTGTAGCTATCTATCTAGCCGATCTGTGTATGGACCCAAACGTTTGGTACACATATTAGTTCAGAACCAAGATATGAACCTCAGCTATCATAGCCAGTTGTATCAACTTCAAAACAGCCTGAATGACATTAATGAAGCCTATTTGGACTGAGTAGAATATAATATCATGTTGTGCCAAGGATGCAAGTCGTATATACATGAAGTTATTACCATGCATGAGATCCCCACATTGTAGCCTGTAAATTTAATATATTCACTGATCGTGTACTCTAGCTTGGCAAATAAATGTGCAGTTTCGGTATGAATGTCTTTGAGATTATTTTTCAGTCATATCCAATACCAGGAGTATCAAATTCCAGTCTTTGAATGACGCTGTGTCTTCATGTATGTATTACAATTATACACTTCAACAGTGTTTACCAATCTTGGTCCTGGGCCATCATTGGTTACACATTCTAACTAATAGACTGGAAACAGGAGTTAACTAGTTAATTCATATATAGAGAAATATAATGTTAAAAAACAGAACACTACACTTCCTATGCATCATGTAAATACTCTAACACCGGTTCATCTCAACATCTAATGCCCTTCATCTGCATTGATCTGATAAACACAGGATAGGTGGAGTATTTCATCACATTACACTTCATTTCAACCAGTAGAGAATGTGAAACGCTTTATTGAAAAGCTCATTATAAAAATGTTATAAATACAAGTTCAATCTGTACTTCAATGCACAGATGTTGTGCATTATAAAAACAGAGGAAGAAAAAGGAGGTGGCGAGAGAGGTGTAAAAGACAGAAGGGGAAAGAGGTAAGCACATAGGATCAGGGAAAGCAGCACATGATTAATGAATGACAGTGCTACCTAAATATTCTCTCAGTTCATCACAATTACATAATAGTGTCTCTCGTCGGCCCAAAAGGTTATCTTTAAAGCAGGTGAGGTGGCGATGGTAGGACTGGGGGTTGGCATCCTCTCACATCAAAACATATCTGCAGACGAGAAACAGATGGAGAGAGAGAGCATGTTTAAGCCTTGTGTTTTTATATTTTATTCTAACATTGTTAGTCCTCAATCAGGAGGTGAAACGCAAAACTGACCTTGGATCATTAACTCTGGGACTACTGCATCTCTATCTGTATTTCAATGTAAAGCATCTCTTTAATAATACTTCCTGTTGACCTGACCAAGTGACCTCTCACATCTGATCATGCTGTGCCCTCTATGTAGCCTGTTCAGCTGCAGGAGGGGTTCACCGACACAGCTGATATAACCTAGAGGATTTAGGGAGAAGGGGAGAGAGGGATGAAGTGAAGGAGAGTCTGTTATTGAGAAAATAAGGTAGTTAAAGTGACAGTGTTCAACAGGAATCGGTGTGTGGCCTCACCTGGTGTCCACACCACACTAAGTGGCTGCAGAGTAGTTTATGCTGAAAAACATGTAAACACACAAGGACAAACAATATAGCATAGTGTTATGGGATTTTTTTATGAATTATGACTAAATCATGTATACAGAACTATAACTGGCAATAATTCTACCCTGTCTTTCTAGTAGTGTTAAATAATGTTTGTTCATTAGGAAGGGGTTATATAGCATGGAACTAGGAAGTAAGGAATGTATGTGGGGGTAGAAAGAGAGCAGAGAGTAGCAATAACCTGTTTGAACTGACCTGGCTGTAACTCTGGAGAGATAAGATAGGACAGGGAGAGCCCCTCCAGAGCTCTCGTATCTGGGGGAGACTGGAACTGTCAGCTGAGTGGTGATAAACTGTGGTGAGAATCGTGAGAAAATCCCTATGTTGGTGTGTATGTATGTTCATAGGTTAAAATTTTATAAGAGGAATGTTTTTGTGTGTGCACAGCAGAGCTCACGAGTGTAAACGCTACTTACTAAGTAGACTGATCTCTGTCTGTTTCATTTTAATAAGAACCTTACAAATTCTTAGAAACAGACAGAGGATTTAAATTGAATTGGTTAATGAACACAGGAATGAAATTCACTTAACACAAAGTTATAGCAATAATGAAGTGTCTTACTATTCTCCATGGTTGGACCTCTTGCATATTCTTTGAAGGTGGAAGGAGCCACAGTTATACACCTGAACCTGCTTACTGCACAACACAATCCATCAATCAGATTGATACATGAGTGTGTAGGTGTGGGTTATAGGGTGTCTAATTGTTCTAAATTTTTTCAATATTAGTAATTTAAAATAGTCTGTATTGTTTTTTGCACATACATCACACCCTTACCTAAACAGCACCCTCACCTGAGAAGTAGAAATCAAAGGGAGATAAACTGGGAATGGAATAACTGCAGTTGACATAGCTAAGTAAATGGAAGAATACTCTTATTGCAATGTGAATGGCTCTTAAAAGAGACTTTGGTTGTGCATAGTGTAGTCTATGGTGTTGCCAGGGAACAGCACCCTCGTTGAAGAAGTAGGAGGTGAAGATCTCATGCACCCGGATTGCCTCTCTTGCTGCGTTGTTAGACTTCTCCTCTGGCACACGGCGGCGAGCAGCACATCCCCTCCTGGTCCTTATGTCCATCCTCATGAAGTTACGCAGGACACAGGTAGCCTTCACACACCTGAATTCCTCCAGGAGGCAGTCCCAGATGACCATGGTCACCCAACCTTCCAGTGCCCTACCTGGTAACCGTAGGCAATCGTTTTGAAGGAATCTCCAGTTACAAGGTATCTGTAGGAATATGGAAGACAATGTAATTATTAGACTTTTACATCACCAGTTCATTGTGGACTCCTAAAGTATAATCTCCCTGATAACAAATCATGATAACATTGGATTGATAGATGCATGGGCACACATATGTGCATGTGTAGCATGTGACAATAACATGATCATATCAAGGATGGTATCACAAATGAATACAGAAATACCACTTGAACCTTGATGATGAGTTGATCATTTGAATCAGCTGTGCAGTTTGAAGGCAAAAACAAAAATGTGCCCCTCTTGAGTCCCCAGGACTGAGGACCACTGCTGTTCATTGGGACCTCTTCATACTGTATGTAGACTGGCTTTCATAGAGCTCTTTATCTGAGGACAGAAAACCTCACAAGAAACAGACTTCATTGTAGTCAAATTACACCACACTGAATATTATGTTAGTATTATCTCCATCCTCACTTCTAGGGACAGGAACAACACAAAAGTTCCTGCCCTTTCCAGAATAACCTCCTCTCTCACTGGCTGCTATCCTTTCACCCTCCATGGCTGTTAGCTACCTACATTTGGAGTTTGTTTTTTTACAGTGATAAATACAAGATGGCTAATATGAAGCTAGGTTGATGGTGATATTTAATTAACTTAGCTAGCTATCTATCTATACAGAATGTGAAGTTGGTTAGATAGCTCATTTAGCAGCTCATTTGAGTTAGCCTGCACTGTAGCTAGTTAGCTAATAATACAGATTTTTTTTTACATTTTCAAAATGTATTTACTTACTTGAAGAGGTTCTCCCAGCCATGTGGACAACTGGAAACAGGGCAGCAAAGTTTGTCAATAGATAGTTTTAGAGGAAATTGAACTATGAACCCATTTAATAACCAGACCTTCATACAAACTTGCTCTGCTGAATTCTTGAAGGAGTCACAACTGGCGGCCTAAGCGGCATCTAGTCCATCTGCTGACTGGACACAGTTGAGTAAAATGTATATTTTATCTTCAGACAACAAGTTAAATGGTAGGAAGCATGAGTTTTTACTCACCAGTGTAACAACACAGTGTGGCTCTCTTGAATTTTTTCAACATTTTGTTAAAAATCGTGCAACATTTCAACGTCCTGCTACTCATGCCAGGAATATAGTATATGCATATGATTAGTATGTGTGGATAGAAAACACTCTGAAGTTTCTAAAACTGGTTAAATCATGTCTGTGACTATAACAGAACATGAACAGCAGGCAAAATATCAAGAAAAACCTGGTCACAAAAAAAAAAAGTATTCATCCGCCAGTCTCTGAATTGTCTATGGCAAGAGAAAATAGATAGCGGCCAGTTTACAGTTCCTACAGCTTCCACACGATGTCGCCAGTACTGGCAATTGAGTTGGAATTAATCCTTGGTGAAATGAGAAATAGGCACTTCCTGTCATCCAGTACACAGGAGGAAGCTTATGGGAGAGAGACAATGGACCATGATTTCAAGAGTAGCTGCTATTGAATACAGATCGCCCCATGATCAATTTGATCGATTATTAACGTTTACAAATACCTAAAGTTGGGTTACAAAAGTAGTTTGAAGTGTTTTGTCAAAGTTTATAGGCAACTTTTTTAATTAAAAAAAATGACGTTGCGTTTTGGAAAGCATTTTTTTCCTGGATCAGACGGGCTATATAAATGGACATTTTGGGTATACATGGACGGATTTAATCGAAAAAAATACCCAATTGTGATGTTTATGGGACATATAGGAGTGCCAACAAAGAAGCTCGTCAAAGGTAATGAATGTTTTATATTTTATTTCTGCGTTTTGTGTAGCGCCGGCTACGCTAATTCTTTTGTTTACGTCCCCTTCAGGTATTTCGGGGGGTTGCATGCTATCAGATAATAGCTTCTCATGCTTTCGCCGAACAGCATTTGAAAAATCTGTCATGTTGGCTAGATTCACAACGAGTGTAGCTTTAATTCAGTACCCTGCATGTGTGTTTTATCGAGTACTATTAGCATTTGGCGTTGCGCATTTCCATTTCCTGTTGGCCAGGTGAGACGCTAGCGTCTCGCCTGGCTCTAAGAGGAGACTTAGCAATTTAGTTGTAGCCACGATTTGGTTACCTATGAGTACAAACAGTTGTGTTTTTCTTTAAAATTTATAAAATTAAAATTACATTTTAAATGTTTTCTTTCTCAAGTATGACAATTGGGTACTTTTTCAGCTACTGTATTTTTATAATGATCCCTTGCGTCATGCAGCCATTCCTCTGGGTAACCCCGCTGTCTGAAACACTCATCCTGCAATTCCTCTGGGTAACCCCGCTGTCTGTAACACTCATCCAGCCATTCCTCTGGGTAACCCCGCTGTCTGAAACACTCATCCAGCCATTCCTCTGGGTAACCCCGCTGTCTGTAACACTCATCCTGCCATTCCTCTGGGTAACCCCGCTGTCTGTAACACTCATCCAGCCATTCCTCTGGGTAACCGCTGTCTGTAACACTCATCCAGCCATTCCTCTGGGTAACCCCGCTGTCTGAAACACTCATCCAGCCATTCCTCTAGGTAACCCCGCTGTCTGAAACACTCATCCAGCCATTCCTCTGGGTAACCCCGCTGTCTGAAACACTCATCCAGCCATTCCTCTGGGTAACCCCGCTGTCTGAAACACTCATCCTGCCATTCCTCTGGGTAACCCCGCTGTCTGAAACACTCATCCTGCAATTCCTCTGGGTAACCCCGCTGTCTGAAACACTCATCCAGCCATTCCTCTGGGTAACCCCGCTGTCTGAAACACTCATCCAGACAGTCGGCATGTTTTGTCATGGTCACTCTGTGTACTACAAATCCTGTGTATGCGACTGTATTGGCTGATGGGGAGGATCTTTTTTAGGGGTGTAGGGTGGAAGCTGTCTCGGTGTAACAGGGAATTCCTGTCCGTCTGCTTCCTGTATAGGTCTCTGCTGAAGCCACTCCCTCCCTCTTAATGTCCAGAAAACTTGTTTCATGTGCATCAAAGGTGAGGGTGAATTTCATGTGTTCACTGTATTGATGAAGGAGTGTAATCGAGGAAGTTCTTCTGCTGTGCCCTGGAATAGAAGGAACACGTCATCAATGAAACCTTTTTCAGAGCCGGATGAGGTGCCAGAGTGGAGTGTTAGGGCTGTCAATCACATTCTTCTCTAACAACCCCACACACAGATTGGCATAATTAGATGCTTTTTTTTAAAACTACAGTGACCATAATGCACTGCGTGTCTACTTGTCTTGTCTATTTATTTTACAACTGCTACAGTGGGGCAAAAAAGTATATAGTCAGCAACCAATTGTGCAAGTTCTCTCACTTAAAAAGATGAGTGAGGCCTGTAATTTTCATCATAGGTACACTTCAACTATGACAGACAAAATGAGAAAAAAAATCCAGAAAATCACAGTAGGATTTTTAATGAATTTATTTGCAAATTATGGTGGAAAATAAGTTTTTGGTCAATAAAAGTTTATCTCAATACTTTGGGCCAACCCTTTGTTGGCAATGACAGAGGTCAAACGTTTTCTGTAAGTCTTCAAGGTTTTCACACACTGTTGCTGGTATTTTGGCCCATTCCTCCATGCAGATCTCCTCTAGAGCAGTGATGTTTTGGGGCTGTTGCTGAGCAACACAGACTTTCAACTCCCTCCAAAGATTTTCTATGGGGTTGAGATCTGGAGACTGGCTAGGCCACTCCAGGACCTTGAAATGCTTCTTAAGAAGCCACTCCTTCGTTGCCCGGGCGGTGTGTTTGGGATCATTGTCATGCTGAAAGACCCAGCCACGTTTCATCTTCAATGCCCTTGCTGATGGAAGGAGGTTTTCCTTCAAAATCTCACGATACATGGCCCCATTCATTCTTTCCTTTCCTCTTTCCCAAAGCATGATGTTTCCACCCCCATGCTTCACAGTAGGTATGGTGTTCTCTGGATGCAACTCAGCATTCTTTGTCCTCCAAACACGACAAGTTGAGTTTTTACCAAAAAGTTATATTTTGTTTTCATCTGACCATATGACATTCTCCCAATCTTCTTCTGGATCATCCAAATGCTCTCTAGCAAACTTCAGACGAGCCTGGACATGTACTCGCTTAAGCAGGGGGACATGTCTGGCACTGCAGGATTTGAGTCCCTGGCAGCATAGTGTGTTACTGATGGTAGGCTTTGTTACTTTGGTCCCAGGTCTCTGCAGGTCATTCACTAGGTCCCCTCGTGTGGTTCTGGGATTTTTGCTCACCGTTCTTGTGATCATTTTGACCCCACGGGGTGAGATCTTGCGTGGAGCCCCAGATCGAGGGAGATTATCAGTGGTCTTGTATATCTTCCATTTCCTAATAATTGCTCCCACAGTTGATTTCTTCAAACCAAGCTGCTTACCTATTGCAGATTCAGTCTTCACAGCCTGGTGCAGGTCTACAATTTTGTTTCTGGTGTCCTTTGACAGCTCTTTGGTCTTGGCCATAGTGGAGTTTGGAGTGTGACTGTTTTGAGGTTGTGGACAGGTGTCTTTTATACTGATAACAAGTTCAAACAGGTGCCATTAATACAGGTAATGAGTGGAGGACAGAGGAGCCTCTTAAAGAAGAAGTTACAGGTCTGTGAGAGCCAGAAATCTTGCTTGTTTGTAGGTGACCAAATACTTATTTTCCACCATCATTTGCAAATAAATTCATTAAAAATCCTACAATGTGATTTTCTAGATTTTTTTCTCATTTTGTCTGTCATAGTTGAAGTGTACCTATGATGAAAATTACAGGCCTCTCTCATCTTTTTAAGTGGGAGAACTTGCACAATTGGTGGCTGACTAAATACTTTTTTTGCCCCACTGTATGTAAGAGCCAGAAGAATGCATGATGGTCAATGCTATCTGGGATCCTTGGGACATCTCTACCCTAAACCCTAACCCCGACCGTAACCATTTTAAATGTCAACTCCTAGGGACATCCCAAGGATGCATCCCGACCTGAAAATACATGATCTAAGTGATTGATCGTTGGTATTCAGCAGTCATAAAGCCTTATTTACTTTAATGAACTACTAAAATAGTGATTTTGTCAGACAGCATAAACAGCAGCTCTACACTTTGACTGACTGATCCATTCATCCTTCCATCCCTCCTTAGCCTTCCTCTCCTCTGAAGACCGAGTGGGGGTGGAGCTCAGTCAGAGAGCTGTTGAGGGATTGGTTAGGAAGAACACTTCTACAGCCAGAGAGGTGAGAGGTCACACATGGTTTAGATGGGAAATACCTATGTTCCCTTAGCGGTTCATCACATCAGCGAAAAGGGAATATGTTCCATCATCTATGTTAATTTACATTAGTGCAAATTGTCCACTGATATTGGTGTAATTTCTCACCCCTTTTGGCTGTATAAAAGTTCATTTCCCCTCAGGCACACACATTTGTTCTTTGTTATTATCCGAGCCACTGCCTGTTCACCCCACTATCATTCAGAAGGCGAGGTCAGTACAGGTGCATCAAAGCTGGGACCGAGAGACAGAATATGTTTATCAATCTCAAGGCCATCAGACTGTTAAATAGCCATCACTAACGCAGAGAGGCTGCTGCCTACATACACAGACTTGAAATCATTGGCCACTTTAAGGAATGGAACACTGGTCACTTTAATAATGTTTACACATCTGGTATTACTCATCTCATATGTATATACTGTATTATATCCTATTCTACTGTATCTGTCTATGCATTACTCATCTCATATGTATATACTGTATTCTATCCTATTCTACTGTATCTTAGTCTATATTGCTCTGACATCACTCATCCAAATATTTATATATTCTTAATTACATTCCTTTAGATTGTGTGTATTGTTAGAAAGTACTTATATTACTGGACTGTTGGAGCTAGAAACACAAGCATTTTGCTACAACCGCAATAACATCTGCTAAACAAGTGTATGTGACAAATAAAATGTGATTTGATTTATATAGGTCTGGTGTTGGAGATCATTCCACACTCTGTGGATCTCCTGCATGTATTTTCTGATGTTTAATCAGACCACTTGAATGAGAGTATCTCGTCACATTGCTCTCAGCTATATGACTGCTCTCCTGTGTGTGTTCTCTGGTGTGATACCAGGTTGCTTGACTGAGTAAAACTCTTCCCACACTGATTACAGCTATAAGGCTTCTCTCCTGTGTGTGTTCTCTGGTGTCTATCCAGGCTGTTTGACTGAGAAAAACTCCTCCCACATTGCTTACAGCTATATGGCTGCTCTCCTGTGTGTGTTCTCTGGTGTGATACCAGGTTGTTTGACTTAGTAAAACGCTTGCCACATTGATCACAGCTATAAGGTTTCTCTCCTGTGTGTGTTCTCTGGTGTCCTTTAAGGTGTCCTATCCGAGAAAAGTTTTTTCCACATTGCTCACAGCTATAATGGTGCTCTCCTGTGTGTGTTCTCTGGTGTGATAGCAGGTTTCTTGAATTAGTAAAGCTGTTGCCACACTGATCACAGCTATAAGATTTCTCTCCTGTGTGTGTTCTCTGGTGTGATACCAGGCTACTTGACGGAGTAATACTCTTCCCACATTTATTACAGCTATATGATTTCTCTCCTGTGTGTACTCGCTGGTGTATTTTAAGTTCTGATGAAGATTTGCAATGTTTCCCACAGTCAGAGCAGCAGTTCGATTTCTTCCCTGTGGGTCTTTGCTGGTGTTTCTTGAGGAGTTCTGATCTGGAGAGACTTTTCCCTGCCTCGTCAGCATCATGTTGTTGTTGAGGCTCCCCAGAGGATCCACTATAGTCCCGTCTCTCTCCTGTGTGAATGACAAAGTCATTCAGATGGTTAAAGGTCCACAACAGCAGAAATCAGCTGTTTATTTGAGGTAAAAGGTGATGCCCAGAGCGTACCCATGTAGTTGTACAACAATTGACATCGGTTAAATTATTTGACAATTGTCTTAAGACAGTCAAATGAGCAACAATAGTCATATTTAGTCTTGTTTTCACATTAGTAGTAACATCGATGATTGTAGGCTAGAAATAAGTTAGTTGGTGAAACTCTAAGCAGTGTGCCAGATTACTTTTGGTCTCCAATATAAACCCCTTTCTGTGCTTGTTAAAATTGTGGAACGAGGGCAATTTGGTTGGAGAAACTCCTCCATGCTAATGAGGAAACCTCCAGCTGCGTACCCCCTCTTGCTCCAGGGTCAGCGCACTCTCAAGTGTTGTTTTTTGCCATTATTGTTAGCCTGCCACACACACACATTATACAATACATTTATTAAACATAAGTTCGTCACAACCCGGCTGGTGGAAATTGACAGAGGACCAGGGCACAAAAAATAATATAAATCAATAATTTTGCTCTTTATTTAACCATCTTACAAACAAAATCTTCTTTGTTAATTGAAAATTGTGAATAACTCACCACGGGTTAATGAGATGGGTGTGCTTGAAAGGATGCACATAACCCTGCAATTTTGGGTTGTATTGGAGAGTCTCAGTCTTAAATCATTTTCCACACACAGTCTGCCCCTGAACAAGGCAGTTAACCCACTGTTCCTAGGCCGTCATGGAAAATAAGAATTTGTTCTTAACTGACTTGCCTAGTTAAATAAAGGTAAAAAAATAAATAAATAAACATCAAAGCCTTTCTTAAAATCAATACACAAGTATATATTTTTAAACCTGCATATTTAGTTCATATTGCCTGCTAACATTAATTTATTTTAACTAGGAAAATTGTGTCACTTCTCTTGCAACAGAGTCAGGGTATATGCAGCAGTTTGGGCCACCTGGCTCATTGCGAACTGTGTGAAGACTATTTCCTCCTAACAAAGACAGCCAACTTCGCCAAACGGGGGATGATTTAACAAAAAATCGTTTGCGAAAAAAAGCACAATGGTTGCACGACTGTATCTAACCATAAACACCAATGCCTTTCTTAAAATCAAAACACAGAAGTATATATTTTTAAACCTGCATATTTAGCTAAAATAAATCCAGGTTAGCAGGCAATATTAGCCAGATGAAATTGTGTCACTTCTCTTGCGTTCATTGCACGCAGAGTCAGGGTTTATGCAACAGTTTGGGCCACCTGGCTCATTGCGAACTAATTTGCCAGAATTGTACGTAATTATAACATTGAAGGTTGTGCAATGTACAGGAACATTTAGACTTATGGATGCCACCTGTTAGATAAAATACGGAACGATTTCGTATTTCACTGAAAGAATATAAGTTTTGTTTTCGAGATCATAGTTTCCGGATTGGACCATTTTAATGACCTAAGGCTCGCATTTCTGTGTGTTATTATGTTATAATTAAGTCTATGATTTGATAGAGCAGTCTGACTGAGCGATGGTAGGCACCAGCAGGCTCGTAAGCATTCATTCAAACAGCAATTCTGTGCGTTTTGCCATTAGCTGTTTATGACTTCAAGCCTATCAACTCCCGAGATTAGTCTGGTGTAACCAATGTGAAATGGCTAGCTAGTTAGCGGGGTGCGCGCTAATAGCGTTTCAAACGTCACTCGCTCTGAGACTTGGAGTAGTTGTTCCCCTTGCTCTATATGGGTAATGCTGCTTCGAGGGTGGCTGTTGTCGATGTGTTCCTGGTTCAAGCCCAGGTAGGAGCGAGGAGAGGGACAGAAGCTATACCTTTACACTGGCAATACTAAAGTGAAGAGATGAGCTCCTACTTCTTAATCATAGCCTCATTTTTATCCCGCAAATCGAATATAGTTGTGGAGAGTCTCTGTAATCCTAGATTCAGATCATTCAGGCGAGAAAAAACATCACCCAGATGGGCCAGTCGTGTGAGAAACTCGTCATCATGCAAGCGGTCAGACAAGTGAAAATGATGATCACTAAAGAAAACTTTAAGCTCGACTCTCAATTAAAACAAAAAAGGTGTCAATTCTTTGCCCCTTGATAACCAGAGCACTTCTGTATGTTGTAAAAGCGTTACATAGTTGCTGCCCATATCATTGCAAACGTTTTCCAGCAAGAGCCTGTCGGTGGATGCTGCAGTGTACCCAAGTGGCGTCAATTGCTTGCACGCGCATTACCACTCTACTATGTCTCCCTGCGCCATCAGTACAGATACCAATATGAGGAGCAGCTACGTTTGGCTACATACGGACCGGACCGTTAGTGGAATTCACGTGAGAGAGTAACGGTTAATGTGATTGGATGTTAATTATTTGACTAGGCTACCTGTATTTGACATTGTGTTGCTATTTCGCTGAACACTAGATGGTTTGATTTTATTTTTGGCAGTGAAACGAGGCTACTCAGGTGAGAAAAAAACCTCACCCAAATGTATAGCCCTGTTGGAAAATATAAATGAACTGTTTGAAAATGTGAAGAAAATGTATTATTTGTAAATGACAGTATCCATTTGGGTGGTAAGGTGACTCTCGGTTAGAACCATTGAAAAGTGCGAACTCTGAAATGATTTAGGATCTGTGCCCATGAAAACTGTTTTCCCAGCGTAATATAAGGAGACACTAAATGTTACGTAGGTAGAGTGCATTTCAGAGATCTGAAAACAAAAAGCTGTACGAACAGGACAATAACCTAAACCACAAGGCCAAATCTACACTGGAGGAGCTTGCCAAGATGACATTGAATGTTCCCGAATGGCCTAGTTACAGTTTGGACTTAAATCGTCTTGAAAGTCCATGGCAAGACTTGAAAATTGCTTTCTAGCAATGATCAACAACCAACTTGACAGAACATGAAGGATTTTAAAAGAAGAATAAATATTCACATGAAGATCAGTCGCCTATTGGATGACATCACGACTTCCCATCAAGCCAACTCCTTGAAGGCCTTACTAGGACATCACTCACACCTTCTAGTTTGCAGTTGTCTAAAAAAAGAACACTATTTTGCTCAAAACATTTATTTGTTTCCCTTTAGTGTGTTTATACTTTACTGTATTTATATCACTTTATATCACTTTTCAACAGCAAAGTTTTTAAAAAGTCACTGGAGGACGTCATGAACAATTCTGACAGTACAAATCATATTCAAGTGTAGAATGCCCTTTTAAAAATGACACATTAGTTCAACAACAACAAGTTTGTGTCCCTGTTAAAATGGTACTCACTGGTGTTTATCAGATCAATGTCCCTATTTTATAAGATAGTACTCACTGTATTTACTGGTGTTAATCAGTTCTCCAGGGTTCTCTTCTTCATCCTCCTCTAATGTGACAGTAATCTCCCCCTCCTCATCCTTCATTCCTAAAACGTCTTCCTCTTCTTTCACTTCATCCTCCACTCCAAAAACCGAATCTTCCTCTTCTTTCACAGTAACATCCTCCTCCTCTTTCACTCTGAAGGCGTCTTTCTCTTCTTCTTTCACTGTAACAGCCTCACCCTCTACTTGTTTCTGTATTGTAACAGCCTCCTCTTCCTCCTCCTCTTTCATGAGAACTTCTTTCTCCGTCCAGCAGACCTCCTCTTCTTCAGCAGAAGGAGATAAACTTAGTGAGCTCATGGTCGGGGATAATAGCTAGTTAGCATTAGCGACTAGAATAGTGCTAATTTAACCAGCCAGCTAGTTGACTTAGGTAAATATTCAATTAAATGGGGTAGCTAGTTGTTTCCACATAGATATGTTTAAATCATAGTGGCAAATAAACCACGGAATTGTCTAAAGAACTTGAATGTTCCGACTTTGTTGTCTAGCGAGCTACCGAGGTGGCTGCAGCTGTTGAAGAAGCGTTCCGTCCACTAGATTATACATCACACTAGAAACATTGCCTGAAAGACACATATCGCCATCTGCCGTCTGGAGGGAGGAAACACAGTTGAGGGAAAACTTTTCTTCTTCTTCATTGAATTATAATATTATAAAGCAGTTTAGGGAAACGTTTTTTCCCTCTCCATTAAATAAGAATATTATGTCAACACGTACAAAGAGCAACAAGTGTTGTTTGATTAGTTCAGATTTTTGTATGAGAATTTAAAACAAACTCTACATCTACTACACATCTGTATTTCTGATTCAGTCAAATAACTAGATATCAAAATAAGCACATAGTTATTGATACCCTTGATAAAGATGAGCAAAAAGTACTGTATAAAATAACTAACTAAATAAACTTTACCCACTACTATGATATTTTAACCCAAAACCTGGTTTCCTCTCTGCTAGGAGGCTGAAACTTGGCCATAAGTGGATCTTCCAACAAGACACATCAACATCCACAAAGAAATGGTTAATTGGGCACACAATGAACATTTTCAATGGACATCTCAGTCTTCGGACTTGAACTCCATTGAAAACTTGTGGTTTGAATTAAACACGGCAGTCCACAAGCGCAGACAAAATAAATCAAGGACCTGGAGAGATTCTGTATGGAGGAATGGTCTAAGATCCCACCCAATGTGTTCTCTAATCTCATAAAACATTTGAGTGTCATTATCCTCCCAAGGGGAGGGTGCTGGAGTATTGAAAACATGGGAGACAATAGTTCAGACCCCTGCCTTTGAGAATTACATGTTAAACTAAATCTTTCTATGACCAATTGTATTAGTATAAAATAATATAATTTCCCTTTTTTTGTGTGTAACAATACATTATGTAGATGTATATAATGAACAGACTAGGTCCATACTGCTCCTACACGGTGTAACAATACATCATGTAGATGTATATAATGAACAGACTAGGTCTATACTGCTCCTACATGGTGTAACAATACATCATGTAGATGTATATAATGAACAGACTAGGTCTATACTGCTCCTACATGGTGTAACAATACATCATGTAGATGTACAGTTGAAGTCGGAAGTTTACATACACTTAGGATGGAGTTATTAAAACTAATTTGTCAACCAACAAACATTTATTGTTATCAAACTATAGTTTTGGCAAGTCGGTTGGGGCATCTACTTTGTGCGTGACAAGTATTTTTTCCAACAATTGTTTACAGACAGATTATTTCACTGTATCACAATTCCAGTGGGTCAGAAGTCTACATACACTAAATTCACTGTGCCTTTAAACAGCTTGAAAAATTCCAGAAAATGTTGTCATGGCTTTAGAAGCTTCTGATAGGCTAATTGACATCATTTGAGTCAATTGGAGGTGTACACATGGATGTCAAGGCCTATTTCAAGGCCTACCATCAAGCTCAGTGCCTCTTTGCTTGACACCATGAGAAAATCAAAAGAAATCAGCCAAAACCTCAGATAATTTTTTTTTAGACCTCCACAAGTCTGGTTCATCCTTGGGAGCAATTTCCAAACGCCTGAAGGTACCACGTTCATCTGTACAAACAATAGTATGCACATGTAAACACCATGGGACCACGCAGCCGTCATACTGCTCAGGAAGGAGACGCGTTCTGTCTCCTAGAGATGAATGTACTTGGTGCGAAAAGTGCAAATCAATCCCAGAACAACAGCAAAGGACCTTGTGAGGATGCTGGAGGAAACGGGTACAAAAGTATCTATATCCACAGTAAAACGAGTCCTATATCGACATAACTTGAAAGGCCGCTCAGCAAGGAAGAAGCCACGGCTCCAAAACCGCCATAAAAAAAAGCCAGACTACGGTTTGCAACTGCACATGGGGACAAAGATCATACTTTTTGGAGAAATGTCCTCTGGTCTGATTACACAAAACTCTAACTGTTTGGCCATAATGACCATCGTTATGTTTGGAGGAAAAAGGGGAAACTCTCAAGCCGAAGAACACCATCCCAACCATGAAGCATGGGGGTAGCAGCATCATGTTGTGGGGGTGCTTTGCTGCAGGAGGGACTGGTGCACTTCACAAAATGGATGGCATCATGAGGAGGAAAATGATGTGGATATTTTGAAGCAACATCTTAAGAGATAAGTCAGGAAGTTAAAGCTTGGTCGCAAATGGGTCTTCCAAAAGGACAGTGACCCCAAGCATACATCCAAAGTTGTGGCAAAATTTGCTTAAGGACAACAAAGTCAAGGTATTGGAGTGGTCATCACAAAGCCCTGACCTCAATCCCGTAGAAAATGTGTAAAGAGCAGCTCACAGATCACTGCACCTGTACATAGCCCATCTGTAAACAGCCCATCTATCTACCTCATCACCATACAGCATTTATTTATTTATCTTGCTCTTTTGCACCCCAGTATCTCTACTTGCACATTCATCTTCTGCACATCTACCATTCCAGTGTTTAATTGCTCAATTGTAATTACTTTGCTACCATGGCCTATTTATTGCCTTAACTCCCTTATCTTACCTCATTTGCACTCACAGTATATAGACTTATTGTTTTATTTTGTTCTACTGTATTATTAACTGTATGTTTTGTTTATTCCATGTGTTGTTGTATGTGTCGAATTGCTTATATCTTGGCCAGGTCGCAGTTGCAAATGAGAACTTGTTCTCAACTAGCCTACCTGGTTAAATAAAGGTGAAATAAATTCAAATGTGTGTTTGAGCAAGGAGGCCTATGAACCTGACCCAGTTACACCAGCTCTGTCAGGAGGAATGGGCCAAAACTTATTGTGGGAAGCTTGTCGAAGGCACCCCCGAAACGTTTGACCCAAGTTAAACAATTTAAAGGCAATGCTACCAAATACTAATTGAGTGTATGTAAACTTCTGACCCACTGGGAATCTGATGAAAGAAATAAAAAGCTGAACTAAATAATTCTCTCTACTATTAATCTGACATTTCACATTAAAATAAAGTGGTGATCCTAACTGACCTAAGACAGGTAATTTTTACTATGATTAAATGTCAGGAATTGTGAAACACTGAGTTTAAATGTATTTGGCTAAGGTGTATGTAAACCTCCGACTTCAACTGTATCAATCTGTTGTTGGAGGTCATTCCACACTCTGTGTTCTACTACCCAGGTCTGGTGTTGCAGATCATTCCACACTCTGTGGATCTCCTGCATGTATTTTCTGATGTTTAATCAGACTACTTGAATGAGAGTATCTTTTGTCACATTGATCACAGCTATAAGGTTTCTCTCCCGTGTGTGTTCTCTGGTGTGATTTCAGGCTGTTTGACTGAGTAAAACTCTTCCCACACTGATTACAGCTATAAGGTTTCTCTCCTGTGTGTACTCGCTGGTGTACTACCAGCTGGCTTGACGTAGTAAAACTATCTGCACATACATCACAGCTATATGGCTGATGTCCTGTGTGTATTCTCTGGTGTGATACCAGGTTGGTTGACAGAGTAAAACCCTTGCCACAATGATCACAGCTATATGGCTGCTCTCCTGTGTGTGTTCTCTGGTGTGATACCAGGCTACTTGACTGAGTAAAACTCTTGCCACACTGATCACAGCTATAAGGCTTCTCTCCTGTGTGTGTTCTCTTGTGTGATACCAGGCTACTTGATTGAGTAAAACTCTTGCCACACTGATCACAGCTATAAGGCTTCTCTCCTGTGTGTACTCGCTGGTGTATTTTTAGTTTTGATGAAGATTTGCAATGTTTCCCGCAGTCAGAGCAGCAGTGAGGTTTCCTTCCTGTGGGTCTCTGATGGTGTTTCTTGAGGTGTTCTGATCTGGAGAGACTCTTCTCTGCCTCGTCAGCATCATGATGTTGTTGAGGCTCCCCAGAGGATCCACGATGGTCACATCTCTCTCCTGTGTGAACAACAAAGTCAGACAGTCAATGTAGTGAATGTTCAATGTTTTTACAAACTTTGACAAATGTCTTCTAAGTCTTGTTTTAGTTTGATTTTGGTCCACCAGCCAGTGTGGTAGGCAGATGAAAGAATATACCAGCCACTGTAGCAGGCAGATGAAAGAATATACCAGTCACTGGTCAGTAGGAAGATGAAAGAATATACATACCACAGATTTTTTTTACCAGCCCAAATATTTTTTTGCCATGACTGATTACACCAAAAAACACAACAACAAGAAAACGAATAAGCAGCTTGGCAATGTTTGTAAAACAAGGAATGTAAGTAAGAAGTCATGTGGTAATGTGCTGAAGAGTATTTCTGTCTGTAATAATGCCCTTTTGTGGGGAAAAACTCATTCCGATTGGCTGGGCCTGGCTCCCCAGTGGGTGGGCCTATGGCAGCGCACCTGCCCAGTTATTTAATCATTAGATTGGGGCCTAATTTATTTATTTCAATTGACTTCTATGAACTGTAAATCAGTAAAATCTTTGAAATGGTTGCATTTATATTTTTGTTCAGTATAGTTAGGAGCTGGGCAATTCAACAGTAATGGACACAAGACTCTGATTTTTCACTTTAAAATGTATGCAAAACAAAAACCATTGCTGCTTCAAAACCACGTTTGTGTACAAATATTAGTATTTACTGGTGTTACTCTGACCTGTCTCCTCTCCTCCCACTTCAAAAACTGCATCCTCTTCTTTCACTGTAACATCCTCCTCCTCTTTCACTCTGAACGCGTCTTCCTCTTCTTTCACTGAGACATCCTCCCCTTCTTCTTTCACTGTAACAGCCTCACCTTCTACTTCTTGTTTAACTGTAACATCCTCCTCTTCCTTCTCCTCTTTCACGACAATGTTCAGCCCCAGAGCTTCTTTCTCCGTCCAGCAGACCTCCTCTTCTTTAACAGGAGGAGAGTAGTTTAGGGTGCTCATGTTCGGGGATGTTAGTTAGCATTAGCGACTAGGCTAATGCTAACTTAACCAGCCAGCTACTATAGCTGACTAATACAAAATAACGTAATATTAAATTAAATAGGTTAACAAGTAGATACGACAGAAGTGTGTCTAAAACACAGTAGCTAATATACACCGAAAGCGTGTAAATGGCTTGAATCTTTCGGCTATGTTGGCTAGCCAGCTACCGAGGTGGTTGACCAGCTGTTTCTGAAGAACCGTCCACTAGATTATACGTCACACTGGCAGCGTCGCCTGAAAGACACACGTCGCGGTGTGTTGACTGGAGGGGAAACGCAGGATCATTTTCAGACAAAGATTATTTTAAATGGATTTAATTAAATAATACTATTATATTGAGACATACAAAGACCTGAATGTGTTGATTGATTAGTGCGAATCTTATTTTTTTTACTACAGCACATTTAAGGTAGTTTCATTAGGTCAATTCTAAATATGTAGCCAGCGACTGTAGATCTATACTGCTCCTACATGGCGTAACAATACATCATGTAGATGTATATAATGAACAGACTAGGTCTATACTGCTCCTACATGGTGTTACAATACATAATGTACAGTGGGGCAAAAAAGGTATTTAGTCAGCCACCAATTGTGCAAGTTCTCCCACTTAAAAAGATGAGAGAGGCCTGTAATTTTCATCATAGGTACACTTCAACTATGACAGACAAAATGAGGGAAACAAATCTAGAAAATCACATAGGATTTTTTATGAATTAATTTGCAAATTATGGTGGAAAATAAGTATTTGGTCAATAACAAAAGTTTATCTCAATACTTTGTTATATACCATTTGTTGGCAATGACAGAGGTCAAACATTTTCTGTAAGTCTTCACAAGGTTTTCACACACTGTTGCTGGTATTTTGGCCCATTCCTCCATGCAGATCTCCTCTAGAGCAGTGATGTTTTGGATGTTTTGCTGGGCAACACAGACTTTCAAAGATTTTCTATGGGGTTGAGATCTGGAGACTGGCTAGGCCACTCCAGGACCTTGAAATGCTTCTTACGAAGCCACTCCTTCGTTGCCCGGGCCGTGTGTTTGGGATCATTGTCATGCTGAAAAACCCAGCCACATTTCATCTTCAATGCCCTTGCTGATGAAAGGAGGTTTTAACTCAAAATCTCACGATACATGGCCCCATTCATTCTTTCCTTTACATGGATCAGTCGTCCTGGTCCCTTTGCAGAAAAACAGCCCCAAAGCATGATGTTTCCACCACCATGCTTCACAGTAGGTAAGGTGTTCTTTTGATGCAACTCATCATTCTTTGTCCTCCAAACACGACGAGTTGAGTTTTTACCAAAAAGTTCTATTTTGATTTCATCTGAACATATGACATTCTCAGAGCCCCAGATCGAGGGAGATTATCAGTGGTCTTGTATGTCTTCCATTTCCTAATAATTGCTCCCACAGTTGATTTCTTCAAACCAAGCTGCGATTCAGTCTTCCCAGCCTGGTGCAGGTCTACAATTTTGTTTCTGGTGTCCTTTGACAGCTCTTTGGTCTTGGCCATAGTGGAGTTTGGAGTGTGACTGTTTGAGGTTGTGGACAGGTGTCTTTTATACTGATAACAAGTTCAAACAGGTGCCATTAATACAGGTAACGAGTGGAGGACAGAGGAGCCTCTTAAAGAATAAGTTACAGGTCTGTGAGAGCCAGAAATCTTGCTTGTTTGTAGGTGACCAAATACTTAAATTAAATAAATTCATTAAAATTCCTACAATGTGATTTTCTGGATTTTTTTTCTCATTTTGTCTATCATACAGTGCCTTGCGGAAGTATTCGGCCCCCTTGAACTTTGCGACCTTTTGCCACATTTCAGGCTTCAAACATAAAGATATAAAACTGTATTTTTTTGTGAAGAATCAACAACAAGTGGGACACAATCATGAAGTGGAACGACATTTATTGGACATTTCAAACTTTTTTAACAAATCAAAAACTGAAAAATTGGGCGTGCAAAATTATTCAGCCCCCTTAAGTTAATACTTTGTAGCGCCACCTTTTGCTGCGATTACAGCTGTAAGTCGCTTGGGGTATGTCTCTATCAGTTTTGCACATCGAGAGACTGACATTTTTTCCCATTCCTCCTTGCAAAACAGCTCGAGCTCAGTGAGGTTGGATGGAGAGCATTTGTGAACAGCAGTTTTCAGTAATTTCCACAGATTCTCGATTGGATTCAGATCTGGACTTTGACTTGGCCATTCTAACACCTGGATATGTTTATTTTTGAACCATTCCATTGTACATTTTGCTTTATGTTTTGGATCATTGTCTTGTTGGAAGACAAATCTCCGTCCCAGTCGCAGGTCTTTTGCAGACTCCATCAGGTTTTCTTCCAGAATGGTCCTGTATTTGGCTCCATCCATCTTCCCATCAATTTTAACCATCTTCCCTTTACCTGCTGAAGAAAAGCAGGCCCAAACCATGATGCTGCCACCACCATGTTTGACAGTGGGGATGGTGTGTTCAGCTGTGTTGCTTTTACGCCAAACATAACGTTTTGCATTGTTGCCAAAAAGTTTGATTTTGGTTTCATCTGACCAGAGCACCTTCTTCCACATGTTTGGTGTGTCTCCCAGGTGGCTTGTGGCAAACTTTAAACAACACTTTTTATGGATATCTTTAAGAAATGTCTTTCTTCTTGCCACTCTTCCATAAAGCCCAGATTTGTTCAATATACGACTGATCGTTGTCCTATGGACAGAGTCTCCCACCTCAGCTGTAGATCTCTGCAGTTCATCCAGAGTGATCATGGGCCTCTTGGCTGCATCTCTGATCAGTCTTCTCCTTGTATGAGCTGAAAGTTTAGAGGGACGGCCAGGTCTTGGTAGATTTGCAGTGGTCTGATACTCCTTCCATTTCAATATTATTGCTTGCACAGTGCTCCTTGGGATGTTTAAAGCTTGGGAAATCTTTTTGTATCCAAATCCGGCTTTAAACTTCTTCACAACAGTATCTCGGACCTGCCTGGTGTGTTCCTTGTTCTTCATGATGCTCTCTGCGCTTTTAACGGACCTCTGAGACTATCACAGTGCAGGTGCATTTATACGGAGACTTGATTACACACAGGTGGATTGTATTTATCATCATTAGTCATTTAGGTCAACATTGGATCATTCAGAGATCCTCACTGAACTTCTGGAGAGAGTTTGCTGCACTGAAAGTAAAGGGGCTGAATAATTTTCCACGCCCAATTTTTCAGTTTTTGATTTGTTAAAAAAGTTTGAAATATCCAATAAATGTCGTTCCACTTCATGATTGTGTCCCACTTGTTGTTGATACTTCACAAAAAAATACAGTTTTATATCTTTATGTTTGAAGCCTGAAATGTGGCAAAAGGTCGCAAAGTTCAAGGGGGCCGAATACTTTCGCAAGCCACTGTAGTTGAAGTGTACCTATGATGAAAATTACAGGCCTCTCTCGTCTTTTTAAGTGGGAGAACTTGCACAATTGGTGGCTGACTAAATACTTTTTTGCCCCACTGTATAGACGAACGTACCCTAGGGGATCTGAAAACAACTCCAGTTGAACTCTTCATTTTTAGAGTGGTAGTCGGATCTATTTACTCTCAGATTCAAAACATGATGATTAGCATCAACGATCAAGTCAGCTGCTGCTGCTCCAATACAGTATGAGGTGAAACGGTGAACTGATGTTGAACCGGGCAGTCAGCTGCTGCAGCTCCAATACAGTATGAGGTGAAACGTTGAACTGGGCAGTCAGCTGCTGCTGCTCCAATACAGTATGAGGTGAGATGGTGAGAGAGAATAAAGTAGACGGCACGGGTCAACATTTTTTATTTATGGCCCTGTGTCAAAATATGGGCATCTGGCCAGGACATCCTGTTCCTGTTGTCACAGGTTAGAGGGTGTGTTATTTTATATCTATATTGCATCTATTCCTTTGAAGTTGTCATGCTGATTGATGTCTAGGGACCTGGTTGAACTGGGGGGTTCTGTGTTTGAACTTTTGAAAGAGTATGGCCCCACATCCCCTGTTTTATTGCCCTTATGGTTGCTATCTATGAAGCAGGAATGTCCGGGGTAATGGCTGTGGCAGACACATTATAGATAAAGTCCAGAACAAGGCATGTGACCCCAGAACAGTAAACAAGATTTTTTAAATAAAGCCCAGAATATTAAACGTAAACATATGTCTCCTAGGCCAATTCTCGGGGTGCTATGCAGCCCATGTCATGAACCCAATGACAAAAGCCTGGAGGATGTTTTGCGTGAGGCCCCAGAATGTTTTAAAGGAGTTTTGGGTACGAGTGAGGGACATATATATGTCTTACATATTCCAGCCTGAGGAATCTACGGTTAAGATATTCACAGACAGCGGCTCCAAACCCCTTTATCGGGCAGAACCCGGTAGTTTTTCTCCAGCGCTAAGGATGAGAGAATGGCTTAAGATAAGACTCGCGCTGTGTCAAATTGAACAGGCCTTGAGCGCTTCAAGTTTACCCGGATATGCGCTGGAAGAACTGGTCCGCGAACGAAGTGATCTGATGGCCCTAAGAATCGCTTCAATGGCGTATACCCCTGACTCCAAAGTGACAATTTTAGCATGTGAACAATTTGATAGTGCAAATGCTTTTCCAAAGCATGCAAGGATGTAAACTTTTTTATGCCTGTGTTCAGTTTTAAATGGCGTGATTGTCATATATTCAGAACACTTATGAATAAGCTGGACAGTCTTTTCCAAAATCGTGAACAATTTTCGGCGATGGCCGAGGTTATCGTTGAGACAAACACAGGACTCACAAGCCAGAAGGAGGATCTTTCCCTGGAGTGAAAACGTCCGGAGCTTTGATGGAGTGGGCAAGCATCTTTGCGATGGTGAATTGGAAACGGATAATGGTCAGGGCTAACCAGCCCCTTTATCTGTAAGAAATAATAAACATTTTGAATTATAACGTGTGTTAAAATGTATGTACTAAATATTTTGAATTAAATCATTGGTTTTAAAAATGTATCTCACCCTTTAACAAAAGGGGAAACTGTCTTTTCTCTCACGCCCTGGTCTTGTCGCAGAGATATGCAATGTCTTAAAAAAATAATGTATTATTTTATAGTCTTTCCTACAATGGTATGTTATAAACATTACTGGTTATTAAAGTTTGTAATGATGTACAACTGTAGGCCTCCAATGTTTTTACATAAAACACTCCTGATGCATGTTTAAATATTAGTAAAATTGGGTAATTAATTCTAACATGTCTTAAAAAAGTTTGTACTAAATATTTTGGAATTAAATAAAAGGAATTTAAAACAGTATCTCACCCTTTAACGATAGGAACATGTATTTTACATCATCACCCCGGTCTGTCGCGAAGAAAAAAGACTTATGGAAAATCAGGGTGCGTGTGTGTGCGTGTGACGGGCCAGTGGGAGTGTGTGTTTCAAAAACAAAAGGGGAGGGGTGTTTGTTCAACAATGCCCAGGCCCTTTCTCTCTGTAGGGGATCGTTTGAAACCAAGGTTTGCACTATCATGCAGACAGCATGTCCAGATATCTGCCGATCCCCCGGGGTTAAACATTGATATTTCTAATCAACGCCCGGTGCCCCCTCCCCGTTTGTAGACAAAATGTCTCGACATCCACTCCTGTTGTTTGAATTCTAGTGGAGCATACTTTAACACTATGTTAGCACAGCTTTAGCTTCAAGCCCACAGACCAATAGCCCCAGAATATTTAGCGTCCAGGACAGATAAAAAAGATCCCTCCTAATGGATATTTCTGAAGGTGAGTAAGTGAAAAATATATTTCAAGATTTGTTTGAATATTATCGTGATATTATTGTAATATTAAACACGAGTTATTTGTGTTTTAAATGGGGGACAACGATTTTTTTAGGTATGTATTTTAGTCCAAATGCACATATAAGTTAAAGTGTATATATTTCGTATAACTGTTAATATTATCTAACGTTTGTTAGGGTCCCCATCATTTACGCAGCTTTTAAGAGGTTTAAATGATCTGGAACAGGTCGCGTTAGACGGTGATTCTCAGACGCAAAACCCCTGCAGCCAATCGCCATCAACCTATTTTTGAAGTAAGTCCAAAAAATCACATACCCAAAGAATATTTAGAAATTAAAAAACAAATAGTGTGCACCCTATATTAAAAGCTATTTTTTGTATTTACAGCCGACATACAGCCAAGAAGGATAAAGGCCAGGACCCTGAACGACTTCGTTGGGACAACTGGCACAACGGGTGACTTGGATGCAAGAACGTTTTTTTCCAGCACACGGAGAACAGAGAATTTAAACGTCCCTACAACTCCCCCGGGAACCTCCACCCACTCGCTACACATTCCAGGCCCCAACAAGCAACGCATAACGAAGGCTCTTGTACATTGCTCTGAATCAACCCCTCCAGAAAGGTACTACTGTGCCGGGAACTTTCGGCTTCACGATCCGGCGCTCCATCGACATGGTATGAAGTCATTATATATATATTATTAGTTATACATACTTTTATTATTTATACATTTTTAGGCTTGAATATGTTAAAACAAGGACAAATAATGTTTTTTCAGACTCCCATGAGACCGGCCCAGAATCGGGAACACTAGATGAAAAAAGTCACGGTTTCTGCGATTCGTCAGAACAGCCAGCGCCAAAAAAGCCGAGGTATTTTAACTATGTATTGTTAATATATAGTATTATACCTGAAATGTATTTGACATTTTTTGTATCTAACATATTTTTATATTTAATAACCTATTTTGTATGTATTATTTTCTATCCTCCCCTGCGAAAGCGGCACAGAAGGCCACATACATCTAGAGCTGGGGGATTCCGGCTCACCGAACATTCCCAATGAAACAACCAAAGCGGAGGATATCCTTGTTTTTCATGACATTTCAGAGGTTGACGACCGGTTATTCTGTGATGAGGCCAACCTTCTAGACCCCGACAATTCTATGGCGTCAACATCCGGATCTGAAATAGAACAAGCAAGGTTTTTCACAGTCTTTTCCAGGGCTTTGAAATCGAGGAAGGTTTTGCTACACAAACGACTGGGGGTTTTACTTGAGAGACAGTACCGAGACGATCTGTCATTCTGGCATAGAACAATTCCACACATGTTAAACAGCAAACCGATTAAAAAACGCAAAGACAGGCGCTAAAATCATATATGTAACACGGATCATTCCAGAAATACCCAAGAACGCACATCCTTAATTATCCAAATGGCAGAACCCCAGGAACAAGTTGAGACAGTTGAAAGCCTCTTATCACAGATACTGCCAGAACTCCTAGAAAGTATTAATCGTATGAACGAGGCGGGGGTAACAGACATAATACCGATAGATGAAAGCATATTATCACAGATTCCAGCCGAACTCCTAGAAATGATTAATCGTATGAACGAGTCAGGGACGCCCAATGAAAACCTGTTATCACAGATTCCCGAAGCCCTCATAACCCTAATTAATCGGATGAACGAGAGACAGACATCTTCGACATCCCCACCGTTAACGCCCATGTCCGTAGAGTCTGAAATGCAACACAATGTTTTTGCGGAATTGGAAAATTGTCTAATAAATCAGGAGGGAGATGGTATTGATAGAAGTGTCCGGGTTGTGTACCGAAATAAATTCAACAATACAGAGATTCGACAGTTTTTCAATTTCATATGGGTGAATCAGAATCTTGACTATGCTGTGTTTTACGTAATGATATTGGACACTCTGAACGATCTGTTAGACAGGGCAAGAGATTATGGCGAACCACGTGATGTCTTACAGTTGGAAATTTGTGGAGATAGCCTGCATAACACGGTATCTCTTATTTTACCCAATGGCGAAGCAGATCTTGAACAATTTATTTAGCCGTCATAGCAGATCGGACCCTTGAGCTTGTAGTGCAAATAATACGTCAAACCCAGGGTGGTGGGGGTCAGAGAAGGAAGCTTGATAGCCTAATGCAGTCAGAAATCATAAGCAATAAAAGGGCCTACCTCATAAACGTTCACAATCCTGGTAATAAGCTATGCTTTGCAATAGGCCTAGCACATTTACTTAACCCTGGATGTACTGATCTGACAGCATTGCAAAAGGCTAGAGAGCTCCAAACGGCCGTGGGTCTCGGTATACAGGATGCTGTGGCTTTCTCTGACATAGTCAAATTTGAAAAGTTTCTGAATATCAAGATTGTGGTTTTGTACTACAGTAGAGCTAATGCAGCTCTCTTTACTTTACATTACTATGCCATTACTAACATCACTGCGTTTTTAGGCGCACCATATGTGTGTCCATCCTGCCATACTGGCTACACCCAAAAGGGTGGGGGCACTCTTGCAGTTATAACTGTTCAGTATGTCAAGATGCAAATTCCCCAATGCAACCCTTAAACTTGACACCCTGTGCGGATTGCCACCACACATGTCGTTCAACCTACTGTTACGAAAAACACAAAATTGGAACATGGCACCCCAAGGCCTGTAAATCTGTAAGCAGTTGTGACATTAACAAGAAATGCCCAAAATGCCATTGCAATTACAACCTTAAAATAGATAGCCCTAAACCGCATGTGTATCACCGAATCATACATTGTCCAATCTGTAAAGGACCTTTGAAAAGCAGAGACGCTGAAGTGGTTCAAGAAGTGCCACACGAGTGTTATATTCAGCCCTTGGCTGAAGATGAACATTCAGAGAAATATGTGTTCTATGATTTTGAGACAAATCAGCAATCCCCCCAATTCATTTACCTATTTTTTTTATCTACCATGACTACCATGACCCAATTGTGCACTGCTCTTTCTAAAACACTTTAGAAAACCCTAGGACATAAACTTCACGTTTATAGCGCACAATGCTCGAGCCTACGACTCTTACCTTCTTCTGAACCCCTTGATACAGCAAGGCGTGGCACCCAGTGTCATAGCTCAAGGTAGTAAAATCTTGTGTTTTGTAGACCCAGCCTTCAACCAGAGATACATTGACAGTTTAAGCTTCTTACCCATGAGATTGGCTCAAATGCCAGAGGCCTTAGGTTTTGAAAACTCTGTGAAAGGCTGGTTCCCCCACTTCTTCACATCTGAGGAGAATCTACATTATGTCGGATCATATCCCAGCCCAGAAATGTACGGGTGTGATCAAATGTCTCCCAAAGAGCGTGAGAGATTCATGACGTGGTACGAGACAGTAAGACATGGCACCTTTGATTTCCATAAAGAGATGGAATCATACTGTGACAATGATGTGGTTATACTTCGTGAAGGATGCCTCAGATTCAGAGAAGAGGTAATCAAAGATGCAGGCATTGACCCCTGGAGTTGTACAACTATTGCATCGGCATGCATGAAAACCTATTGTACACACTTTCTGCCTACATCATCTATAGCAATACCCTCGCCTGACAACTACCGACGCCAATTCAAGTCATACTCTAGTGGGTCCATTCAATGGTTGGAGTATTTGGCCCAGGATAAAGACATTTTTATTCAACATGCTTTGAATCGGGGGGAGAAGGCGTTTGGCTCTTACCATGTAGATGGATACACCCAGATTGACGGGGTTGAGACCGTGTATGAGTACAACGGTTGTTTCTTCCACGGTTGTAAATCTTGCTTTGTGCCCCAGGCCCTATGTGTCCTAACCCAAAATACTTTTGGGGAAATTTGCCAAGAGTTTCAAGACAAATTGGATTCTTTACAGGCTACTTACGAGCTAAAAGTGGAGGCTTTGTGGGAGCACGAATGGGCCACCCTCAAAAAGTCTGATCTTCATGTTCAAGCCCTCCTTTCCAGCTATGACACACCACAACCCCTGGAACCACGACAGGCCTTGTATGGAGGCTGCACCAATGCCAATGCATCCCTTTATCCTCATGTAATGAGTTCCTCATGCTATCCTATGGGGCATCCGGAAAGTATTCATTGCGATTTTGACTTACCTCAAAACATTTTGGTCTGATCAAAGCAACTGTCTACCCTTCTAGGGGTTTGTTTATACCAGTGTTGCCTTACAGGGGCCCTCAAGGAAAACTTTTCTTTCCCCTTTGTCGCACCTGCAGTGAAAACAAACAACAAACCCCATGTGATCACTCAGCTCAAGAAAGAGCCCTGACAGGGGTTTGGGTCACAGTTGAATTCTCTAAGGTTTTAGAGATGGGGTATCGTGTGGCCAAAATCTTTGAAGTGTGGAACTTTTCCAGGAAATCAGACACTCTTTTTAAAGAGTACATCAAGACCTTCTTGAGATGCAAGCAAATGGCTTCAGGCTATCCTGCATCGGTTACAGATCAAGAGAGCAAAGACAGGTACATTCAAGACTATCACAACAGAGAAGGCATACTTCTTGAACCTGACAGAATAGAGGTCAACAAAACCAAACGAAATGTGTCGAAATTGTACTTGAACTCACTTTGGGGGAAATTATCGCAGAGATGTAATATGCTAACAACGTCGATTATTAAAGACCCTGAAGAATTTTTGAAATTTGTTTTTTCGGACCAATACGAAATTTCACATTTTTCATTCTTGAGTCAAGACATTGCCCTGGTGCAATGGCGACATAACAAGAAGTGGGTTCTACCTCTGGGTAATGTAAATGTGTTTCTTGCAGCATTTACCACGGCCTGTGGCCGACTTGAACTCGGAGAGGGTGACCATATCACAGAATGGTCCTCCTGTGGTCCAGAAAGCTATGCTTTTAGGACTAAAGACAATCACGTGGTGTTGAAAGCCAAAGGCGTGACTCAAAACTATGAAAATGCCCCACGTGTAAACTTGGAATCAATCACACGCTTGGTCAAGGGGTTCATAAATGACAGGAATAGTGACTTGGAGATTTTGAGCTCCTACAAAAAAATGGTTAGGGATAAAAAGGGCTTCCATCTAAGGAATGCCCCACTTACTAAAAGATTCAGGGTAGTCTATGACAAGAGACTGCTTTTGCCTGACGGGACCACATTGCCCTTTGGCTACTGACTTATGCTACAAGCCGCAGTGTGTCTTAAAGCTTAAGATATAATGACTGCTGTAGAAGGTTTTGAACCCTGGTTGCAACTACCATTTTCGGCCTTAATCGCAGGGCCGTCTAATAGTGGTAAAACTTGTTTTGTAAAAAGTATTTTAGAGAATTCTGAACATGTGTTATCTCAAAAGCCTGATAATATCAGATAATCAGATAATATCTGATGATGAACTTCTCCCTCCTCATAAAAACAATCTGCTGGTTTTGGACGATATGCTATTTGCAGGTAGCGAACATCCCGAAATTGCCCAAGCTTTAACCCAATATACTCATCATAGAAACCTGTCCGTGCTTTACTTGGTGTAGAATGTCTTTCACCAAGGTAAAAATAGCCGCACCATCAGTTTAAACGCCAATTATATGGTTTTGTTCAAAAATCCTAGAGACAAACTACAAATGAACACTCTAGCTCAGCAGATGTACCCGGGAAGGAAATCCTACTTTATGAAGAGCTATGAGGACGCTACCAAAGCACAATTTGTTTTATTTAATCGTGGATTTAAAAGCAAATACTCCAGAACACCTGAGGCTACGAACAGGTCTGTTCCCGTGGGAGTGGCCGGCTGCGTACATTCCTAAAAAGTAACCGCTATGTCTCTGCGTTTAAAAATAAACCTGCCCCTCTTGAGAAGCCTAGTTGGGGCTACAGCTAATGAACGGAAGGCCATCTTGGGTCACTGTTCTTCAGATCTCATATTAGCCCTATGTGAGATTGCTTTGAATCTTCTCAAAGGACGCATTCCACTCACCCTGACCCAATTAAAAAAATTAAAGAGACAAAAGACCGCGATCAAACTCTTTGCCAATAAAAGGGCCAGTCTTCAAAAGAAAAGACATAGCATACAACAGTCTGGCGGTTTTATTCTACCTTTACTAAGTATAGCCGTGCCCTTCATCACCAGCCTTATTGCTGCCAGACGTGGTGGTTGAACACAGAGTGTGATGGCCAATACAATGTATCTGGTGCCACAACAAGAGTTGGATAGACTTAAAAAAACAAGTGCAGGGTCCTGAAAATATCAGACAAACAGCGGAAAATGATTTGGATACGGCCATGAAGGATATTTTGAATCAAAAAGGATTGAACCCCTATGATAAGGTCCAAAAATACACAAACCTATTGCAAAGGCATTTGGCCTTGGTGAAACAAGGGGAGAGAGAGACCGGCCATTTAACTATTTCCCTACCGGACCCTTTAAAAGATGACGAGCCTAGCGAGAGCCAAGCCCCTGTAATGCTTGTACCTGCGAGCTTACCGTCTGAAGATCAAATGCCTGTTGAAGATAAAGTAATGCATGACTTGTTAACCCATGTTCCGGCACGTAACAGGAAAAATGTTAGATACATTATGAACAAGATAAAAGACTCAAATGGGGCCGCTACTTGGAACGACAAAGGAGAGTTTATCCTTCAGGGCTCTGTTGTCAGGGGTTCACATATGCTTGACTTGCTTAAAAGTACCACATCGGCCCACAAGGTTGCTGATGACAGAAGACCTCCAGGGTGGCTTCAGTTTCTTAAGGCCCTGGCCATCCTCAACATTCCCCTCTCGGGTGTACCCAACTATAAGCTTCGTCAACAGATTCACGCTTTAAAAAAAAAAAACTTCAACGAGATACAGCACCCCTAAAGATGCCCCAACAACCCCGCCTCCCTATGAAATGAATGATGATAACTCATTTACCCCCCTGAACGCCTCCGGACCTTTTCCTAATCCCGATCTCTCTGGGTGGTTAGACTTTTGAATGACTTTTGAATGACTATGATTAAATTCAATACATTTTATTAAAAAAATTAAGCAATTTAACATTTGTGGCATTCTTGAAACATTTGACGTGAGCATACACCTTGAATACATGGTCTTAAAGGAGACACATTTGAGCACTTTTGATATTTTTGAACAAAACAAGCTACAACGTTGTCATTACTTCTTAAATCATCCTTATAAAGAGACATAACATCTTCAAAAGAAACTCCCCGGGCTCTTTGGCATAGGTAGAATACACAGTGGTGACCGCATGTAGTGGAAAGGTTATCTTGCACCTGTTTGATGCTGTAGTATATCTTTGAGCTGTTTTTGGTTAAAAAAAAATCTTTCATAGATTTGGGGAAATGTGAAAAACCGGGGGGAAAGCCGTAGGAATCAAAAAAAGTTGATAATTTTCTTCCTCCTTCCTCTTCTAATGTCACCGCTAGCCAATGTTCACCCGGCATGTGTTTAGTCGGCTCATGAGCCCTTCCAACTCTTGGGTATTCATGTCTTTGCTCAACGATCCTTAATAATAATCCACTAAGACCTGTCTTCGGGTATTCACTTCCAAGATTGAATCAGAGCATGCATAAACAATCATGCTAACGGTACAGGCTAAAGGTGTACGGAAACGCATTTCCAGCCTGAGGTTACCTTGGGACACCACCAAAAGATTTCCTGAGCTGTCATCATCAGGTGATAAATTGAAAGCATACATTGTGTAACCCTCTGCAAAATAATTTCTGTCAATAGGTAAAGAGAGATATTTTAGATGCCTCCCGGTAGCCAGGAATAGATTGTAAAATTCTCGCACAGATATGTTGTTATTAAATTGCGGTTGGAAAGCCTTAGCAGGGACCTGACATCCGTCCTGACACAGAACTACATACTCTGCATTGAAGTGTTGAAAATTAAATGGGTTTTTATTTAAGCTGCCCGTATTAGAGGCGTGATCAACCAAACCTATAACCGTGTATCGTGGTAAAGGGCCTAGAAATAGGTTTTCTTGACTGCAGATTCTACTGCCCACACGTATGCTAAAGGTTTTCATGGTAATTCTTTGGAGAGGGTAAAGGGCATTTCCTTTCATCAAAGCCTGTGAGTGACCCAGACGAACTGCCGGAGACACAGACACTTTTTTAATAAAAAGCGTGGCCCCCAACACTTTTAAACTAAAGTCCCCGTCCTGGGCAGACATTAGGCAAAACTCATCCTTGGCCCTGGTTAATTTTAGTCTTAAATCAACCGCATTTAAGAGTAAACGTTCTTGAAAGAAAATGTCAGAGTGTATAGGGCCTAGCAGATCAAACTCTCGAGATTCGGCACAGTAGCGAGCCCGTGCCTCCAGTCCTTTGTTTGCACCGGTGGATGGGTCTGTCGATTCCATAGAGACTCCTGCAGTATCCTTGCTAAACAGCCCGGCGCTGAATTGTGTCTTGAGAGTGTCTTCAGAGTAGTTGAGTAAGCACTCCATGATGGCCCTATATGGGTATGTGGCACTGCTTTGACTGATTAGACGTTCACCCAAAGTTACATCCACTTGGGAGAAGATGGTGGCCACTGGGTAATTAATGAGACTCACTTTGGCATCGTTTGCAATATTAGTACCATCTCTTTTGGTCACTTTTAGACGCAAATGCACCAAGGTGTTGTTGAGGTCCAGATAGTTGTCACCGTGGCCTGGTATGAAAAACTACATTGTCTGTAATGGCAGAGAGTGGGGCTATCTCCACATAACTGGACCTCTTTATTGAATGTTGGGTTAAGGGGGCCTTGAAAAGATCGAGCTCTGTTTTTATAGCTTCAGAGGACATGCGGTGTAAAACAGCCATGGTGCTTGATCTTTTAGAAAATACTTCAGAGTATTCTTTTTACCGTTTATGGTCCAGACCTCCTCACTTTACCCCGTCTTTGACTTACTGAGTTTCTTTTAACTGTTAACCTCCGTTTTTTAGGCGCAAGCCTGTGCCTTATACCCGGAGGTCTCTTTTTTGGTCTTCGAGACAGCATCATCAGCCCGAGCGTTCTTGACGCTCAACATCTGGTGACGCCCTTCTGGTCATAGCATTGGCTACAACCTCACTTACTATATTTTTTGCTGTGGATTTTAAATGCGGTTTGGCTATGCTGAGGCCTCTCTTCATAAACGGTAAAACCATCCTAAAGAGGTTACGAAATATGCCTCCTATCCCCGAACAGTACATGGTTGGGGATCCATAATAGCCGGGTAACCCATTACCCACTTGATCAACATAGTATGAGACATAACGGTTAGGGTCGAGATGTCGGTGTTCCATAACCCTTTTTAATTTATTTGTATTATGTATATAAAATATATAATACTAATATTATATATGTAGAGAGGTTTTGGTGGGTCTAAAGTGGATTTTTACAAACGTTTTACCATAAGTAAATTCAATGTTTTCGTTCTGATCTGTTTTAAGCTCAACATAAATGTTTTCAATATATTTCTTGCTTACAGGTACGTAGTGTGGCTTGTCGTAGGTGACAGTGACTATGTCCCCATCCTTTCCGTCTATATGAACTGTTCTCAGGAGTGGCACACAGCTGTCTCCGACCCTTTGATAGGATATGATGTTGGTATACACAAATATGTTGTAAAATCCTGCATGTATATCCGCAGGGAATGGGAATAATTTATCTTTCACACACGTCCATTCATTGGGACCCATCCCCAACATGTAGGCTAAATTACCGCCGGTCTTTATTCCCCAGGCAGCATCTCCTGAGATTTGTACACGTTTATGTAGGGTTGTAGATCAGGAATATTTCCATATTGTTCAGTGTTAGGAGTTCATTCAACTCGGAGACAATCCTGTCGGCGGTTCTATAGAACCCTTTTTTAACCTTAATAAGTTTCGCAGGTTCCGATTTTTTATTATTTTTTATTATTTTTTCCACCTTTATTTAACCAGGTAGGCTAGTTGAGAACAAGTTCTCATTTACAACTGCGACCTGGCCAAGATAAAGCATAGCAGTGTGAACAGACAACACAGGGTTACACATGGAGTAAACAATTAACAAGTCAATAACACATTAGAAAAAAAAGAGAGTATATATACATTGTGTGCAAAAGGCATGAGGAGGTAGGCGAATAATTACCATTTTGCAGATTAACACTGGAGTGATAAATGATCAGATGGTCATGTACAGGTAGAGATACCGGTGTGCAAAAGAGCAGAAAAGTAAATAAATATAAACAGTATGCGGATGAGGTATTTAAATTGGGTGGGCTATTTACCGATAGACTATGTACAGCTGCAGCGATCGGTTAGCTGCTCAGATAGGAGATGTTTGAAGTTGGTGAGGGAGATAAGTCTCCAACTTCAGTGATTTTTGCAATTAGTTCCAGTCACAGGCAGCAGAGAACTGGAACAAAAGGCGGCCAAATGAGGTGTTGGCTTTAGGGATGATCAGTGAGATACACCTGCTGGAGCGCGTGCTACGGATGGGTGTTGCCATCGTGACCAGTGAACTGAGATAAGGCGGAGCTTTACCTAGCATGGACTTGTAGATGGCCTGGAGCCAGTGGGTCTGGCGCCGAATATGTAGCGAGGGCCAGCCGACTAGAGCATACAGGTCGCAGTGATGGGTGGTATAAGGTGCTTTAGTAACAAAACGGATAGCACTGTGATAAACTGCATCCAGTTTGCTGAGTAGAGTATTGGAAGCTATTTTGTAGATGACATCGCCGAAGTCGAGGATCGGTAGGATAGTCAGTTTTACTCTGGTAAGTTTGGCGGCGTGAGTGAAGGAGGCTTTGTTGCGGAATAGAATAGACTCTAGATTTGATTTTAGATTGGAGATGTTTGATATGTTTACAGTCTAGCCAGACACCTAGGTACATATAAATGTGCACATATTCTAGGTCGGGACCATCCAGGGTGGTGATGCTAGTCGGGCGTGCGGGTGCAGGCAGCGAACGGTTGAAAAGCATGCATTTGGTTTTACTAGCGTTTAAGAACAGTTGGAGGCCACGGAAGGAGTGTTGTATGGCGTTGAAGCTCGTTTGGAGGTTAGATAGCACAGTGTCCAAGGAAGGGCCGGAAGTATACAGAATGGTGTCGTCTCCTTATCTTTGATAATATACCAGCTATGGGGGTATGTAATCTCGCTGAGACCTACTTCCCAGGCCTCTGATAACTCTATAGGCTTTGGAAAACTAGTTGTATAATTCGAACTCTGATTATTACGATATATATGTGCGGACGCATTACTGGGGAGAGTCAGGTAGAAGCCGCTGTGTTCCATGATGCACTCTGGTGTACACACGAATGAGGATGTATTTTATCATGCATGTGGGTTTAAATTAACCCCCGATGCCTCCACCACATCCTGCTCTAATACCCAACTGTTGAACTTTTGGGGCCAGTTTTTCCAGCGGACCAGCACCCATTTTTGACCCTATTCTCTCTTTTGATCTAGAATCTCCTCCACGTGAAACACTTTGTCTTTACCCAACTGTACCTTCTGTAATTCCTTCTCATAAAAAGATCCCTCTATAAGTTCCCCGTCATAATCTTTTAATGTGTAGACCGGGGGTATGCGCGGCAGACATTCGGTAACCGTGAATAGCTCATCACTGTATCCTGCTCAAATTTTTTGTCGAAAACACCCCTCAACTTGGATATACGAACCAAGTCCCCCACAATGAATTAAACATTTATTTTTTTCTTACAGCGAAGGGGGAACAAACCATACAGATTTTTAAAGACTTGAAAAGAGTTTTCAGAAGAGACCTCGGGGGGTTTCATCCGTATACTCTTATGATAACTATTGTTATACCCAATTACTAAATCTTGAACTATATCGATATATCTATGCGTGCTGTGAGCTGTAAAATAGCGCCACACCCGCTCCTTCAGAGTTCTGTTAAAGTGTTCAACAACTGAAGCTTTCAAATCTGAGCCTGTAGCAAAATGTACTATATTGTGCTTCTTCAAGAGTTTCTGAAAAGTATTATTAAAAAAATATTTTCGCCATCAGTCTGCACTTTCTTGGGGGCTCCTCCTTCCTTCAAGATAGAGTCAAAGGCCCGGGTCACCTCTGCCCCACTCTTATCTTTTAAGACCCTGACAAAAGCTATTTTAGAGAAAATATCTATAACCGTTAGCATGTAGCGATTTCCATCATTTTTTATCTGCAAGGGCCTGCATGTCACATAGATCAGCCTGAAATTGGGACAATGGTTGGGTACGGGTTTATGTAGAGTGTGCGCATCCTGCTCTGATAGCCACTCATTCACTTTAGCATCGCTTAACCGGCTACCTGTTTCTTCGGCTAAAGCTCTCTGTAAACGTTCCTTACCCCCATAAGACCCAGGATTAGAGGGATTATAATAAATGTTTTTCAACATCTGCTCTGCCATCCTTCTTGCCTCTCTGAGGTAGAATAACGTTAATGAGCCACTTTCAAATAACGACAACATTTCATTTTCATTTTTTGGGATTTTTATTTTCAAGAAAACATTATGTATTACGTATACAGACAATTCAGAATTCGTTGCAGGATACATGTCCCCGTTTTCTCAATGATCACATCATGCAAAACCCTGAATATTTGGTTTAGATTAACAGGCTTGTGTCGCTGAATTTTTACAACACACACATCCGCTATAAAAGTATATAAACAACAAAATGATACATGTTACAATTAAATGGTGTTTCAAACAAATAAAGTAAAATCTTAGACAAGGTTGTTTCTAGTTCTTCAGAATCACCACCAAGCCGGGATTCCATTTGTGTCCATTGTAGACACTCGCCCGCATGTCGTACATGATTCATGATTTGTTCCATTTTCAGCACACAGTAGTCCCGGAATTGTGGGTTGTGTAGAACGATACATTGTTCACTTTATTTTCAATAATTTGATGCGTTACATTTGTAAGTTCTCTCAAGAGAAAACATGTATTTATTCTCTCTAACATCGTATACACATAGTTACCCATTGCTTTACATCTAAATAACAAAAATGTCACTCGGTCTCTTGGGGTTTATTGAGCCAGAAAGTCATCACATCAGCCACCACAGCCTCCCTGTATTTGTTATCGTCCACCAGGGTGTGTCAGATTTCTTTGAGTTTCTCATGGATGTAGGAATGCCTCGGTTACCCCGTAAACTCTGGGGATAGACGGCACAAGGCCCATAGACTCCAGGGCTCTGACCAGCGATGGTATAAACCTGCAGGACCAAAGTCTTTTCACCAGCGCCTCAAAATGGTTGAAGAAGTAGTATCTTGGGGGGTCGTATAGGCATGGATGCCTGCGCTGGCTGGGGTGATTGATCTCACAACCGATGCATTTTTCTCGTATATATTCTCCAATCACCACGTCTAAAAGCATGGCTACAGAGGCCTTGATGGTGTCCACAAAAATAGTACTGACCACCCCATCAAACACGTCCTCAGGCTGTGTACATGTAGGGGGTGTCGCGGGTCTTGCCAGGGGGGAGTAGAATGTTGGGCTGCAAGGCATACAATCCTTAGGGTCGGGCCCCCATGACGTTTCGGAGTTCTGGTATGCGGTAGGAATATCCATGGTTAATGCGTAAGTGAAGAACTGTAGGTTTTAAGGACCCTCCTTTTATTGTTGAACCAGCCCTCGGGGTATCAGGGCGTGGTTAACGCAGCTGCGTACTTAGTTTTCTTTGTGGGGTGACCCTTCTGACGATGTATCTTCTTGGGGCTCCTTTGAATCATAATCCTCAGGATTCGTATATATTATGCACTTCTTTAGCCGAACAATGTTCTGTCGCTGTTGGCTCTGTACAAACAGAACGTCCAACAACTCCAACATTTTCAATTCCATTAAATCCCAACTTTTAAAAGAATAAGCATGCGCAACATAAAATCCCTGACCAAGCCTCCATCACGAATGTTTTGGTTGCTGATTTCCTCGGTGCTGATATAGAACTCCAAGCAGCCACAGGAAAGTCCATTCTTTCTCTGTATTTTCACCCTGTGAAATACTCTTCCTGAGGAGTCAGGGGTACCTTCCCAACGGGTCTCGTAGCCTGTGAACAAGCTATACCCCTTGGTGATACGTCTCAGTTCGGGACACAAAACCTGGCGAAAAACCGTCCAGTCTTCAACCCCATAGTCCACTCCTAATGTCTGGTCGGTATATTCTTCTCCTTCGGCTACCGTATAGAGAGAGGTTCACTCTACAGGCCAAGTAATCAAACAGATACCCCCATTGCTGTCCATTAGACATCAGCACTTGATCTTTCAGCCCCATTGCGGGCGGTATCTGGGTTCTATACACACTTAGAAACCGCTTTTTTGGAGCATCGTATATTGTGGCAGTATACTTTGCCCTTTCTCTATGTTTCATCCGTGGTCCTGCTTCCGTTGTTACAGTCATCACAGCTTTGCCACTGATCGCAAAATCCATGTTTAAAAATCTTGTTTACTGTTCTGGGATCGCACGCCTTGTTCTGGCCATTTATAATGCGTATGCCACAGCCAATACCCCAGGACATTCCTGCTTCATCAGATAACAACCATAAGGGCAATAAAACTGGGGGTGGGGGCCATACACGTTCAGGGGTATACGCCATTGAAGCGACTCTTAGGGCCATCAGATCATTTCGTCCGCAGACCTGTTCTTCCAACGCATATCCGGGTAGACTTGAAGCACTCAGGGCCTGTTCAATTTGACACAGCGCAAGTCTTTTTTTAAGCCATTCTCTCATCCTTAGCGCTGGAGAAAAACTCTCGGGTTCTGCCCGATAAAGGGGTTTGGGGCCGCTGTCTGTGAATATCTTAACCGTAGATTCCTCAGTTGGAATATGTAAGACATATGTCCCTCACTCATACCCAAAATTCCTTTAAAACATTCTGGAGCCTCACGCAAAACATCCTCCAGGCTTTTGTTATTGGGTTCATGACATGAGGTCATGAACCCAATTCTCTGCACCCCGAGAATTGGCCTAGGAGACATATTTTTATGTTTAATATTCTGGGCTTTATTTAAAAAATCGCAGGCCTTGTTCTGGACATTTATAATGCGTATGCCACAGCCAATACCCCGGACATTCCTGCTTCATCAGATAACAACCATAAGGGCAATAAAACTGGGGGTGGGGGCCATACACATTCAAAAGTTCAAACACTGAACCCCCCCCAGTTCAACCAGGTCCCTAGATATCAATCAGCCAGGATGGCCTGGCCGGAGGCCCATATTTGCACATGTACACGTCATCATGGACACAGGGTCATAAATCAATAACTTTGACCCATGCCATCTACTTTATTCTCTCTTACCTATCTCTCTGATTTGGTCCTGCCGTACATACCTACACGTACGCTACGGTCACAAGACGCAGGCCTCCTAATTGTCCCTAGAATTTCAAAGCTGACAGCTGGAGGCAGGGCTTTCTCCTATAGAGCTCAATTTTTATGGAATGGTCTGCCTACCCATGTGAGAGACGCAAACTCGGTCTCAACCTTTAAGTCTTTACTGAAGACTCATCTCTTCAGTGGGTCATATGATTGAGTGTAGTCTGGCCCAGGAGTGTGAAGGTCAACGGAAAGGCTCTGGCGCAACGAACCGCCCTTGCTGTCTTTGCCTGGCCGGTTCCGCTCTTTCCACTAGGATTCTCTGCCTCTAACCCTATTACAGGGGCTGAGTCACTGGCTTACTGGTGCTCTTTCATGCCATCCCTAGGAGGGGTGCGTCACTTGAGTGGGTTGAGTCACTGATGTGATCTTCCTGTCTGGGTTGGTGCCCCCCCCCCTTGGGTTGTGCCGTGGCGGAGATCTTTGTGGGCTATACTCGGCCTTGTCTTAGGATGGTAAGTTGGTGGTTGAAGATATCCCTCTAGTGGTGTGGGGGCTGTGCTTTGACAAAGTGGGTGGGGTATATCTTTCCTATTTGGCCCTGTCCGGGGGTATCATCAGATGGGGCCACAGTGTCTCCTGACCCCTCCTGTCTCAGCCTCCAGTATTTATGCTGCAGTAGTTTATGTGTCGGGGGGCTAGGGTCAGTTTGTTATATCTGGAGTACTTCTCTTGTCCTATCTGTTGTCCTGTGTGAATTTAAGTATGCTCTCTAATTCTCTCTTTCTCTCTCTCGGAGGAGGACCTGAGCCCTAGGACCATGCCTCAGGACTACCTGGCATGATGACTCCTTGCTGTCCCCAGTCCACCTGGCCGTGCTGCTGCTCCAGTTTCAACTGTTCTGCCTATGATTATTATTATTTGACCATGCTGGTCATTTATGAACATATTGAACATCTTGGCCATGTTCTGTTATAATCTCTACCCGGCACAGCCAGAAGAGGACTGCCCCCCCCACATAGCCTGGTTCCTCTCTAGGTTTCTTCCTAGGTTTTGGCCATTCTAGGGAGTTTTTCCAAGCCACCGTGCTTCTACACCTGCATTGCTTGCTGTTTGGGGTTTGAGGCTGGGTTTCTGTACAGCACTTTGAGATATCAGCTGATGTACGAAGGGCTATATAAATAAATTGGATTTGATCACATCTATAAGGTTTCTCTCCTGTGTGTGTTCTCTGATTAATTTTAATGCCTGATGAGGTGAATCCCACAGTCAGAGCAGCAGTGAGTTCTCTTCCCTGTGGATCTCTGCAGGTTTATTGAGTTGTTGTGATCTGGAGCGACTCTTCTCTGCCTCTTCAGCATAACAAGGTTGTTGAGGCTCCCCAGAGGATACATGATAGTTAAGTATCTCTCCTGTGTGAACAACAAAGTCAGACAGATAATAAGGCCCACAACAACGGTAATCCACTGTAAAAGGTGATGCCAACATTATATCCATGATGTTATACAACAATTGACGTCTGAAATTAATGTTACATTTATTTGACAATTGTCTTGAAATGAGCAAGAATAGTCATATTTTGTCTTGTTTTCAAATTAGTAGTAACATTGTTGATTGTAGGCTAGAAATATGATGTTCATGTTGTTGAAACTCTAAACAGTGTGCCAGACAACTTTTGGTCTCCAATATAGGCCCCTTTCTGTGTTTGCTAAAATTGCGGCACGAGGGCGATGCACACACAATTTGATTGTAGAAACTCCTCCCTGCTAATGAGGAAACCAATAGTTATGGATGTACTATATCTGCCTGGAGCAAAAATGGTGAGCAAAGATTTTAGTTTTTCACAATGAATTCTGAATGTGAATGTGGGAAACTCAGGGGAGTAACCTCCATTTCCAGGTTACTTATGAGTACATTTCACACTACTTTGGATTATAATTGTTTGTCCTGTTACAGTAAATACACTGCTAGAAAAATAAAGGGAACACTAAAATAACACATCCTAGATCTGAATGAATGAAATATTCTTATTAAATACTTTTTTCTTTACATAGTTGAATGTGCTGACAACAAAATCACACAAAAATTATCAATGGAAATCAAATTTATCAACCCATGGAGGTCTGGATTTGGAGTCACACTCAAAATTAAAGTGGAAAATCACACTACAGGCTGATCCAACTTTGATGTAATGTCCTTAAAACAAGTAAAAATGAGGCTCAGTAGTGTGTGTGGCCTCCACGTGCCTGTATTACATCCCTACAATGTCTGGGCATGCTCCTGATGAGGTGGCGGATGGTCTCCTGGGGGATCTCCTCCCAGACCTGGACTATAGCAGCCGCCAACTCCTGGACAATCTGTGGTGCAACGTGGCGTTGGTGTATGGAGCGAGACATGATGTCCCAGATGTGCTCAATTGGATTCAGGTCTGGGGAACGGGCGGGCCAGTCCATAGCATCAATGCCTTCCTCTTGCAGGAACTGCTGACACACTCCAGCCACATGACGTCTAGCATTGTCTTGCATTAGGAGGAACCCAGGGCCAACCGCACCAGCATATGGTCTCACAAGGGGTCTGAGGATCTCATCTCGGTACCTAATGGCAGTCAGGCTACCTCTGGCGAGCACATGGAGGGCTGTGCGGCCCCCCAAAGAAATGCCACCCCACACCATGACTGACCCACCGCCAAACCGGTCATGCTGGAGGATGTTGCAGGCAGCAGAACGTTTTCCACGGTATCTCCAGACTGTCACATGTGCTCAGTGTGAACCTGCTTTCATCTGTGAAGAGCACAGGGCGCCATTTGCGAATTTGCCATTCTTGGTGTTCTCTGGCAAATGCCAAACGTCCTGCACGGTTTTGGGTTGTAAGCACAACCCCCACATGTGGACGTCGGGCCCTCATACCACCCTCATGGAGTCTGTTTCTGACAGTTTGAGCAGACACATGCACATTTGTGGCCTGCTGTAGGTCATTTTGCAGGGCTCTGGCAGTGCTCCTCCTTGCACAAAGGCAGAGGTAGCGGTCCTGCTGCTGGGTTGTTGCCCTCCTACGGCCTCCTTCACGTCTCCTGATGTACTGGCCTGTCTCCTGGTAGCGCCTCCATGCTCTTGTCACACATTGATGTGCCATCCTGGTTGAGCTGCACTACCTGAGCCACTTGTGTGGGTTGTAGACTCCGTCTCATGCTACCACTAGAGTGAAAGCACCGCCAGCATTCAAAAGTGACCAAAACATCAGCCAGGAAGCATAGGAACTGAGAAGTGGTCTGTGGTTATCACCTGCAGAACCACTCCTTTATTGGGGGTGTCTTGCTAATTGCCTATAATTTCCACCTGTTGTCTATTCCATTTGCACAACAGCATGTGAAATGTATTGTCAATCAGTGTTGCTTCCTAAGTGGACAGTTTGATTTCACAGAAGTGTGATTGACTTGGAGTTACATTGTGTTGTTTAAGTGTTCCCTTTATTTTTTTGAGCAGTGTATGTTTGCTATAGTGTGTAATTATGTCTAATTATTGAAGAACCGCGTTAATGACAGTATCCATTTGGGTGTTGTCAATAAAGTTAAGATTTAATTTTTTATTTCACCTTTATTTAACCAGGTAGGCCAGTCGAGAACAAGTTCTCATTTACAACTGTGACCTGGCCAAGATAAAGCAAAGCAGTGCAACAAAAACAACACCGAGTTACACGTGGGTTAAACAAACGTACAGTCAATAACACAATAGAAAAATCTATATAGTGTGTGCAAATGGAGTACAGAGGTAAGGCAATAAATAGGCCATAGTAGTGAAGTAATTACAATTTAGCAAATTAACACTGGAGAGATAGATGTGCAGATGAGGATGTGCAAGTAGAAATACTGATGTGCAAAAGAGCAAAAAAAGAAAATAAAAACATGGGGATGATGTAGGTAGTTTGATGGGCTATTTACAGATGGGCTGTGTACAGCTGCAGCGATTGGTAAGCTGCTCTGATAGCTGATGCTTAAAGCTAGTGAGGGAGATAAGTCTCCAACTTCAGCGATTTTTGCAATTCGTTGCAGTCATTGGCAGCAGAGAACTGGAAGGAAAGGCAGCCAAAGAAGGTGTTGGCTTTGGGGATGACCAGTGAGATATATCTCCTCGATACTTTTTTGCCCCACTGTACATCTACATGATGTATTGTTACACCATGTAGGAGCAGTATAGACCTAGTCTGTTCACTACATACATCAACATGATGTATTGTTACACCATGTAGGAGCAGTATAGACCTAGTCTGTTCACTACATACATCAACATGATGTATTGTTACACCATGTAGGAGCAGTATAGACCTAGTCTGTTCACTACATACATCAACATGATGCATTGTTACACCATGTAGGAGCAGTATAGACCTAGTCTGTTCATTATATACATCTACATGATGTATTGTTACACCATGTAGGAGCAGTATAGACCTAGTCTGTTCATTATATACATCTACATGATATATTGTTACACCATGTAGGAGCAGTAAAGACCGACATTAGCTTGCTACTTATTTAGATTTAGTTTGACTGAATGAAACTGCCTTAAATGTGCTGTAGTAAACATTTTTCATTCGCACTAATCAATCCACACATTCCTGTCTGTGTATGTCTCACTATAATAGTATTATTTAATTAAATACATGTAAAATAATATTTGTTTGAAAATAAAATATGATCCTCAATTGCGTTTCCCCTCCAGTCAGCAGACGGCGATGTGCGTCTTTCAGGCGACGCTGCCAGCGTGACGTATAATCTAGTGGACGGTTCTTCAGGAACAGCTTGTTAACCACCTCGGTAGCTTGCTAGCCAACATAGCCGAAAGATTCAAGCTATTTAGACGCTTTCGGTCTATATTAGCTACTGTGTTTTAGACATACATCTCTCGTATGTACTTGTTAACCTATTTAATTTAATATTACGTTATTTTGTATTAGTCAGCTATAGTAGCTGGCTGGTTAAGTTAGCACTAGCCTAGTTGCTAATGATAGCTAGCTAGCTAACATCCCCGAACATGAGCTCCCTAAACTTCTCCCCTCCTGTTAAAGAAGAGGAGGTCTGCTGGACGGAGAAAGAAGATCTGGGGCTGAACATTATCGTGAAAGAGGAGAAGGAAGAGGAGGATGTTACTGTTAAAAAGGAAGTAGAGGGTGAGGTTGTTACAGTGAAAGAAGAAGAGGAAGACGTTTCAGTGAAAGAAGAGGAAGACGTTTCAGTGAAAGAAGAGGAAGACGTTTCAGTGAAAGAAGAGAAAGACGTTTCAGTGAAAGAAGAGAAAGGCGTTTCAGTGAAAGAAGAGAAAGACGTTTCAGTGAAAGAAGAGAAAGACGTTTCAGTGAAAGAAGAGAAAGACGTTTCAGTGAAAGAAGAGGAAGACTCGTTCAGAGTGAAAGAGGTGGTGGATGTTACAGTAAAAGAAGAGGAGGATGCAGTTTTTGGAGTGAAGAAGGAAGGGGAGATTACTGTCACATTGAAAAATGAAAAGGTGGAGAGAGGAGATCTGATTAACACCAGTAAGTACCTCCTTAAATGTGTTTTTAACTTTGGATATTCTGAGTTGGCTCGTCAATAGCTCTTCAACGGAGGGGCAATAGGATGATGACTGATATGTCTAAAATCAGACGAAGTAGAGAACAAGCTACCCCTTGTTTTCTCCGTTCGGTTTCCAAAAAGTGACTTAACATATATATTTGAGAAGGGTCTCTATCTGCTGACCACAGACTGGGGCCCGGCGTGTAGTGATTTTCATGTAGTGATGTTTTACTACACACCGTGCCCCCCCAGTAGTGCCATGTGAGTTGGGTTGGCTACACCAACGATTATGCATATACTGACAAGATGTCTCTCCGCCCGAACAAGGGGAGTCGTTATCCACAAAGCGGTACTGCGGGTTCTCTCTCCAAAATATCCTTTCTTTGGATTGGTGGATCCATCTTATTATTGTAATCTATTGTGTATATTCTATGAGTGTTGTTGACGTCAACCGCCTGTATTCAATGGAGAGAGATGCTTAGCTACTAGCATGAATATGCATAGCGATCTGGAGACAAAAGTTGTCGGTATGTCACGTGTCCACATAACAATGTAAGCATTACGAAACTTCTGTTGGATCAAGTAAACCTCACGTAGCAAATAAGCCATTCATTTTGTTGTTAACCAAATTCGAGACTTTCCACATTGGGTTGATAATTGTTTCCACTTGGATAACACCTACTGTAACCTACTGGCATGACCTAGAGTTACAACCTACTGTAGTCTACTGGCATGGCCTAGAGAGATTAAACCACTTGGCTACAACCTGCTAGCATGACTAGAGAGTTACAACCTACTGTAACCTACTGGCATGACCTAGAGAGTTACAACCTACTGTAACCTACTAGCATGACATAGAGAGTTACAACCTACTGGCATGACCTAGAGAGATACAACCTACTGTAGCCTACTGGCATGGCCTAGAGAGATAAAACCACTTGGATACAACCTACTAGCATGACATAGAGAGTTACAACCTACTGTAACCTACTGGCATGACCTAGAGCGATACAACCTACTGTAGCCTACTGGCATGACCTAGAGAGATAAAACCTTGGATACAACCTACTGTAGCCTACTGACATGACCTAGAGAGTTACTACCTACTGTCACCTACTGGCATGACCTAGAGAGATACAACCTACTGTAATTTACTGGCATATCCTAGAGAGTTATAACCTACTGTAACCTACTGGCATGACCTAGAGTGATACAACCAACTGTAGCCTACTGGCATGGCCTATTGAGATTCAACCTACTGGCATGACCTAGAGAGATACAACCTACTGTAGCCTACTGGCATGACCTAGAGAGATACAACCTACTGTAACCTACTGGCTTGACCTAGAGTTACAACCTACTGTTGCCTACTGGCATGACCTAGAGAGACACAACCTACTGTAATCTACTGGCATGGCTTAGTGAGGTACAACCTACTGTAGCCTACTGGCATATCCTAGAGAGTTATAACCTACTGTAGCCTACTGGCATGGCCTAGAGTGATACAACCAACTGTAACCTACTGGCATGGCCTATTGAGATTCAACCTACTGGCATGACCTAGAGAGATACAACCACTTGAATACAACCTAATGAAGCCTACTGGCATGACCTAGAGAGATACAACCTTTTGTAGCCTACTGGCATGACCTAGAGAGATACATCCGACTGTAGCCTACTGGCATTACCTAGAGAGATACAACCACTTGAATACAACCTAATGAAGCCTACTGGCATGACCTAGAGAGATACAACCTTCTATTCTACTGGCATGACCTAGAGAGATACATCTGACTGTAGCCTACTGGCATTACCTAGAGAGATACAACCACTTGAATACAACCTACTGTAGCCTACTGGCATGACCTTGAGAGATACAACCTACTGTAACCTACTGGCTTGACCTAGAGTTACAACCTACTGTTGCCTACTGGCATGACCTAGAGAGATACAACCTACTGTAATCTACTGGCATGGCTTAGTGAGGTACAACCTACTGGAGCCTACTGGCATATCCTAGAGAGTTACAACCTACTGTAGCCTACTGGCATTACCTAGAGAGATACAACCTACTGTAGCCTACTGGCATGGCCTAGAGTGATACAACCAACTGTAGCCTACTGGCATACAGTAGGTTACTGTAGCCTACTGGCCTATTGAGATACAACCTACTGGCATGACCTAGAGAGATAAAACCACTTGGATACAACCTACTGTTGTAGCCTGCTGGCTTGACCTAGAAAGCCAAAGTTTTAAAATTCCTGACTTTCCATAATAATGATAATTTGTGTCTTCCTGTCCACATGTGGGATCCCTCTCCTTTTCGCCCTCTTTACGCAAATAACAGACAACTACTGTGGGACTCCCAATCACAGCTGGATATGATACTGCCTGATTCGAACCAGGGACTGCAGTGACACCTCTTGCACTGACATGCAGAGGCTTATACCGCTGCTTCCGTGTGTGTGTTGTGGAGGTCGACCGATTAATCGGAATGGCCGATTCATTAGGGCCAATTTCAAGTTTTCATAACAATCGGAAATCTGTATTTTTGGGCGCCGATTTGCCAAATTTTATATATATATTACACCTTTATTTAATCTTTATTTAACTAGGTAAGTCAGTTAAGAACACATTCTTATTTTCAATGACGGCCTAGGAACAGTGGGTTAACTGCCTTGTTCAGGGTCGGAATGACAGATTTTCACCTTGTCAGCTCAGGGGATACTCGGGAAGCTATACTGTTACACTGGCAATACTAAAGTGCCTGTAAGAACATCCCATAGTCAAATGTTAATGAAATACAAATGGTATAGAGGGAAATAGTCCTATAATTCCTATAATAACTACAACCTAAAACTTCTTACCTGGGAATATTGAAGACTCATGTTAAAAGGATCCATCAGCTTTCATATGTTCTCATGTTCTGAGCAAGGAACTGTAACGTTAGCTTTCTTACATGGCACATATTTTACATGGAACATATTGCACTTTTACTTTCTTCTCCAACACTTTTGTTTTGCATTATTTAAACCAAATTGAACATGTTTCATTATTTACTTGAGGCTAAATTGATTTTATTAATGTATTATATTAAGTTAAAATAATGTTCATTCAGTATTGTTGTAATTGTCATTATTACAAATAAATAAACAAAAAATTGGCCGATTAATCGGTATCGGCTTTTATGGTCCTCCAATAATCGGTATCGCTTAAAAGGCAGCAACAATTTTAAATATCGGTTATCAGTTTCGTTTTTTGGGCAAGGAAAATATTGGCCAATAATGTAATGTCGGTGCATCCCATTATTCTAAAATTGATTATATTATGAATGTTTTCCTCATCAATCTACACACAATACCCCATAATGCCATCACAATACCCCATAATGCCAATCCAATACCCAATAGTGCCAAAGCAAAAAACAGATTTAGATATTTTGCAAACGTATTAAAACTATTCCCAAGGACAACTCGTCTGAGTAATGTAAGATGTACGATCCCAGGATAACTAGTCTGAGTAATGTTAGATCCCAGGATAACTAGTCTGAGTAATGATAGATCCCAGGATAACTAGTCTGAGTAATGTTAGATCCCATGATAACTATTCTCTGAGTAATGTTAGATCCCAGGATAACTAGTCTGAGTAATGTACGTTTCAAACAGTTTTAACCCATTACAGTCTAAGCTTTGTCTGAGGGGGAGGTCCTTCTAAGCTATACGGAATTGTTTTAAGAAGGTTTAAATAACATGAAGGGCTTCCCCAGTGTAGTATTGTAGAAACACCCTCCAACATGAAGGGCTTCCCCGGTATAGTACTGTAGAAACACCCTCCAACATGAAGGGCTTCCCCAGTATAGTACTGTTTTAAGGTTATACCAAGGATAATTTAGCTTTCTGATTTTGAATTGTAAGACTCCTTGAAGTATCAACCAAAAATATTCAAAAGTTAAATTATGTCAAATTATTAGGCCATACTGCTATAACCCATAGTAACACATTCACAACATGGAACAACAGTAACCATAGTAACACATTGGATAACATTCACAATATGGAACAACAGTAACCATAGTAACACCTTAGATAACATTCACAACATGGAACAACAGTAACCCCAAAACATCTAAAGGAAGTTTGTTCTGAAGTGTCTGGTTTCCTCGATAGCAGGGAGGAGTTTCCTCATTACCAGATATACTACATCCATAACTAGTGGTTTCCTCATTACCAGATATACTACATCCATAACTAGTGGTTTCCTCATTAGCATGGAGGAGTTTCTACAAGCAAATTGCATGTGCATCGCCCTCGTGCCGCAATTTTATTAAACACAAAAAGGGGCCTATATTGGAGACCGAAAGTTGTCTGTCACACTGCTTAGAGTTTCAACAACTTTAATAATTTATTTATTGTCTACAATCTTAGATGTTACTACTAATGTGAAAACAAGACAATTTTCATATAATTTAACAGACATCAATTGTTGTACAACTTCATGGGTACGCTCTGGGCATCACCTTTTACCTCATATAAACAGTGGATTTCTGCTGTTGTGGGCCTTTAACCATCTGTTTGACTTTGCCATTCACACAGGAGAGAGACGGGACTACCGTGGATCCTCTGGGGAGCCTCAACAACCTCATGATGCTGACGAGGCAGAGAAGAGTCTCTCCACATCAGAACTCCTCAAGAAACACCAGCATAGACCCACAGGGAAGAAACCTCATTGCTGCTCTGACTGTGGGAAAGGTTTCAAATATTCATCATACCTTAAAATTCACCAGCGAGTACACACAGGAGAGAAACCTTATAGCTGTACTCAATGTGAGAAGAGTTTTACTCATTCAACCAACCTGATATCACACCAGAGAACACACACAGGAGAGAAACCGTATAGCTGTGATCAATGTGGGCAGAGGTTTACTCAGTCAGGTGCCCTGAAATCCCACCGTAAACTACACACAGGAGAGAAACCTTTTAGCTGTGATCAATGTGCGAAGAGATTTATTAAGTCTAGCAATCTGACAGTACACCAGAGAAAACACACAGGAGAGAAACCGTTTAGTTGTAATCAATGTGGGAAAAGTTTTATTACATCTAGAGATCTGACTGTACACCAGAGAACACACACAGGAGAGAAATCTTATAGCTGTGATCAATGTGGGAAGAGTTTTATTACATCTAGCCATCTGACAACACACCAGCGAGTACACACAGGAGAGAAATTTCACCACTGTTCGGATTGTGGAAAAAGCTTTTCAACTTCACATACTTTGAAGATGCACCAGAAAACACACACAGGAGAGAAATCTTATAGCTGTGATCAATGTGGGAAAAGTTTTACTCAGTCAAGCTCCCTGAAATCCCACCATAAGTTACACACAGGAGAGAAACCATTTATCTGTGATCAATGTGGGAAGAGATTTATTAATTCTAGCAATCTGACAGTACACCAGAGAAAACACACAGGAGAGAAACCATTTAGTTGTAATCAATGTGGGAAAAGTTTTATTACATCTAGCTCTCTGACTATACACCAGCGAGTACACACAGGAGAGAAACCTCACCACTGTTCAGATTGTGGAAAAAGCTTTTCAATGTCACATACTTTGAAGATGCACCAGAAAACACACACAGGAGAGAAATCATATAGCTGTGATCAATGTGGGAAGAGTTTTACTAGGTCAAGCTCCCTGATATCCCACCGTAAACTACACACAGGAGAGAAACCTTTTAGCTGTGATCAATGTGGGATGAGGTTTATTACATCTGGCAGTCTGACAGTACACCAGAGAACACACACAGGAGAGAAACCTTATAGCTGTGATCAATGTGGGAAGAGTTTTACTACATCTAGCTATCTGACTGTACACCAGCGGAGACACACAGGAGAGAAACCTTATAGCTGTGTTCAATGTGGGAAGAGATACTCTGATAAAAGTTATCTGATCAAACATCAGAAAATACATACATGAAGGAGTTGTTTCATGATATATATGAAATAATGTCACAATGTAGAATGTTTTAACATTGTAGAAGGAATATTTTAATGATGTCATAATGTAGAACCCTAAACGTTTGCCCCCTGTTCTATTGATTTCAGCATGATATGGATATTAGCCTCAGGGGGAAAATCCAGGCTCTGAAATGAAAGAGTACTATTTATATGATTTAACAAAAAGTGACTAACAAAAAAAGTTGTTACATTTACCACGTTGGTGACCCACTTGAATGAAAATGCAACACTTCAAAATGTAGCTAGCTGATTTCTACAAATTGTCCTCTAACCAGGGATGTACACATTATTCCTAGATTCCGTGTGGTTTTTGAGCTGTTAGTTTTAACAGAGACATTACACTTAACCACATGCGTCTGTGACAGAAACAATGATGTATTTACCTCATTTGGTGGATATTTAACAATGATTTACTTAACAAACAGTACGATATTTCTGTCCTGCTAATTGTGAGTTTTATGGTGTCCACTCTAGCTTCCTGCAGCTAGTCTGGGTGTCGAGGACATGGGCTTCATTAGAGATGGCTTGAAGCTGACGATTGATGTCTCGGTGATTAAAAACCAAACAGCCACATTCCATTCTAAGATTAGTGGTACAGGTGAGACATATGTCTCCGGTCTGATTGAGCCTGCATTCCATAGACAATATATGGTGTATGTTGAGCTGGGATAGAGAGGACTAGAACAAAGGACTCAATGGTCCTGAGACATCCTGGCATCTGGGATATTAGGCCAGGGTCGGGGGTTAAGATAACATCTGGGATATTAGGCCAGGGCCGGGGGTTAAGATAACAACTGGGATATTTGGCCATGGTCGGGGGTTAATATAACACCAGGTGCAAATGAAGACAGGATGAGCCCAAAGTGGCTTATGATGCCCCCCAATCTAGATGGGAGGGGTGGAACCAAGCATTCTGGGTATTAGCTATATAAACTGGGCGTTGTCTGTAAAGGGTAGGCTCTCAGACTAACAGTCAGTTAAGACTGTTGGGCTGACGGTTTCATTATTGCAATAATTAATCAATGTTAAATAAAGATGATTGTTTGAAGAAATGTCCAAGTCTCTCGAAGTACTGAATTTCCACGACACGACCCAATTGAAACAATACAACACTTCAAAATGTAAAGAGATGTTTTCTACAAATTGTCCTCCTCCTCAGTGATGTACACATTATTCCCAGATTCCGTGTGGTTTTTGAACTGTTAGTTTAACAGGACGTGCAACCTCATCTCCCTCCTCTCATATGCAAATTATTTTAGCATAATTCGATGAGTGATGACAAATAAGTGTTGCTTTCCTTTGTTCATCGACCCCTACATTTAAATACATCCCTCCAAAATGTAGACGACTGTCTTCTGCAGGTTGTCCTCTAACCTGTGAGGTAAAAGATATCTCCCATTTCCATGTGTTTTTTTTAGTTGTGTTAGTTTCAACAGCACGTACAACCTGACTTTCTCCCTAATCGATATCAGTGATTTATTGCTGCTTGTGCAGTTTATAATGAGCTTGTTTAAAAAATACAAGTAATATGATTATTGTGGCAGATGTTTGTGTAAATAGCACATGTTATGTTTAGGTTTTCAATTTATCCCAAACTGTTTCTGCATATTGGTTATTGATTTGGACACATTAAAACTGTGTTTTGACATTGGGATATCCCACCTAGCAAAATGTAATTGAAAAGACGTTGAAAATAAGACTATTCCCGACATCCGATATAAGTTCGGTTTTAGTTGAAAGTGAAAGTTGAAAAAAAAAATTACGTACTTGAAGCTTATATACATGGACGCAGTATAATACATTTGTCTATAATCTATTTGATTAATAATTTTTATAATCACTCCAGTATTTATTTACAAGATTCAAGTGCTAATTGTCTTTATTTCACATTTGGTTTTGATATTTCATATTTTCATTTCATGTAACATTTAGTAAACCAAATTATTTATGCAACCAACAGACAATTTTTGGGTACAATTATATTGACACTGTTGCCCTGCTTTTAGAAAATCCGGGTTCATTTTCAGATGTGCCAACCCAAATGTACCAGAGCATGACATTGGGGACTGGGCCCCAATCCAACAACATGCCTATCGAGTGAACCCTGAAAAGAGAGAGAAGCTCTGCAGTGAGGTGGAAAGTTACTTCGGAAATTCCAGGAGTTTCCTCTTGAAATGAGGACAACATGGTTTCTGATTGTCTCAAGGGTGTGCATTCAACAAGTTTTGCATTTAGCCAGTGCGTTGCCATGGATCACAATTTATTTGGACTGCGCGTTTTTCGGTATGGAGATTAGTTTTGGGGCTCGTTCCAAGGGGGCGAGAGTTCTAGAAGCTAGTGAGTTTTAAGTTGTTGTCTGTTGGTTGTAAGCATTCTCTTAGGGGGGAAGGTGTTATAGTCTTTGGTTTTTCCATTTGTGTTTTGAGGTGGACACCAAGGAACTTGAAACTCTCGACTCGCTCCACTACAACCCCGTTGATGTTAATGGGGACCTGTTCGGCCCTGCTTTTCCTGTAGTCCACGATCATCTCCTCTGTCTTGCTCACGTTGAGGGAGAGGAAGTGCCAGGTCTCTGACCTCCTCCCTGTAGGCTGTCAGGGAGAGGTTTAAAATGTCAGTGAAGACACTTGCCAGTTGGTCCGCGCATGCTCTGGGTACATGCCCTGGTAATCAGTCTGTCCTGGCGGCGTTGTGAATGTTGACCTGTTTAAAGGTCTTGCTATGGAGAGTGTGATCACACACGTCCGGAACACCTCAATCATGCTTCAGAGTTGCTTGCCTCAAAGCAAAAAAGGCATTTATGTCGTCTGGCAGCTCGTCTCCACCTTTTCTTCAGGTGAATGACAGGGATTTGGGCCTGGTCTCCTGAAAGCAGTATATACTTCGCGTCAGACTCGTTAAAGAAAAAATATTTGTCAAGTTTGAGGTGACTAATCACTGTTCTGATGTCCAGAAGCTCTACCATGCGAACGAGTTCCCACTAGAGAACACAATCACATGTTGCATGAGGTGTGGCTAACGTTAGCAAGCTTGAGCTAGATACCAAGCTAGCGTAGAAATAGTGCATTGTGGGTAATTGAGAAGATATCCAGAAATAAGTTAAGAAATATTTAATAAAGCAAAAACATAACTGTTTGTCCTTATAGGTAACCAGATCTTCAATACAACTAAGTTACTAAGTCTTTAACCACACTGTGTTGTTACACTGGTGAGTAAAAACTCATGCTTCCTACACTAACTTGTAGTCTGAAAATAAAATATACATTTTACTCAACTGCGTCCAGTCAGCAGATGGACTAGATGCCGCTTAGGCCGCCCGTTGTGACTCCGTCAAGAATTCAGCAGAGCAAGTTTGTATGAAGGTCTGGTTATTAAATGGGATCATAGTTCAATAGTAAAATCCTCTAAAACGCTTTGGTGACAAACTTTGCTGCCCTGTTTCAAGTTGTCCACATGGCTGGGAGAACCTATTCAAGTAAGTAAGTAAATAGGTTTTGGAAATGTAAAAAAACACAATGTATTATTAACTAACTAGCTACAGTGCAGGCTAACTCAAATGAGCTGATAAATTAGCTATCTAGTTGGCTATCTAACTAACTTCAAATACTGTATAATAGATAGCTAAGTGAATTAAATATCACCAGCTACCTAACTTCATATTAGCTAGCTATCTTGATGTATTTATCACAAACAAACTCCAAATGCATTTGTAGGTAGCTAGCTAACAGCCATGGAGGGTGAAAGGATAGCAGCCCCAACTGTCAGTGAGAGAGGAAGCTATTCTGGATGGGGCAGGTACTTTTGTGTTGTTCCTGTCCCTAGAAGTGAGGATGGAGATAATAGTAACATAATATTCAGTGTGGTGTAATTTGACTAGAATGAAGTCTGTTTCTTGTGAGGTTTTCTGTCCTCAGATAAAGAGCTCTATGAAAGCCAGTCTACATATGAAGAGGTCCCAATGAAGAGCAGTGGTTCTCAGTCCTGGGGACTCAAAGAGGGGCACATTGTTGTTTTTGCCTTCGCACTGCACAGCTGATTCAAATGATCAACTCATCAAGCTTCAAGTGGTATTTATGTATTCATTTGTGATGCCATCCTTGATATGATCATGTTATTGTCACAAGCTACACATGCACATATGTCTGCCCATGTATCTATCAATCCAATGTAATCATGATTTGTTATCAGGGATATTATACTTTTGTAATCCACAATGACTTGGTGATTTAACAGTCTAATAATTACATTGTCTTCCATATTCCTACAGATATCTTGTAACTTCCTTCAAAACGATTGCCTACAGTTAACATGTAAGGTCGGGTGACCAGGGTCATCTGGGACTGCCTCCTGGAGGAATTCAGGTGTGTGAAGGCTACCTGTGTCCTGCGTAACTTCATGAGGATGGACACAAGGACCAGGAGGGGATCTGCAGCTCGCCACCGTGTGCCAGAGGAGGTGTCTGCTGCTCTGCAGGATGTTTCAAGGATGGAGTCCAACAACGCAGCAAGAGAGGCAATCCGTGTGCAGGAGATCTTCACCTCCTACTTCTTCAGAGGGTGCTGTTCCCCGGCAACACCATAGACTACACTATGCACAACCAAAGTCTCTTTTAAGAGCCATTCACATTGCAATAAGAGTATTCTTCCATTTACTTAGCTATGTCAACTGCAGTTATTCAATTCACAATTTCTATCCCTTTGATTTCTACTTCTCAGGTGAGGGTGCTGTTTAGGTAAGGGTGTGATGTCTGTACAAAACCAAAACAGGCTCTTATCCCGCTCTCCCCTTCGACCCTAAATAGTCTAGGTTATATCAGCTGTGTCGGTGAACCCCTCCTGCATCTGAACTGGCTACATAGGGTCAACAGGAAGTATTATTAAAGAGATGCTTTACATTGAAATACAGATAGATGCAGTAGTCCCAGAGTTAATGATCCAAGGTCAGTTTTGCATTTCACCTCCTGATTGATGAATAACAATGTTAGAATAAAAAATAAAACACAAGGCTTAAACATGCTCTCTCTCCATCTGTCTCTCGTCTGCAGACATGTTTTGATGTGAGAGGATGCCAACCCCCAGTCTCATCATCGCCACCTCACCTGCTTTTAAGATGACCTTTTGGCTGACTAGAGACACTATTATGTAATTGTGATGAACTGAGAGAATATTTAGGTAGCACTGTGATTCATTAATCATGTGCTGCCTTCCCTGCTCCTATGTGCTTACCTCCTTCCCTTTCTGTCTTCTACACCTCTCCCCCCACCTCTTTCCTCCTCTGTTTTTATAATGCACAACAGATGTGTATTGAAGTACAGATTGAACTTGTATTTATAACACTTGGATAATGAGCTTTTCAATAAAGCGTTTCACATTCTCTACTGGTTGAAATTAAGTGTAATGTGATGAAATACTCCACCTATCCTGTGTTTATCAGATCAATACAGATGAAGGGCATTAGATATTGAGATGAACCGGTTTTAGAGTATTTACATGATGCATAGGAAGTGTAGTGTACTGTTTTTTAACATTATATTTCTCTATATATGAATTAACTAGTTAACTCCTGTTTCTAGTTTATTAGTTACACTGTGTAACCATTGATGTCCCAGGACCAGGATAAAAAAAAAAAGCATAATCGTTTGTCTCTACATTAACTAACATTCCTGTCAACTGTACATGGTTTTGCATGATTTGTTATGACGTTATAATCCCTTACATTTTGCCTTACATCCCAGTATTTCTATCTGCCATCTTTGATCCAGTTCTGTTCTGTGTAGGGGTACCCCTTTCTCCTAGTATTGTTGTCTGCCATCTTTGATCCAGTTCTGTTCTGTGTAGGGGTACCCCTCTCTCCTAGTATTGTTGTCTGCCATCTTTGATCCAGTTCAGTTGGTGTAGGGGTACCCCTATCTCCTAGTATTTCTGTCCACCATGTTTGATCCAGTTCAGTTCTGTGTAGGAGTACCCCTCTCTCCTAGTATTTCTGTCTGCCATGTTTGATCCAGTTCAGTTCTGTGTAGGGGTACCCCTCTCTCCTAGTATTTCTGTCCACCATCTTTGATCCAGTTCAGTTCTGTGTAGTGGTACCCCTCTCTCCGAGTATTTCTGTATGCCATCTTTGATCCAGATCAGTTCTGTGTAGTGGTACCCCTCTCTCCGAGTATTTCTGTATGCCATCTTTGATCCAGTTCAGTTCTGTGTAGGGGTACCCCTCTCTCCGAGTATTTCTGTATGCCATCTTTGATCCAGTTCAGTTCTGTGTAGGGGTACCCCTCTCTCCTAGTATTTCTGTCCACCATGTTTGATCCAGTTCAGTTCTGTGTAGGAGTACCCCTCTCTTCTAGTATTTCTGTATGCCATCTTTGATCCAGATCAGTTCTGTGTAGTGGTACCCCTCTCTCCGAGTATTTCTGTATGCCATCTTTGATCCAGTTCAGTTCTGTGTAGGGGTACCCCTCTCTCCGAGTATTTCTGTATGCCATCTTTGATCCAGTTCAGTTCTGTGTAGGGGTACCCCTCTCTCCTAGTATTTCTGTCCGCTATCTTTGACCCAGTTCAGTTCTGTGTAGGGGTACCCCTCTCTCCTAGTATTTCTGTCCGCCATCTTTGATCCAGTTCAGTTCTGTGTAGGGGTACCCCTCTCTCCGAGTATTTCTGTATGCCATCTTTGATCCAGTTCAGTTCTGTGTAGGGGTACCCCTCTCTCCTAGTATTTCTGTCCGCTATCTTTGACCCAGTTCAGTTCTGTGTAGGGGTACCCATCTCTCCTAGTATTTCTGTCCGCCATCTTTGATCCAGTTCAGTTCTGTGTAGGCGTACCCCTCTCTCCTAGTATTTATGTCCACCATCTTTGATCCAGTTCAGTTCTGTGTAGGGGTACCCCTCTCTCCTAGTATTTCTGTCTGCCATCTTTGCTGAAGAAAGTCTAACAGTCACTAGTGCAGCAGCAGCCTCCCCCGGTCCGAGTGCCGGCCCGGTAAGAACTTTAAGATGCCATGGAAAGTGTAGTGTCTTAACACTTAGTACTTATTTATGTAATAAGAAAGACTCTGAATACAAACAATTGAACTGGAGCTTCACATTTACTCAAACGAGTTAGTACCAGAATAACATAGAACAACACTGCGCATGACCAAGGGTGCTCCATCCTTAAAGGGGACATCAGTAATTAACAGAACATAACACTCCTTCTCTTATACAATCAGAGTTACTTTTACCAAACCACAACTGAAACATTTCCCAGAACTTGTTGTAGTTATTTTGCATCTTTTAATTTTAACTTGAACAGTTAGTTTTTGTTTGTTTGTTTATAAGTCTAGTCTGTCTGGTGGACGGTGCCTTCGTTCTGGGTAGCGCCTCAGATTGTCTGGAGGCTCCTGAACATCCTCAGTGTGTGCTTGTTCCATTATAGCTTCTGCTATAGCAGCACCTTCATCAACACGTTCCCTTCTTTCAGCCTGGGGTCTATTTACTGCCCTACCGTCCTCTACAGTTCCCTGTGTGTCACTCTCAGGATCTCTGTGCCTGTTCTCTCTCGATTGTTGTGCTGTTTTCCGTGGAATGCATTTGGTTAATGTGACGCCGGCACATTATCTCTGGGCTCACTTGAACTTGGTAAGTTCTGGGTCCCGTTTGTGTGTGTACGGTCCCTCTTGTCCATTTCCCTCCTCTTCTGTAGTCTCGCACCATCACTTCCTGTCCTGTTTGGAGATGGCGCTCCCGGCCGCATCTTGGCTTGTTTGTTCAGCACTTCATTACGCCTGTTTGGCTTCATGATGTCCAGCTGTGTGCGGAGAGGCCTCCCGAACATCAGTGCGGCTGGGCTTTCATTTGTCGTGGCATACCGTGGGGTGTTTCGGTAGGAGGCCAGGAACTTGTCCAGTTTTGTTTGCAAAGTCCCTTCGTCTCGTTTTGCTGCACGGAGTCCTTGCTTTAGGGTTTGCACAAAGCGTTCTGCCAACCCATTGGTGGCAGGGTGGTACGGAGCTGAGGTTGAGTGTTTGATTCCATTTACTGACATGAATCTTGTAAACTCGTCACTTACAAAAGCTTGCGCGTTGTCACTTACCAGCTGCAGTGGCAAACCGAAGCGTGCAAACGTTGTTCTGAGACACTCTATCGTCTGAGCTGAGGTCTGGCCATTTGGAATGGGCATCAACTATAACCAGAAATATGTGCTTTTCAAAGGGACCAGCGTAGTCCACATGAATTTTCTGCCATGGCTCTGCGGGCCATTCCCATGGGTGGACTGGGACAGGAACAGGCATGTGAAGGGTTTCCAAACATCCGCTACAGTTCTTTGCCATATTTTCTATCTGTTGGTCCAGACCTGGCCACCAGAAGTGGCTCCTTGCGAGCAGCTTCATTTTGACAATTCCAACATGACCTTCATGTAGTTGCTGCAAGACTAGATGTTGGCATTTCTGGGGTATCATGACTCTCATTCCCCACATCAAACATCCTTGGTACGTTGTAATTTCGTTTCTCCGCTGGAAATATGGAGTCAGCTCCTTTCTGCCAGTAGCTGGCCATCCTGACATGGTGTAGGTGTACACTTTTGACAAGGTCACATCTTTCCTTCTCATGTTTGGTAACTGTGCTTGTGACTGGTAGTGCCTCGAGCTGAGCGGTATGGAACATGTCCACTGCATCCACCCTCCTTTGTCTTTCTCTTGTACACGGCAGTCTGGATAATCCATCTGCATTTGTGTGGAGGGATGACGGCTTAAACTCAATGTCATACATATGACTGGCAAGGAACAGGGCATATCGCTGTAACCTGGCTGCTGTCATTGCCGGAATGCCTTTCTTTGGACTGAAAATGGAAAGCAACGGCTGGTGATCTGTAACCAGTGTGAAACGCTTGCCATATAGGTATGCATGGAATTTCTTGACACCCCACACTAGTGCCAGTGCTTCTTTGTCGATTTGTGAGTAGTTTTTCTCTGCATCATTCAATGTTCGTGACGCAAATGCAACTGGCCTCTCTAACCCATCTTTCAGTGTGTGTGAAAGGACGGCCCCTAATCCATAAGGGGACGCATCACAAGCCAACTTCACTGGCATTTCAGGGTCGTAATGCATCAGGACCTGTTCAGATGTTATGAGCCGTTTTGCCCCCAGAAATGCATTTTCACACTGCTCTGTCCACCGCCATGTCCTATTCTTTTCCAGGAGCTGATTTAGAGGCTGGAGTACTGCTGAAAGTTTTGGGAGGAATCTTCTGTAGTAATTGATCAGTCCCGTGAAAGATCTCACTTCTGTGATATTTTGTGGTCGTGGTGCCTGTACCACTGCCTCGATTTTGTCCTGTGTTTTGTGCAATCCATTGCAGTCAATCTCATGTCCACAGAAGACAATCTTGTCTTTGAAGAACTCACACTTCTTTAAGTTTGCCTGTAGACCATACTCTTTCAGTCTTTTCAGGACCTCTTCCAGGTTAGCCAGGTGCGTCCTGTTATGATCATGTCATCCAGGATACACTGGGTTCCTTGTAAAATCTGGTCAATAGTTTGTTGCCAAATGGCTGGGGCTGATGCAATGCCAAAAACCAGGCGGTTATACCTGTATAGACCTTTGTGTGTGTTTATTGTCAGGTATTGTTTGGAACTCTCTTCAACCGGTAGCTGCAGGTAAGCCAGTTTCAGATCAATTTTACTGAAGTGTTTCCCACCAGCTAGTGCAGCAAAGATGTCATCCAGACGTGGTAGGGGGTATTGGTCCACATGCAACATTGAATTCACAGTTACCTTGAAGTCCCCACACATTCTAACAGACCCGTCTTTCTTCACAGTAGGAACTATGGGTGTGTCCCATTCGCTTCTGTCCACTTTCGTCAGGATCCCTGTATCCTGCAAGCGATCGATTTCCGCTTCCACCTTTGGTCTCAGGGAGTATGGAACAGATCTGGCTTTGTAGAATTTTGGGGTTGTGTCATCTCGCAGTACAAGTTTGGCTGTGAAGCCTTTTACTGTTCCCATCTGATCACTGAAAACTGTGTTGTATTTCTTCCGCAAGTGTTCCAGTGTTTGGTCTGTACCATTCTCTTTGGACTGGAACGTGTGGAGCATTTTCAAGTCACACCAATTCAGCTTTATTTTTGAAAGCCATTCCCTGCTAAATAATGGGGGGCCAGTTCCAGGCACCACATACAGCTGTAACTGCTGTGTTTGCCCCCCATAATGCACTCTGACCTGCAACGCCCCCATTGGGCTCAATCCCTCTCCTGAGTATGTCTTCAGCAACACATTTGTGTTCTTCAGCTTGATAGCCTTAAAGTGCTCATTGTAGACGGTAGTGGAAATTATAGACACTGCAGATCCAAACCCCTCCATTTTGAGGGGTTTGCCTTCGATATCTGGTGTCACCCATATTATGCTACTGCTGGGATAAGTCACTGTGTTTAACTCCATTGTACCAATTAATCGTTCATCTGAATCACTGCCACTGTTCTCTGCTAGTGTATTCACAGACCCTTTAATTTTCTCAGTTTTCCTGTTGTGACTGAATTTTGCTTTGCATGCTCTTTGAATGTGCCCTCTTCTACTGCATTTGTGACAAATTTAGTCTTTGAAACGGCAGTCCTCTGCTCTGTGATCATCTCTGTCACACCTGTTGCATTTTTCGGTCACACAGGGACGCTGTCGACTGCGTGAAAACTTGTGCAGGGAAATTTGTGACAGGTCAGTACTTCTTTTACTTTGCAACTCAAATGCATCTTTAGTTTGCGATTTCCATAGCCACAGAAATTTCAACAGCCTTTGCAAATGTGAGCTCTGATTCTGTGTGCAAACGTTTTTCAATGTGTTCATGTTCCAGTCCACAAACAAATCTATCCCTTAATGTGTCATTTAGGTTCTCTCCAAACTGGCAATGTTCAGACAGTTTCTTCAACACTGCTACATATGTACTAACACCCTCCCCCTCATTCTGATCTCTCTTGTGGAAACGAAAACGTTCCGCGATGAGGATTGGTTTAGGTGATAGGTGATTTTGCAATATCTCCACAATCTCTGTGAATGTTTTATTTGAGGGCTTCAGAGGGGCAGTCAGATCTCTTAGCAAACTGTATCTTGGCATAACAGTCATAAGGTGTTTGCTTCACTGACAGTCACTGGACCCAGTTTTGAGTTCAGCTCAGGACTAGCCCCTGAATTCACTACACTATGAATAGAAGGACTGGTCATCCATAAGGTCAAAATCATAGTTTTAACCAGGTTTCGAGGCTACACAGTGGAGTTATGCAATGTTTTGGTTTCTGATGGGGCAATACAGTTGAAATATTTGAGGTATTTATAAGTTACACCACTGTTCAAAAGTTTGGGATCACTTAGAAATGTCCTTGTTTTTGAAAGAAAAGCTCACAAGTCCTCAACTGACAGCTTCATTAAATAGTACCCGCAAAACACCAGTCTCAACGTCAACAGTGGAGAGGCGAATCCGAGATGCTGCAAAGAAAAAGCTATATCTCAGACTGGCCAATAAAAATAAAAGATTTAGAACAAAACAACACAGACACTGGACAGAGATATGTATTTTTCTTTGCAACTCTGCCTAGAAAGCCAGCATCTTTTTCACTGTTGACGTTGAGACTGGTGTTTTACAGGTACTATTTGATGAAGCTGTCAATTGAGCAATTGTGAGGTGTCTGTTTCTCAAACTAGACACTCTAATTTACTTGTCCTCTTGCTCAGTTGTGCACCGGGGCCTCCCACTCCTCTTTCTATTCTGGTGTTAGGTTCAAAATTTTCAGAGTAAATAACTCACGGACACCAGAGAAGCTGAACCAAGTTTAATTCTTCCCAAAGGGTCTTTACAGCTGTAATTCAGACAAAAAGTATATATACAGTGCCTTGCGAAAGTATTCGGCCCCCTTGAACTTTGCGACCTTTTGCCACATTTCAGGTTTCAAACATAAAGATATAAAACTGTATTTTTTGTGAAGAATCAACAACAAGTGGGACACAATCATGAAGTGGAACGAACTTTATTGGATATTTCAAACTTTTTTAACAAATCAAAAACTGAAAAATTGGGCGTGCAAAATTATTCAGCCCCTTTACTTTCAGTGCAGCAAACTCTCTCCAGAAGTTCAGTGAGGATCTCTGAATGATCCAATGTTGACCTAAATGACTAATGATGATAAATACAATCCACCTGTGTGTAATCAAGTCTCCGTATAAATGCACCTGCACTGTGATAGTCTCAGAGGTCCGTTAACAGCTGCAGAGAGCATCATGAAGAACAAGGAACACACCAGGCAGGTCCGAGATACTGTTGTGAAGAAGTTTAAAGCCGGATTTGGATACAAAAAGATTTCCCAAGCTTTAAACATCCCAAGGAGCACTGTGCAAGCAATAATATTGAAATGGAAGGATTATCAGACCACTGCAAATCTACCAAGACCTGGCCGTCCCTCTAAACTTTCAGCTCATACAAGGAGAAGACTGATCAGAGATGCAGCCAAGAGGCCCATGATCACTCTGGATGAACTGCAGAGATCTACAGCTGAGGTGGGAGACTCTGTCCATAGGACAACAATCAGTCGTATATTGCACAAATCTGGGCTTTATGGAAGAGTGGCAAGAAGAAAGCCATTTCTTAAAGGTATCCATAAAAAGTGTTGTTTAAAGTTTGCCACAAGCCACCTGGGAGACACACCAAACATGTGGAAGAAGGTGCTCTGGTCAGATGAAACCTAAATGGAACTTTTTGGCAACAATGCAAAACGTTATGTTTGGCGTAAAAGCAACACACCATCCCCACTGTCAAACATGGTGGTGTCAGCATCATGGTTTGGGCCTGCTTTTATTCAGCAGGGACAGGGAAGATGGTTAAAATTGATGGGAAGATGGATGGAGCCAAATACAGGACCATTCTGGAAGAAAACCTGATGGAGTCTGCAAAAGACCTGAGACTGGGACGGAGATTTGTCTTCCAACAAGACAATGATCCAAAACATAAAGCAAAATCTACAATGGAATGGTTCAAAAATAAACATATCCAGGTGTTAGAATGGCCAAGTCAAAGTCCAGACCTGAATCCAATCGAGAATCTGTGGAAAGAACTGAAAACTGCTGTTCACAAATGCTCTCCATCCAACCTCACTGAGCTCGAGCTGTTTTGCAAGGAGGAATGGGAAAAAATTTCAGTCTCTCGATGTGCAAAACTGATAGAGACATACCCCAAGCGACTTACAGCTGTAATCGCAGCAAAAGGTGGCGCTACAAAGTTTTAACTTAAGGGGGCTGAATAATTTAGCACGCCCAATTTTTCAGTTTTTGATTTGTTAAAAAAGTTTGAAATATCCAATAAATGTCGTTCCACTTCATGATTGTGTCCCACTTGTTGTTGATTCTTCACAAAAAAATACAGTTTTATATCTTTATGTTTGAAGCCTGAAATGTGGCAAAAGGTTGCAAAGTTCAAGAGGGCCGAATACTTTCGCAAGGCACTGTACTTCACGACACTTTTAAGCTTCTGCACTCCTCTTGTCATCGAGCTCTCTGCCTTCTACCTCAGACTTTTTCTTGCCACTGTAGATGTCATGTATTGTCATGTTATGTTCTCTATAATGAAACATCACCAAGTGAAATAAAGTTGATAAGATACTATTAATAGACATTAAATAAAAAATGGTTGTTCAGAAATCATTCATTATCATGTTGCTCTCATGAAATGTACAAAATATTTCACAATCATTACCACTGCTGATATTCACATAGAATAATTACAAGGATGATATTTCTCAGTTGCATTGACCTGCATACATCAGACACCACCTCTCCCTTGTGCACATGCGACTGAAATGTAACCAATCACAAAAATCACTGAGCCAGATTTGATGGCCCAATAAAAACGAAACTGCATGTTTCTGCCAGCCAAGGGGATAATTCCAGTGCAGTACATGTGTAAAGGGATACTTCCAGTGCAGTACATGTGTAGAGGGATAATTCCAGTGCAGTACATGTGTAGAGGGATAATTCCAGTGCAGTACATGTGTAGAGGGATAATTCCAGTGCAGTACATGTGTAGAGGGTGTAGAGGGATAATTCCAATTCAGGAAGTTCCTACCCCCTATAACTTTTTGTCTGTACATTTTAATATACATTTTGCTCAACTGCGTTACCCACTCCAGTCAGCAGATGGCGGTGTGGGAATTTAAGGTTATGCTGTTGGTGTGACGTATAATCTAGTGGACAGAACGCTTCTTTCAACAGCCGCAACAGTTAGTCAGCCACCTCGGTAGCTTGCTAGACACAATAGCCGAACCAATAAAGCTCTTTAGACGCTATCGTGTATACTAGCCACAGTGTTTTAAACACTCTTCTGTCGTCTAGTTAGATTTAATTTCAAATGTACAGTGTTGTTGTTATTAGTCAGCTAGCATCCCCGACCATGCAGTCACTAAGCTACTCTCCTTCTAAAGAAGAGGAGGATATCACAGTAAAACAAGAAGTAGAGAGTGAAAGAAGAGAAAGACGCGTTCAGAGTGAAAGAGGAGGAGGATCTTACAGTAAAAGGAGAGGAGGATGCAGTTTATGGAGTGAAAGAGGAGGAGGGGGAGATGACTGTTACATCGAAAAAGGAGGAGGAGGAAGAAGAGGAGGAAACTGGATACCTGGGCCTGGTTTCCCAAACACATCTTAAGGCATCCAATGGTTCTAACGATGAATTTAGCCATAAGATGGTTTTGAGAAACCGTTCCCTGATTGACACTAGTAAGTACTGTCTTAAAAACAGGCACAAACTCTGCAGTTGTTTAACTGATGTTTGGTGTTAAAGCGGAAATCTGCAATTGCTACATCCATATTGTGACTTTTAAATTATTTATTTATAGCCATTGATTCTTGAAGAATATAACACATGCTTCATGAGCTTAGTTCAACTGTTGTACCTGTTGTACCAACTGTTGTGCCCATCAGATCCCCAAATAAGCTTTTTTGACTAATGTTTAGAAACAATGTAAATAAACACTGTATAGCCTAAACATGGTAAAAACATGGTTAAAACTATAATGTTGATATCATGGGCGGTCAGTTCTTGCATCCATAGGTCTATCTGTAGTTACATTTCTCCAACCCCATAATAATCTTATTACCAAAACAGTGGTGGAATAACATATGTTATTGTTTGAACTGCAGATTGCTGGGTTGTGTGTTTTTTTTAAACAGCAACAAAATGGCTGCCCAGAGACTTGGTTTGGTAAACAGCTGAGGGATGGGGGAAGGAGAAGTGTAACCACTCTCAAATTCATAGAGAACGATATTGTAGAAACCGTAACCCAAAACCTGGCGACCTCGTCAAGAAGTTCAGACATCTTGGCGTAACAGTTATAAGGTGTTGGCTTGACAGTCGCTGGACCCAGGTTTGAGTTCAGCTCAGGGCTACCCCCTGAATTCACTACACTATGAATACAACGACTGGCCATCCCTGAGGTCATAATGATAATTTAACCAGGTTTCTAGGCTATATAGTATATTCTATAATATGTATATATATATTAGTATATACTAGAATTCATCCATGATGTCATAATGATAGTTTAACCAGGTTTCTAGGCTATATAGTATATTCTATAATATGTATATCTCTCTCTCTATATATATATATATTAGTATATTCTAGAATTCATCCATGATGTCATAATGATAGTTTAACCAGGTTTCTAGGAAATATAGTGTATTCTAGAATTCATCCATGATGTCATAATGATAATTTAACCAGGTTTCTAGGCGATATAGTATGTTCTACAATTGCCAGTGAAGATTTCCTGTGGAGGTCATATTGTTAGAGCTGTTGGCAAGTCATTGTATAATATTCTGGCAATTTATTTTCATGCCATTATATTAAAGGCAAGACATACCTAGATTCAATTACATTCATGAATTGGTTTGAAACCTTTGTTTTAAACTCTTCTCAAACATACATTAAAATACAACACCTGTTTGGCTCCTCCCTTTCCTGGGTCAGTGAACAGCGGTATTAAATTGAATGAATGAATCTGAGCCTCACGCTCATCACCTATGGAAGGCGAGGCTTCCAGCGAGGTGTGGATTTAATAGTATGTTGTACCTAGTTTCCCTCCTTCAGGGAACAGTAGTTATTGTCATAATGTTAAGCTTGTCATATGTTGAACATCAACTTAAATACTGGATCTAGCTGTCGGACAGTTTTTTGTATTCATATCTCTGAAATGCACTCTAACTACGTCACATTTAGTGTCTCCTTATGTTTCGCTGGGAAAACAGTTTTCATGGGCACAGCAATTATAAATCATTTCAGAGTTTCCTAAATCCAATGGTTCTTATGGTTAAGAGTCACTTTAACTTTATAGAAAACACCCAAATGGATAGTCGTTAACACGGTTCTTCAATAATTACACATAATATTTAATACTGTAGCTGTTATTAAGTTAATCACATGTTCAACTATCATCAGCTGAACCAGGAAATAATTTTCTGAATTCCAATCAAATGACAAACATCCCGACATGCAACAACACCAAAGTGCTTCTTCATTCATTACTCTGGTAAAGACAGTTATGCCGTGCTCCACGTTGGATTCAACATCCCTAACAAATTGATGTTTATAATGTTATTGTCTGCTTGATTTATAGTAGGGTCTCATTAGTCTGTTTGGACACAGAAATACTTAGCTCATAATGTGTTAAGAGACCTGTTCCTTGATGGATAGGCTGTTGTACAACACACAGAGCTATTTTCTTATTCAGGACATTTAGAATGACAACACATTACAGAGTAGCCTAGTGGGATTATTCACAAAATTATCTGGTGATCAGGTTATGAAATGTCATGATAAAGACATTTTAGTTTCCATGTTTCACCTGAAATATTTAATTATTTATAGTCCTAAGGTCTGTTATTGTTAGGTGAAGTTATGGGTCCTACAGTAGGTCTATGTTATTGTTAGGTGAAGTTATGGGCCAATTTGGCAAGCACTTAGTGTACAAACCTTCATTGTCAGGCTGATGGAACAGCTAGCCAAAGAGCATTTTACTGGTTGAAGAGTTTTTTTAAAGTATAAAGCAGTTGATATGGGACAATAATACAAACATATTAAGCAGGTGATTCAAGCGAGCCTAATAATCCAAAAGTAATGTGAAATGCCCTCATAAGCAACCTGCACAATAAACTGCACAAGCATCAGAAACGCTGTTGTTTTGACAAGTAGCAATAAATCACAGATATCGATTAGGGGGGAAATCAGTTGTACGTGCTGTTGAAACTAACACAACTAAAAAAAACTCATGGAAATGGGAGATATCTTTTACCTCACTGGTTAGAGGACAACCTGAAGAAGACAGCTAGCTACATTTTGAAGTTTTATATTTTGATTCAAGAGGGTGGCCAACATGGTAAGTTACACAACACTTTTTTGTTAAATCTCATAAGTAGTACTCTTTCAATTCAGAGCCTGGATTTTTCACCTGAGGCTAATATCCATATAATGCTAAAATCAAATGGACAGGGGGCAAACATTTAGGGTGCTACATTGTGACATTCATTAAAATACTCTGACTACAATGTTAAAACATTCCACATTGTGACATTATGTCATTGATATCATGAAAAAACTCCTTCATGTATGTATTTTCTGATGTTTGATCAGAAATATTTTATCAGAGAATCTCTTGTCACATTGATCACAGCTATAAGATTTCGCTCCTGTGTGTGTTCTCAAATGTACTATCAGGCTGTTTGGCTGAGTAAAACTCTTCCCATATTGATCACAACTATGGTGTGTTCTCTGGTGTGTCTTCAGACGCCAGATGTAACAAATCTCTTCCCACAATGAGGACAGTCATATGGCTTCTCTCCTGTTTGTGTTCTCTGGTGCACTATCAGGTTGCTTGGCTGAGTAAAACTTTTCCCACATTGATCACAGCCATAAGGTTTCTCTCCAGTGTGAATTCTCTGATGTATTTGAAGGTCTACTGAAGAGGTTAATCTCTTCCCACAGTCAGAGCAGCAGTGTTAGTTTCGTTCCAGCAGTGTTAGTTTCTCTCCAGCAGTGTTAGTTTCTCTCCCGTGTGTATTCCCAGGTGTACTTTCAGTGAATTTGATCTTAAAACTTCTTCAGGATAGGGGGCAGCATTTTCACTTTTGGATAAATAGCGTGCCCAATTTCAACTTCCTGCTACTCTTCCAGAATATAAGATATGCATATTATTCATAGATTTGGATAGAAAACACTCTGAAGTTTCTAAAACTGTTTGAATCATGTCTGTGAGTATAACAGAACTTATGTAGCAGGCAAAACCCTGAAAAATCATTCTGATTTTTTTTTTGTTGAGGTCACTGTCTATTCAATCATTTTCAATGGGAAACTAGATTTCTAAGGGACTTGTTTGCAGTTCCTACCGCTTCCACTGGATGTCACCAGTCTTTAGAAATTGGTTGAGGTTATTCCTTTGTGTCATGAAGAAGTACAGACATCTTGAATGAGTGTCATTTGAAGTGTACTTTTTGAGAGAGGAGCATGACTCGAAAAGTAGCGTGAGTTTGTTGTCTTCCGGTATTGAACACAGATTGTCCCGTACTCAATTTGATCGATTATTAACGTAAAAAAATACCTAAAGTTGTATTACAAAAGTAGTTTGAAATGTTTTGGCAAAGTTTACAGGTAACTTTTGAGATATTTTGTAGTGACGTTGCGCAAATTGGAATCTGTGTTTTTCTGGATCAAATGCGCAAAATAAATGGACATTTTGGATATATGTCGATGGAATTAATCGAACAAAAATACAATTTGGGATGTTTATGGGACATATTGGAGTGCCAACAAAAGAAGCTCGTCAAAGGTAAGACATGATTTATATTTTATTTCTGCGTTTTGTGTTGCGCCTGCAGGGTTGAAATATGCTACTCTCTTTGTTTACTGTTGTGCTATCGTCAGATAATAGCATCTTATGCTTTCGCCGAAAAGCCTTTTTGAAATCTGACATGTTGGCTGAATTCACAACGAGTGTAGCTTTAATTTGGTATCCTACACGTGTGATTAAATGAAAGTTTGATTTTTATAGTATTTTATTTTAATTTGGAGCTCTATATTTTCCTTGACTATTGGCCAAGTGGGACGCAAGCGTCCCGCCTATCCCAGAGAGGTTTTAAGTAACTTTTCCCACAGTCAAAACAGTGGTGAGGTTTCTCTCCTGTGTGTACTCGCTGGTGTATTTCACCTGTGTGAAGTATCTTTGTGTAGTTTTAGTGAATATGATCTTGAGTAACTCTTCCCACAGTCAAGAGCAGTGGTGAGATTTCTTCCCTGTGGGTTTCCGCTGGTGTTTCTTGAGGAGTTCTGATCTGGAGAGACTCTTCTCTGCCTCGTCAGCATCATGATGTTCTTGATACTCCCCAGAGGATCTACAATAATCACTTCTCTCTCCTGTGTAAACAACAAAGTCAGACAAATGTTTAAAGGCCCACAACACCAGAAATGTACTGTTTATTTGAGGTAAAAGGTGATGCCCAGAGCGTACCCATGAATTTGTACAACAATTGACATCTGTTAAATTATTTGACAATTAAGACAGTCAAGTGAGCAAGAATAGTAATTTTGTCTTGTTTTCACATTAGTAGTAACATTGATGATTGTTGATTGAAGTTATTAAAGTTGTTGAAATCCTAAGCAGTGTGCCAGACGACTTTTGGTCTCCAATATAGGCCCCTTTCTGTGTTTACTAAATTTGCTGCACGAGGGCGATGCACACACAATTTGATTGTAGAAACTCCTCCCTGCTAATGAGGAAACCACTAGTTATGGATGTAGTATATCTGCCTGGAGCAAAAATGGTGAGCGAAGATTTTAGTTTTTCACAATGTATTCTGAATATTACAGCGCATGATCATGAGTGCTACTGAAGGAAACTCACATTAAGTTCTGTGTCTATTCACTAAATCACCCCCGTGGGGGAAACTCAGGGGGGTTCTCATAGGCTGACAGCAAAAATAACCTCCAATTCCAGGTTGCTTATGAGTGCCTTTCACATAACCTTTGGATGATAATTGTAAGGCTCATTTGAATCTCCTGCTTAATATGTTTGTGTTATTGCTGCAAATCAACTGATTTATACTTTTTTTTAAACACTTAAAATGCAATTGGCTAGCTTTGCCATCAGTCTGACAATGAGGGTTTGTCCACCAAGTATTTTAAAAATGACCATAACTTCACCTAACAATAACATAGACCTACTGTAGGACCCATAACTTCACCTAACAACAACATGGACCTACTGTAGGACCCATAACTTCAACTAACAATAACAGACCTAGGACTATATATAATTTAATATTTCAGGTGAAACATGGAAACTAAGATGTCTTTGTCATGACATTTCATAACCTGATCACCAGATCATTTTGTGAATAATCCCATTAGGCTATTCTGTAATGTGTTGTTATTCTAAATGTCCTGAATAAAGGAAAATAGCTCTGTGTGTTGTACAATAGCCTATCAATCAAGGAACAGTTTTCTAAACATTATAAACATCAATTTGTTAGAGATGTTGGATCCAACATGGAGCACGGCATAACTGTCTTGACCAGAGTAATGAATGAAGAAGCACTTTGGTTATTGTTGCATGTCGTGATGTTTGTCATGTGACTGTCATTCAGAAAATGATTTCCTGGATCAGCTGATGATCGTTGAACATGCAACTGTAACTAAACAGCTACAGAATTAAGAATGTGTAATTATTGAAGAACCGCATTAATGACAGTATCCATTTGGGTGTTGTCAATAAAGTTAAGGTGACTCGGTTAGAACCATTGGATTTAGCAAACTCTGAAATGATTTAGGATCTGTGCCCATGAAAACTGTTTTCCCAGCGTAATATAAGGAGCCACTAAATGTGACGTAGGTAGAGTGCATTTCAGAGATCTGAATACAAAAAACTGTACGAACAGGAAAATAACCTAAACCACAAGGCCAAATCGACACTGGAGGAGCTTACCAAGATGACATTGAATGTTCCCGAGTGGCCTAGTTACAGTTTGGACTTAACTTGAGGATAGGGGGCAGTATTTTCACTTTGGATGAATTGCGTGCCCATAGTGAACTGCATCCTACTCTGTCCTAGATTGCTAATATATGCATATTATTATTACTATTGGATAGAAAACACTCTGAAGTTTCTAAAACTGTTTGAATTATGTCTGTGAGTATAACAGAACTCATAGGGTAGGCAATCTTCCAAACAAGAAGTGAAATTCTGAATGTGGGTCAACTTTGCCGTCATCGCCCCCTCCTTTCCCAACAAGATATGGATCTGGTAGCACTTCCTACACCTTCCACTAGATGTCCTCATTCAGTAGAAAGTAGAATGGAGCATTTGCTGTGAACTTTGACCGAATGGGAGGGGAAATAGTCAGTGTCCCGAGAGAATGCCATTTTCCTGTGGCGCATTTCTCTGTGGGTGCCACCGCTGTTCCATTTGGCTGCAGCTGAAAACTTATGATCCGGTTGGAACGTTATTGGATATATATGAAAATAACATCCCGAAGATTGATTCTCTACTTAGTTTGACCAGTTTATTCGACCTGGAATATTTTTTTTTTAAGTTTTCGTGCGAGTTGTCCTGGACCAGCAGTCAGTTTTTGGGCACATGAGCTGAAAGTGATAGCAAATGCAGCTAATTGGACACTAGTATTGGACATTATGGAACAAAACAATGATTTATTGTGGAACTAGGACTCCTTGCACTACATTCTGATGAAAGATCATCAAAGGTAAGGGAATATTTATGAAGTAATTTCGTATTTCTGTTGACTCCAACATGGCGGAGAAATACTTTTACATCTGAGCGCTGTCTCAGATGATTGCATGGTAGGCTTTTTCAGTAACGTTTAAAAAAAATCTGACACAGCGGTTGCATTAAGAACCAGTGTATCTTTAATTATATGTAGAACATGTATCTTTAGTCAAAGTTTATGATGAGTATTTCTGTTATCTGGCTTAGCTTTCTATAATTCCTCCGGATATTTTGGAGGCAGTTCTGAACATGGCGTCAATGTAAACCGAGATTTGTGGATATAAATATGGATATAAATATGTGGATATAAATTTGTTCGATATTATCGATTTTGCTTTTGTGACTATCTTTGGCTGGAAAAAATGGCTGCGTTTTCCCTTTGATTTGGTGGTGGTCTAACATAAATATATGTTGTGTTTTTGCTGTAAAACATTAAAAAAATCGGACATGATGGGTAGATGAACAAGATGTGTATCTTTCATTTGAGGTATTGGACTTGTTAATGTGTGAAAGTTAAATATTTCTAAAGAATCCTTTTAATTCCCTGCACCACCTTTTCAGCTGAATGGGGGGGGGGGGGGGGGGAGTTCCCCTCGGGGAACTACTTGCCATAACAGGTTTTAAATTGTCTTGAAAGTCTATGGCAAAACTTAAAAATGGCTTTCTAGCAATGATCAACAACCAGCTTGTCAGAACAGGAAGATTTTTCAAATAATAATGAATATTCACATGGAAATCAGTCGCCTATTGGATGACATCACGACTTCCCACCAAGCCAACTCTTTGAAGGCCTTACTAAGACATCACTCACTCCTTCTAGTTTCTAGTTCTAATCACGGGAGGACGTCATGAACAATTCATACAGTACAAAAATATATTCAAGTGTAGAAAGCCCTTTTGAAAATCACACATTAGTTCAACAACTGCATAGTTTATGTCCCTGTTTTATAAGATAGTACTCACTGTATTTACTGGTGTTAATCAGTTCTCCAGTCTTCTCTGTCCTCTAATGTGACAGTAATCTCCCCCTCTTCATCCTTCATTCCAAAAATGACTTCATTTTCTTATGCTGTGACAGTAACCTCCTCCACTCCAAAAACTGCATCTTCCTCTTCCTCTTCTTCTTTCACAGTTACAGCCTCACCCTCTACTTGTTTTTGAATTTTAACAGCCTCATCTTCCTCCTCCACTTTCACCAGAGCTTCTTTCTCCGTCCAGCAGACCTCTTCTTTAGCAGGAGAAGAGTAACTTAGTGAGCTCATGGTCGGGGATAATAGCTAGCTAGCATTAGCGACTAGAGCTAACTTAACCAGTGATAGGGTTGCGTCAATCGAATCTGGTATCAGGATAAGTATGAAGCGGAATCATCGATTGTATACTATGTACTTTTTATTAGCTAAGCAATAAGTTATCTAACAAAATAACAATTTTGTTATCTAACAAAAGACCGTTTGTTCTTGCAACACTACGTTCTGAATGTGCCCCCACAACTCATTGCACAGTTCCTGTCTTCATGTTATTCTGTATTTTTCCATCATGAGAAAAGCCCATGGCCCTGAAACTGTTAACAATGTCTCAAGTCAGCTATGTTGCATAACACATAATCGTCACACAAGCCAGCTAGTTGACTTACAATGTAAAATATTAAATTAAATGCGGTAGCTAGTTGTTTCTACATAAGTATGTTTAAATCATAGTGGCAAATAAACCATGAAATTGTCTAAAGAACTTGAACGTTCCGACTTTGTTGGCTACCGAGCTAACGAGGTGGCTGCAGTTGTTGAAGAAGCCTTCCGTCCACTAGATTATACGTCACAGTAGAAACATCGCCTGAAAGACACATATCGCCATCTACTGTCTGGAGGGAGGAAACGCAGTTGAGGAGGAAAACTTTTTTATTTATTTTGAATTATAATATTATAAAGCAGTTTAGGGAAACATTTTTCTCTCTATTAAATTAGAATATTATATCAACACGTACAAAGAGCAACAAGTGTTTGATTAGTTCAGATTTTTTATGAGAATTTTAAACAAACTCTACATCTACTCCATATCTGTATTCCTGATTCAGTCAAATAACTAGATATCAAAATAAGCACCTAGCTATTGATACCCTTGATAAAGATTAGCAAAAATGACTGTATAAAATAAACAAACATTTTTGCTAATTTATTAAAATAAACAGAAAAATCACATTTACATAAGTATTCAGACTCTTTACTATGTACTTTGTTGAAACACCTTTGGCAGCGATTACAGCCTTGAGTCTTCTTGTGTATGACGCTACAAGCTTGGCACACCTGTATTTGGGGAGTTTCTCCCATTCTTCTCTGCAGATCCTCTCAAGCTCTGTCAGGTTGGATGGGGAGCGTCACTGCACAGCTATTTTCAGGTCTCTCTAGAGATGTTTGATCGGGTTCAAGTCCGGGCTCTGGCTGGGCCACTCAAGGTTATTCAGAGACTTGTCCTGAAGCAACTCCGCAGTTGTCTTGGCTGTGGGCTTAAGGCTGTTGTACTGTTGGTAGGTGAACCGTTACCCCAGTCTGAGGTCCTGAGTTCTCTGTAGCAGGTTTTCAGCAAGTTTCTCTCCGTACTTTGCTCTGTTCATCTTTCCCTCGATTCTGATTAGTCTCCCAGTCCCTGCCGCTGAAAAACATCCCCACAGCATGATGCTGCCACCACCATGCTTTACGCCAGGTGAGACGCTTGGCATTCAGGCCAAATAGTTCAGTCCTTAGGTGCCTTTTGGCTACAAGCGGGCAGTCCTGTTCTTATTACTGAAGAGTGGTTTCGGTCTGGCCACTCTACTACAAAGGCCTGATTGGTGGAGTGCTGCAGAGATGGTTGTCCTTCTGGAAGGTTCTCCCGTCTCCACAGAGGAGCTCTGGAGCTCTGTCAGAGTGACCATCGGGTTCTTGGTCACCTCCCTGACCAAGGCCCTTCTACCCCCATTTCTCAGTTTGGCAGGCGGCCAGCTCTAGGAAGAGTCTTGTTGGTTCCAAACTTCTTCCATTCTAGAATGATGGTGACCACTGTGTTCTTGGGGACCTTCAATGCTACAGACATTTTTTGGTACCCTTCCCCAGATCTGTGCCTCAACACGATCCTGTCTCTGAGCTCTATTGACAATTTCTTCGAACTCATTGCTTGGTGTTTGCTCTGATGGACATTGTCAACTGTGGGACCAACTGTGGGACAGGTTTAATCATAAACAATATGATTTCATGTGGCATAAACAAAAACTCTCAGTAAAAAATATGTCAGAACACAGCGACTTTATTCTCTCATGTGATTTCAGGTTCTGTGACTGGGAAAATGTCCTTCCACACAGAGAGAGAGAGGAGTGATAGGGCTTTTTTGGTGTGTCTTCTTATGCTCCTTCAGACTCCTTAACCAGACAAAACTCTTTCCACACTAGGAGTATTGGAAAGGCTTCTCTCCTGTGTTTGTCCACTCATGCTCCTTCAGGCTCCCTAACTGAAGAAAACTCATTCCACAGTGGGAACAGTAATAAGTCTAGTCCCTCTCATACCAAAGACAGAGTATTTAGTTAAATACTAAGAAGAGAACTGAATTAAACCTTCATAAAATAAAACTGTCTTCCTGCGAGACTAGATTCCTCAAAAACCTGAAGTCAGTTTTCAGAACATTCCATAATTTCTTAACTTGGTGGCTGCCCTAATAATAATAATAATAATGCAGAACATAAAATCTAATCTTACTCTCATGTTTATGACAGAGCTCTATAGGCAAAGGGAAAGGGGGATACCTAGTCAGTTGTACAACAATGCATTGAACTGAAATGTGTCTTCCGCATTTAACCCAAACCCTCTGAATCAGAGAGGTGCGAGGGGTTGCCTTAATTGACATCCACGTCTTCGGTGCCCGGATTTTCTTCTGTGTGTATTCTCTCATGCCTTTTCAGGGTAGCTAACACGGTAAAACTCTTTCTACACTGGGAACATTGGAAAGGCTTTTCTCCTGTGTGTGTCCTCTCATGAGCTTTTAGGTCCCCTACTCGGGAAAATCTATTTTTACACTGGGAACATTGGAAAGGCTTTTCTCCTGTGTGTATTCTCTCATGCTCTTGTAGGTGCCCTCTCTGAGTAAAACTGTTTCCACAATGGGAACATTGGAATGGCTTTTCTCCTGTGTGTATTCTCTCATGCCTTTTTAGGTTACTTAACACAATAAAACTCTTTCCACACTGGGAACATTGGAAAGGCTTTTCTCCTGTGTGTGTCCACTCATGCTCCTTCAGGCTCCTTGACTGAATAAAACTCATTCCACAGTGGGAACAGTGATGAGGCTTTTCTCCTGTGTGTATTCTCTCATGCCTTTTCAGGTTAGCTAACACGGTAAAACGCTTTCCACACTGGGAACAATGGAAAGGTTCTTCTCCTGTGTGTGTCCACTCATGAGCTTTTAGGTCCCCTGATCGGGAAAATCTCTTTTCACAATGGAAGCAATGGTAAGGCTTTTCTCCTGTGTGTATTCTCTCATGCCTTTTCAAGTTAGCTAACAGGGTAAAAATCTTTCTACACTGGGAACACTGGAAAGGCTTTTCTTCTGTGTGTGTCCACTCATGTGCCTTCAGGCTCGCCAACTGAATAAAACTCATTCCACAGTGGGAACAGTGATAAGGACTTTCTCCTGTGTGTATTCTCTCATGCCTTTTCAGATTAGCTAACAGGGTAAAACTCTTTCCACACTGGGAACATTGAAAAGGCTTTTCTCCTTTGTGTATTCTCTCATGCCTTTTCAGGTTATTTAACACAGTAAAACTCTTTCCACACTGGGAACAGTGATAAGGCTTTTCTCCCGTGTGTGTCCTTTCATGAGCTTTTAAGTCCCCTGATCCGGAAAATCTCTTTTCACATTGGAAGCAGTGGTATGGCTTTTCTCCTGTGTGTGTCCTCTCATGGTGCTTTAGATTCCCTAACCAGCGAAAACTTTTTTCACAGTGGGAGCAGTGGTGTCGTCTCGCTGGTTTGGGCATCTCTGGGTCTGGTTCCCCTGAAGGACTCTTCCTGCTGTCAGAGTCTGGTATCTCTCCTGCCAAAGACAAACAGAGTATCTCGTTAAACAGAGACCTGAATGAAACCTCCACATGATAAAAGTGTCTTCCTATGAGGTTTAATCTAGACTAGATCCCTCAATAAAATAGCAGAACTGGTCATCACAGAGTGGCTGTAGTGCTTTGTAGGCTGGGTAAATCCTTTTAAATTCAATACATTTTTGACAGCATCCCATTTGATTTGAATAAAGCTTTCCTTACATGTTTGCCTGTGGAAGAAGTGGTAAAAACATTAATGAGATATACAGTACCAGTTAAAAGTTTGGACAAACCTATTCTTTCCAGGGTTTGTCTTTATTTTGACTATTTTCTACATTGTAGAGTAATAGTGAAGACATGAAAACACATATGGGATCATGTAGTAACCAAAAAAAGTGGTAAACAAATCAAAATATATTTTTGATTCTTCAAAGGTGCCACCCTTTGCCTTGATGATAGCTTTGCACACTCTTGGCATTCTCTCAAATAGCTTCACCTGGAATGCTTTTCAAACTGTCTTGAAGGAGTTCCCACATATGCTGAGCACTTATTGGCTGCTTTCCTTCGCTCTGCGGTACAATTAATTCCAAACCATCTCAATTGGGTTGAGGTTGGGTGATTGTGGAGGCCAGGTCATCTGATGCAGCACTCAATCACTCTCCTTTTTGGTCAAATAGCCCTTACACAGACTGGAGGTGTGTTGGGTCATTGTTATTTTGAAAAACAAATGATAGTCCCACTAAGCGCAAACCAGATGGGATGGCGTATCGCTTCAGAATTCTGTGGTAGCCAGACAGGTGTGTGCCTTTCTAAATCATGTCCAATCAATTGAATTTACAACAGGTGGACTCCAATCAAGTTGTAGAAACATCTCAAGGATGATCAATGGAAATGGGATTCACATGAGCGCAGTTTAGAGTCTCATAGCAAACGGTCTGAATACTTATGTAAATAATACTTATGTAAATAATAATATTCTGTTTTTTCTTTTTAATAAATGTGCCATTTTTTTCTCCAAACCTATTTTCTCTTTGTCATTATGGGGTATTGTGATGTCATTATTGGAAATTGTGTGTAGATTGGTGAGGATTAGTATTTATTCAATTCATTGTAGAATAAGGCTGTAACGCAACAAAATGTGGAAAGAGTTTAGTGACATAAATAAGGGATTAAATACATTTTTTAAATATCTCTCAGATAGGACAGACACTTCAGAACAACTTACTTTAGATGTTCTGGGGGAAACAATGTTAGTATGGTTACTGTTGTTCCATGTTGTGAATGTTATCCAATGTGTTACTATGGGATATAGCATATAAGTTGGGACAAGGACATCCTCAGACAGGGCTTAGGCTGTAAAACTATCATTTAGATCTGATGATTGGTCAGGCCCATTCATTTTCAATGAAGAGAAGCAAAGCGGGCGACATGAGCAAGGCAGGACCAAAGTTGGGGAAAGCTGAAAGTAGATTTTTTGAGGGGGGAATTTTTTTTCTTTTCTTCCCCGTTTCTCCCCAATTTGTCCCATTGCTGCCCCTCCTGTACAGACTCAGGAGAGGCGAAGGTTAAGAGCCATGCGTCTTCCGAAACACGACCGTGCCAAACCGCACTGCTTCTTGACACACTGCTCGCTTAACCCAGATGCCAGCCGCACCAATGTGTCGGAGGAAATACCGTCCAGCTGGCGACCGAAGTCAGCGTGCATGCACCCGGCCGCCACAAGGAGTCGATAGAGCGCGATGGGACAAGGACATCCAAGCCGGCCAAACCCTCCCCTATGGGCCAATTCAAATGTGTGCCGCCTCATGGGTCTCCCCGGTTGCGACACAGCCCAGGATCAAACCCGGATCTGTAGAGCGACGCAGTGCTCTGCCACTCGGGAGGCTGTCTCTGCCACTCGGGAGGCTGTTGATACCTAGCACTACCTATTATGCTTGCTAGTGTAACGGATGTGAAATGGCTAGCTAGTTAGCGGTGTTCGCGCTAAATAGAGTTTCAATCGGTGACGTCACTTGCTCTGAGACCTTGAAGTAGTGGTTCCCCTTGCTCTGCAAGGGCCGTGGCTTTTGTGGAGCGATGGGTAACGATGCTTCGTGGGTGACTGTTGTTGATGTGTGAAGAGGGTCCCTGGTTCGCGCCCGGGTATGGGCGAGGGGACGGTCTAAAGTTATACTGTTACACTAGCACCACACGAGAGCGAAGCTAGCGTGGTTATCCACATGTTTTACCAATAGTATAAACACCCTGTTACCTGCAAGCTCTTCCTCAACAACAATGCAGTATTCAATATTAAAAGTAAAGAAATGTTTTAAAATGCAGGCACCCAAGACTAAAGATTCTATTTTAACAAGCAAAAACAAGAATCTTATCAAACTCGTGTGGTGCAGTTGAGTTGTGGGTGTCAGAAATAATGTAGCTATTTATACAGCAGGAATTCTGATAAATAAGTTGTAGCTGTGACGAGGGCTTGACCTCACTGGCCAAAGAAAACATGTTCCCAACCTTTTCATGTGGTTGGATCACGTTGTGTATTTACAGTGTTTGATGTTGTGTTGTCATAACCTCCGGGAGGAGAGAATGGATGTTTACCCTGGGAGATTCCATGCCAGCGGAGCCCAGAAATATTTATAATATCAGAACAATCCGAGATATCAAAAATATTTTCATGCTAGGCTGGTGCGTGTGCACGCGTAATGTGTGGACTAGAGGTCGACCGATTATGATTTTAACGCCGATACCGATTATTAGAGGACCAAAAAAAGCCGATACCGATTAATCGGCCGATCTATTTAAAAAAAAATGTATTTGAATGTAATAATGACAATTACAACAATATTGAATTAACACTTATTTTAACTTAATATAATACATCAATCAAATCAATTTAGCCTCAAATAAATAATGAAACATGTTCAATTTGGTTTAAATAATGCAAAAACAAAGTGTTGGAGAAGAAAGTAAAAGTGCAATATGTGCAATGTAAAAAAGCTAACGTTTAAATTCCTTGCTCAGAACATATGAAAGCTGATGGTTCCTTTTAAAATGAGTCTTCAATATTCCCAGGTAAGAAGTTTTAGGTTGTAGTTATTTATTATAGGAATTATAGGACTATTCCTCTCTATACCAATTGTATTTCATATACCTTTGACTATTGGACGTTCTTATAGGCACTTTAGTATTGCCAGTGGAACAGTATAGCTTCCGTCCCTCTCCTCGCCCCTGGACTCAAACCAGGAACACATCGACAACAGCCACCCTCGAAGCATCGTTACCCATCGCTCCACAAAAGCCGCGGCCCTTGCAGAGCAACTACTTCAAGGTCTCAGAGCAAGTGACGTCACCAACTGAAACGCTATTAGCATGCACCCCGCTAACTAGCTAACCATTTCACATTGGTTACACCAGCCTAATCTCGGGAGTTGATAGGCTTGAAGTCATACACAGCTCAATGCTTGAAGCACAGCGAAGAGCTGCTGGCAAACGCACTAAAGTGCTGTTTGAATTAATGCTTATGAGCCTGCTGCTGCCTACCACCGCTCAGTCAGACTGCTCTATCAAATCATAGACTTAATTATAACATAATAACACACAGAAATACAAGCCTTAGGTCATGAATATGGTCAAATCCGGAAACGATAATTTCGAAAACAAAACGTTTATACTTTCAGTGAAATACGGAACCGTTCCGTATTTTATCTAACGGGTGGCATCCATAAGTCTAAATATTCCTGTTACATTGCACAACCTTCAATGTTGTCATAATTACGTAAAATTCTGGCAAATTAGTTTGCAACGAGCCAGGTGGCCCAAACTGTTGCATATACCCTGACTCTGCATGCAATGAATGCAAGAGAAGTGACAATTTCCCTGGTTTAATATTGCCTGCTAACCTGGATTTCTTTTAACATTAATATGCAGTTTAAAAATATGTACTTCTGTGTATTGATTTTAAGAAAGGCATTGATGTTTATGGTTAGGTACATTCGTGCAACGATTATGCTTTTTTTGCAAATGCGCTTTTGTTAAATCATCCCCCGTTTGGCGAAGTTGGCTGTCTTTGTTAGGAAGAAATAGTCTTCACACAGTTTGCAACGGGCCATGCGGCCCAAACTGCTGCATATACCCTGACTCTGTTGCACAGAATGCAAGAGAAGTGACACAATTTCCCTAGTTAAAAGAAATTCATGTTAGCAGACAATATTAACTAAATATTCAGGTTTAAATATATATACTTGTGTATTGATTTTAAGAAAGGCATTGATGTTTATGGCTAGGTACACGTTGGAGCAATGACAGTCTTTTTTTGCAAATGCGCACCGCATCGATTATATGCAACGCTAGATAAACTAGCAATATCAACCATGTGTAGTTAACTAGTGATTATGTTAAGATTTTTATTTATTTATAAGATACGTTTAATGCTAGCTAGCACCTTACCTTGGCTCCTTGCTGCACTCGCATAACAGGTAGTCAGTCTGCCACGCAGTCTCCTCGTGGAGTGCAATGTAATTGGCCATTCCGATTAATCGGTCGACCACTACTCTACACATTATAAGCTAAGTATCTCTGTGTTGAAACAGACTAACGAGACCCTAATGTAAATCAAGCATACAATAACACATTATAAACATCAATTTGTTAGGGATGTTGGATCCAACATGGAGCACAGCATAACTGTCTTTACCAGAGTAATGAATGAAGATGCACTTTGGTAGTTGTTGCATGTCGTGATGTTTGTCATGTGACTGTCATTCAGAAAATGATTTCTGGGATCAGCTGATGATAGTTGAACATGTGACTAACTAAACAGCTACAGTATTAAGTATTGTGTGTAATTACTGAAGAACCGTGTTAATGACAGTATCCATTTGTGTGTTGTGAATCAACTTAAGGTTACTCTCGGATTTAGCAAACTCTCAAATGATTTAGGATTTATGTGCCCATGAAAACTGTTTTCCCAGCGTAACATAAGGAGACATTAAATGTTACGTAGTTAGGGAGCATTTCAACGATCTGAATACAACAAACTGTCCGATTTTAAGATCCAGTATTTAAGTTGAAGTTTTTCATATGACAAGCTTAACGTTATGACTATAACTACTGCTGGAGGAGGGAAACGAGGTACAACATACTATTAAATCCACATGTTATGACTATAACTACTGTTCCCTGAAGGAGGGAAAATAGGTACAACATACTATTAAATCCACGCCTCGCTGCAAGCCCCACCCTCAACAGGTGATGAGCGTGAGACTCTGATTTATTCCTTAAATTTAATACCGCACTTCACCGACCCAGGAAATGGCGGGGCCAAACAGGTGTTGTAACTCGTTCATAATTGGCAAGCAGATCGGTAGAAATAGTAAGATAAATTGGCACTCCAAATGGAAATGGAAAAAGGTTGCCAATTTTAACGGAAACTTCAGGAGCATAACGTCAGAATATACGAAGGCCAGCAGCAGGTGGGGAATTGGTAATTTTCTTCTGGTTATATTGATCTCTGGCTTCCTCAAGTCATGTGTGTTATGTGCGGTTTACTTTATCCAACAGAAGTTTCGTAATGCTTAAGTTATGTGGACACGTGACATACCGACAACTTTGATTTAAAAAAACTGTAGGAGTTATCTCCAGATCGCTATGCATATTCATGCTAGTAGCTTAGCATCTCTCTCCATTGAATACAGGCGGTTGACGTCAACGACACTCATAATATAAACAATAGATTACAATAACAAGATGGATCCACCAATCCAAAGAAAGGATATGTAGGAGACAGACAACCCGCAGTGCCGCTTTGTGGACAACGACTCTCCTTGTCAGGGCGGAGAGACATCATGTCAGAATATCCATTATTGTTGGTGTAGCCAACCCAACTCTCACATGGCACTATTGGGGGGCACGGTATGTAGTAAATCATCACGACATTAAAATCACTACATGCCGTGCCCCCCAGTCTGCGGTCAGCAGATAGACCCTTCTCAAATATATATGTTAAGTCACTTTTTGGAAACGGAACGGAGAAAACAAGGGATAGCTTGCTCTCTACGTCTGATTCTAGACATATCAGTCATCATCTTAGGGCCCTCCGTTGAAGAGGTATTGACGAACCAACTCAGAATATCCAAAGTTAAAAACACATTTAAGGCGGTACTTACTGGTGTTAATCAGATCTCCCATCTCCTCATCTTTCAATGTGACTGTAATCTCCCCTTCCTTCTTCACTCCAAAAACTGCATCCTCTTTCTCTGCCTCCTCTTCTTTCACTGAAACGTCTTCCTCTTCTTCTTTCACTGTAACAGCCTCACCCTCTACTTCTTGTTTAACTGTGACATCCTCTTCTTCCTTCTCCTCTTTTACGACAATGTTCAGCCCCAGAGTTTCTTTCTCCGTCCAGCAGACCTCCTCTTCTTCAACAGGAGAGAAGTTTAGGGAGCTCATGTTCAGGGATGTTAGCTAGCTGGCTATCATTAGTGACTAGGCTAGTGCTAACTTAACCAGCCAACTACTATAGCTGACTAATACAAAATAACGTAATATTAAATAGTTTAACAAGTAGATATGACAGAAGTGTGTCTAAAACACAGTAGGTAATATACACCGAAAGCGTACAAATAGCTGGAATCTTTCAGCTATGTTGGCTAGCAAGCTACCGGGGTGGTTGGCGAGCTGTTTCTGAAGAACCGTCCACTAGATTATACGTCACGCTTGCAGCGTCGCTTGAAGACGCACATCGCCGTCTGCTGACTGGAGGGGAAACGCAGTTAAGGATCATATTTTATTTTCAGATAAAGTTCGTTTTAAATGTAGTTAATAAATAAATAAAATACTTTAGTTCAGTAGTTCAGACCCCTTGGCTTTTTCCACATTTTGTTACCTTACAGCCTTATTCTAAAATTAATTAAATATAAAATGTTCCTCATCAATCTACACACAATACCCCGTAATGACAAAGCGAAAGCAAAAACAGAAATACCTTATTCACATAAGTATTCAGACCCTTTGCTATGAGACATATTACAGACATATTCAATCTCTCCCTATCCCAGTCTACTGTCCCCACATAATTCAAGATGTCCACCATTTTTCCTGTATGTATGTATGTATGTATGTATGTATGTATGTATGTATGTATGTATGTGTGTGTTTTATTTAAATAGGCAAGTCAGTTTAAAACAAATTCTTTATTTACAATGACGGCCTACCCTGGCCAAACCCGGACGACACAGAGCCAGTTGTGCAGTGCCATATTGGACTCCAAATCATGGCCAGATGTGATTCAGCCTGGATTCGAACCAGGGACTGTAGTGATGAATCTTGCACTGAGATGCCTTAAAATATTGCGCCACTCGGGAGCCCGGAAAGCAAAGTTAACTGAACTAAGTGACTATCCGTCATCATGGAGTGCTTTGAGAGACTAGTCAAGGATTATATCACCTCTACCTTACCTGTCACCCTAGACCCACTTCAATTTTCTCACCGCCTCAATAGATCCACAGACGACGCAATCACACTGAACACTGCCCTATCCCATCTGGACAAGAGGAATACCTATGTAAGAATGCTGTTCATTGACTATAGCTCAGCATTCAACACCATAGTACCCTCCAAGCTCTTCATTAAGCTTGATGCCCTGGGTCTGAACTCCGCCATGTGTAACTGTGTCCTGGACTTCCTGACGGGTGGCCCCCCAGGTGGTGAAGGTAGGAAAAAACACCTCCACGCCGCTGATACCCACAAGGATGGGTGCTCAGCCCCCTCCTGTACTTCCTGTTCACCCATGACTGCATGGCCACGCACGCCTCAATCATAAAGTTTGCAGACGACACAACAGTAGTAGGCCTGATTACCAGCAATGATGAGACAACCCACAGGGCGGAGGTGAGGGCCCTGGGAGTGTGGAGCCAGGAAAATAACCTCTCGCCCAATGTCAACAAAACAAAGGAGATGATCATGGACTTCAGGAAACAGCAGAGGGAGCACCCCCCCTATCCACATCGATGGGACGCAGTGGAGAAGGGTGAAAGTTTAAAGTTCCTCGTCGTACACATCCCTGACAAACTGAAATGGTCCACCCACACAGAAACGTGGTGAAGGACAGCGACTCTTCAACCTCAGGAGGCTGAAGAAATTTGGCTTGGCACCTAAAACCCTCAAACTTTTACAGATGCACAATTGAGAGCATCCTGTCAGGCTGTATCGCCTGGTACGGCAATCGATACTGCCTGACGAGGTCTGACCAACGCATGCTCCTTTTGCTTCATGCTCCTTTTGCTTCATGCTCCTTTTGCGAAAGTGGCACTACAGTCTCCTGGTAAAAAAACACTGCCAAAAAACCCATGCAAATTGTTGGAAGTGTGTCGATTTTATGGATCTACTTTTGATGAAATAAGGAAAATATTCAATTTACTTTTAGGGAAAAGATTGTACAATAAAACCGGATTAAAAGTTACAATCCCCACTTGCTCCTTGATTATCGATAATAATTCTGGGCATTCAACAAAACATATAGCGTCCTCCATTACTCTGGGTACAGCCTACCTCTGAAAGCAATCTGCACAAACCTGGTTACATTCGACATATTAAGCTTTTGCCATTATAGCCAGTTAGCAGGCATGCTGTAACGTCTCTTTTGCCAGTCAAAATGATTAAACAACTGTTACAGTGGCTTAAATGAAGGAATGGAACACTACTAGATTCTAAATAGAGGAAATTATGGAATGGACACTATTAGATTCTAAATAGAGTAAAGGATGGAATGGAACACTATTAGATTCTAAATAGAGTAAAGGATGGAATGGAACACTATTAGATTCTAAATGGAGGAAAGGATGGAATGGAACACTATTAGATTCTAAATGGAGGAAAGGATGGAATGGAACACTATTAGATTCTAAATAGAGGAAAGGATGGAATGGAATCACTATGTAGCATCTGAAAAATAGTTTATATGTCCGAACTTAGAATCAAATAGACTTCCCAGAAATAATATGGCATTTACTTTATTTCACCTTTATTTAATCAGATATGTCATTTGAGAACCAATTTGCATTTACAATGACAATCTGAATGAAGCAATACTAATATTAATCTATTGAATAATTAACATGTTTGAAATATCCCAATTATATAGTGAACAACATTTAGGGGATTACACTTGCATTCAATCAATCTTAAGTTCATAATCAAAACGTATTTTTAAAACAATTTTAATCCGATTTTCGACGTGATCATGTCTTGAACTGGAAAAAAAAAATGTTGACCTATTTTTCAGTATGATTTAATTCATACAATATGATTTAATGTAGCATGAACAAAAACACAATTTCTCAATCAAAAACATAAGTCAGAACACAGCCTCTATTCTCTCGTGTGATTTCAGGTCCTCTGACTGGGAAAATGTAATTTCATAATGAGAGCAGTGGTATGTCTTCTCCTCCTGTGTCTTAGTATGTCGGAAAAGCTTTTCTCCTGTGTGTATTCTCTCATGCCTTTTCAAGCTCCCTAACCGGGTAAAACTATTTTCACACTGGGAACATTGGTAAGGCTTTTCTCCTGAGTGTATTCTCTCATGCACCTCCAGGCTCGCATACCGCATAAAATTCCTGTGTTTTCAGGCTCCCTAACTGAGTAAAACTCTTTACACAGTGGGAACAGTGGTATGGCTTCTCACCAGAGTGAATTCTCTTATGTATTTTCAGGTTCCCTAACCCAGTAAATATCTTTCCACACTGAGAGCAGTGGTACCCGGTCTTCCTATCTTCTGTGTGTATTTCTTCATGTTGTTTCAGGTACCGTAACTTGATAAAACTCTTTCCACAGTGGGAGCATTCGTAAGGGTTTTCTCCTGTGTGCGTTCCTTAAACCACTTAAAACTCTTTCCACACTGGGAACAGGGGTGTTGTCTTGCTGGACTCCCCTGAAGGAGTCTCCCCGCTGTCAGAGTGAGAGTCTGGAATCAGACAGGTGTTCTACTCCGCTGGTCCCTGTCCTACCAAAGACAGAGTATTTAGTTAAATACTAAACAGACAACTGAATTTTTTTATTTATTTTACCTTTATTTAACCAGTCAGTTAAGAACAAATTCTTATTTTCAATGACGGCCTGGGAACAGTGGGTTAACTGCCTGTTCAGGGGCAGAACGACAGATTTGTACCTTGTCAGCTCGGGGGTTTGAACTCACAACCTTCCGGTTACTAGTCCAACGCTCTAACCACTAGGCTACCCTGCCGCCCCAATTAAACCTCCATAAAATAAAACTGTCTTCCTGTAAGGCTAGATTCCTCAATAACCTGAAGTCAGTTTTCAGAACATTCCATAATTTAATAAAAAACATAATAATAATAATGTAGAACATAAAATCTAATCTTGCTCTCATGTTTATAGCAGAGCTCTATACTAGGGAAAGGGGGATACCTAGTCAGTAATATTAGATAATGTCTTTAGGCTGAACAGAGCTCTATAATAATAGATCATGCCATGTTCTAGGCTGAGCAGAGCTCTATAATAATAGATAATGTCATGTTTACAGGCTGAGCAGAGCTCTATAATAATAGATAATGTCATGTTTATAGGCTGAACAGAGCTCTATAATAATATATAATGTCATGTTTATAGGCTGAGCAGAGCTCTATAATAATAGATAATGTCATGTCTTTAGGCTGAACAGAGCTCTATAATAATAGATTGTCATGTTTATAGGCTGAGCAGAGTTCTATAATAATAGATAATGTCATGTTCTAGGCTGAGCAGAGCTCTATAATAATATATAATGTCATGTTTACAGGCTGAGCAGAGCTCTATAATAATAGATAATGTCATGTTTATAGGCTGAACAGAGCTCTATAATAATATATAATGTCATGTTTATAGGCTGAGCAGAGCTCTATAATAATAGATCATGTCATGTCTTTAGGCTGAACAGAGCTCTATAATAATAGATGTCATGTTTATAGGCTGAACAGAGCTCTATAATATATATTGTCATGTTTATAGTCTGAGCAGAGCTCTATAATATATTATTTTTATAGGCTGAGGCCTTAAGTGTCCCTGGACCAGTTGAAGCCCAAAGATCCAGCACCATATTTGACAGTAGGTACGGGATCCTGTTCTGCATTCTAATTTAGACTCTAAACCCACTGGTGTTACCATGGAGCTCTATGTTCATGTCATCCAAGACATGTAAATGACTGGAGACAATAAAAGGCTAAACAACATTGGTCATTGGATTGAAAGTGGTGCTGTAGTCAGATTACTGGGAAATAGAGGTGTTTAGCCACGCCCACCAGTGGTGGGTTTGGTGTCAGAATGAGAACGCAGGGCCATCTCAGGCCCCACACTTTAACCCCATTTGAAAACCTGTGGTTTGAATTGAAGAGGGCAGTCCATAAGGACCTGGTAGGATTCTGTATGGAGAATTGTCTAAGATCCCTCCCAATGTGTTCTCCAAATCACACACCTACTCATTCAAGGGTTTTTTCTTTAATTAGACTATTTTCTACATAGTAGAATAATAGCGAAGACATCACAACTCTGAAACAACACATATGGAATCATGTTGTTACCAAAAATGTGTTAAACAAATCCAAATATATTTTATATTTGAGATTCTTCAAAGTAGCCGACCTTTGCCTTGATGACAGCTCTGCACACTCTCTTACAACATGATTCCATATGTGTTATTTAATCATTTTTATGTCCAGCACCTCTCTTAAACAGGTGTTCTACACTGCTAGCCAGCACCTCTCCTAAACAGGTGTTCTACTCCGCTAGCCAGCACCTCTCCTAAACAGGTGTTCTACTCTGCTAGCCAGCACCTCTCCTAAACAGGTGATCTACCCCGCACCTCTCCTAAACAGGTGTTCTACTCCGCTAGCCAGCAACTCTCCTAGACAGGTGTTCTAATCTGCTAGCCAGCACCTCTCCTAAACAGGTGTTCTACTCTGCTAGCCAGCACCTCTCCTAAACAGGTGTTCTACTCCGCTAGCCAGCACCTCTCCTAAACAGGTGTTCTACTCTGCTAGCCAGCACCTCTCCTAAACAGGTGTTCTACTCTGCTGGCCAGCACCTCTTTTTTTAACCTTTTTTTAACCAGGCAAGTCAGTTAAGAACAAATTCTTATTTTCAATGATGGCCTAGGAACAGTGGGTTAACTGCCTGTTCAGGGGCAGAACGACATATTTGTACCTTGTCAGCTTGGGGGTTTGAACTCGCAACCTTTCGGTTACTAGTCCAACGCTCTAACCACTAGGCTACCCTGCCGCCCCTCTCCTAAGCAGGTGTTCTACTCCGCTAGCCAGCCCCTCTCCTAAACAGGTGTTCTACTCTGCTGGCCAGCACCTCTCCTAAACAGGTGTTCTACTCCGCTAGCCAGCACCTCTCCTAAACAGGTGTTCTACTCTGCTAGCCAGCACCTCTCCTAAACAGGTGTTCTACTCTGCTAGCCAGCACCTCTCCTAAACAGGTGTTCTTCTCCGCTGCCAGCACCTCTCCTAAACAAGTGTTCTACTCTGCTAGCCAGCACCTCTCCTAAACAGGTGTTCTACTCCGCTGCCAGCACCTCTCCTAAACAGGTGTTCTACTCTGCTAGCCAGCACTCTCTCTCTTTGAAATTATTTATTTATAGCCATTGATTATTGAAGAATATAACACATGCCTCATGAGCTTAGTTCAACTTTTGTACCCCATCAGAACTCCAATAAGTTGTTTTTACTCCAATGTTTAGAAACAATGTAAATCAACACTGTGTAGCCTCAACGTGGTTAAAACTACTGTATAATGTTGATATCCTGGATGGTCAGTCCATAGGTTTGTCTATGAATTTGAGAGTAGTTACATTTCTCCAGCCCCATCCATCATCTTATTACCAAAACAGTGGTGGAATTACAGCTTTGTTATTGTTTCAACTGTAGATGGGTTGTGTGGTTTTTTTAAACAGCAACAAAATGGCTGCCCAGAGACTTGGTTTGGTTAACAGCTGAGGGATGGGGGAAGGAGAAATGTAACCACTCAAATTCATAGAGAACGATATTGTAGAAACCGTAACCCAACCCCTATCAACCTCGTCAAGAAGTTCAGACATCTTGGCATAACAGGTATAAAGTGTTGGCCTGACAGTCGCTGGACCCAGGTTTGAGTTCAGCTCAGGGCTACCCCCTGAATTCACTACACTATGAAAACAAAGACTGCCCATCCATGATGTCATAATGATAGTTTAACCAGGTTTCTAGGATATATAGTATATTCTAGAATTTATCCATGATGTCATAATGATAGATTAACCAGGTTTCTAGGCTATATAGTATATTCTAGAATTTATCCATGATGTCATAATGCTAGATTAACCAGGTTTCTAGGCTATATAGTATATTCTAGAATTCATCCATGATGTCATAATGATAGTTTAACACGGTTTCTAGGCTATATAGTATATTCTAGAATTCATCCATGATGTCATAATGATAGTTTAACACGGTTTCTAGGCTATATAGTATATTCTATAATTGCCCGTGAAGATTTCCTATGTGGGCAAATTATTAGAGCTGTTGATAAGTCATTGTATAATATTCAGCCAATTTTTTTCATGCCATTACATTAAAGGCAAGACATACCTAGATTCAATTACATTCATGAATTCGTTTGAAACCTTTGTTTTAAAACCTTCTCAAAGTTGGTACCTTGATGGATTTGTGAAAAATGTTTTGTCATAAAACACTTTTTATTTATTTAAATGTAACCTTTATTTAACTAGGCAAGTCAGTTAAGAACAAATTCTTATTTACAATGACTGCCTACCCCGGATGACGCTGGGCTAATTGTGTGCCGCCCTATGGGACTCCCAATCACGACCGGTTGTGATACAGCCTGGATTTGAACCAGGGTGTCTGTAGTGACACCTCAAGCGCTGAGATGCATTGTCCGCTGTGCCACTCGGGAGCCCCAAAATCATGTTCTCGTGCTGTCCCCAACTAAAATACATATTGGTCAACCAAGAGTCAGTCATCTGTTCTTTCTACCAATCGCCCCATGTGTTTTTATAAAATCAACCGTATGTACTGAACTGGAATGATGCTTTCAGCCGTTTGATTAAATAAGACACACAAATGACTGGAGGGAGCCAGAGATCAAGATAACCTAACCAGAAGAGAGAACAATTCTGCCATTATGCTCCTGAAGTTTCCGGTAATGGGCTACAAAGGCGGTCGGCAACGTTTACCATTTGGAGTGCCAATGTATCTTACCATTTCTACCGATCTGTGTGCCAGTTATGATTTTTGTATGCACATTTCCGTGGAACAGTTTCATTTAATTTATAATAGTATTGTGGCGAAATCCTGCACGGAGCCTTCACCATGCGCTGCCACTTTAAGAGCGCATGAACAGTAAGGAAGGAAGAAATAAAGAGAGCTCATTCAGCTCTTTGGGGAGGGGACTAACTGCACGACAGTTTGTGTGTGTGTGTGTGTGTGTGTGTGTGTGTGTGTGTGTGTGTGTGTGTGTGTGTGTGTGTGTGTGTGTGTGTGTGTGTGTGTGTGTGTGTGTGTGTGTGTGTGTGTGTGTGTGTGTGTTTTCAGTGTGTGTAGTTTAAAGTATTTAACTCAATCATCGATGTGATCTTTCTAGGTCGTGGTTGTTTTCGTTTGGGACCACGGCGGTTATGGATCGCATGGATTAGTAGCAAACCGGCACGCCTGAAGACCACAGCTAAGATCTCTCTTGTTCTCTTTCTCTTCCCTCTATTGTTCCAGTGCTTTACCCTGCAACAGACTCTCTATTTTTCAAATGCACTTCCCATTGAAGTTCATTAGAGCTGGACTATTATTGCCCTGCCAGAAGTATTTGGACATTTTAGTTAAAAGGGAGGTTGCTTGCAAGTTGTGTATTGTTATGTGAACTGTATTGAGGTGTACTAATGGCATGTGGCGGAGAAGATTGTGGACATTTTTAAGGCCTTTGTTTTGTCTATGAACACCCCCCACATTCATACCCTCTGCACTCATCCACTGGAAGATAATACAAATTATTGCAAATCCTCTGTCTTGGTTCCTTGTAGAAGTTGCTGTTAAATTGCTCTGCCATTTTTATTGGTTGTGGTATTCTTGTAGGGGTTACCCCTGTGCTGTGATGTGGGTAATATAGGGTGTGTAATCTCTTTTCTCTTCACTGGCTATCTGGTAAATAGGCTACACTCTAGGCAGTCTCTTCTGCTGATGTGTGTGGGTCTGGTAGTGGTACTCTCTATTCTACTAATTTCCTTTCGTCATGGTTAATACCTGCCTGGCGATCAGAGCATTACATTTTTTTCCCTTTTATGCCGAGTGGTTATCAAAAGGGTGAGAGCTGGAAATCTTTTACGAAAATACTTTGAGGAACTATTGTCATTCGCAATTGATTAGACTTTGTTTACTTGCCTTTTGAGGTGAACATTTTTGAGAAGCTCCACAACTCATTAGTGGTGGTATGTTAAGACAATCAAAAATACTATCAGACATCCCCAAATGGGCACATTTATAGGCCTACATTGTGTGCAGGCCAGGTAGACTAGTGCAACTTCTATATGTGTAATCAGGTGTCGTCCTTACTCGACATTGACAGGAGTGTTTCAAACAAAAGACAATGAATAAATTGACAACTGACGCATCTTGCGGGGTCAGGTCAAATCAAATGTTATTGGTTGTGTCTTTGGCACCATTAAAGTGAAGACTTGTTTTATCAAATCAATTCTCTGTCATTATTATTACGTGATTGACTAGTTTTGTGCCAATTTGGCAAACAATGTACAAACCCTCATTGTCAGGCTGATGTTAAAGCTAGCCAAAGAGCATTTTACTGGTTGAAGTGTTTTAAAAAAAAGTATAAAGCAGTTGATTTGCGATGACAAACATTTAAATTAAGCTGGACATTCAAACGAGCTTTACAATTATAATCCAAAGTAGTGTGAAATGCTCTCATGAGCAACCTGGAAATGGAGGTTACTTCCCTGAGTTTTCCTCCATTTACATTCAGAATACATTGTGAAAAACTAAAATCCTTGCTCACCATTTTTGCTCCAGGCAGATCTACTACATAGGGGCCTATATTGGAGACCAAAAGTCATCTGGCACACTGCTTAGAGTTTAAAAAACATGAATATCTTATTTCTAGTCTACAATCTTAGATCTTACTACTAATGTGAAAACAAGACAAAATATGACTTCTTGCTAATTGTAAGACAAATGTCAAATAATCATTACATTCATTACAGACGTCAATTGTTGTCATGGCTACGCTGTTGGCATCACCTTTTACAGTGGATTTCTGATATTGTGGGCGTTTAACCATCTGTATGACTTGGTCACGTCTCTCTCCTGTGTGAATGACAATCGTGGATCCTCTGGGCTGCCTCAACAACCCCATGATGCTGACAAGGCAGAGAAGAGTCTCTCCAGATCAGAACTCCCCAAGAAACACCAGCAGAGACCCACAGGGAAGATAATTCACCGCTCTGATTGTGGGAAGAGATTCCCCTCATCAGCAGGCATTAAAATTTAGCAGAGAATCCACACAGTAGAGAAACCTTATTGGTGTACTCAATGTGGGAAGAGTGTTGATATATCTAGCCATCTTATTGTACACCAGATAATACACACATGAGAGAAGTCTTATAGCTGTACACAATGTTTGAAGAGTTATACTCATTCAACCAGCCTGATATTACACAAGAGAACACACACAGGAGAGAAATCTCATATCTGTGATCAATGTGACCAGAGATACTCTGATAAAAGATATCTGATTAAACATCAGAAAATACATGCATGAAGAAGTTTTTTCATGATATCAAACATTGTAAAATGAGTATTTTAATGATGTCACAATGTAGAATGTTTTAACATTGTGGAAGGAGTATTTGGTTGCTGATTGTCTCAAGGGTGGCCAGTAAAAAAACGCTTTGTGTTTTGCTTTTAGCCAGTGCATCACAATTTATTTTGACGGCAAGTTTTTCTATATTGGAGATGAGTTTTGTTTGGGCTCGTTCCAAGGGGACGAGAGTTCTAGAAGCTAGTGAGTTTTAGGATTCTATAGAAAGAAAAAGAAAACATAATATACAATAGTATCATTTAGAAATGTTTTTTATTATATTTAATTGTTGACAGCCAGTAGACACCATGTTTATATTGTAGAAGGTGAAGCATTGTAGTTGATTATAATGTGAAATGGAAGTTAACTGTTGGTGGTGGAAACTTTTCCAACAAAAATATAGGATATATGTTACAGGCTTTGGTTTTTCTATTTATGTTTTGAGGTTGGATTGTAGCACGTATAGCTCGTTAGCACGTCGGACGCACTGATTGGCGTCACCTTGTTAGTCAGTATGTGTTACACCTGTGCTGGCTTGTCCATCTCGTTAGTGGGAAGGTGTTTCACCTGAGCTGGTCCAGGTTCTATTTAAGAGTGTCTGGCCCAGTGCTCCAGTTGTCTTGATAGATGTGGAGAGTCAACACCTTTAGTTGCTCCACCTTTGTGGTTTAAAAATGTTTTCATTTCAGGTTGAAGCTTCTTTCTGAAGAGAGCTTATTTTTTTAAATGAATCAATACAAGCAAACAAGATCGGTTCCGGGGATTGGTATGGCAAATACCTTACGATTTGCCTGGACTGAAAAGGAGATGGAGCCGTGGAGTAGAGAGACATTTGGAAGGACCATTTTGATGGGATGCCTCAGGATAGAGGTGAAGGAAGTGCTCTGCCTTCAAGGGAACCCTTAATGAGAAGGCTTTCGATGTGACGTTTCACAAAGAAGAAAAACATGACGAAGTAATGAAGACGGCAAAGGATGTGGAGAAAACGGGACCCCTGTGCCATTATGCGGTGACCAGCCTGGCGAAGAACAACTTCAGGGTGGTCACCGTAACCATGTACAATCCGCATGTGAAAGATGAAGAGGTGAGGGCCTTTCTGGGGAGATACATGGACAATGTCTCCTCAGCGAGGTACCTCAGGGACTCCCTGGGTTTCTGGAACGGGAGGAGAGGGTTCCAGGCGTTACTCAGGGAGTCCCCGAAGAGTGTGGATGGCTACCTCTATCCTCCGGCGATGTTCTCCCTGGGGGCTGACAGGGGAACACTCTACTATGCACGTCAGCCCCCGTTCTGCAGGCGTTGTATGGCCTACGGCCATATCCTGGCCTCGTGCAGCGCCAAGAAATGTCGTTTTTGTGGGTCGGAAGAGCACGAGGCCAAGGAGTGTGACGAGCCCAAGGCTTGCCACGGGTGTGGCTCAAGAGCACACCTGTGGCGTGATTGCCCGGCTCGTCACAGGTCATACGCGTCTGCAGCTGGGGGGGGGGGAGCGGGGGATGGGGGGAGGAAAGAAAGGACGCGTGCGGATTGCATGGATGGCACAGGGGAAAAGACGGCGCAGGAAGAAGATGGGAAGAAGGATGAGGTGAGAAGAAAGAGGCGAGGAGAAGAAAAGAATGGAACAGAAGGAGAGAAGAAAAAGGGGACGGAAGAAGAAGAAGGTGGAGGAGCTGAGAAGAGGGAGAAGGGGACTGGTACGAGAAGGAGTGGAAGAGGGAACGGGGACAGTGGTACGAGAAGGAGTGGAAGAGGGAACGGGGACAGTGACGGAGAAGGAGGGAGGAGTAGAGGTGGGAGGGGAGGGGGGGTAGATGGGGGGAAGGAGTGGGGGGAGGGGTTAGTGGGGATGGGACGTTGTGTCTCCCCGCTACCTCCTTCACCAAAGAAGAAAGGGATAAAGAGGGGGAGCTTGGCAGGAAGTGAGAGGGAGGGGGGTGTGGAGGGGGAGGGGGGGTTAAGAGAGTGGCGGGGGGGGGGAGGGGAGGGTAATTTGTCCTCCCGGTTTGCCTCAGCCCCTTGCATTTTAGTGGATGACTCCAGTGAGGGGTCGGTGGGTTGTTTGCTAGAGGGATCCCAACTCCTGTTTGGGGAGATGGGGTCCCCTATATGCAGCCCCGAGGCAAACAGGGAGGGGGGGATGGTGGGTGGGGAGGGAGGACCCAACACACTGCCTGGATCATGGGTTGGGATGGAGGACGGGGGGGCGTCAGGAGAGGAGAGGACGTCCCCGCCGGTGGAGATGGACCAGGGGAGCATCGGGTGAGTCTCCTGGTTTTTCTTTGGGTTTTGGGTTTTTTATTTGTTGTAAATATTTAAATGAATAGTTCTGTTTCTTTTTTTAGTCTAAATGTTAGGGGGTTAAGGGATAATGTTAAAAGGAGGGCGGTTTTTTGTTATTTAGAGGGTGTGGGGTTTGATTTCTGTTTTTTACAGGAGGCTCACCTGAGGGATGGTGGGGATGTGTGTAGATTTAAGAGGGAGTGGGATAAGGGGGAATCTTTTTGGGGCATAGGAGGGGTGCACTCAACAGGAGTAGGGATTTTGTGTGGGCATAGAGAGGTTAAAATAGAGAACACTTTTGTAATAATGCAGGGTAGAGTTTTGGGGATAGATGTTAAGTTTAGAGAAGCTAGATATAGGTTAATTGGGGTGTATGGGCCACAGGTGGCGACAGACAGGAGGGAGATGGTGGACTGTCTGGCGCCCCTGTGTGTTACAAACAGGCACTTGGTGATAGGAGGAGACTTTAATATAGATTTAGGGTTAGGCGGTGATAGCAGTGCAGGTGCCATCTCTGGGCTAATGGCTTGCCATGGTCTGGTTGATGGTGGCCTGCACACTACTCCGGCAATGGTCGGTCCTACATGGCGCAACTCCAGGGGGGTTGCGCGGAGGCTCGACTACATTTTTGTATCCAGGTCTTTGGGTCAGTTGTCTGGGCGGCTGTTGCCTGTTTTCTTCACGGATCACGACGGGGTGTTCCTGCAGGTGGGGTCGCCAGTCAGCCTCTTCGGTAGGGGGTACTGGAAGTTAGATCGGGATATACTGGAGGAGCAGGCTTTCGTTGACGCATTTTTTTGTTTCTTTCGGAGGCTTGACGGCCTCCGGTCCATGTGCGAGGGGGTGTTAGAGTGGTGGGATTTAGTCAAGGGGAGGATAAGGGCTTTTATAATAGGATATTGTAGAAGGAAAAAAAGGGAGGAAAGGAGGGAGGTGGATCGTATCCAAAGGTTAATTGAACTCGAGTACGAGGCAGGCAACCTCGGCGGGTCGATTGACTGGGAGAGATTCGCAGCCCTAAAGGCGCAGCTCAGGGAGCTGCAGGAGCAGAAGGCTCGAGCTTTCCTGGAGCGTGCGCATAGTGGCTTTCTAGAACATAATGAGACTTGTTCCGCTATGTTCTTTAAGTCGGTTAGGGCCAGACAGAGTAGGAAGGTAATGAAGGGAGTTAGGGAAGAAAATGGTAGTATAGTAAGTAAACCAGAGGAAATGGTCAGGGTGACAACTGATCATTTCCAAGGTTTATTTAAGGAAAGGGAAATAGATGTAGAGCAGGGAAACGTGTTTTTAGAACACTTGTCCCGGCGGTTGCCAGAGGACATTAGAGACGTGATGGAGGCCCAGATCTCACTAGAAGAGGTTGAGAGCGCTCTTAGGAGGATGGGAAAAGGGAAGGTGCCTGGGATGGATGGGTTGCCGGCTGAGTTTTACCTCAAGTTTTGGGGTATACTTGGACCAGTGGTTCTCGAAGTCTTGAAGGCCATCCTTGAGACGGGGGTCCCGGGGGGATCAATGGCTGTTGGTGTGCTGTCACTTCTTTATAAGAAGGGGGAAGCAACTGACCTTGGCAACTGGCGGCCATTGACCATGCTGTGCGTAGATTACAAGATTCTTGCAAAGGTTTTAGCAGACCGGTTGCGCACAGCCCTTCCCTATGTCGTCCACGAGGATCAGACGTGCGGGGTAAAGGGCCGCTCTATAAGATGGAACCTACAGTTGATCAGGGATTCCATCGCTTGGGTTGAAGATAGAGGGCTGCCTTTAATGGTAGCAGCGCTAGATCAGGCGAAAGCTTTTGATCGCGTGAATAGATCTTTTCTATTCAGGGTGTTAGGTAGATTAGGATTTGGGGAGAAGTTTATAGGATGGATCCGTACTTTATATGTCGGAGCGGGGTGTCGAGTTAGTGTAAATAGTCACTTAGGTGACGTTTTTGACCTCTCGTCTGGGGTCAGGCAGGGATGCCCACTCTCGGCTCTCCTCTTCGTTCTGTACATGGAGCCTCTGGGGGCTGCCATTAGGGCAGACACAGGGGTGGAAGGCTTGTTGATCCCTGGAAGCGGTGGGCTGCGTGTTAAGATGACGCAGTACGCCGACGACACTTCCTTGCTGTTGTGCAAGGACTCGTGCCTGACAAGGTCCCTTGCCATCTTTGGGGATTTCACCCGAGTGTCGGGAGCGGTTCTGAACCATGCAAAGTCTTCCGTCAAGTTTTTCGGAAGATGGCGCAGTAGAACGGATGTGCCTGGGGGGTTATCTCTCTGTGAAGGGGCCCTGAGGATTCTCGGGGTTCATTTTGAGACCTCCGGCTCAGCGACGCTAAACTGGAACATGCGTATTGCAGTGGTACAGAGGAAGCTAGCAATGTGGAAGGCTAGGTATTTGTCTTTTATGGGCAAAGTCCTGGTCCTAAAGGTGGATGTGTTGCCGTCTCTTTTGTATGTGGCATACATCTACCCATTGCCGGCTTGTCTGAGGAGGCCTCTAGTGAGGCTTGTGTTTCAGTTTATGTGGAGTGGCAGGTGCGAGTGGGTCGCCAGGGCACGCATGATCTGTCCCATCGGGGAGGGAGGTAGGGGGGTACCACATTTCCCCCTCAAGCTGGACAGCTGCCGTGGCATTTTGGCCATGCGGCCAAGTGGCTGCGTGCGCACCCCGAGGTTGAAGTTGCCCGAGTAGGTTTAGACCACAGGCACCTGTACGAGGAGGTCAGGCAGGCAGGGAGTCCTGCGCCTGTAGCGGGCATCTCGTCAGTGGTCTGGGAGGGAGTGCAGGCGCGGGGCCTGGACAACAGGCTCAAGGACCTGAATTGGTTGGGCCTCCATAAGTGCTTGCCGGTACGTGCCATCTTGTACCGGTATAGTTTGGTGCAATCCCCCACCTGTCCAAGATCCTCTTGTGGCAGGGAGGAGACTGTGCGCCATGCCTTCTGGGACTGTGCCTTTGCTGGACTAGTCTGGGCTAGGGCACGGGTAATGCTAGGTGTGGTTAGGAGTGATTTTGTTTTGACATGGGCTAGGCTAGAGAGAGGCGTAGGGAGAGCAAAGGGAACGGATAGGGACAGGTTTCTGCTGTGGCTTCTCATGAGTCTCTTTAAAAAGGGACTGTGGGAAGCCAGGCAGAATTTAGTCAAGACAGGGAGAGATTGGGGGGTGGAAGGGATAGTGAGAAGGGTGGAAGGTGATTTGAGGGGGAAGATGAAGAGGGAGGAGAGGAAGTGGGGGAAGCATGCGGCACGGGAGAGGTGGAAAGGGGGTTTAGGGCTGGGAGTGTTAGAGTGAGTTTGGTAAGGGGATAGATTAGGGAAGGGGAGATAGGGAAAGGGTTAGGTATTGGTTAGGTATGACGGGGAGGGACGATGCTCCCCTGAGGTTTGTTTTTGTTTGATATTTTTGTAAATAGAATTAATTAAGAATGAATGAGAATTATGATTTTGTAATAGTATGAATGGTATTGATTGTAATAAATTATTTTAACCACCTTTGTGGTTTGCGTCCTGTCTAAGTTTTTTTTTTTTTTGGTTTTCCTGTTTCCATTGTGTTGCATCCATGCCTGAAATGTGCTGTATTAATAAAGCTTGACTTGATTTGAACATATTGTAAGTCAAATGAACCTAATGACTGACCAATCAACAGACTCTTGGTCCATCTTAGTATGAAAAACTGTATCAATCGCACTTTTCCAGCCTGCTGAAGGTGTGGTGGAGTGGTAAACACCACCCCCGGCTCTACCAGGGGCTTGAGGTTGTCTCCCACAGCTCTGCTTATGTCATGTTCTGTGGCCTTGCTGTTCCATTTCTTGACTGCCCCTGCAACACAGAAACACATTTAGTCATTTATACACTGCTCAAAAAAATAAAGGGAACACTAAAATAACACATCCTAGATCTGAATGAATGAAATATTCTTATTAAATACTTTTTTCTTTACATAGTTGAATGTGCTGACAACAATCACACAAATTATCAATGGAAATCAAATGTATCAAGCAATGGAGGTCTGGATTTGGAGTCACACTCAAAATTAAAGTGGAAAACCACACTACAGGCTGATCCAACTTTGATGTAATGTACTTAAAACAAGTCAAAATGAGGCTCAGTGGTGTGTGTGGCCTCCACGTGCCTGTATGACCTCCCTACAACGCTTGGGCATGCTCCTGATGAGGTGGCGGATGGTCTCCTGAGGGATCTCCTCCCAGACCTGGACTAAAGCATCCAACTCCTGGACAGTCTGTGGTGGATGGAGCGAGACCTGATGTCCCAGATGTGCTCAATTGGATTCAGGTCTGGGGAACGGGCGGGCCAGTCCATAGCATCAATGTCTTCCTCTTACAGGAACTGCTGACACACTCCAGCCACATGAGGTCTTGCATTAGCAGGAACCCAGGGCCAACCGCACCAGCATATGGTCTCACAAGGGGTCTGAGGATCTCATATCGGTACCTAATGGCAGTCAGGCTACCTCTGGCGAGCACATGGAGGGCTGTGCGGCCCCCCAAAGAAATGCCACCCCACACCATGACTGACCCACCGTCAAACCGGTCATGCTGGAGGATGTTGCAGGCAGCAGAACGTTCTCCACGGCGTCTCCAGACTGTCACGTCTGTCACATGTACTCAGTGTGAACCTGCTTCATCTGTGAAGAGTACAGGGTGCCAGTGGTGAATTTGCCCATCTTGGTGTTCTCTGGCAAATGAAAAACGTCCTGCACGGTGTTGGGCGGTAAGCACAACCCCCACCTGTGGACGTCGGGCCCTCATACCACCCTCATGGACTCTGTTTCTGACCGTTTGAGCAGACACATGCACATTTGTGGCCTACTGGAGGTCATTTTGCAGGGCTCTGGCAGTGCTCCTCCTGCTCCTCCTTGCAGAAAGGTGGAGGTAGCGGTCCTGCTGCTGGGTTGCTGCCCTCTTCCACGTCTCCTGATGTACTGGCCTGTCTCCTGGTAGCGCCTCCATGCTCTGGACACTACGCTGACAGACACAGCAAACCTTCTTGCCACAGCTCGCATTGATGTGCCATCCTGGATGAGCTGCACTACCTGAGCCACTTGTGTGGGTTGTAGACTCCGTCTCATGCTACCACTAGAGTGAAAGCACTGCCAGCATTCAAAAGTGACCAAAACATCAGCAAGGAAGCATAGGAACTGAGAAGTGGTTTGTGGTCACCCCCTGCAGAACCACTTCTTTATTGGGGGTGTCTTGCTAATTGCCTATAATTTCCACCTGTTGTCTTCCATTTGCACAATGGCATGTGAAATTTATTGTCAATCAGTGTTGCTTCCTAAGTGGACAGTTTGATTTCACAGAAGTGTGATTGACTTGGAGTTACATTGTGTTGTTTAAGTGTTCCCTTTATTTTTTTTGAGCAGTGTATAAATCACTCAAAGTAATGGACATGGAGCATCTATGGCCTGTTTCACCTGGCACCTAAATGTGACTTCTGTCATCTGATCACTCCAAGCTGCATTAGGTTCAGATCTACCAGGATTGGCCTTTGACATAGTCTGGATGCAGTCAGGCCAACCAATATACATCAGCAATGTAAAGAGATGGGGCGAATGAGTGGGGAAAAGTATCTTTTACACAAATTACCTTCATAATATCAAAGAGCAAATGTGTGTGCTTGAGAGAAAATTAACTTTCATACAGCCAAAAGGGTTGAGAAATTACACCAGTGGACAATTTGCACTAATGTAAATAAACATGGATGATGGAACGTACTCCCTTTTGCTTACGTGATGAACTGCTAAGGGGACATACATATTTACCATCTAAACCATGTGTGACCTCTCACCTCTCTGGCTGTAGAAGTGTTCTTCCTAACCAGTTCCTCAACAGCTCACTGACTGAGCTCCACCCTCACTGGGTCTTCAGAGGAGAGGAAGGCAGAGGAGGGATGGAAGGTTGACTGAATCAGTCAGTCAATAAAGTGTAGAGCTGCTGTCTGACAAAATCACTATTTTAGTAGTTCATTAAAGTAAATGAGGCTTTATGACTGCTGAATACCAACTATCAATCACTTAGATCATGTATTTTCAGGTAGAGATACATCCTTGGGACCTCCGTATTCCTTTGAAGTTGACATTTACAATGGTTAAGGTAGGTTTTAAGGTTCGGGTTTAGGGTAGAGATGTCCCAAGGATCCTGGATAGCATTGACCATTGTGCATTCTTCTCTGTTTAACATAGCAGGTGATGGGTTCTGACTTCTGAACTTGAAAATATTAAATATCCTTATTCATGTCACAGTTTGACGGAGGGGAATGTAGAACGTTTACATTCTGTCAGAATGTGTTATTGTTAGACATCAGGGATCCTATGGAAGGAGAAGGGCCATAGTCTGGAACAAGTCAACAGGACAGCCGTGAGGTGGGGAGGAGAGGAGAAGGGCCACAGCCGTGAGGAGGGAGGTATTCTAGGCTAGATCAGATGAAGAAAGGAAGAACTGATGTGACTGAAGTTCTGCCTAGCAACAGAGGTGTAAGGAGACTCAGCATAAAGGGTTAAATACCAGTAAGGAGGAGACTCAGCATAAAGGGTTAAATACTAGCGCTTGTGTGAATATGTCTTGGTCTTAAGCAGCTGTGACTCAGTGGGTGAATAAACTTGGTTTGAGTTTTACTTACCGTCTGAGTTTTTACTCTTTATTTAGAACTTAACACAGGTGTAAAAGAAACACAGTTAAGACAAAATTACAAAGTTCTATGCGCTAAAATATGTAGAATATTGTCCTGTTGGAAACTACAACTCTACTACATCACACAGTTCAGGCCGGGTCTGATTTATCTCTGTGCAATGTTGTGAGGGAAACATCTATGTTAACCTCTTTAAGTTGATAAGACTTCTAATGTGTTGAAGGATCTCTTTAAGGTTGAGAAGTTTGTGTATGTTTGGGTGGGTGTGCAACCACACACCCTCTGGACAGACAGGCCAAAGGCGCTTGGCCCAATTCAGGGAACCGTTGATCTACTTCACAGGAACTGTGTCTTTGTCTTGTTTTGCACACTTTGTACAAAATAATAAAATGCAGTACTACAGGATATTTCTTAACGTAGCTCTTTATTAGCAAGCTATAACTGGCATGTTCCCGTATTGCCAACCAGGATCAAACTGACCATGACCTAACCATTTGGGTTGTCTTAACCAATCATAGCACAGTATGATATGGCGGTAAAATGCATCCAATTACATATCAGTATGTTTTTACACATATGAATATTACACTGTTGTTTTGACACGTCACTGGAAAACTAGAATAACTATCTGTTGCTACAGGAGACGACCAATTCACAGTTTGTCTGTATCTAGTTCTCCACACACGGACACATACCAAGATCACATGTTTTCTATATGCACAAGATAGTTTGAATATGTAAGGCTTCTGACCACCTTGTGTCATGAGTTCTTGGCCTTCCACCTCAGAGTGTAGGGCTGACCAGCTACATTATTGCAATTCTTATCAAAAAAAAGGTTGATTGTTTGAAGAAATGACAGTCTCTCCAGATTGGTTAGAATTTCCACCACAATGTGCAGTAGGCTTTTTCAATACCAACAATGATAGACTAGACTCATAGTACAGAATGAATGACTGCCCGGTTCAACCTCAGTTCACCATCACCTCATACTGTATTGGAGCAGCAGCTGACTGCCCGGTTCAACGTCAGTTCACCGTCTCACCTCATACTGTATTGGAGCAGCAGCTGACTGCCCGGTTCAACGTCAGTTCACCGTCTCACCTCATACTGTATTGGAGCAGCAGCTGACTGCCCGGTTCAACGTCAGTTCACGGTCTCACCTCATACTGTATTGGAGCAGCAGCAGCTGACTTGATCGTTGATGCTAATCATCATGTTTGAATCTGAGAGTAAATAGAGCCGACTACACTTTAAAAATGAAGGGTTCAACTGGAGTTGTTCTCAGATCCCCTAAGAACCGTAGGGTTCTTGGTCAATGAAAAACAGCCCCAAAAGGTTCTTCAAAAAACTTGTTAGAAGGTGGATTCATCAAGGAACCTCCGTTGTTGCTGGACTTCTTCCGGGAACTTCGCAATTTCAACTGAAAATGATGGTGACAAGTTTAGATGCGACAACAAATTAAAAAGGTTCAGTTGGGTTGATGTTTGGCTCTGAATATGTCTCGAAATAATTTATTATAATAATATAACATAATAATAATGAATAACGAAGACAATTATGGGTTTCTGTGAATAGCTTTCATAACGTTACTATAGCTAATTAAGGTAAATATTAGAAAACCGGGTTTGACCGTTGGCGTTGTATGAGCTACAGTACCGTTATCTAGCTTACGTTATGTCCTAACTAGGCACAACTAGGTTTGGATTATTTCCCTGAACTATATTCTTTCCCATATATTGTATATTGTTTCCATAAAGCCAAAAAGGCTTTACACTCGTTAACGTAAGTTTCCAATCTAGAGCAGTTCTCACTTTTGTGATAATGAACTAGCTAACGTTAACTAACTAACTAACTAAGGACGGTGACCTGTCCAGACAAGATGTTACAACGAACTGAAGGTGTCTGACTAGCTGTTGTTATGGAAGGAGCGTCCCGTCCACTAGATTATACGTCACACTGGCAGCGTCGCCTGAACCTAAAAGACGCACATTGCCATCTGCTCACTGGAGTGGGCAACGTAGCGTAACGTAACGTTTATTTTTCATTTATTTCATAAAAGTTAAAAATTATATTAAGTCGTTCAAAGAGAAGCATGTGTTGAATGGTTCGTATTTAATGAGTGAGATTTTAAAACGAACTTTGCACCTTCTACATATTTTCATTGAACCATTCCTCTGACATGGATCATTTTGACCCCAGAGGCATAGCTTTTATCATTGCCAAAATGTGGTTTTGTCACGAACCTCGTCCTCCTCTTCTGAGGAGGAGTAGCGAGAAGGATCGGAGCACCAAAACACAGTAAGTGTCCACAATTTAATGAAGCAAAATGAACACTGAACAAAAACAATAAACAACAAACGAACAGTCCTGTGAAGTGAATGACAAAACACTAAACAGGAAATAAACACCCACGAAACCCAGGTGGGAAAAGGCTACCTAAGTATGATTCTCAATCAGAGACAACTAACGACACCTGCCTCTGATTGAGAACCATACAAGGCCGAACACAAAAACCAACATACAAAAACAAACAGACTGCACACCCCAACTCACGCCCTGACCATACTAAAACAAAGACAAAACAAAGAAACTAAGGTCAGAACGTGACAGGTTTATTCAATTCTTCCAAATTTTTCATGACTTTGTCAATCAACTTGTTCTTAATAAATCTAAATCATGGTTTAGTGTTTCTGTGTCAATATGGACTTTTAACAAATTCAAATCCTTTGTTATCATTTTGACTCCAGCCAAAAGCACCTTTGATAAATAGGATGTTTATTTCAATTCAAAATCACATTTTATTGGTCACATACATGTGTTTAGTAGATATTATTGTGGGTGTTGTGAAATGCTTGTGTTTCTAGCTCCGACAGGGCAGTAATATCTAACAATTTCACAACACACAAATCACCTGACACCTGCAGATATAGTGCCACTCCCATGTACTCTCCTAAGATTGGACTTTTCTATACCAGGTATCACATGACTGTGTTCCTGCCAAGGCAGCAGCTACTCTTCCTGTGGTTTATTAAGGATCCCCATTAGTTCCTGCTGAGTAAGGTCAGGGAGCGTGCCAGCCTGCCTGAACCGTCCCTTTCAAGCAAAAGGTATAATTGATGATTAATGAATTAACAGGTATAAATGATGGGTTATGAACTAACATGTATAAATTATGGGGTATGAATGATGGGTTATGAACTAACAGGAATAAATGATGGCTTACGAATTAACAGGTATAAATGAAGGGGTACAAATGATGGGTTATCAATTATAGGTTATGAATTAACAGGTATGAATGATGGGTTATGAACTAACAGGTATAAATGATGGGTTATGAACTAACATGTATAAATGATGGGTTGTGAATTTACCGGCATAAATGATGGGTTGTAAAATAACTGGTATAATTGATGGGTTGTGAACTAACAGGTATAAATGATGGGTTATGAACTAAAAGGTATAAATAATGGGTTAAGAACTAACAGGTTTAAATGATGGGTTGTGAATTAACCGGCATAAATGATGGGTTGTGAAATAACTGGTATAAATAATGGGTTGTGAACTAACAGGTATAAATTATGGGTTATGAACTAACAAGTATAAATGATGGGTTGTTTATTAACAGGTACAAATGATGGGTCATGAACTAACAGGTATAAATGATGGGTTGTGATTTACTGGTATAAATAATGAGTTGTGAACTAACAGGTATAAATGATGGGTTATGAATTAACAGGTATAAATGATGGGTTATGAACTAATAGGTATAAATGTTGGGTTGTGAACGAAAAGGTATAAATGATGGGTTATGAATTAACTGGTATAAATTATGGGTTGTTTATTAACAGGTACAAATTATAGGTTATCAATTATGGGTTATGACTTAACAGGTATGAATGATGGGTTATGAACTAACAGGTATGAATGATGGGTTATGAACTAACAGGTATAAATGATGGGTTATGAACTAACAGGTATAAAAGATGGGTTGTGAATTTACCGGCATAAATTATGGGTTGTGAAATAACTGGTATAAATAATGGGTTGTGAACTAACAGGTATAAATTATGGGTTATGAAGTAATAGGTATAAATGTTGGGTTATGAACTAAAAGGTATAAATGATGGGTTATGAATGAACTGGTACAAATGATGGGTTATCAATTATGGGTTATGACTTAACAGGTATGAATGATGGGTTATGAACTAAAAGGTATAAATGATGGGTTATGAACTAACAGGTATAAATGATGGGTTATGAACTAACAGGTTTAAATTATGGGTTGTGAATTAACCGGCATAAATGATGGGTTGTGAAATAACTGGTATAAATAATGGGTTGTGAACTAACAGGTATAAAAGATGGGTTGTGAATTTACTGGTATAAATGATGGGTTGTATAATAACTGGTATAAATAATGAGTTGTGAACTAACAGGTATAAATGATAGGTTATGAATTAATAGGTATACATGATGGGTTATGAACTAAAAGGTATAAATGATGGGTTATGAATTAACTGGTATAAATGATGGGTTATGAACTAACAGGTATAAATGATGGGTTATGAACTAACAGGTATAAATGATGGGTTATGAATTAACAGGTATAAATGATGGGTTATGAATTAACAGGTACAAATGATGGGTTATCAATTATGGGTTATGAATTAACAGGTATGAATGATGGGTTATGAACTAACAGGTATATATGATGGGTTATGAACTAACAGGTATAAATTAGGGGGTTGTGAAATAACTGGTATAAATAATGGGTTGTAAATTAACAGGTAAAAATGGGTTGTTTATTAACAGGTACAAATGATGGCTTATAAATGATGGGTTATGAATTAACAGGTGTGAATTATGGGTTATGAATTAACCGCTATAAATGATGGGTTATGAACTAACATGTATAAAAAATGGGTTGTATATTAACAGGTATAAATGATGGGTTATCAACTAACAGGTATAAATGATGGGTTGTAAACAAACTGGTATAAATGATGGGTTATCAATTATGGGTTATGAATTAACAGGTATGAATGATGGGTTATGAACTAACAGGTATAAATGATGGGTTATGAACTAACAGGTATAAATGATGGTTTATGAACTAACAGGTATAAATGATGGGTTATGAACTAACAGGTTTTAAATGATGGGTTATGAATTAATGGTACAAATGATGGGTTGTTTATTAACAGGTATACATGATGGGTTATGAATTAACAGGTATAAATGATGGGTTATGAACAAACAGGTAAAAATGATGGGTTATGAACTAACAGGTATAAATGATGGGTTATGAACAAACAGGTAAAAAAATGTGGGTTATGAATTAACAGGTATAAATGATGGGTTATGAATTAACTGGTATAAATGATGGGTTGTTTATTAACAGGTACAAATGATGGGTTATCAATTATGGGTCACCCATCATTCTGGCTTTAATGGGTATTGTTTTTGGTAAGGTCTATAATTTGATTTTGGGACAACTTGTACTGGTGTTACTCCTTTATTAACTAATCCCACATCCCCGGGACCCTGAGACCACAGATACTCGGGTATTCCTTTTAAATCTTCTTCCTGTTCTTCTGTCAACAGGTATTCTGCTTCTCAGAACCCCCCCCCCCCCCCCCCCCCCCCCTCCCCCTCTCACTAATGTGCACTGCGGGAGCACAGTTTGCTCTCCAGTTCAGTGGCCTATGTTGTAAACCTTCCTTCCACGTTACCCAGTCTGCTAGCCTTTTCCCCTTTGTCACCCAATATCCCATATCCTTCCACTGCCCAGAGGGTTCTTTAGCTAGGGCCACATGGGGGCTCCATTTTTCTCTGTACAGGGCCTGGATATGAGTAGGCAGTTCCACCTCCACAGCTGCATGAGTTGAATCATAGTAAAGTCATTTCAGACCAATGGTTCGCTCAGTGGTTTTCAGAAGTGCCTCCTCATATACCAGATCGGGGCCGGGGTGTCTGTTATACCACAGTGTACACAGTGCAAGTCATCTGGAGACCTTTTAGTGGGTCCTGATATTACATCATCTGTTAGTTCCATCAATACTTTGGGTATGTCTGTTAAACCTACCCTCAATAAATCTTTACTATACCAATAATGCGGATCTCCTTCCCTACAGATTACCATGTTATTTTTAACAACCTGGGCTTTCATACCTTCGTCTGTAGGTGTTATGGCAATTTTCAAAAGTTTCATGACATCTCTCCCCAACAGATTCACAGGACACAATTTTGATATTGTGTCGCCTAACCCTCAGTCATTTCATGTCTGAGAGTTATGGGAGTGGAGAGTCTCTCTACACAGTGATGGCCAGACACAGAACGAACAATTATCTTATCCCCTGGGGGATGAATTCCTTGTGGTGCATCCTCACTGCATATGGCTGTCCTGCATGCCCCCGTATCACACAGAAATGTAATTATCTTTCCCATAACTGTATGTGTCAAAAAAGGTTTCTCTTCCTGAGCAAGAGCAAGGTCTACTGTTGCTAATTCAAATACCTCAGTCTCTGCGTCAATCTTTTCTAAATTGTTAAGGTCTGAAGTGCTATTACTACAGTCGCTGTCCTTTTCGTCGTACCAGTCCACTACTTCTTTCCTGACTATTCTGCCCTTGAGTTGCGTTCCCATGCAAAACTAGACAGATAGCTAACAACTAAGTCTTCAATAAATCTCCCAAGGCGTGACTTTTCTTGAATGAATATTTTGAAAATGTTTATGTTGTGAAACTGCAAAATACAGAAAATAATATACTTTAGTATTCAATTCACACCGACATACTGTAGCTGTACATTAAACACTTGAAGTTACATAAATACAAAGCACGCGCTAAAGTACCATGCATCTGGCATGATGCCAAACCATATAGCTAATTGTTACTCATATGGTAATTGGCTCCTTTCATTACTCTAATAATGTACAACCATCTATGTAGAATAACAAAGCATATTACACTAGAAACAGTAACAAAACTACAGTATTGTATATGTTACAATTCGTTTGCATTACGCACGAGCAAAGTAATACAGCTAACGACATACATTAAAGGCATTGCAATTTGTGAGTAAATGTAACCAACCAACATTGAAATGTAAGCAACTCTATCAATAACAAGATTATCATCACTAGCTAAATGCTTGAATCGAACTTTCAAACAAATATTTTCCAAGGCTGAAGCGTGACAAGAAATAACTACATTGAAAGACCTGCACCGTAGCGTTGTTTGTAGCTGCTTCTATGCGTGCAGAACAAATTCTCTACTTCCTGTTTGCGTAGTCTTTCTAAGTACCAGAAAGCTCCACTAGGGGGCAAATTACACCATTGAACACAATGAAAATCCAATTTAACCATTGTAATAAAATAATCTGTTACCTTCTAACAGGATGGCAGCACACTCCCCGCCTGGTATAATGAAATTGCGCCACTATGAAATAAAGCATATCAAGAAACAAATAATGTCCTTTCTATTTTTATATTTTGTCTCTAGGATGCTTCAGAAAGAAGAACAACAATCTCTGAGATTGGTCTCAGAAACACCTTAGCAGCTCCTTGCTTGACCATTTTCAGTTCTACTTTCCTAACCTTTTTGTCAGTACTGGGAAAGGTTTTTACCACAAGCCCGACTGGCCAGTCATTTCTGTGTGCCTGACTGTCTTTCAATAAGACAACATCTCCCACTTTTACATTTGGCTTTTCTGCTGTCCATTTTCTGCATCTCTGCAGCGTTGTCAGGTACTCTTGTCTCCACCTTTTCCAAAAGGTGTCAGCGGGACACTGAACTTGCTTCCACTTTTTCCTATTTGTACAGAACAACCGTCCTATCTAACAACACTTACTATATCCCACCCTTAATAATCCTTTGGCTTGCAAAACCAGGATCTATTAAGTTCTAGTTTATTTATGGTAGTGCACCTTACCACGGGTAATTTCAGACCTGTTTCCTTCCTATCGATTTTGGTTAAAACACAAAGTAGAAACCCATTGTATTTGTTCAGAATATTCAAGCACCTATCATTGATTAAATCCAAGAACATTCAATCGGTATCCCGGGTGGCGCAGTGGTTAAGGGCGCTGTACTGCGTAACCGGCCGAGACCGGGAGGTCCGTGGGGAGACGCACAATTGGCCTAGCGTCGTCCGGGTTAGGGAGGGCTTGGTCGGTAGGGATGTCCTTGTCTGCACCAGCAACTCCTGTGGCAGGCCGGGCGCAGTGCGCGCTAACCAGGTGCAAGGTTGCCAGGTGCACGGTGTAGCCTCCGACACATTGGTGCGGCTGGCTTCCGGGTTGGATGCACGCTGTGTTAAGAAGCAGTATGGCTGGCTGGGTTGTGTATCGGAGGACGCATGACTTTCAACCTTCGTCTCTCCCGAGCCTGCACTGTAGCGATGAGAAAAGATAGTAGCTACTACAACAATTGGATATCACGAAATTGGGGAGAAAAAGGGGTAAAATTCAACAAAAAAATAAAATAAATAAATAAAAGAACATTCAATCAAAAATATCTTAAATAATTCCTCCCAAATTCGAGAATAAAGACCTTGCCGCCGACTGGGAAAAGCACTGTTCGTTGGATCTAGTCACCGTCCCTGTCGGCCTGGGGTGTACACAGGCCTGGTCTTTTCCCTCAATTCAGAGGCCAGGTCTTAAATAACGGGACCAGACCCGCTCGTGCACGATTTTCGGTGTACGAACTTCAGATGGCAGAGACGGGTATTTAGTTCCGGCGTTCGAAGGACCAATTGTTACAGGAATTATATTCCTCTATGTTTTAATACCCAATTAAAATGAAACACTCTGTCAATTCCTAAGAATTTGTAAGACTCTTATTTGTATAAAATGGACAGAGACCAGTCTCAAATATCAACCAGCTGTGTTTATTCTCGAGAGTACTGAACATGATACAGTTTACCACAGGTTATGAACTGAAGATGACGTCATTAGTTTTCGTATTACACCGTCTCATCTCCGCTCCAATATAATGGCTGTATGGTTCTCAAGACTTTTTTATTTTTTTATTTATTTCACCTTTATTTAACCAGGTAGGCTAGTTGAGAACAAGTTCTCATTTGCAACTGCGACCTGGCCAAGATAAAGCATAGCAGTATGAGCAGACAACACAGAGTTACACATGGAGTAAACAATTAACAAGTCAATAACACAGTAGAAAACAAAGGGGGAGTCTATATACAATGTGTGCAGAAGGCATGAGGTAGGCGAATAATTACAATTTTGCAGATTAACACTTTTGCAGATTAACACTGGAGTGATAAATGATCAGAAGGTCATGTACAGGTAGAGATATTGGTGTGCAAAAGAGCAGAAAAATAAATAAATAAAAACAGTATGGGGATGAGGTAGGTGAAAATGGGTGGGCTATTTACCAATAGACTATGTACAGCTGCAGCGATCGGTTAGCTGCTCAGATAGCTGATGTTTGAAGTTGGTGAGGGAGATGAAAGTCTCCAACTTCAGCGATTTTTGCAATTCGTTCCAGTCACAGGCAGCAGAGTACTGGAACGAAAGGCGGCCAAATGAGGTGTTGGCTTTAGGGATGATCAGTGAGATACACCTGCTGGAGCGCGTGCTACGGATGGGTGTTGCCATCGTGACCAGTGAGCTGAGATAAGAAGGAGCTTTACCTAGCATGGATTTGTAGATGACCTGGAGCCAGTGGGTCTGGCGACGAATATGTAGCGAGGGCCAGCCGACTAGAGCATACAAGTCGCAGTGGTGGGTGGTATAAGGTGCTTTAGTGACAAAACGGATGGCACTGTGATAAACTGCATCCAGTTTGCTGAGTAGAGTGTTGGAAGCCATTTTGTAGATGACATCGCCGAAGTCGAGGATCGGTAGGATAGTCAGTTTTACCAGGGTAAGCTTGGCGGCGTGAGTGAAGGAGGCTTTGTTGCGGAATAGAAAGCCGACTCTTGATTTGATTTTCGATTGGAGATGTTTGATATGAGTCTGGAAGGAGAGTTTGCAGTCTAGCCAGACACCTAGGTAATTATAGATGTCCACATATTCTAGGTCGGAACCATCCAGGGTGGTGATGCTAGGCAGGCATGCGGGTGCAGGCAGCGATCGGTTGAAAAGCATGCATTTGGTTTTACTAGCGTTTAAGAGCAGTCGGAGGCCACGGAAGGAGTGTTGTATGGCATTGAAGCTTGTTTGGAGGTTAGATAGCACAGTGTCCAATGACGGGCCGAAAGTATATAGAATGGTGTCGTCTGCGTAGAGGTGGATCAGGGAATCGCCCGCAGCAAGAGCAACATCATTGATGTATACAGAGAAAAGAGTCGGCCCGAGAATTGAACCCTGTGGCACCCCCATAGAGACTGCCAGAGGACCGGACAGCATGCCCTCCGATTTGACACACTGAACTCTGTCTGCAAAGTAATTGGTGAACCAGGCAAGGCAGTCATCCGAAAAACCGAGGCTACTGAGTCTGCCGATAAGAATATGGTGATTGACAGAGTCGAAAGCCTTGGCAAGGTCGATGAAGACGGCTGCACAGTACTGTCTTTTATCGATGGCGGTTATGATATCGTTTAGTACCTTGAGTGTGGCTGAGGTGCACCCGTGACCGGCTCGGAAACCAGATTGCACAGCGGAGAAGGTACAGTGGGATTCGAGATGGTCAGTGACCTGTTTGTTGACTTGGCTTTCGAAGACCTTAGATAGGCAGGGCAGGATGGATATAGGTCTGTAACAGTTTGGGTCCAGGGTGTCTCCCCCTTTGAAGAGGGGGATGACTGCGGCAGCTTTCCAATCCTTGGGGATCTCAGACGATATGAAAGAGAGGTTGAACAGGCTGGTAATAGGGGTTGCGACAATGGTGGCGGATAGTTTCAGAAATAGAGGGTCCAGATTGTCAAGCCCAGCTGATTTGTACGGGTCCAGGTTTTGCAGCTCTTTCAGAACATCTGCTATCTGGATTTGGGTAAAGGAGAACCTGGAGAGGCTTGGGCGAGGAGCAGCGGGGGGGGGCGGGGCTGTTGGCCGAGGTTGAAGTAGCCAGGCGGAAGGCATGGCCAGCCGTTGAGAAATGCTCATTGAAGTTTTCGATAATCATGGATTTATCGGTGGTGACCGTGTTACCTAGCCTCAGTGCAGTGGGCAGCTGGGAGGAGGTGCTCTTGTTCTCCATTGACTTCACAGTGTCCCAGAACTTTTTGGAGTTGGAGCTACAGGATGCAAACTTCTGCCTGAAGAAGCTGGCCTTAGCTTTCCTGACTGACTGCGTGTACTGACTGCGTGTACTTAGATACTTTATGACCAGAGCCAAGGTCTGCCTGTGTAGATAAGCGTTCTAGCCAGTCTAGCGATAAGTTAATTCATTTCTACCAAGGAACAGACAGTCATTGTTCTAATTCTTGATTATATTTACACACATTATATTCAGTACTAGGATTAAAAACATACATAACATAATAGTATTCAGATTAGTCAGTCCTGATTGAAATGTATACATAATTAGTCATTATTGATAAAAATTCCCTTAACACTAATACTAATACTAATACCCTTCACCACATAGCTAATACTTATTTATACCCTACACCCTATAGCTAATACTAATTCTAATTAGCTAATATAGCTCATACTAATTCTAATACCCTACACCCTATAGCTAGTACTAATACTAGTACCCTACACCCTTTAGCTAATTTTAATACCATAATACCCTATAGCTAATACTAACACTAATACCCTACACCCTATAGCTAATACTAATAATCTACACACAATAGCTAATGCTAATACCCTACACGCTATAGCTAATACTAATATCTAATACCATACACCCTTTAGCTACTACTAATACCCTTAACCCTATAGCTAATACTAATACTAATACCCTACACACTATAGCTAATACTAATACCTAATACCCTACACCCTATAGCTAATACTAATACCATACACCCTTTAGCTAATACTAATACCCTACACACACTAGCTAATGCTAATACCCTACACACTTTAGCTAATACTAATATCTTATACCATACACCCTTTCGCTAATACTAATACCCTTAACTCTATAGCTAATACTAATACTAATACCCTACATCCTTTAGCTAATACTAAAACCCTACACTCTATAGCTAATACTAATACCCTATAGCTAGTACTAATACTAATACCATAAACCCTATAGCTAATACTAATACTAATACCATATACCCTATAGCTAATACTAACACTAATACCCTACACCCTATAGCTAATACTAATACCCTACACACAATAGCTAATGCTAATACCCTACACGCTATAGCTAATACAAATACTAATACCCTACACCCTTTAGCTAATACTAATATTAATACCCTACACCCTATAGCTAATACTAATACCCTTCATACAATAGCTAATGCTAATACCCTACACACTTTAGCTAATACTAGTATGAATGCCATACACCCTGTAGCTAATACTAACAGTAACACACTACACCCTATAGCTAATACTATTACCCTACACCCTATAGCTAAAACTAATACTAATACCCTACACCCTATAGCTAATACTAATACTAACACCCTACACCCTATAGCTAATACTATTACCATAAATCCTACAGCTAATATTAATACTAATACCCTACACCCTTTAGCTAATTCTAATACCATACACCATATAGCTAATACTAATAACCGACACCCAAAAGCTAATACTAATAATAATACCCTATAACTGATACTGATACTAATACCCTACATCCTATAGCTAATATTAATACCATACACCCTATAACTAATACTAATATCATACACCCTGTAGCTAATACTAATACAATACACACTATAGCCAATACTATTACCTAATACCCTAGAGATAATTCTAATACTAATACCCCACACCCTATAGATAATACTAATACTAATACACTACACCCTATAGCTAAGTCTAATACCCTACACCCTATAGCTAAAACTAATACTAATACCCTACACCCTATAGCTAATACTAATACTAACACCCTACACCCTATAGCTAATACTATTACCATAAATCCTACAGCTAATATTAATACTAATACCCTACACCCTTTAGCTAATTCTAATACCATACACCATATAGCTAATACTAATAACCGACACCCAAAAGCTAATACTAATAATAATACCCTATAACTGATACTGATACTAATACCCTACATCCTATAGCTAATATTAATACCATACACCCTATAACTAATACTAATATCATACACCCTGTAGCTAATACTAATACAATACACACTATAGCCAATACTATTACCTAATACCCTAGAGATAATTCTAATACTAATACCCCACACCCTATAGATAATACTAATACTAATACACTACACCCTATAGCTAAGTCTAATACCCTACACCCTATAGCTAAAACTAATACTAATACCCTACACCCTATAGCTAATACTAATGCCCAACACCCTATAGCTATAGCTAATACTAGTACTAATACCATACACACTACAGCTAATACAAATACTAATACCCTACACCCTATAGCTAATAGTAATACTAACACCATACACCCTATAGCTAATAGTAATACTAACACCATACACCCTATAGCTAATACTAATTATAATACCCTACACCCTAAAGCTAATACTAATACCCTACAACCTAGAGCTAATACTAATACTAATACCATACATCCTATAGCTAATACTAACACTAACACCCTACACCCTATAGCTAATACTAACACCCTACACCCTAAAACAATTACTAATACCCTACACCCTATAGCTTTGACTTATACCCTACACCCTATAGCTAATGTCAAATCAAATTTATTTATATAGCCCTTCGTACATCAGCTGAAATCTCAAAGTGCTGTACAGAAACCCAGCCTAAAACCCCAAACAGCAAGCAATGCAGGTGTAGAAGCACGGTGGCTAGGAAAAACTCCCTAGAAAGGCCAAAACCTAGGAAGAAACCTAGAGAGGAACCAGGCTATGTGGGGTGGCCAGTCCTCTTCTGGCTGTGCCGGGTGGAGATTATAACAGAACATGGCCAAGATGTTCAAATGTTCATAAATGACCAGCATGGTCGAAAAATAATAAGGCAGAACAGTTGAAACTGGAGCAGCAGCACGGTCAGGTGGACTGGGGACAGCAAGGAGTCATCATGCCAGGTAGTCCTGGGGCATGGTCCTAGGGCTCAGGTCAGTTGAAACTGGAGCAGCAGCATGGCCAGGTGGACTGGGGACAGCAAGGAGTCATCATGTCAGGTAGTCCTGGGGCATGGTCCTAGGGCTCAGGTCCTCCGAGAGAGAGAAAGAAAGAGAGAAGGAGAGAATTAGAGAACGCACAATTAGATTCACACAGGACACAGAATAGGACAGGAGAAGTACTCCAGATATAACAAACTGACCCTAGCCCCCCGACACATAAACTACTGCAGCATAAATTCTGGAGGCTGAGACAGGAGGGGTCAGGAGACACTGTGGCCCCATCTGATGACATCCCCGGACAGGGCCAAACATACTAATACTAATACCCTACTCCCTATAACCAATACTAATACTAATATCCTACACCCTATAGATAACACTAATTCTAATTAGCTAATATAGCTAATACTAACACTAATACTAATAGCCTATATCTAATACTAATACTAATACCCTTCACACTATAGCCAATACTAATACCCTACACCCTATAGCTAAAACTAATCCGAATACCCTACAACCTATAGCTAATACTAATACTAATACCATACACCCTATAGCTAATACTAGTACTAATACCCTACACCCTAAAGCTAATACTAATACCCTACAACCTATAGCTAATACTAATACTAATACCATACACCTTATAGCTAATACTAACACTAAGACCCTACACCCTATAGCTATTACTATTACCCTACACCCTATAGCTAATACTAATTCTAATTAGCTAATATAGCTAATACTAACACTAATACCCTATAGCTAATACTAATACTAATACCTAACACGCTATAGCTAAAACTAATTCCCTACTAGAACCCTACATAATACTAGAACCCTACATCCTCTAGCTAAAAATAATATCCTACACCCTATAGCTAATGCTAATACTAATACCATACACCCTATAGCTAATACTAATACTAATATCCTACGCCCTATAGCTAATACTAATACCATACACCCTATAGCTAATAATAATACTGATACCATACACCCTATAGCTAATACTAACACTAACACCCTACACGCTATAGCTAATACTAGTACCCTACACCCAAAAACTAATACTAATACCCTACACACTATAGCTTTGACTTATACCCTACACCCTATAGCCAATACTAATACTAATATCCTACACCCTATAGATAACACTAATTCCAATGAGATAATATAGCTAATACTAACACTAACACTAATACCCTATAGCTAATACTAATACCCTACACACTATAGCTAATACAAATTCCCCACACCCTATAACTAATTCTAGAACCCTACACACTATAGCTAATACTAATACCCGATACCCTACAACCTATTGCTAATACTAATACCAACACCCTACACCCCATCGCTAACACTAATACTAATTCCCTACACCCTATAGATAACACTAATAACCTACACCCTATAGCTAATACTATTACTGATAGCCTACAACCTACAACTATTACTAACACCCTACACCCTATAGCTAACACTAATACTAATTCCCTACACCCTATAGATAACACTAATAACCTACACCTTATAGCTAATACTAATACTAATACCCTTAACCCTATAGCTAATACTAATACTAATTCCCTACACACTATAGCTAATACTAATACCTAATACCATACACCCTATAGCTAATATTAATACTAATACCCTTAACCCTATAGCTAATACTAACACTAATACCCTACACACTATAGCTAATACTAATACCCGATACCCTACACCCTATAGCTAATACTAATACCATACACCCTTGGCTAATACTAATACTAACATCCTACACCTTATAGCTAATACTAATACTAATACCCTACACCCTATAGATAACACGAATAACCTACACCCTATAGCAATAATAATACCCTACACCCTATAGCTAAAACTAATACTCATACCCTACAACCTATAGCTAATACTAATAATAATACCATTCACCCTATTGCTAATACTAATACAAATACCATACACTATATAACTAATACTAATACCATACACCCTATAGCTAATACTAACACTAACACCCTACACCCTATAGCTAATACTAATACTAATACCCTACACCCTATAGCTAATACTAGTACCCTACACCCTAGAGATAATACTAATACTAATAAACTACTGCCTAAAGCTAATACTAATACCCTACACCCTATAGCTAATACTAAAACTAATATCCTACACCCTATAGCTAATACTAATACCCTACACCCTAGAGATAATACTTGTACTAATACCCTACACCCTACAGCTAATTTTAATATCCTACACACTCTTGCGAATGCTAATACGAATACCCTACACCCTATAGCTAATACTAATACTCTACACCCTCTAGCTAATACTAAGACCCTACACCCATTTGCTAATACTAATACCCTACACCCTAATGCACTGTATACCCCTAATTCACTGTATACCCCTTTCTACCACTGGCAGAGTTTTCTACCACTGGGGGAGTGTTCTATCGCTGGCAGAGTTTTCTACCACTGGCAGTTTTGTAATACAGTCAGGTGATTCGTGGTATAGAAAAATCCAATCTTAGGAGAGTACATGGGAGGCACTATATCTGCAGGTGTCTATCCTATCAAAACCACTGATACAGGTGCCCCTCCACCCTCTGGTGGGATGGATCATGTCTACAGAGAAACCTAGATTCAAATACTTAGATGTGTGTGTATTGGGTATATGTTGTGAAATTGTTAGATATTACTTGTTAGATATTTTTGCACCGTCGGAGCTAGAAACACAAGTATTTCGCTACATCCGCAATAATATCTGCTTAACATGTTCATGTGACCAATAAAATATGATTTGATATGAAATAAATGTCCTATTTATCAAAGGGGTTTTTGGCTGGGGTCAAAATGACTCCAAAGGATTTTAATTAGTTAAAAGTCCATTTTGATACAGAAACACTAAACCATGATTTAGATTTTATTAAGAACAAGTTGATTGACAAAGTCATGAAAAATTGGAAGAATTGAATAAACCACATTTTTGGCGATGATAAAATATATGCCTCTGGGGTCAAAATGATCCATGTCAGAAATATAGTTAAATGTAAATATGTAGTTGGTGTAAAGTTTTGTTTTAAATTCTCACTCATTAAACACGAATCAATCAACACATGCTTCTCTTTGAACGACTTAATATAATATTACACTTTTATGAAGCAAATTAAAAATAAACGTTTGGTTCCTCAACTGCGTTGCCCACTCCAGTCAGCAGATGGCGATGTGTGTCTTTTAGGTTCAGGCGATGCTGCCAGTGTGGAAGGGACGCTCCTTCAACAACAACAGCTAGTCAGACACTTCGGTAGCTTTCTAGCAAACATAGCTACAACATTCACGATCTTTACACTTTGTTGTTGTATATTAGTCGCTGTGTTTTAAACAGACTTCTGTCATGTGTACTTGTTGGCCCATTTAATTATATATTTACGTTGTTTGTCAGCTAGCTGGTTTGCTAGGTTAACTTAGAACTAGGCTAGTCGCTAATGCTAGCTAGCTAACATCCTCGAACATGAGTTCACTAAGCTACTCTCCTGTTAAAGAGGAGGTCTGCTGGACGGAGAAAGAAGCTCTAGTGAAAGAGGAGGAGGAAGAGAAGGCTGTTACAATACAAAAACAAGTAGAGGGTGAGGCTGTTACCGTGAAAGAAGAAGAGGAAGACGTTTCAGTGAAAGAAGAGAAAGACGCGTTCAGAGTGAAAGAGGAGGAGGATGTTACAGTAAAAGAAGAGGAGGAAGCCGTTTCGGGAGTGAAAGAGGAGGAGATGTCTGTCACATTGGAAGAAGAAGAGGAGGTTGGAGATCTGTTTAACACCAGTAAGTACCATCTCTGCAGTCGTTGAACCAATATGCAGTAAAGGGGTTCTACACTTTAATGTTGCTCTGTAGGAATGGCTGAAGCAACACTGTAACGTGTAGAACATCAAGAGTGGACCATCAACAAAACGTTAACAATTGATCAAATGCATCCAATGACAATGCCTGAAATACTATAGTCCTCAATATCTCCTATTAGATTAGCCCAAGATGTACTCTTAAAGGGCCAATCAGTAGTTGTTACATCCATTTAGGGACTTATACATTAATGATATGTACCCATTGTTTCTTGAAGAAATCACTTATTAATGCCTCATGAGCTTAGTTCAACTGTCGTATCCCATCAAAACCTAAAATATAAGTTTTTTTCTGTTATTAGTCAGCTAGCGTGCTGGTTAAGTTAGCACTAGCCTAGCTAGCTAACATCTCCGACCATGAGGTCACTAAGCTACTCACCTCCTGCTAAAGAAGAGGTCTGCTGGACAGAGAAATAAGCTCTTGAGGAAGAGGAGGCTGTTAGTGAAAGAAGAAGAGAAAGATGTTTCAGTGAAAGAATAAGAAGACACTTTCAGAGTGAAAGAGGAGGAGGATGTTACAGTTAAAGAAGAGGAGGCCAGTTCCAGTTCTCTGCTGCCAATGACTGGAACGAACTGCAAAAGTAACTGAAGCTGGAGACTCATATCTCCCTCACTGGCTTTAAGCAGTAACTGTCAGAGCAGCTCACAGATCACTGCACATGTACACTGCACATCTGTAAATAGCCCAACCAACTACCTCATCCCCATACTGTTATTAATTTATTTATTTTGCTCCTTTGCACCCCAGTGTTTCTACTTGCACATTCATCTTCCGCACATCTATCACTCCAGTGTTTAATTGCTATATTGTAATTACTTCGCCACTATGGCCTATTTATTGCCTTCTTACCTTATTTGCACACACTGTATATAGAATTTTTCTATTGTATTATTGACTGGCGGTTTGTTTACTCCATGTGTAACTCTGTGTTGTTGTATGTGTCGCACTGCTTTGCTTTATCTTGGCCAGGTCGCAGTTGTAAATGAGAACTTGTTCTCAACCTGCCTACCTGGTTAAATAAAGGTGCTTTTTTTTAAACACCAGCCTTTCAAAGCACTTCAGGGCAACAGATGTGAGTGCTACACGTCGGTAGTAATTTAGGAAGGTTACCTTAGTGTTCTTGAATGCTTGAAACATGTTGGTATTACAGACTCAGACAGGGAGATGTTGAAATTGTCAGTAAAGACACTTGCCAGTTGGTCAGCGCATGCTCGGAGTATGGTGGTAATGGTAATTACAGATGGTAATCCATCTGGCCCCGCGCTCTTGTGAATGTTGACCTGTTTAAAGGTCTTACATCGGCTGCGGAGAGCCTGATCACACAGTTGTCCGGAACAGCTGATGCTCTCATGCATGCTTCAGTGTTACTTGCCTTGAAGTGAACAGTGATTTAGCTCACCTGGTAGGCTCGTGTCAGTGGGCAGCTGGCAGCTGTGCTTCCCTTTATAGTCTGTAATGGATTGCAAGCCCTGCCGCATCCAATGAGCGTTGGAGCCGGTGTAATACGATTCGATCTTAGTCCTGTATTTACGCTTTGCCTGTTTGCTGGTTCGTCGGAGGGCATAACAGGATTTCGTATAAGCTTCCGGGTTAGAGTCCCACTCCTTGAAAGCGGCAGCTATGCCCTTTGGCTCAGTGCAGTTGTTGCCTGTAATCAATGGCTTCTGGTTGGTGTATGTACATATGGTCACTGTGGGGATGACGTCATCAATGCACTCATTGATTAACCCAGTGATTGATGTGGTGGGCTCCTCAATGCCATCGGAAGAATCCCGGAACATTTTCCAGTCTGTGCTAGCAAAACAGTCCTGTAGCTTGAGAACTTTTTTTACTGGTGGATTTGAGTTTCCCGGCACCACGCGTTGTTCTGTTTGCTTTTGGCCATATACAGCTCATTGAGTGCTGTCTTAGTGCCAGCATCGGTTTGTGGTGGTATATAGACAGCTCCGAAAAATACAGATGAAAACTCTCTTGCTAAATAGTGTAGTCTACAGCTTATCATGAGGTTATCTACCTCAGGCGAGCAAAAACCTTGAAACTTCCTTAGATTTTGTGCCGAAGCTGTTGTTTACAAATATACATACAGTGGCAAGAAAAAGTATGGGAACCCTTTGTAATTACCTGGATTTCTGCATAAATGGGTCATAAAATTTGATCTGATCTTCGTCTAAGTCGCAACAATAGACAAACACAGTCTGTTTAAACTAATAACACACAAACAATTATACGTTTTCATATCTTTATTGAAAACACTGTGTAAACATTCACAATGCAGGGTGGGAAAAGTATGTGAACCCTTGGATTTAATAACTGGTTGACCCTCTTTTGGCAGCTATAACCTCAATCAAACATTTTCTGTAGTTGGGGATCAGACCTGCACAACGGACAGGAAGAATTTTGGACCATTCCTCTTTACAAAACTGTTTCAGTTCAGCAATATTCTTGGCATGTCTGGTGTGTACCGCTCTCTTGAGGTCATGCCACTGCATCTCAATCGGTTTGAGGTCAGCACTTTGCATGGGCCACTCCGGAAGCTTTCTTCTGTTGAAGCCATTCTGTTGTTGATTTACTTCTGTGTTTTGAGTCGTTGTCCTGTTGCATTACCCAGCTTCTGTTGCATCAATTGGCACACAGAGAGCCTTACATTCTCCTGCATAATGTCTTGATAAACTTGGGAATGAGTTTTTCTGTCGACGATAGCAAGCTGCCCAGGTCCTGAGGCAGCAAAGCAGCCCCAAACCATGATGCGCCCTCCACCATACTTTACAGTTGGCATAAGTTTTTAATGTATTTTTTTTCTCCACACATAGTGTTGTGTGTTCCTTGCAAACAACTCAACTGTAGTTTCATCTGTCCATATAATATTTTGTCTGTAGCGCAGTGGAACATCCAGGTGCACTTTTGCAAACTTCAGACGTGCAGCAATGTACAGTGCCTTGCGAAAGTATTCGGCCCCCTTGAACTTTGCGACCTTTTGCCACATTTCAGGCTTCAAACATAAAGATATAAAACTGTATTTTTTTGTGAAGAATCAACAACAAGTGGGACACAATCATGAAGTGGAACGACATTTATTGGATATTTCAAACTTTTTTAACAAATCAAAAACTGAAAAATTGGGCGTGCAAAATTATTCAGCCCCCTTAAGTTAATACTTTGTAGCGCCACCTTTTGCTGCGATTACAGCTGTAAGTCGCTTGGGCTATGTCTCTATCAGTTTTGCACATCGAGAGACTGAAATTTTTCCCATTCCTCCTTGCAAAACAGCTCGAGCTCAGTGAGGTTGGATGGAGAGCATTTGTGAACAGCAGTTTTCAGTTCTTTCCACAGATTCTCGATTGGATTCAGGGCTGGACTTTGACTTGGCCTTTCTAACACCTGGATATGTTTATTTTTGAACCATTCCATTGTAGATTTTGCTTTATGTTTTGGATCATTGTCTTGTTGGAAGACAAATCTCCGTCCCAGTCTCAGGTCTTTTGCAGACTCCATCAGGTTTTCTTCCAGAGTGGTCCTGTATTTGGCTCCATCCATCTTCCCATCAATTTTAACCATCTTCCCTGTCCCTGCTGAAGAAAAGCAGGCCCAAACCATGTTGCTGCCACCACCATGTTTGACAGTGGGTATGGTGTGTTCAGGGTGATGAGCTGTGTTGCTTTTACGCCAAACATAACGTTTTGCATTGTTGCCAAAAAGTTCAATTTTGGTTTCATCTGACCAGAGCACCTTCTTCCACATGTTTGGTGTGTCTCCCAGGTGGCTTGTGGCAAACTTTAAACAACACTTTTTATGGATATCTTTAAGAAATGTCTTTCTTCTTGCCACTCTTCCATAAAGGCCAGATTTGTGCAATATACGACTGATTGTTGTCCTATGGACAGAGTCTCCCACCTCAGCTGTAGATCTCTGCAGTTCATCCAGAGTGATCATGGGCCTCTTGGCTGCATCTCTGATCAGTCTTCTCCTTGTATGAGCTGAAAGTTTAGAGGGACGGCCAGGTCTTGTTAGATTTGCAGTGGTTTGATACTCCTTCAATTTCAATATTATCGCTTGCACAGTGCTCCTTGGGATGTTTAAAGCTTGGGAAATCTTTTTGTATCCAAATCCTTCACAACAGTATCTCGGACCTGCCTGGTGTGTTCCTTGTTCTTCATGATGCTCTCTGCACTTTTAACGGACCTCTGAGACTATCACAGTGCAGGTGCATTTATACGGAGACTTGATTACACACAGGTGGATTGTATTTATCATCATTAGTCATTTAGGTCAACATTGGATCATTCAGAGATTCTCACTGAACTTCTGGAGATAGTTTGCTGCACTGAAAGTAAAGGGGCTGAATAATTTTGCACGCCCAATTTTTCAGTTTTTGATTTGTTAAAGTTTGAAATATCCAATAAATGTCGTTCCACTTCATGATTGTGTCCCACTTGTTGTTGATTCTTCACAAAAAAATACAATTTTATATCTTTATGTTTGAGGCCTGAAATGTGGCAAAAGGTCGCACAGTTCAAGGGGGCCGAATACTTTCGCAAGGCACTGTATTCTTTTTTTTTTTGGACAGCAGTGGCTTCTTCCGTAGTGTCCTCCTATGAACACCATTCTTGTTTTGTATTTTACATATCGTAGACTCGTCAACAGAGATGTTTACATGTTCCAGAGATTACTGTAAATCTTTGGCTGACATTCTAGGATACTTCTTAACCTCATTGAGCATTCTCCTCTGTGCTCTTGCAGTCATATTTGCAGTATGGCCACTCCTAGGGAGAGTAGTAACAGTGCTGATCTTTCTCCATTTATAGACAATTTGTCTTACAGTGGACTGATGAACATCAAGGACCTGCCTTGTTGATAGTGCTGTTAAGGCAGAGCAGCACTTTATTATTGACTTCGCCCATGACAGTTTACAATCCAGGGTTACACAAAACAGTTTAGTCACCTCAACTTGCTCAATTTCCACATTATTCATTACAAGATTTAGTTGAGGTTTAGAGTTTAGTGAATGATTTGTACAGCGCTTTTAGTTTTTCAAATATTTAGGACTAACTTATTCCTTGCCACACATTCTGAAACTAGCTGCAGCTCTTTGTTAAGTGTTGCTGTCATTTCAGTTGCCGTGGTAGCTGGCGTGTATAGTGTTGAGTCATCCTCATACATAGACACACTGACTTTACTCAAAGCCAGTGGCATGTTGTTAATAAAGATTGAAAAAAGTAACGGGCCTAGACAGCTGCCCTGGGGAATTCCTGATTCTACTTGGATTTTGTTGGAGAGGCTTCCATTTAAGAACATCCTCTGTGTTCTGTTAGACAGGTAACTCTTTATCCACAATATAGCAGGGGTTATAAACCCGAAACATGTAAGTTTATCCACCAACAGACTATGATCGATAATGTCAAAAGCCGCACTGAAGTCTAACAAAACAACCCCCACAATCTTTTTATCATCAATTTCTCTCTGCCAGTCATCAGTCATTTGTGTAAGTGCATGTTGAATGTCTGTAATCATGTCCGAGTGTGGCACTCTATGCACTCTAACAACGTAACATTTAGTGTCTCCTTATATTACGCTGGGAAAACAGTTTATGGGCACAGAAATCCTTAATAATTTCAGTGTTTGCTAAATCCAATGTTTTACCTGAGAGTCACGTTAACTTTATTGACAACACCCAAATGGATGCTGTCATTGTGGTTCTTCAATAATTAGGGTAGGGTATCGTTAGTCATTTTGGACACAGAGATATGTAGCTCATAGTGTGTATAGAGAACTGTTCCTTGATGGATAAGCTATTGTACAACACAGCTATTTTCTTATTCAGAACATTTAGAATGACAGCACATTACAGAGTAACCTAGTGGGATTATTCACAAAATTATCTGGTTATGAAATGTCATGACAGACATTTTAGTTTCCATGTTTCACCTGAAATATTTAATTATTTATAGTCCTAGGTCTATGTTGTTGTTAGGTGAAGTTATGTGTCCTACAGTAGTTATCTATGTTATTACTATTGTGAAAACAAGACAAAATAAAATGACTTGTTGCTCTCTTGACTGTCTTAATTGTCAAGATTTAAGATGTAATTTGTTGTACAACTTCATGTGTATGCTCTGGGCATCACCTTTTACCTCAAATAAACAGTGAATTTCTGCTCATGTGGGACTTTAACCATCTGTCTGACTTTGTCGTTCACACAGGAGAGAGATGTGACTGTCGTGGATTCTCTTTGGAGCCTCAACTACATCATGATGCTGACGAGGCAGAGAAGATTCTTTCCAGATCAGAACACCTCAAGAAACCCCAGCAGAGACCCACAGGGAAGAAGCCTCACTGCTGCTCTGACTGTGGGAAACATTGCAAATGTTCATCAGAACTAAAAATACACCAGCGAGTACACACAGGAGAGAAGCCTTATAGCTGTGATCAATGTGGGAAGAGTTTTACTACGTCTTCCAATCTGACTAAACACCAGAGAAGACACACAAAAGAGAAGCCTTATAGCTGTACTCAATGTGGGAAGAGTTTTGTTACATCTAGCTATCTGACTTTACACCAGAGAACACACACAGGAGAGAAATCTTATAGCTGTGATCAATGTGGGAAGAGTTATGTTACATCTAGCTCTCTGAAGGTACACCAGAGAACTCACACAGGAGAGAAACCATTTAGCTGTACTCAATGTGGGAAGACTTTTACTACATCAAGCTCTCTGAAGGCACACCAGAGGACACACACTGGAGAGAAACTTTATAGCTGTAATCAATGTGGGAAAAGTTTTACTCGGTCAAGCTCCCTGATCATGCACCAGAGAACACACACAGGAGAGAAACCATATAGCTGTAATCAATGTGGGAAGAGTTTTACTCAGCCAAATGGACTGATATTACACAAGCGGACACACACAGGAGAGAAACCTTGTAGTTGTACTCAATGTGGGAAGAGTTTTATTCAGGCAAGCTGCCTGAAAGTACACCTGAGAACACACACAGGAGAGAAACCATACCACTGCTCTGACTGTGTAAAAAGTTTTATTAGCTTAAGTGATTTAAAATCACACCAGAGAACACACACAGGAGAGAAACCACCATATAGCTGTACTCAATGTGGGAAGAGTTTTATTCAGTCAAGCTCCCTGATAGTGCACCAGAGAATACACACAGGAGAGAAACCTTATAGCTGTACTCAATGTGGGAAGAGTTTTACTCAGGCAAGCTGCCTGAAAGTACACCTGAGAACACACACAGGAGAGAAACCTTACCACTGCTCTGACTGCGGAAAGAGTTTTGTTAGATCAAGTGATTTAAAATCACACCAGAGAACACACACAGGAGAGAAACCACCATATAGCTGCACTCAATGTGAAAAGAGTTTTAATCAGTCATGCTCCCTGATATCACACCAGAGAACACACACAGGAGAGAAACCTTATAGCTGTACTCAATGTGGGAAGAGTTTTACTCAGTCAAGTGGCCTGATAGCACACCAGAGAACACACACAGGAGAGAAATCTCATAGCTGTCATCAATGTGACAAGAGATACTCTGTTAAAAGATCTCTGATCAAACATCAGAAAATACATACATGAAGGAGTTGTTTTAATAATCTCACAGTGTAGAATGTTTTAACATTGAAGTATGAGTATTTTAATAATGTCACAATGTATGACCCTAAACGTTTGCCCCATGTTCTATTGATTTCAGCATGATATGGATATTAGCCTCATGGAAAAATACAAGCTCTGAATTGAAAGAGTACTATTTATGTGATTTAACAAAAAGTGACTAACAAAAAAAGAGTTGTGTTGCATTTCCCACATTGGCGACCCACTTGAATCAAAATGCAACATTTCAAAATGTAGCGAGCTGTTTTCTACAAATTGTCCTCTAACCAGTGATGTACACATTATTTCCAGATTCTGTTTGGTTTTTGAGCTGTTAGTTTTAACAGGACATGCAACCTCATCTCCCTCCTCTTGCACAATTGATTTCAACATGATATCGATTTGGTGATGACAAATAAGTGTTTGCGTTCCTTTATTTAGCGACCCCTAAATTTAAATGCATCACTCCAAATTGTAGCTGACTCTCTTCTGCAGGTTGTCCTCTAACTAGTGAGATAAAAGATGTCTCCCATGTCCATATGTTTTTTTAGTTGTGTTAGTTTCAACAGCACAAACAACCTGATTTCCACCCTAATCGATATCAGTAGTTTATTGCTACTTGTCAAAACAACAGCGTTTTTGGTGCTTGTGTCCATGGTGAGGACAACTTGGTTTCTGATTGTCTCAAGGTGGGCAGTCAAAAAGGTTTGTGTTTTGCGTTTAGCCAGTGAGTTGCCATGGATCTTCATTCCCTTACAGTGTTACAAATGTTTGGTTTTTTATGTTTTGAGGTTAGACTATAGCACGTCTAGCTCGTTAGCACGTCTAGCTCGTTAGCACGTCTAGCTCGTTAGCAGGTAGGACGCACTGATTGGTTTCACCTCGTAAGTCGGTATGTGTTACACCTGTGCTGGTTGTCCATCTCGTTATTGTGAAGGTGTTTCACCTGAGCTGGTCCAGGTTCTATTTAAGAGTGTCTGGCCCAGTGCTCCAGTTGTCTTGATAGATGTGGAGAGTCAACACCTTTAGTTGCACTACCGTTTTGGTTTGCTTCCTGTCTGTAAGTTTGTTGTGGGTTTTTCTTTTGTTTGCCTCTTCTTGGGCAGATTTAGTGGGTGCTCATGGTGGGTGACTTTTATGTCCCAGTTGTTGTTACTAGTCAACATTCAGTGGACACAGAGCAAAAATGCAAGATTATGTTATATACTTTTATTGCATCAAATGGTAGTTTTATGCAACAGAATAGAGGGTTTTTATAACTATTGTGTCTGTGTGTTCTACTGAGGAAGGGCCTCTGGGAGATAACACTGACAGGAGATGTACGATGTCTTTTGGGTGATAAAACCTAAAGAGACTGCATTCCAGATTATGAGTTAATGTTTCTGTTCTATATGGTACCAGGGAGAGATGACCCCAGGGCCAGACCCTGGTCTCTACACAAAGGGTACTGTTTTTACAGCAGATACTGTCTGCTGAGAATTATAAGTATCTTTCATACAAATCTTAACCTTGTGACCCGTTCTATACATCTGTTGTTCGTCATATATGGTTGAAAGGGGTGCATCTTGGCTGTAAAATACCTTTGTACTTTTGTCTCGTGGCTCTCAACAAATCATCTGGGGGTGATTCGTCGACCAGCCATCATTACCGTAGCGCACTCAATTGATTAACTTTATATTTGTGTGTTGTATTGACCTGCTCCCTTATTAATAAGTGAATAAAGGTTTAGTTTAAGAATAATTCTGACTTGTGCGATACGTTTGTCTTCTCATTTGATATAAAAAAAAATTAACAACCACATTTGTCGATGGGGATGTGAATCTTCACTTGGTGACCGCTCCTGACGATCTGGGTAAATTGTGTGCAAGGGATCTCAGGGAAACCACACTTCGGGAACAGAGCAGATGGACCCACCTTTTATCTGAGAGGCAGCGAGCCGATCTCAAACGTAGTTCAAAAATAAAATAAAAAAGTTAGTGAAACAAGTGGAGTTTTTAGAAAAGCCTCGTAGGCTCTGAGTGTGTATTCCTGAGTGAGGGGGGCACCTTGGAGGTGTAAATAGGGCCGAGCCAGCTATCTGTGTGAGTTGGATGAAAACTAGAATCTGTGTTTACGAGTTAAGACCATGTATGATATAGTGTAAGGTGAACCTGTAATTGTTTTAAATCTGTAATTTTAAACCTGTAATTGTTCTAAACCTGGATCCCATTTTAGAAGTATTGAAAGATGTAAATGTATGAGTTATCCTAGGAACTAACCATGACATAGAAATGTGAAAATATTCCTGCAGGTTAAAATATTGTTGAAAAACAACTAATTTGAATAGCTATGTTTGGGAATAGCATTGTGTGACTGCGATATGAGAGTTGTGTGATTGAGTCTTAATCTGAAGTTTGGGTGGTAACAGAGATCTATATATTTTTTGGGTTCTGCTGGGAGTATGTTTGGAGAGCTGCTTCGTAGCTATGGAGAGTCCTTGAAAAAGCAAATGGAATGGTTGTCGTGAGTACCTGAGAATTTCTTACGTTTTGTATGGGTTCTTTGAATAAATGAAAATATGATAAATTCTATCATCGATTACCAGAGATTTGATAAAGTAATACTGGGAATATAATTAGATACAATTTAAACAACTGATATATAGACGAACATAGGCTTTGAGTTGGTATCTTAACCTCATTTGATAAAGATGAGGTTTAAGCATTATTAAACAGTACAAAGTCTGGGCAATTGTCTCAGAAACTGATGGGAGTGTGTCCACTTTAGCGTAAGTTAGCCTAAGGATGAAACTATAAAACGCTTATTGGATTTTCTCTGTCCAGGTACTACAATTGAAATAAAACTGCTCTTAAAGGTCTGAAAATTGTATATTTTTGGTGGGGGTGGGGTCTTCCCAGTATGAGAGGAGTTGCTAAATTTATTGAATAAACCTTTTTCTATAAAGTTAGAGTAAACCAAGGGGCTGACTAGCTGTTGATGTTGAAGAGTCCTGTCCACTAGATTATACGTCACAGTGGCAGAATCACCTGAAAGACGCACATCGCCATCTTGGAGAAAGCACTAGCCAATACAATACTGCCATCCAGTAACAGTACTGCCATACAAGCCTAATAACACATTTCAAGATATCTTTGTACACAAATAGTTTATTTTTTCAGGCTGTCTTGAAAGATTGTATGCAACATTTTGCTGCGTGGCAATACTGTGTTTGGAGACACAGACTAACTGTGAATTGGTCGTCTCGTTCTGTAGCAGCAGCTAGTTATTCTAGTTTTCCAGTGAGGTGTCAAAACAACAGGAAATCACTCTAGACCCAGTTCCTCTGAAGTAGATCAATGGTGGGAATTTATACAAAAGAGGTTGTCTAGACACTGTATAAATACCATTATGCATCTGAATCCCATCTACAGCTACCATCTAAGATATTAATTTCCCTCCACAAGGGGCGGACATGTAACGTTTCCAAAATGGGATAGTATTGTCCATGTAACGTTTACAAAATGGGATAGTATTGTACATGTAACGTTTCCAATACGGGATAGTATTGTCCATGTAACGTTTACAAAATGGGATTGTATTGTCCATGTAACGTTTCCAAAATGGGATAGTATTGTCCATGTAACGTTATGCCCCCTTGTGAGTTAATAGTATTGCATGCTGTAGCAGGCTATATAAAGAGGAAGACCTCCATTGACGATTCAGTTCGTTGTAACATCTCGTCTGGACAGGTCACCGTCCTTAGTTAGTTAGTTAACGTTAGCTAGTTTGTTAGTTAGATAAAGTTAGCTAGTTCATTATCACAAAAGTGAGAACTGCTCTAGATTGTAAACGTACATTGATTAGTGTAAAGCCATGTTGGCTTTATGGAAACGATATACAATATATGGGAAAGAATATAGTAGAGGGAAATAATCCAAACCTAGTTGTGCCTAGTTAGGACATAACGTTAGCTAGCTAGATAACGGTACTGTACTATAGCTCATACAACGCCGACGGTCAAACCCGGCTTTCTAATATTTACAGTAATTAGCTATAGTAACGTTATGGAAGCTTTTCACAGAAAACCATAATTGTCTTCGTTGTTCATTATTAGTATTGTAATGACCCCGGGTTTATAAGGGCGGAAATCGACTCCGCCGCACGAGCATGCTTTGCGGCACAGTCGATAGCGCGCCGGACCTCGGGCTAGAAGGTTGAGAGTTCGAGACCTGCTCCCTGCTGTTCTATTACAGTATGTTATATTATTATTATTATTATAAATTATTTCGAGACATATTCAGAGCCAAACATCAACCCAACGTAACCTTTTTAACTGTTGTCGCATCCAAACTTGTTACCATCGTTTTCAGTTGTAATTGCGAAGTTCCCGGAAGAAGTCCAGCAACAATGGAGGTTCCTCGATGAACCCACCTTCTAACAAGTTCTTTGAAGAACCTTTAGAGGCTGTTTTTCATTGACCAAGAACCCTACGGTTCTTAGGGGATCTGAGAACAACTCCAGTTGAACCCTTCATTTTTAGAGTGTAGTCGGCTCTATTTACTCTCAGATTCAAAACATGATGATTAGCATCAACGATCAAGTCAGCTGCTGCTGCTCCAATACAGTATGAGGTGAGACAGTGAACTGATGTTGAACTGGGCAGTCAGCTGCTGCTGCTCCAATACAGTATGAAGTGAGACGGTGAACTGATGTTGAACTGGGCAGTCAGTCATTCATTGATATGAGTCTATCAAATCAAATTTACCTTACAGTGAAATGCTTACTTACAAGCACCTAACCAACAATGCAGTTTAAAAAAAATACAAATAAGAAATCACTTAAATCAAACATGAATATCATTCATTCTGTACGAGTCTATCAAATCAAAGTCTATCATTGTTGATATTGAAAAGCCTACTGCACATTGTGGTGGAAATTGTAACCAATCAGGAGAGACTGTAATTTCTTCAAAAAATCAACCTTTTTTTTAATAGAATTGCAATAATGTAGCTGGTCAGCCCTACACTCTGAGGTGGAAGGCCACGAGCTCGATGACACAAGGCGTTCAGAAGCCTTATATAGTCAAACTATCTTGTGCATATAGAAAACATGTGATTTTGGTATGTGTGCGTGTCTGGAGAACGAGACACAGACTAACTGTGAATTGGTCGTCTCGTTCTGTAGCAGCAGCTAATTATTCTAGTTTTCCAGTGAGGTGTCAAAACAACAGGAAATCACTCTAGACACAGTTCCTCTGAAGTAGATCAATGGTTCCCCGAATTGGGGCAAGCGCCTTTGGCCTGTCTGTTATGAGGGTGTGTCTAGAGCTAGACTGAAGATAAATCAAACCCAGCCTGAACTGTGTGATGTACTAGTGAGTTGTAGTTTCTCGAGAGATAAATCAGACCCAGTCTGAACTGTGTGATGAAGTTTCCAACAGGCCAATATTCTACATTATTAAACATAATTAACTACAATGACCATAATCCATTGCGTGCCTACTTGTCTTGTCTGTTTATTTTACACCTGCTATGTGAAAGAGAAAGAAGAATGCATGATGGTCAATGCTATCTGGGATCCTTGGGACATCTCTACCCTAAACCCTAACCTTAACCCCTACCTTAACCATTTTAAATGTCAACTTCAACTGGCTAGGGACGTCCCAAGGATGTATCTCTACCTGAAAATACATGATCTAAGTGATTGATAGTTGGTATGCAGCAGTCATAAAGCTTTATTTACTTTAATGAACACTGAAATTGTGATTTTGTCAGACAGCAGCTCTACACTTTATTGACTGACTGATCATTCCATCTCTCTTCAGTCTTCCTCTCCTCTGAAGACCCAGTGAGGGTGGAGCTCAGTCAGAGAGCTGTTGAGGGACTGGTTAGGAAGAACACTTCTACAACCAGAGAGGTGAGAGGTCACACATGGTTTAGATGGTAAATATTTATGTCCCCTTAGTGGTTCATCACGTAAGCAAACGGAAGTATGTTCCATCATCTATGTTTATTTACATTTGTGCAAATTGTCCACTGATATTGGTGTAATTTCTCATGCCTTTTGGCTGTATGAAAGTTAATTTCCACTCAGGCATACACATTTGTTCTTTAATATTATGAAGGTAATTTGTGTCAAATGTACTTTTCCCCAGTCATTCACCCCATCTCTTTACGTTGAGTCGCCTGACTGCATCCAGACTGTCAAAGGCCCATCCTGGTAGATCCGAACCTAATGCAGCTTGGAATGATCAGATGACATAAGTCACATTTAGGTGCCAGGTGTAACTGAGGCCATAGATGCTCCATATCCATTACTTTGAGTGTTTTTTATAATATGACAATGTGTTTATTTCTTTGTTGCAGGGGCAGTCAAGAAATGGAACATGACATAAGCAGAGCTGTGGGAGACCACTTCAAGCCCCTGGTAGAGCCGGGGGTGGTGTTTACTACTCGATCTCACCTTCAGCAGGCTGGAAAAGTGGCATTGATCCATTTGTTTGTTTCTGATTTCAGCAGTTGAATCCTTTGACATGGGATTGATACTGATTTTCATACTAAGATGGACCAAGAGTCTTTTGATTGGTCGGTCATTGGGTTCACATATATATCCCCCTCACTAACTTTAAGCATCATTGCACCTGTACACAGCCCATCTGTAAACAGCCACACCCAACTACCTCATCCCCGTATTATTTATTTTTGATCCTTTGCACCCCAGTATCTCTACTTGGACATTCATCTATCACTCCAGTGTTTAATTGCTAAATTGTATTTATACAGCATATTTCAGACATGGATGCAACACAATGGCTTCAAAGGAAAAAAAATATGAAAATAAACATATTTTTAACACAACAAACATAAGACTAATGAGCACCCTAAGGAAATTCCATTGATTAAAATATTAATCGAATGCAATATCCAACCCAAAATATAAGCTTGTTTTTTAGGAGGGGTTCTGATAGACACTGAGGATGTCCACTGACAATTGACTAGTAACAACAACTGGGACATAAAAGACAACCACCATGAGACCCACTAAATCAAGAAGAGGCAAACAAAAGAAAAACCCACACCAAACTGAAAGACAGAAAGTAAACCAAAAAGGTGGTTAAAATAATAATTTACTACAATCAATACCATTCATACTATTACAAAACCATAATTCTCATTCATTCTTAATTAATTGTATTTACAAAAACATCAAACCAAAACAAACCTCAAGGGAGCATCGTCCCTCCCCGTCATACCTAACCAATACCTAACCCTTTCCCTATCTCCCCTTCCCTAATCTATCCCCTTACCAAACTCACTCTAACACTCCCAGCCCTAAACCCCATTTCCACCTCTCCCGTGCCGCATGCTTCCCCCACTTCCTCTCCTCCCTCTTCATCTTCCCCCTCAAATCACCTTCCACCCTTCTCACTATCCCTTCCACCCCCCAATCTCTCCCTGTCTTGACTAAATTCTGGCTGGCTTCCCACAGTCCCTTTTTAAAGAGACTCATGAGAAGCCACAGCAGAAACCTGTCCCTATCTGTTCCCTTTGCTCTCCCTACGCCTCTCTCTAGCCTAGCCCATGTCAAAACAAAATCACTCCTAACCACACCTAGCATTACCCGTGCCCTAGCCCAGACTAGTCCGGCAAAGGCACAGTCCCAAAAGGCATGGCGCACAGTCTCCTCCCTGCCACAAGAGGATCTTGGACAGGTGGGGGATTGCACCAAACTATACCGGTACAAGATGGCACGTACCGGCAAGCACTTATGGAGGCCCAAACAATTCAGGTCCTTGAGCCTATTGTCCAGGCCCCGCGCCTGCACTCCCTCCCAGACCACTGACGAGATGCCCGCTACAGGCGCAGGACTCCCTGCCTGCCTGACCTCCTCGTACAGGTGCCTGTGGTCTAAACCTACTCGGGCAACTTCAACCTCGGGGTGCGCACGCAGCCACTTGGCCGCATGGCCAAAATGCCACGGCAGCTGTTCCGCCCGAGGACCCGCGTTAGACCACACCATTACGCTTCTCGTATATACGAGAAGAACACCCGCAGGAGGTAACCGGACGGGTGTATGACCGGACGAGCAAGTTCCGTCAACAAGAAAGAAACAAAAATGGCGTCCAGCTTGAGGGGGAAATGTGGTACCCCCCTACCTCCCTCCCCGATGGGACAGATCATGCGTGCCCTGGCGACCCACTCGCACCTGCCACTCCACATAAACTGAAACACAAGCCTCACTAGAGGCCTCCTCAGACAAGCCGGCAATGGATAGATGTATGCCACATACAAAAGAGACGGCAACACATCCACCTTTAGGACCAGGACTTTGCCCATAAAAGACAAATACCTAGCCTTCCACATTGCTAGCTTCCTCTGTACCACTGCGATACGCATGTTCCAGTTTAGCGTCGCTGAGCCGGAGGTCTCAAAATGAACCCCGAGAATCCTCAGAGCCCCTTCACAGAGAGATAACCCCCCAGGCACATCCGTTCTACCTCGCCATCTTCCGAAAAACTTGACGGAAGACTTTGCATGGTTCAGAACTGCTCCCGACGCTCGGGTGAAATCCCCAAAGATGGCAAGGGACCTTGTCAGGCACAAGTCCTTGCACAACAGCAAGGAAGTGTCGTCGGCGTACTGCGTCATCTTAACACGCAGCCCACCGCTTCCAGGGATCAACAAGCCTTCCACCCCTGTGTCTGCCCTAATGGCAGCCCCCAGAGGCTCCATGTACAGAACGAAGAGGAGAGCCGAGAGTGGGCATCCCTGCCTGACCCCAGACGAGAGGTCAAAAACGTCACCTAAGTGACTATTTACACTAACTCGACACCCCGCTCCGACATATAAAGTACGGATCCATCCTATAAACTTCTCCCCAAATCCTAATCTACCTAACACCCTGAATAGAAAAGATCTATTCACGCGATCAAAAGCTTTCGCCTGATCTAGCGCTGCTACCATTAAAGGCAGCCCTCTATCTTCAACCCAAGCGATGGAATCCCTGATCAACTGTAGGTTCCATCTTATAGAGCGGCCCTCTACCCCGCACGTCTGATCCTCGTGGACGACGTAGGGAAGGGCTGTGCGCAACCGGTCTGCTAAAACCTTTGCAAGAATCTTGTAATCTACGCACAGCATGGTCAATGGCCGCCAGTTGCCAAGGTCAGTTGCTTCCCCCTTCTTATAAAGAAGTGACAGCACACCAACAGCCATTGATCCCCCCTGGACCCCCGTCTCAAGGATGGCCTTCAAGACTTCGAGAACCACTGGTCCAAGTATACCCCAAAACTTGAGGTAAAACTCAGCCGGCAGCCCATCCATCCCAGGCACCTTCCCTTTTCCCATCCTCCTAAGAGCGCTCTCAACCTCTTCTAGTGAGATCTGGGCCTCCATCACGTCTCTAATGTCCTCTGGCAACCGCCGGGACAAGTGTTCTAAAAACACGTTTCCCTGCTCTACATCTATTTCCCTTTCCTTAAATAAACCTTGGAAATGATCAGTTGTCACCCTGACCATTTCCTCTGGTTTACTTACTATACTACCATTTTCTTCCCTAACTCCCTTCATTACCTTCCTACTCTGTCTGGCCCTAACCGACTTAAAGAACATAGCGGAACAAGTCTCATTATGTTCTAGAAAGCCACTATGCGCACGCTCCAGGAAAGCTCGAGCCTTCTGCTCCTGCAGCTCCCTGAGCTGCGCCTTTAGGGCTGCGAATCTCTCCCAGTCAATCGACCCGCCGAGGTTGCCTGCCTCGTACTCGAGTTCAATTAACCTTTGGATACGATCCACCTCCCTCCTTTCCTCCCTTTTTTTCCTTCTACAATATCCTATTATAAAAGCCCTTATCCTCCCCTTGACTAAATCCCACCACTCTAACACCCCCTCGCACATGGACCGGAGGCCGTCAAGCCTCCGAAAGAAACAAAAAAATGCGTCAACGAAAGCCTGCTCCTCCAGTATATCCTGATCTAACTTCCAGTACCCCCTACCGAAGAGGCAGACTGGCGACCCCACCTGCAGGAACACCCCGTCGTGATCCGTGAAGAAAACAGGCAACAGTCGCCCAGACAACTGACCCAAAGACCTGGATACAAAAATGTAGTCGAGCCTCCGCGCAACCCCCCTGGAGTTGCACCATGTAGGACCGACCATTGCCGGAGTAGTGTGCAGGCCACCATCAACCAGACCATGGCAAGCCATTAGCCCAGAGATGGCACCTGCACTGCTATCACCGCCTAACCCTAAATCTATATTAAAGTCTCCTCCTATCACCAAGTGCCTGTTTGTAACACACAGGGGCGCCAGACAGTCCACCATCTCCCTCCTGTCTGCCGCCACCTGTGGCCCATACACCCCAATTAACCTATATCTAGCTTCTCTAAACTTAACATCTATCCCCAAAACTCTACCCTGCATTATTACAAAAGTGTTCTCTATTTTAACCTCTCTATGCCCACACAAAATCCCTACTCCTGTTGAGTGCACCCCTCCTATGCCCCAAAAAGATTCCCCCTTATCCCACTCCCTCTTAAATCTACACACATCCCCACCATCCCTCAGGTGAGCCTCCTGTAAAAAACAGAAATCAAACCCCACACCCTCTAAATAACAAAAAACCGCCCTCCTTTTAACATTATCCCTTAACCCCCTAACATTTAGACTAAAAAAAGAAACAGAACTATTCATTTCATTATTTACAACAAATAAAAAACCCAAAACCCAAAGAAAAACCAGGAGACTCACCCGATGCTCCCCTGGTCCATCTCCACCGGCGGGGACGTCCTCTCCTCTCCTGACGCCCCCCCGTCCTCCATCCCAACCCATGATCCAGGCAGTGTGTTGGGTCCTCCCCACCCACCATCCCCCCCTCCCTGTTTGCCTCGGGGCTGTATATAGGGGACCCCATCTCCCCAAACAGGAGTTGGGATCCCTCTAGCAAACAACCCACCGACCCCTCACTGGAGTCATCCACTAAAATGCAAGGGGCTGAGGCAAACCGGGAGGACAAATTACCCTCCCCTCCCCCCCCGCCACTCTCTTAACCCCCCCCTCCCCCTCCACACCCCCCTCCCTCTCACTTCCTGCCAAGCTCCCCCTCTTTATCCCTTTCTTCTTTGGTGAAGGAGGTAGCGGGGAGACACAACGTCCCATCCCCACTAACCCCTCCACCAAATCCCTCATTTCGACCTCGAGGAAGCCTGGCAGGCTGTCCCCCCACTCCTTCCCCCCATCTCCCCCCCCTCCCACCCCCTCCCCTCCCACTCCTCCCTCCTTCTCCGTCACTGTCCCCCTTCCCTCTTCCACTCCTTCCACTCCTTCTCGTCCCACTGTCCCCTTCTCCCTCTTCTCTGCTCCTCCACGTTCTTCCACCTTCTTTTTAATCTCTCCTTTTTCCTTCTTTCCATCTTCTCTCCTCTTTCTTTTCGCCTCTTCCTTCTTCCCTTCTTCGTCCTTCTCCGTCCTTTCCCCTGTGCCATCCGTACAATCCGCATGCGTCCTCTCTTTCCTCCCCCCATCCCCCGCCCCCCCCCCCAGCTGCAGACGCATATGACCTGTGACGAGCCGGGCAATCACACCACAGGTGTGCTCTTGAGCCACACCCGTGGCAAGCCTTGGGCTCGTCACATTCCTTGGCCTCGTGCTCTTCCGACCCACAAAATCGACACCTCTTGGCACTGCACGAGGCCAGGATATGGCCGTAGGCCATACAACGCCTGCAGAACGGGGGCTGACGGGCATAGTAGAGTGTTCCCCTGTCAGCCCCCAGGGAGAACATCGCCGGAGGATGGAGGTAGCCATCCACACTCTTCGGGGACTCCCTGAGTAACGCCTGGAACCCTCTTCTCCCATTCCAGAAACCAGGGAGTCCCTGAGGTACCTCGCTGAGGAGACATTGTCCATGTACCTCCCCAGAAAGGCCCTCACCTCTTCATCTTTCACATGCGGATTGTACATGGTTACGGTGACCACCCTGAAGTTGTTCTTCGCCAGGCTGGTCACCGCATAATGGCACAGGGGTCCCGTTTTCTCCGCTTCCTTTGCCATCTTCATTACTTCGTCGTGTTTTTCTTCTTTGTGAAACGTCACATCGAAAGCCTTCTCATTCGGGTTCCCTTGAAGGCAGAGCACTTCCTTCACCTCTATCCTGAGGCATCCCATCAAAATGGTCCTTCCAAATGTCTCTCTACTCCACGGCTCCATCTCCTTTTCAGTCCAGGCAAATCGTAAGGTATTTGCCATACCAATCCCCGGAACCGATCTTGTTTGCTTGTATTGATTCATTTAAAAAAATAAGCTCTCTTCAGAAAGAAGCTTCAACCTGAAATGAAAACATATTTAAACCAAAAAGGAGGCGCAACTAAAGGTGTTGACCCTCCACATCTATCAAGACAACTGGCACACTGGGCCAGACATTCTTAAATAGAACCTGGACCAGCTCAGGTGAAACACCTTCCCAGTAACGAGATGGACAAGCCAGCACAGGTATAACACATACTGACTAACGAGGTGACACCAATCAGTGCGTCCTACATGCTAACGAGCTATACGTGCTAAAGTCCAACCTCAAAACAAATGGAAAAACCAAAGCCTGTAAAACCTTCCCCTTTAAGACAACAAATGCTTCACCTTCTACAATATAAACATGGCGTCTACTGGCTGTCAACACTTAAAAACACTATTTCTAAATAATAATATACAAAAGTATTATTTTTTTCAAGATTTTCTTTATAGAATCACTAGTTTCAAGAACTCTAGTCTACTTTTTGTTTAACTAGGCAAGTCAGTTAAGAACAAATTCTTATCAACAATGACAGTCTACCAGGAAACAGTGGGTTAACTGCCCTGTTCAGGAGCAGAACAACATGTTTTAACATGTCAGCACAGGGATTCGATCCAGCAACCTTTTGGTTACTGACCCAACACTCTAACAACTAGGCTACCTCAAAGAAGTTTGAAATTATGTTGTTTTCAAGTAATTTCACTATAACCGAATGAATATCGGGCAAAGTCATTTTGCTAGGTGGGATAGCCCCAATATCAAAACACAGTTTTAATGTGTCCAATTCAATAACCATTATGCAGAAACAGTTTCTGATATATTGAAAAACGAAACATAAAATGTGCTATGTACAAAAACATCTGCCACAATAATCATATTACTTGTATTTATTTAAACAAGCTCATTATAAACTGCACAAGCACCAGAAACACTGTTGTTTTGACAAATAGCAATAAATCACTGATAAATATTAGGGGGGAAATCAGGTTGTATGTGCTGTTGAAACTAACACAACTAAAAAAAACACATGGAAATGGGAGATATATTTTATCTCACTGGTTAGAGGACAACCTGCAGAAGACAGTCAGCTACATTTTGGAGTGATGCATTTTAATTTATGGGTCGCTAAACAAAGGAACGCAGCACATTTGTCATCACTCATCGATATCATGCTAAAATCATTTGCGAGAGGAGGGAGATGAGGTTGCACGTCCTGTTAAAACTAACAGCTCAAAAACCACATGGAATCTGGGAATAATGTGTACATCACTGGTTAGACGACTATTTGTAAAAACAGATTGCTACATTTTGAAGTGTTGCATTTTGATTCAAGTGAGTCACCAACGTGTTAAGTGTGACTTACATGTGACTTACAAAACAGCTACATTATTAATAATTATGTGTAATTATTGAAGAACCGCGTTAATGACAGTATCCATTTGGGTGTTGTCAATAAAGTTACGATATTTGTTTATTTAAAAAAATATATATATTTCACCCTTATTTAACCAGGTAGGCCAGTTGAGAACAAGTTCTCATTTACAACTGTGACCTGGCCAAGATAAAACAAAGGAGTGTGACAAAAACAACACAGAGTTACACGTGGGATAAACAAACGAACAGTCAATAACACAATAGAAAAATCTATATAGTGTGTGCAAATGGAATACCATTGGTAAGCCAATAAATAGGCCATAGTAGCGAAGTAATTACAATTTAGCAAATTAACACTGGAGAGATAGATGTGCAGATGATGTGCAAGTAGAAATACTGGTGTTCAAAGGAGCAATAAAAGTAAATTAAAACATGGGGATGAGGTAGGTAGTTGGATGGGCTATTTACAGATGGGCTGTGTACAGCTGCAGCGATCGGTAAGCTGCTCAGATAGCTGATGCTTAAAGTTAGTGAGGGAGATATAAGTCTCCAACTTCAGCGATTTTTCCAATTCGTTCCAGTCATTGGCAGCAGAGAACTGGAAGGAAAGGCGACCAAAGGAGGTGTTGACTTTGGAGATGACCAAACATCCTGGAGCTCGTGCTACGGGTGGGTGTTGCTATGGTGACCAGTGAGCTGAGTTAAGGCAGAGCTTTACCTAGCAAAGACTTATAGATGACCTGGAGCCAATGGGTTTGGCGACGAAAATGTAGCGAGGGCCAGCCGACAAGAGCATACAGGTCGCAGTGGTGGGTGGTATATGGGGCATTAGTCCAAATCAAATCAAATCAAATCAAATGTTATTTGTCACATACACATGGTTAGCAGATGTTAATGCGAGTGTAGCGAAATGCTTGTGCTTCTAGTTCCGACAATGCAGTAATAACAAGTAATCTAACTAACAATTCCAAAACTACTGTCTTGTACACAGTGTAAGGGGATAAAGAATATGTACATAAGGATATATGAATGAGTGATGGTACAGAGCAGCATAGGCAAGATACAGTAGATGGTATCGAGTACAGTATGTACAAATGAGATGAGTATGTAAACAAAGTGGCATAGTTTAAAGTGGCTAGTGATACATGTATTACATAAGGATACAGTCGATGATATAGAGTACAGTATATACGTATGCATATGAGATGAATAATGTAGGGTAAGTAACATTATATAAGGTAGCATTGTTTAAAGTGGCTAGTGATATATTTACATCATTTCCCATCAATTCCCATTATTAAAGTGGCTGGAGTTGAGTCAGTGTCAGTGTGTTGGCAGCAGCCACTCAGTGTTAGTGGTGGCTGTTTAACAGTCTGATGGCCTTGAGATAGAAGCTGTTTTTCAGTCTCTCGGTCCCAGCTTTGATGCACCTGTACTGACCTCGCCTTCTGGATGATAGCGGGGTGAGCAGGCATTGGCTCGGGTGGTTGATGTCCTTGATGATCTTTATGGCCTTCCTGTGACATCGGGTGGTGTAGGTGTCCTGGAGGGCAAGTAGTTTGCCCCCGGTGATGCGTTGTGCAGACCTCACTACCCTCTGGTGAGCCTTACGGTTGAGGGCGGTGCAGTTGCCATACCAGGCGGTGATACAGCCCGCCAGGATGCTCTCGATTGTGCATCTGTAGAAGTTTGTGAGTGCTTTTGGTGACAAGCCGAATTTCTTCAGCCTCCTGAGGTTGAAGAGGCGCTGCTGCGCCTTCTTCACGATGCTGTCTGTGTGAGTGGACCAATTCAGTTTGTCTGTGATGTGTATGCCGAGGAACTTAAAACTTGCTACCCTCTCCACTACTGTTCCATCGATGTGGATAGGGGGGTGTTCCCTCTGCTGTTTCCTGAAGTCCACAATCATCTCCTTAGTTTTGTTGACGTTGAGTGTGAGGTTATTTTCCTGACACCACACTCCGAGGGCCCTCACCTCCTCCCTGTAGGCCGTCTCGTCGCTGTTGGTAATCAAGCCTACCACTGTTGTGTCGTCCGCAAACTTGATGATTGAGTTGGAGGCGTGCGTGGCCACGCAGTCGTGGGTGAACAGGGAGTACAGGAGAGGGCTCAGAACGCACCCTTGTGGGGCCCCAGTGTTGAGGATCAGCGGGGAGGAGATGTTGTTGCCTACCCTCACCACCTGGGGGCGGCCCGTCAGGAAGTCCAGTACCCAGTTGCACAGGGCGGGGTCGAGACCCAGGGTCTCGAGCTTGATGACGAGCTTGGAGGGTACTATGGTGTTGAATGCCGAGCTGTAGTCGATGAACAGCATTCTCACATAGGTATTCCTCTTGTCCAGATGGGTTAGGGCAGTGTGCAGTGTGGTTGAGATTGCATCGTCTGTGGACCTATTTGGGCGGTAAGCAAATTGGAGTGGGTCTAGGGTGTCAGGTAGGGTGGAGGTGATATGGTCCTTGACTAGTCTCTCAAAGCACTTCATGATGACGGATGTGAGTGCTACGGGTTGGTAGTCGTTTAGCTCAGTTACCTTAGCTTTCTTGGGAACAGGAACAATGGTGGCCCTCTTGAAGCATGTGGGAACAGCAGACTGGTATAGGGATTGATTGAATATGTCCGTAAACACACCGGCCAGCTGGTCTGCGCATGCTCTGAGAGGGGGCCGCTGGGGATGCCGTCTGGGCCTGCAGCCTTGCGAGGGTTAACACGTTTAAATGTCTTACTCACCTCGGCTGCTGTGAAGGAGAGACCGCATGTTTTCGTTGCAGGCCGTGTCAGTGGCACTGTATTGTCCTCAAAGCGGGCAAAAAAGTTATTTAGTCTGCCTGGGAGCAAGACATCCTGGTCCGTGACTGGGCTGGATTTCTTCCTGTAGTCCGTGATTGACCCTGCCACATGCCTCTTGTGTCTGAGCCGTTGAATTGAGATTCTACTTTGTCTCTGTACTGGCGCTTAGCTTGTTTGATAGCCTTGCGGAGGGAATAGCTGCACTGTTTGTATTCGGTCATGTTACCAGACACCTTGCCCTGATTAAAAGCAGTGGTTCGCGCTTTCAGTTTCACACGAATGCTGCCATCAATCCACGGTTTCTGGTTAGGGAATGTTTTAATCGATGCTATGGGAACGACATCTTCAACGCACGTTCTAATGAACTTGCACACAGAATCAGCGTATTCGTCAATGTTGTTATCTGGCGCAATACGAAACATCTCCCAGTCCACGTGATGGAAGCAGTCTTGGAGTGTGGAGTCAGCTTGGTCGGACCAGCGTTGGACAGACCTCAACGTGGGAGCCTCTTGTTTTAGTTTCTGTCTGTAGGCAGGGATCAACAAAATGGAGTCGTGGTCAGCTTTTCCGAAAGGGGGGCGGGGCAGGGCTTTATAGGCGTCGCGGAAGTTAGAGTAACTATGATCCAAGGTCTTTCCACCCCTGGTTGCGCAATCGATATGCTGATAAAATTTAGGGAGTCTTGTTTTCAGATTAGCCTTGTTAAAATCCCCAGCTAGAATGAATGCAGCCTCCGGATAAATCGTTTCCAGTTTGCAGAGAGTTAAATAAAGTTTGTTCAGAGCCATCGATGTGTCTGCTTGGGGGGGGGATATATACGGCTGTGATTATAATCGAAGAGAATTCTCTTGGTAGATAATGCGGTCTACATTTGATTGTGAGGAATTCTAAATCAGGTGAACAGAAGGAGTGTGACAAAACAGATGGCACTGTGATAGACTGCATCCAATTTTCTGAGTAGAGTGTTGGAGGGTATTTTGTAAATGACATCGCCAAAGTCAAGGATCGGTAGGATCAGTTTTACGAGGGTATATTTGGCAGCGTGAATGAAGGAGGCTTTATTGCAAAATAGGAAGCCGGTTCTAGATTTAATTTTGGATTGGAGATGCTAAATATTAGTCTGGAAGGTGAGTTTAACCAGACACCTAGGTATTGTAGTCTCCCACATATTCTAAGTCAGAACTGTCCAGAGTAGTGATGCTAGTCGTGCAGGTGGGGGCAGCGATCGATTGTTATTGATCGGATCGGTTGTTCTTATCGGCTGTTGAGTCTGCCGATAAGAATATGGAGATTGACAGAGTCGAAAGCCTTGGCCAGGTCAATGAAGACGGCGGTTATGATATTGTTTAGTACCTTGAGCATGGCTGAGGTGCACCCGTAACCAACTCGGAAACCGGATTGCACAGCAGAGAAGGTACGGTGAGATTCAAAATGGTCAGTGATCTGTTTGTTAACTTGGGTTTCGAAGACTTTAGAAAGGCAGGGCAGGATGGATACAGGTCTGTAACAGATTGGGTCTAGAGTGACACCCCCTTTGAAGAGGATGATGACCGCGGCAGCATTCCAATCTTTAGGAATCTCGGACGATACGAAAGAGAGGTTGAACAGACTAGTAATAGGGGTAGCACAATGGAGGCAGATAAATTTAGAAAGAGAGGGTCCAGATTGTCTAGCCCAGATGATTTGTACGGGTCCAGGTTTTGCAGCTCTTTCAGAAAATCAGCTATCTGGATTTTGGGTGAAGGAGAAGCTGGGGAGGCTTGGGCAAGTAGTTGCAGGGGGTGCGGAGCTGTTGGCCGGGGTTGGGGTAGCCAGGAGGAAAGTATGGCCAGCCGTAGGGAAATGCGTCTTGAAATTCTCGATTATCGTGGAGTTATCGGTGCTGACAGTGTTTCCTGGGATGAGGTGCTCTTATTCTCCATGGACTTTACGGTGTCCCAAAACTGTTTGGAGTTAGAGCTACAGGATGCAAATTTCTGTTTGAAAAAGCTAGCCTTTGCTTTCCTAACTGACTGTGTGTATTGGTTCCTGACTTCTCTGAAAAGTTGCATATCGCGGGGACTATTCGATGCTAGTGCAGTACGTCACAGGATGTTTTTGTGCTGGCCGAGGGCAGTCAGGTCTGGAGTGAACCAAGGGCTATATCTGTTCTTAGTTCTACATTTTTTGAAAGGGGCATGCTTATTTTTAAGGTGGTGAGGAAATTACTTTTAAAGAACAACCAGGCATACTCTACTGAAGAGAGAAGGTCGATATCCTTCCAAGATACCCGGGCCTGCTTGCAGAAGTGTTTTAGGGAGCGTTTGACAGTGATGAGGGGTGGTCGTTTGGCCGCAGACCCATAACGGATGCAGGCAATAATCGCTGGTGGGTTCCTTGATCATTTGTGTGAAATTGAGGGCATTTAGCTTGGATTGTAGGACGGGAGAAGCACCTGGCTCGAGGCTAACTGGTGCTAGCTTCGGGACAAGGGTGTTAGCCACTAAAGCCAATCCTGTGTAAATTTCCAGAACTTACTGCAGGAATCCGGTGATGTAGTGGCTTCTAGTCATCTTAGTGAAGAGTCTGGGAGGCATCAGCTGTGTAGTCAAGTGATCATAGGGTCCACTGAGCAGGCCGGGAGATGGGCCTGGCTCAAGGCTAGCTTCGGGGCTGGGCCACTCGGTGGCAGCTAGCTAGCTGCGATTATCCGGTGTAATAGTCCAAAGCTTACAGGCAGGAATAAGGAGATAAAACAGTCCAATATGCTCAGGGTTGATATCACGCTGTGCAGACTGGCATGTATTATCCAGGCTAAAAGCGGCTGGTGTCTGAGCTAAAAAGGTAAAGGCCGCTAGCAGTGGCTAACAATGACTAAATTGCTAGTAGCTAATTAGCTGGTTAGCTTCTGATGGCTCGCTTCTGATGGAGGTTCTAGCTATAAGGTCTAAAAAAAAAAATAGCAGAGCCGTATCATAATGGGTGAGACGGGTTGCCGGAAGGTATATTTAATTTAAAAATGGAAAAGATTTAAATATATTGCAATATATACAAAAAAAAGACGAAAAAAACATACCATTTACAACAAACACGTCTTAATGCTTCCCCATCTTGGATTACAGATGACTCAGTTAAAAACCATTGGATTTAGGAAACTCTGAAATTATTTAGTGTTCTGTACCCATGAAAACGGTTTTCCCAGCGTAACATAAGGAGCCACTAAATTATACATAGTTCGAGTGCATTTCAGAATACAAAAAAACTGTCCGACAGCAAGATCCCGTTTTTAAGTTGAAGTTCATCATATGACAAGCGTAACGTTATGACTATACCTACTGTTCCCTGAAGGAGGGAAACTAGGTACAACATACTATTAAATCCACACGATATGACTATAAATACTGTTCCCTGAAGGAGGGAAACTAGGTACAACATACTATTAAAACCACATAGTTATGACTATAACTACTGTTCGCTGAAGGAGGGAAACTAGGTACAACATACTATTAAATCCACATGTTATGACTATAACTACTGTTCCCTGAAGAAGGGAAACTAGGTACAACATACTATCACGAATCCACGCCTCACTGGAAGCCCACCTTCCACATGTGATGAGAGTGAGGCTTGGATTTATTTCTTAAATTTAATAAATGTAATAATACATTTCACCGACCCAGGAAAGGGTGGGGACAAACAGGTGTTGTACCTCATTTCCCTCCTTCAGGGAAGTGTAATTATAATCAAAGTTACACTCCCTTTCAGTCAGTCATCTTCGGTACAACATACTATGGGGAAATAAAATCATTCCCTAACCGACCCAAACGGCTACTAAATGAAACGGCCCCTGGCAGACCACCCAGACCTGACCCTACAAGAGTCAGTTTTGTCCATTTATTCATTGTCTTTTGTTTGAAACACTCCTGTCAATGTTGAGTAAGGACGCACACCTGATTACACATATAGAAGCAGGACTAGTCTACCTGGCTTGCACACAAATGTAGGTCTATAAATGTGCCCATTTGGGAATGTCTGATAATATTTCTGATTATCTTAACGCACCACCACTAATGAGTTGTGGAGCTTCTCAAAGTATTTTTTTATTCACCTCCAAACAGCAAGTAAACAAAGTCTAATCAAAATCAATTGCGAATGACAATAGTTCCTCAAAGTATTTTCGTAAAATATTTCCAGCTCTCACCCTTTCGATAACCACTTAGAATAAAATGGAAAGATGTAATCCTCTGATCCAGTGGAAATGTCATAAAATACCTGATTACTTCTTATCCTTTGCACAAATAGCCTACAGCTGTGTCTGTCCTGAACTCACTGGAGCAGGAAACTGAGGGCCTAGAATATTTTATACAATGTTGCAAGCTTGCTATCCGAGTTTCGCTGACCCAGTTGATTAGTTGATACAATGTTTCAAGTTTGTTGTAGACAGACCATGTGCAGCCAATGTAATTTCGGGGGTATTTATTTTTATCAGGATATTTTCTACCTACAGAATGCAATGTTTTTCTTTGTTGGCTTTATGTAGGCTATTTTTTTTACATAGTTGGCAATGGCTTAACACCAAATATTAGTACAACTGCAGAGTTTGTGCCTCTCTGAATCACCAGCAGCAAGAGCGACATCATTGATGTATACACGGAAAAGAGTCGGCCCGAGAATTGAACCCTGTGGCACCCCCATAGAGACTGCCAGAGGTCCGGATAACAGGCCCTCCGATTTGACACACTGAACTCTATCTGAGAAGTAGTTGGTGAACCAGGCGAGGCAGTCATTAGCGAAACCAAGGCTGTTGAGTCTGCCGATAAGAATGCAGTGATTGACAGAGTCGAAAGCCTTGGCCAGGTCGATGAAGACGGCTGCACAGTACTGTCTTTTATCGATGACGGTTGATATCATTTAGGACCTTGAGCGTGGCTGAGGTGCACCCATGACCAGCTCGAAAGCCAGATTGCATAGTGGAGAAGGTACGGTGGGATTCGAAATGGTCGGTGATCAGTTTGTTCACTTGGCTTGCGAAGACTTTAGAAAGAGAGGTCAGGATTGATATAGGTCTATAACAGTCTGGGTCTAGATTGTCTCCCCCTTTAAAGAGGAGGATGACCGCGACAGCTATCTTTGGGGGATCTCAGACGATACGAAAGAGAGGTTGAACAGGCTAGTAATAGGGTTGCAACAATTGCTGCGGATCATTTTTAGAAAGAGAGGGTCCTGATTTTCTAGACCAGCTGAATTGTAGGGGTCCAGATTTGCAGCTCTTTCAGAACATCAGCTATCTGGAATTGGGTGAGGGAGAGGCGGGGGGACTGGACTTGGGAAAGTTGCTGCGGGGGGTGCAGAGCTGTTGGCTGGGTTAGGGGTAGCCAGGTGGAAAGCATGTCCGGCCGTAGAGAAATGCTTGAAATTCTCGTTTATCATAGATTTTTATCGGTGGTGACAGTGTTTCCTAGCCTCAGTGCAGTGGGCAGCTGGGAGGAGGTGCTCTTATTCTCCATGGATTTCACAGTGTCCCAAAACTTTGGGACACTGTGAAAGGAATTTAATGCTGCAGGATGCAACATTTCTGTTAGGAAAGCAAAGGCTAGCTTTTTCAAACTGACTGTGTATATTGGTTCCTGACTTCCCTGTATAGCTGCATATCGCAGGGACTATTCGATGCTAATGCAGTACGCCACAGGATGTTTTTGTGCTGGTCAAGGGAAATCAAGTCAGGAGTGAACCAGGGGCTATGTCTGTTCTTAGTTCTACATTTTTTGAATGGGGCATGCTTATTTAAGACGGTGAGAAAAGCACTTTTTAAGAACAACCAGGCATCCTCTACTGATGGGATGAGGTCAATATCCTTCCAGGCTACCCGGGCCAGGTCGATTAGAAAGGCCTGCTCGCTGTATTTTAGTATTTTAGGGTGTGTTTGACAGTGATGAGGTGTGGTCGTTTGACCGCAGACCCATTACGGATGCAAGCAATGAGGCATTGATCGCTGAGATCCTGGTTGAAGATAGCGGAGGTGTATTTGGAGGTGTATTTGGAGGGCAAGTTAGTCAAATCAAATAAATGTTTATTTGTCACATACACATGGTTAGCAGATGTTAATGCGAGTGTAGTGAAATGCTTGTGACAATGCAGTAATAACCAGTAATAACCAACGAATAATCAAACCTAACAATTCCACAACTACCTTATACACACAAGTGTAAAGGGATAAAGAATATGTACATAAAGATATATGAATGAGTGATGGTACAGAACGGCATTAGATGGTATCGAGTACAGTATATACATATGAGATGAGTAATGTAGGGTATGTAAAAATTATATTAAGTGGCATTGTTTTAAAGTGGCTAGTGATACATTTTTTACATACATTTTCCATTATTCAAGTGGCTGGAGTTGAGACAGTATGTTGGCAGCAGCCACTCAATGTTAGTGGTGGCTGTTTAACAGTCTGATGGCCTTGAGATAGAAGCTGTTTTTCAGTCTCTCGGTCCCTGCTTTGATGCACCTGTACTGACCTCGCCTTCTGGATGATAGCGAGGTAAACAGGCAGTGGCTCGGGTGGTTGTTGTCCTTGATGATCTTTATGGCCCTTCCTGTGACATTGGGTGGTGTAGGTGTCCTGGAGGGCAGGTAGTTTGCCCCCGGTGATGTGTTGTGCAGACCTCACTACCCTCTGGAGAGCCTTACGGTTGTGGGCGGAGCAGTTGCCGTACTAGGCGGTGATACAGCCCAACAGGATGCTCTCGATTGTGCATCTGTAAAAGTTTGTGAGTGCTTTTGGTGACAAGCCGGATTTCTTCAGCCTCCTGAGGTTGAAGAGGCGCTGCTGCGCCTTCATCACCACGCTGTCTGTGTGGGTGGACCAATTCAGTTTGTCCGTGATGTGTGCATCGATATTACATATTTGGCCAATATTTTCCTTGCCCCAAAAAACGAAACCGATAACCAATATTTAAAAATTGTTCTGCCTTTTAAGCATTCTAGTGCAGTTAAATAGTTAACACACACACGGAAGCAGCGGTCTAAGCCACTACATCTCATTGCATGGTTCGAATCAAGGCAGTATCACATCCAGTTGTGATTGGGAGTCCCAGAGTAGTTGTCTGTTATTGGTGTAGAGAGGACGACAAAGGAGAGGGATCCCACATGTGGATGGGAAGATCCATAATAATGATAATTTGTAAAATATTAATTTCAAATCCAGGAATTTTAAAACTTTAGCTTTCTAGGTCATGCCAGTAGGCTATAGTAGGTTGTATCCAAGTGGAAACATTTATCAACGCAATGTGGAAAGTGTCGAATTTGGTCAACAACAAAATGAATGGCTTATTTGCTAAGTGAGGATTACTCTATCTAACTGAAGTTTCGTAATGCTTCAGTTGTGGACACGTGACATACCGACAACTTTGATAAAAACACTATAAGAGTTGTCTCCAGATCGCTATGCATATTCATGCTAGTAGCTTAGCATCTCTCTCCATTGAATACAGGCGGTTGACGTCAACAACCCTCATAGTATATAAACAATAGATTACAATAATAAGATGTATTAAACAAATAAAGAAAGAATAGGCGGCTTTCACCTTGTTTCACCTGGTTACCTGGTCACAACTTGCAGACTTGTTTACGTGTTGCTGTGCGTTTTGTGAGTTCTGTTGCCAACCTCACTTTGCTACCTAACAACTTTACGTTTTTTACTTTTTAATTGCCGTTTTTATTTTTATTTTTTCCCTCACTCAAATTTTTTTCATTCAACTTTTTCACTCAGGACGCTTTATCAGGATGTGGTCGCTGTACTCATAATATACAGGAGAATGATCGCCTTACGGCGAAGCTAGCTGTGTTGCAAGCCCAGCTTCAGACGCTATCATTAGGCAAGGGTAATTTCAGTGTAGGAAAGGATGAAACAGCGTTTGTGCCACCAGTAAGTACAGATAGTTACATTAGTATAAATCCCCTCGCACGGTCCCCGCAGCCGGACAACTTTCTCATGGTTTCTGGAGGGAAATGCTGTAGGAATGCTCAACCGGTGTCGCTCATTCAGCCGACAGAAACTTTCAACCGGTTTTCCCCATTAAGCAGTGAGTCGGAGTCTGAGGCCGAGCCTTCTCTTGTCTCTACTCCTCCCGTTACAGGGTCTGAGACGCCGAAGCCTCCCACCATTAGCTCTGACAAATTGAAAACCCTAGTCATTGCGACTCCATTACCCGCAGTATTAGACTTAAAACGAATCATCCAGCGATCATACACTGTTTACCACGGGGCAGGGCTACCGACGTTAAGGCTAATCTGAAGATGGTGCTGGCTAAAGCTAAAACTGGCGAGTGTAGAGAGTATAGAGATATTGCTATCTACGTCGGCACCAACGATGTTAGGATGAAACAGTCAGAGGTCACCAAGTGCAACATAGCTTCAGCGTGTAAATCAGCTAGAAAGATGTGTCGGCATCGAGTAATTGTCTCTGGCCCCCTTCCTTGTTAGGGGGAGTGATGAGCTCTACAGCAGAGTCTCACAACTCAATCGCTGGTTGAAATCTGTTTTCTGCCCCTCCCAAAAGATAGAATTTGTAGATAATTGGCCCTCTTTCTGGGACTCACCCACAAACAGGACCAACCCTGGCCTGCTGAGGAGTGACGGACTCAATCCTAGCTGGAGGGCTGCTGTCATCTTATCTACCAACATAGACAGGGCTCTAACTCCTCTAGCTCCACAATGAAATAGGGTGTAGGCCAGGCAGCAGGCTGTTAGCCAGCCTGCCAGCTTAGTGGAGTCTGCCACTAGCACAGTCAGTATATTCAGCTCAGCTATCCCCATTGAGACCGTGTCTGTGCCTCGACCTGGGTTGGGCAAAACTAAACATGGCGGTGTTCGCCTTAGCAATCTCACTAGGATAAAGACCTCCTACATTCCTGTCATTATTGAAAGAGATCGTGATACCTCACATCTCAAAATAGTGCTACTTAATGTTAGATCCCTTACTTCAAAGGCAATTATAGTCAATTAACTAATCACTGATCATAATCTTGATGTGATTGGCCTGACTGAAACATGGCTTAAGCCTGATGAATTTACTGTGTTAAATGAGGCCTCACCCTCTGGTTGCACTAGTGACCATATCCCCCGTGTATCCCGCAAAGGCGGAGGTGTTGCTAACATTTACGTTAGCAAATTTCAATTTACAAAAAAAAAATGACGTTTTCGTCTTTTGAGCTTCTAGTCATGAAATCTATGCAGCCTACTCAATCACTTTTTATAGCTACTGTTTACAGGTCTCCTGGGCCATATACAGCGTTCCTCATTGAGTTCACTGAATTCCTATCGGACCTTGTAGTCATAGCAGATAATATTCTCATTTTTGGTGATTTTAATATTACATGGAAAAGTCCACAGACCAACTCCAAAAGGCTTTCGTAGCCATAATTGACTCAGTTGGTTTTGTCCAACATGTCTCTGGACCTACTCACTGTCACAGTCATACTCTGGACCTAGTTTTGTCCCATGGAATAAATGTTGTGGATCTTAATGTTTTTCCTCTTAATCCTGGACTATCGGACTTCCATTTTATTACGTTTGCAATCGCAACAAATAATCTGCTCAGACCCCAACCAAGGAGCATCAAAAGTTGTGCTATATGTTCACAGACAACACAAAGATTCCTTGATGCCCTTCCAGACTCCCTCTGCCTACCCAAGGACGTCAGAGGACAAAAATCAGTTAACCACCTCACTGAGGAACTATACATGAATAAACTAACAAAAACAAGAAACGTGAAAACCTAAAACAGCCCTATCTGGTGCAAACACGGAGACAGGAACAATCACCCACAAACACACAGTGAAACCCAGGCTACCTAAGTATGATTCTCAATCAGAGACAACTAATGACACCTGCTTCTGATTGAGAACCATACTAGGCCGAAACATAGAAATACCCAAAATCTAGAAAAACAAACATAGACTGCCCACCCAACTCACGCCCTGACCATACAAAATAAATACAAAACAAAGGAAATTAAGGTCAGAACGTGACAGTACCCCCCCCCCCCCCCTCAAAGGTGCGGACTCCGGCCGCAAAACCTTGACCTATAGGGGAGGTTCTGGGTGGGCGTCTGTCCGCGGTGGCGGCTCTGGCGCGGGACGCGGACCCCACTTCACCATTGTCTTAGTCCGCCTCATTGTCCGCCTCCGTGGCTCTCTAACCATGGCAACCCCTCTCAATGACCCCACTGGACAGAGGGGCAGCTCGGGACAGAGGTGCAGCTGCTTGGGACAGAGGGGCGGCTGCTCGGGACAGAGGGGCGGCTGCTCGGGACAGAGGGGCGGCTGCTCGGGACAGAGGGGCGGCTGCTCGGGACAGAGGGGCGGCTGCTCGGGACAGAGGGGCGGCTGCTCGGGACAGAGGGGCGGCTGCTCGGGACAGAGAGGCGGCAGCTCGGGACAGAGAGGCTCTGGCGCCTCTGGGCTGAGGGGCTCTGGCGCCTCTGGGCTGAGGGGCTCTGGCGGCCTCTGGGCTGACTGGCGGCACTGGCGGCCCCTGGCTGACTGGCGGCACTGGCGGCCCCTGGCTGACTGGCGGCCCCTGGCTGACTGGCGGCCCCTGGCTGACTGGCGGCCCCTGGCGGCACCTGGCTGACTGGCGGCACTGGCGGCCCCTGGCTGACTGGCGGCACTGGTGGAGCTGGGCAGACTGGCGGCACTGGCGGCGCTGGGCAGACTGGCGGCGCTGGGCAGACGGGTGGCTCAGGCGGCGCTGGGCAGACGGGTGGCTCAGGCGGCGCTGGGCAGACGGGTGGCTCAGGCGGCGCTGGGCAGACGGGTGGCTCAGGCGGCGCTGGGCAGACGGGTGTCTCAGGCGGCGCTGGGCAGACGGGTGGCTCAGGCGGCGCTGGGCAGACGGGAAGCTCCGGCAACGCTGGAGAGGAAGGCTCTGGCAGCGCTGGACTAAGGAGCTCTTGCGCCTCTGGACTGAGGGGCGGGAGCTCTGGTAGCGCCGAACAGGCGGGAGACTCCGGCTGCGCTGGAGAGGAGGAAGGCTCTAGCAGCGCCGGAGAGGCGGGAGACTCCGGCAGCGCTGGACAGGCGGGAGCACCTGTAGGGATGAGATGGAGAGACAGCCTGGTGCGGGGGGCTGCCACCGGAGGGCTGGTGCGTGGAGGTGGTACCGGATAGACCGGGCCGTGCAGGCGCACTGGAGCTCTTGAGCGCCGAGTCTGCCCCACCTTACCCGGTTGAATGGTCCCGGTCGCCCTGCCAGTGCGGCGAGGTGGAATAGCCCGCACTGGGCTATGCAGGCGAACCGGGGACACCGTGCGCAAGGCTGGTGCCATGTAAGCCGGCCCAAGGAGACGCACTGGGGACCAGATGCGTAGAGCCGGCTTCATGGCACTTGGCTCGATGCTCACTCTAGCCCGGCCGATACGCGGAGCTGGTATGTACCGCACCGGGCTATGCACCCGCACTGGGGACACCGTGCGCCACCGCATAACTCGGTGCCTGCCCAGACTCTCTCGCCCCCCGGTAAGCACAGGAAGTTGGCTCAGGTCTCCTACCTGGCTTCGCCATAGTTCCTGTGTGCAATACATTTTTGGGGCTGCCTCTCGGGCTTCCTTGCCAGCCGTGTTTCCTCATATCGCCGGCTCCTCTCTCCGGCTGCCTCTGCTCTCCTAGCTGCCTCCACCTGTTCCCATGGAAGGCGATCCTTTCCGTCCAATACATCGTCCCAAGTCCATTCCTCTTTTCGCTGCTGTTGCCCGTTACCACGCCGCTTGGTCCTGTTGTGGTGGGTGATTCTGTAACGGTCTTCTTGTGGTGAAGGAGAGGCGGACCAAAATGCAGCGTGGTGGTTATTCGTGTTCTTTAATAAAGGAACTACAGTGCCTTGCGAAAGTATTCGGCCCCATTAAACTTTGCGAACTTTTGACACATTTCAGGCTTCAAACATAAAGATATAAAACTGTATTTTTTTGTGAAGAATCAACAACAAGTGGGACACAATCATGAAGTGGAACGACATTTATTGGATATTTCAAACTTTTTTAACAAATCAAAAACTGAAAAATTGGGCGTGCAAAATTATTCAGCCCCCTTAAGTTAATACTTTGTAGCGCCACCTTTTGCTACGATTACAGCTGTAAGTCGCTTGGGGTTTGTCTCTATCAGTTTTGCACATCAAGAGACTGACATTTTTTCCCATTCCTCCTTGCAAAACAGCTCGAGCTCAGTGAGGTTGGATGGAGAGCATTTGTGAACAACAGTTTTCAGTTCTTTCCACAGATTCTCGATTGGATTCAGGTCTGGACTTTGACTTGGCCATTCTAACACCTGGATATGTTTATTTTTGAACCATTCCATTGTAGATTTTGCTTTATGTTTTGGATCATTGTCTTGTTGGAAGACAAATCTCCGTCCCAGTCTCAGGTCTTTTGCAGACTCCATCAGGTTTTCTCCCAGAATGGTCCTGTATTTGGCTCCATCCATCTTCCCATAAATTTTAACCATCTTCCCTGTCCCTGCTGAAGAAAAGCAGGCCCAAACCATGATGCTGCCACCACCATGTTTGACAGTGGGGATGGTGTGTTCAGCTGTGTTGCTTTTACGCCAAACATAACGTTTTGCATTGTTGCCAAAAAGTTCAATTTTGGTTTCATCTGACCAGAGTACCTTCTTCCACATGTTTGGTGTGTCTCCCAGGTGGCTTGTGGCAAACTTTAAACAACACTTTTTATGGATATCTTTAAGAAATGTCTTTCTTCTTGCCACTCTTCCATAAAGGCCAGATTTGCGCAATATACGACTGATTGTTGTCCTATGGACAGAGTCTCCCACCTCAGCTGTAGATCTCTGCAGTTCATCCAGAGTGATCATGGGCCTCTTAGCTGCATCTCTGATCAGTCTTCTCCTTCTATGAGCTGAAAGTTTAGAGGGACGGCCAGGTCTTGGTAGATTTGCAGTGGTCTGATACTCCTTCCATTTCAATATTATCGCTTGCACAGTGCTCCTTGGGATGTTTAAAGCTTGGGAAATCTTTTTGTATCCAAATCCGGCTTTAAACTTCTTCACAACAGTATCTCGGACCTGCCTGGTGTGTTCCTTGTTCTTCATGATGCTCTCTGCGCTTTTAACGGACCTCTGAGACTATCACAGTGCAGGTGCATTTATACGGAGACTTGATTACACACAGGTGGATTGTATTTATCATCATTAGTCATTTAGGTCAACATTGGATCATTCAGAGATCCTCACTGAACTTCTGGAGAGAGTTTGCTGCACTGAAAGTAAAGGGGCTGAATAATTTTGCACGCCCAATTTTTCAGTTTTTGATTTGTTAAAAAAGTTTGAAATATCCAATAAATGTCGTTCCACTTCATGATTGTGTCCCACTTGTTGATTCTTCACAAAAAAAATACAGTTTTATATCTTTATGTTTGAAGCCTGAAATGTCGCAAAGTTCAAGGGGGCCGAATATTTTCGCAAGGCACTGTAGACCTTGTTTTTGGAAAAGTGTTTATTTCTGTATTTCATTGTTGAAATTTTATAAATAAATTGTCCACGGTCTTCATTTCATCCTGAATAAACAGTACAGCAAAAAAAAAATACACCCAGAGTACATCAAACATGATTTAGACCTTGATTTTTGAAAAGTGGTTATTTCTGTTTTTCATTTTTGCAACTTGCTGAAAATTGTCCACAGTGTTCATATCATCCTGAATAACCTGTACAGCAAAATATACAAATCCAGAGTGCATCACACCTGATTTAGACCTTGTTTTTTGGAAGTGTTTAATTCTGTATTTCAATGTTAAAATTTGCTGAAAATTGTCCACAGTGTTAATATCATCCTGAATAACATGTACAGCAAAAAATATATATCCAGAGTGCATCAAACATGATTTAGACCTTGTTTTTAGAGAAGGGTTTATTTCTGTATTTCAATGTAGAAATTTAATGAAAATTGTCCACAGACAGTGTTCAGATCATCCTGAATTAACAGTACAGCAAAAAAAAAGTACATCCTGAGTGCATCAAACATGATTTAGACCTTGTTTTCGGAAAATGTTTTTATCTCTGTATTTCAATGTTGCAACTTGCTGAAAAGTGTCCACAGTGTTCATTTCATCCTGAATAACCTGTACAGCAACAACAACAAAAAATACATCCAGAGTGCATCAAACATGATTAAGACCTTGTTTCCGGAAAAGTGTTTATTTCTGTATTTCAATGTAGAAATTTGCTAAAAATTGTCCACAGACAGTGTTCATATCATCCTGAATTAACAGTACAGCAAAAAAAATACATCCAGAGGTCATCAAACATGATTTAGAGCTTGTTTATTGAAAAGTGTTTAATTCTGTATTTCAATGTTAAAATTTGCTGAAAATTGTCCACAGTGTTCATATCGTCCTGAATAAACAGTACGGCAAAAACAAATACACCCAGAGTGCATCAAACATGATTTAGACCTTGATTATTGAAAAGTGGTTATTTCTGTATTTCAATTTTGCAACTTGCTGAAAATTGTGCACAGTGTTCTTGACGTCTAGTTTAAACAGTACTGCAAAAGAAAAATGACATCCAGAGTGCATCAAACATAATTTAGACCTTGTTTATGGAAAAGTGGTTATTTCTGTATTTCATGGTTGAAACTTGCTATAAATTGTCCATGGTGTCCCTATCATCTAGTTTTAAACAGCACTGCACAAATGTTTACTTAGAGAGTGAATCAAACTTGATTTTGACCTTGTTTATGGAAAAGTGTTTATTTCTGTATTTCATGGTTGCAGCTTGCTGAAAATTGTCCATAGTGTTCCTATCATCTAGTTTAAACAGTACTGAATTGTTTTTAACCTACAGAGTGCATCAAACATGATATAGACCTTGTTTATGGAAAAGTGTTTATTTCTCCTTTTCATGGTTGAATCTTGCTGAAAATTGTCCACTGTGTTCCTATGATCTAGTTTAAACAGTACTGCAAAAAATTACTTACAGAGTGCATCAATCATGATTTAGACCTTGTTTATGGAAAAGTGGTTATCTGTATTTCTTGATTGCACCTTGCTGAAAATTGTCCACAGTGTTTCTATCATCTAGTTTAAACAGTACAGCAAAAAAAAAAATACATACTGAACAGTGCATCAAACATGATTTAGACCTTGTTTATTTATGGAAAAGTGGTTATTTCTGTATTTCTTGATTGCACCTTGCTGTAAATTGTCCACGGTGTCCCTATCATCTAGTTTTAAAGAGCACTGCACAAATGTTTACTTAGAGAGTGAATCAAACTTGATTTTGACCTTGTTGATGGAAAAGTGTTTATTTCTGTATTTCATGGTTGCAGCTTGCTGAATATTGTCCAGTGTTCCTATCATCTATTTCAAACAGTACTGAACATTTTTTTTAACTTACAGAGTGAATCAAACTTGATTTAGACCTTGTTAATGGAAAAGTGTTTATTTCTCCTTTTCATGGTTGAAACTTGCTGAAAATTGTCCACAGTGTTCATATCATCCAGTTTAAACAGTACAACAACAACAAATTACATCCAGAGTGCATCAAACATGATTTAGACCTTGTTTGTGGAAAAGTGTTTATTTCTGTATGTCATGGTTGAAACTAGCTGAAAATTGTCCACAGTGTTCACAGTGTTCCTATCAAACAATAACCAAATTTTTTTGGTACCATCCGGCATGCCGCTAGTCCGGCATGACGTGAGACAATGTTCTGGTTTCACAAATTTGAGACATTTTTTCAGCACTTTTTTATAAACGTGGTCGCAAATCTTTTTTTAGGCTCCGTTTGGCAAGTCGCTAGTTCGGCATGACGGGAGACACCGTTTCTGGGTCACAAATTTGAAACACAATTTTCAGCATTTTTTCATGAAAGTGGTTTAAAATCTCTTTTTAGCTCCCATCCGGAATTCCGCAAGTTCGGCTTGACAGGAGACACCGTTTCTGGGTCACAAATTTGAAACATATTTTTCAGCACTTTTTCATTGGCATGGTCGAAAATATATTTTTAGGCTCTCTGTCACGCCGCTAGTTCTTCGAAAAAGTGGTGAAAAATATGTTTCAAGTTCGTTACCCAGAAACGCGTCACGAATTTGAAACATGTTTTCAGCCCTTTTTCCTGAACATGGCCGATAGTCCTTAAAAAAAAACATTTTTGGTCATGTTTACAAAAATGTGCTGAAAAATGTGTCTAATTCAAAAGGTGGTCAGATGATCCAAATGCTAACCTACAGTACTGTTTTGCGAACACAGGCTGGAATATATATTCCGCGATTCTTCCGATGGCATTGGTATACCACATCAGTCACTACCTTTATCAATAAGTGCACAGAGAACTTGGGACCCACAGTGACTGTACGTACGTACCCCAACCAGAAGTCATGGATTACAGGCAACATTTGTACTGAGCTAAAGGGTAGAGCTGCCGCTTTCAAGGATTGGGAATCTAACCTGGAAACTTATAAGAAATCCCGCTGTGCCCTCTGACAATCCATCAAACAGGCAAAGCATCAATACTGGACTAAGATCGAATCGTACTACACCAGCTCCGACACTCTTTGGATGTGGCAGGGCTTGCAAACTATTACAGACTACAAAGGGAAGCACAGCCGAGAGCTTCCCAGTGACACGAGCCTACCAAATGAGCTAAATAACTTCTGTGCTCGCTTCGAGGCAAGTAACACTGAAACATGCAAGAGTGCATCAGCTGTTCTGGACGGCTGTGTGATCACTCTCTCTGCAGCCGATGTGAGTAAGAACTTTAAACAGGTCAACAATCACAAGGCCACTGGGCCAGACAGATTACCAGGACGTGTACTCCGAGCATGAACTGACCAACTGGCAAGTGTATTCACTGACATTTTCAACCTCTCCCTGTCTGAGTCTGTAATACCAACATGTTTCAAGCAGACCACCATAGTCCTTGTGCCCAAGAACACTAAGGTAACCTGCCTAAATTACTACCGACCCGTAGCACTCACGTCTGCAGCCATGAAATGCTTTGAAAGTCTGGTTATGGCTCACATCAACGCCATTATCCCAGAAACCCTAGACCCACTCCAATTTGAATACCGCACCAACAGATCCACAGATGATGCAATCTCTATTGCACTCCACACTGCCCTTTCCCACCTGGACAAAAGGAACACCTATGAGAGAAAGCTATTCATTGACTACAGCTCAGCATTCAACACCATAGTTCCCTCAAAGCTCATCACTAAGCTAAGGTCCCTGGGAGTAAACACCTCCCTCTGTAACTGGATCCTTGACTTCCAATGTATCACACTACTCCTCTCAGGATCCCTCCCCTCTACTTTCTTTACTGCCTCAGCATATGACAACTTCACAATGGAGAATATTAGATCCTAATGACTCCCATTGAGTACACTCTTCTCTCTTTGGAGTGATTTATACAATATGCTTAGATTTTAAGAAGCCTTCTGAAGTAGGATTTAGTCTTCATGTTTTTATTAATGTTAAAGGAATTCTATATTCCTCTGTTTTTATTCCCAATCAAAATTAAACACTCTGTCAATGCATTCGAAGGGTTTGTAAGACCCTATATTTTATAAGAATGGACAGAGCCCCGGTCTTAAAAGTCAGGTAACAGCGTTTAATTCAAGAGAGTACTGGGTACATACACTTTTTACCACAGGTTATAAACTGAAAATGATGTCAGCGTTTTCTAAATGTTCCATCTCTTCTTGACACTGGTAGAAAGGCCCTATTAGTTCTCAAGCCTTCCCTCCTCGCCTAGAGCCAAGGTCAGTCAGTGTAAATGAGCATTCTAGACAGTCTGGAGATAGTCCGTCCCTGCCATCTGGAGATAGTTCATTCATTTGTACAAAGGAACAGACTGTCATTGTTACTAAACTCTATACCACATTCACTTCAGTACTGGGATCAGATAAGAAAATTCATACATATCCAGTAACATTTAGTATTTTTGATTAGTACATATACAGTACCATAATTGTATTCTGATTAGTACATCCTGATTGAAATGTATACATAATTAGTCATTTATAGATAAAAATTCCCTTAACAATTAACGTAAAATATTAGTGCACAGATATAGAAAACAGTTTCATGAGTATATTATTATTATTTTATTTTTTTGTTGACAAAATCTACTAGGCAGCAAAAACATTTTTTTTACAGTGTTGGTAGCCTAGTGGTTAGAGCGTTGGACTAGTAACCGGAAGGTTGCGAGTTCAAACCCCCGAGCTGACAAGGTACAAATCTGTCGTTCTGCCCCTGAACAGGCAGTTAACCCACTGTTCCCAGGCCGTCATTGAAAATAAGAATTTGTTCTTAACTGACTTGCCTGGTTAAATAAAGGTAAAATAAATAAAAAAAAATAAATCAACTACATAAAATAAGAATTTATCATAAATCGAAACTTCTTGACATCTCGACAGCTTCACAAAATGAAAAGACATTAAAGGCCCTAAATACAGCCTGCAGGTTAAATGCCAACATCAAAGAACTAAAGTTATTGGGGCATAAACCACCTGGCGAATGCAAACTACGCGGGACAAAACAGCGGTCAAAATGACATAACCTGTTGAAATAAAAGGCATCAATCCAAAGGGATTATCTACAATAGTCAAAGACGCATGGCAGACCAAAAAAGTGGAACCAAACAATTGGAAAAATTGGGAAGTAGAAAGGAAGACTCTGCGCATGCATTGCTGTATTCAGCACCATTAAATGGAGAGCTGGCTTCTGCTGCATCTCCACTCATGAGACAGGAATTAGCGGAGCTCCGTGGTGCTGAAATGGACAGCGCCTCAGCCCAGTTGGCATGGGCTATTTCCCGTTTGAGGGAATTTTGACATGCTATAGGCACAGTTCAGTACACCCCTCATCCAATAGACCCCAAAATCTATATAACCCCCCTCCTGTAATTCTCACAGAAACCACTTTATGTCGGCAATGTTTTTTTCCAACACTTTCCCTGGATGCGCACACTCTTGCTCAGCAAATAAGGTCATCTGTCTCATTTCAACTTTTTAATTCACTGCAACAAAACTATTTGAGGTGCTTTCATGGAATATTTAGTCACTGAGAAAAAGTTATATACAGGCTATATAATGTAATGGCATCTAGAAAGTGTTTTAATTTACATATACCAGTAGGGGAGCCTACAGATAAATAATGCACTAGGTTAGAGAGAAAAGTTTTTATAAAGTAGTTACCCTCATGTTATACTTCACCAACAGACAATTTCATGATGTAGTGTTCCAATCCTGCATTAGACAAAGCAGTAAAAAAAATCTGTAGGTTAACACCAAACGGTTAAGTGATTATGAATTTAGAGCAGTCGGATTAAGTAATTAACAAATGAAAAATAATATCATAACAAAAGTAATGTGAGCATTGGAAAGCAATGACTTTATAAGAACATGTATTGCAATGTGATGCATGTATTTGTTGATGAAAAAGTAACTATGATTTGGTGTACTCTACTTGATAATGTGTTTTGAAACCACTGCCTATTTGATGATCTGTTGTTGTAGCTTTTTTTTTTACCGTATACTTGTGAAAATTGCACTGGTTGAGCGTAGATGAGTCTGTGGCCATTGTGAATAGCACTTCTCATCCAGTAGGTGGTGTTAAATCCCTCCCTACGTGGCTTGAATGATGAGTAGAGTTATTCCTCATAACTCCTAAGAAATGTAAGGTCAGTGTTGGCAACATTACTTCTGGTCCAGCAGGGGGTGGTGAAATCCCTCCCTATATGAGTTGACATTCCTTTGAGCTCCTAAACTAAGCATAAGGTATCAACAGTGCATCACTGCTGAACCCTGTTCTGGGCCGTTTGCTTCACTTAATTTGAGATGATTCCGTTCTTCTTCATCTCCTCTTCATTAGTCATTATCCATTTCTTCCTTCCTGTCTTGCCCTGTGGGTTCCACTGAAGTGTGTTTTTTTTTTTTTAAATCACTGGCCACTTTAATTAATGGAACACCAGTTACTTTAACAATGTTTACATATTTTGCATTACTCATGTCATATGTATATACTGTATTCTATTCTACTGTATCTTAGTCTATGCCGCTCTGACATTGCTCGACCATATATTTATATATTCTAATTTCATTCCTTTACTTAGATGTGTGTGTTGTGTGTTTATTTTATTTATATTTTTTTTAAGGAGAGCCGCACACTCTAGGAGCTCAGATGCAATAATTAGTGTAGTGGGTAGTGGGTAAATGTGGCCTCAGGATATGTGGTTTCCAGTTTGCATAAAGTCCAGTGGAAATTATTTGAGGGCTGTCGTGGTATCGGCTTGAAGGGGAATATACATGGCTGTGACTATAACCGAAGATATTTCTCTTGGGAGGTAATACGGTCAGCATTTGATTGTGAGGTACTCTAGGTCGGGTGAACAAAAGGACTTGAGTTTCTGTATGTTATCACAATCAAACCATGAGTGGTTAATTGTGAAATAAACACCCCTGTCTTTCTTCTTCCCGGAGAGCTTTATTCCTGTCTGCACAATATACTGAGAACCCAGCTGGCTGTATGTACAAAGACAGTATGTTCCAAGAGAGACCTGATGTCTCTGTGGAATGAGATTCTTGCCCTGCGCTTGTCTACTTTATTATCCAGAGACTGAACGTTAGCGAGTAATATACTCTGAAGCGGTGGATTGTGTGCGCGCCTCCTGAGTCGGACTAGTAGTCCACTCCGAATACCTCTTCTTAGCCTGAGGTGTTTTGGATCAGGCTCTGGAATCAGTTAAATTGCCCTGCGGGGTACGAACAAAGGAGCCAATTCGGGAAAGCCGTATTCCCGGTCGTAATGCTGGTTAGTTACCACCGCTCTGATATAAAAAAGTTATTTCCGGCTGTATGTAATAACAAAAAAACATTTCCTGGGATGATAATGAAAGAAATAGCACACAAAAAAATGAAATACTGTTCATTAACACGGTACTTCATTATGTTTATCTGTCGGCCACAGCCTTGAACTCAGGCCGGCCCTGTGTGTAAGCTAACTGACCCTCTCTGCCCATTCATCGCCATTTACCCGCTGTTGTTGACCTAGCTGTTTACCCGTTGTTGTCTTAGCTCTCCCAATCAACACTTTATGCCTTTCTCTAATGTCAACATGTATACTGTTGTTTAGGGCAGAGCTCATTGTTTTATTTTACTGGAGAGCCCCTAGTCCTGCTCAACATGCCTCAGATAGCCCCCTAGCCCCCTTGCCCCCCCCCCCCCCCCACATTCCCGAGACCGCACCTAGCTTAACTGGCGCCTCCAGAGATGTAATCTCTCTCATCGTTACTCAACGCCTAAGTTTACCCCCACTGTACACGCACCCTACCATACCATTGTCTATACACTTTGCCCTGAATCTACCCTACCACACCCAGAAATGTGCTCCTTTTATTCTCTGTTCCCAAAGCACTAGACGACCAGTTCTTATAGCCTTTAGCATACCCTCATCCTACTCTTCCTCTGGTGATGTAGAGGTTAACCCAGGCCCCATGTGTCCCCAGGCGCTCTCATTTGTTGACTTCTGCAACCGTAAAAGCCTTGGGTTCATGCATGTTAACATCAGAAGCCACCTCCCTAAGTTTGCTTTATTCACTGCTTTAGCACACTTCACCAACTCTGGTGTCCTAGCCGTCCGTGTCTGAATCCTGGCTTAGGAAGGCCACCAAAAATTTGGAAATGTCCATCAGCAATTACATTTTCCGTCAAGACAGAACTGCTAAAAGCAGCGGAATTGCAATCTACTGTAGAGATAGCCTGCAGAGTTCTTTCATACTATCCAGGTCTATGCCCAAACAGTTTGAGCTTCTACTTTTAAAATATCCATCTCCCCAGAAATAAGTCCCTCACTGTTGCCGCTTGTTATAGACCCCCCTCAGCTCTGAGCTGTGCCCTGGACACCATTTGTGAATTGATTGCCCCCCCATCTATTGTAAGAGTTTGTACTGCTAGGTGACATAAATTGGGATATGCTTAACGGCCGTCCTACAATCTAAGCTAGATACCTCAATCCAAGCTGGCGTCGCAGTGCAGACGTGTTTTTGTTCGTCCTCTAGTGTACATTTCATGAATTTGTACGATGTAGCCACGATTTTGACTTTGTGGTTGTGGTATAGAGTGACAACCGTTGAGGAACGAGGACGTTAAACGATGGTCAAAACTCTCCAGCACAGTAGGTGTCGGTAATGCACCATTATGTTGGATGCCAACCGCCCCAAAAAACACCTAGGAAGAAGAAAAATTACCGCTGACATCATTCAGCGTCAACTTGGTAACAAGTTGTCACGGAGTGGCCTGTTAGTACTGCATGTAGCGGTGGCTATCGTAATATAATAATTCCAAAATATAGTTACATCATTCACTATGCCTCCGAAGAAGCCAGTTCAAGCTGCCGCAGGTAGTAAAAAAACGCAAGAAAAGAAGAAGGAAAAGATCATTGAGGTGAAATCCCTTTTGCGCACGAGATCCAAATTACATGGGATAATGCTAAGCTAGTTAGCTAGCTAAGTTACAGTAACGTTCAAATGTTATTTTGTGAAGCTAGTAAGTTAGACAGATAACGTTAGATTCTAGCTAGTTATACCACGTATTGTTGAAAGCAGAACACTCCAACCGTTATTTGCTATGTACCAACCCAACGAACGTTAGCGTTCTTATGCTAATCCCTTTTTAAGAACGTGGTAGCTACTGGTAGCTAACTTGTGCTTGCATGATGTAGCTTGTTAGCTGCAGACAGTAACTAGCAAAGGTTACAATCGTATTTATTCGAATTAATGTTAAGTGTAGCTAAGTTGTGTGATCGTCTGTCCACGGCTTGAATTAACTGCCTAGTTAGTAGTTGTAACACCGATGAAAGGTTGGCTAGCTAGTTCTCACATATTTGTCGGTAAAGTTAGCTAGTTAGTCAGCTACTATAACTACTTCGATAGCTAGCGCCAGAAACCTTATTGTTTTGTCGTTGAGGTTTCTTCTAGGTAGCCTGCCAACTAACGTTAAATCCTTTATTAAATTGCTGATATTCAATTTGTTCATCTATATAGGACAAGACATTTGGTTTGAAGAACAAAAAGGGTGGAAAACAACAGAAATTTATCAAGAATGTCTCCCAGCAAGTCAAGCAAGTTCCCGGTAGTAAGGTAAGATTGAGCAGCTAGGCCTACAGTCGTATTGTTTCTCAATTAATTGTCCTAATGACCACTGGCCTGACTTGTAATTTCTACAGATATGTTTGCCATTAGAACATAAATCTATAGCCATAATAACCCGGCCTTTGTTCGTCTTCTCTCTAGTTCGAATGTACCCAGTTCATAGACCTCAATTGCTTTAGCGCCTATTGACAATAGTATCTCGTCACCGGGAGGTTTGTTAAGAGCCCGACGCTTGCTCTAAAGATTAACACGCATCGCTTGGGGTACTGTTTTGGAAACATAAGGAACATATCGTGTATATCAGCAAAGGAAAAATAAACAAAATGTCGAAAAAATATAAACTTTTTATATGGTTAGTGTTCCCACACAGCCATTTCTCCATGTTACAGCGCTTGTTTATTGAAGACAGGCTTCTGTCCAAACACTTAAGACACACCCTCGTCCACTTAAAATCCCCGTTGCCATCTTGGAGGGGTGTCCAAATGATTAGCCAAGCAAGGGAAGTTTGCAACGTAAGCCCCTCAGCCCTTGTTTTTTAGTCGGCTTTGCTAGTGTACAATTATGTTCACTCCGGGGCCTGAAACTCCCCATAATTCAATTTGTGACAATTATACATCCGATAAGAAATCTGCGAAAACGTAAAAACAACATCAATGGAGAAGTCAACATACAAGTGCAAGTAAAAACGAATGCAAATAAGTTGGAAATTGTGCTGCTAATGCACATGAAGGCACAAACACATCTCTTAAAAGTAAATATGTTTTTGTTTGGTTATCTTTTGGAAATTGTAGAAGTAAAACATTTTCCTGCAGAAGTTCTAGCTAGGCAGTCTAACATCAGTTAGCTAATTAATTTGCTAGCTATCATACAGTAGGTGTATATTAATAATGATATATTTAATAAATTTATTTACCTTTATATAACCAGGCAAGTCAGTTAAGAACAAATTATTATTTTCAATGACGGCCTAGGAACAGTGGGTTAACTGCCTGTTCAGGGGCAGAACGACAGATTTGTACCTTGTCAGCTCGGGGGCCCAATTTAAGTAGACGTGCACTCATAATTGACTCTAGGGCATATAAGTAACCCACAAGCTACTGGTGGCTGAAAACACAATCATCGTGGGATGAACGAGTAAGTTTATACTCATGAGATGTCATCAGAAGTGTCCACTTAATTTGAGGGCTGAGGGGATAGGGTGGGTCTTTTAAGTGTTTGGACCACAACCACAGAAGCGACCACCTGTGCTAATTAGCTATCTAGCGTGCTCCAAACACTTGTGTGTAAGCGTAACTCAGGTGTAGTTAGGTTGGATGGAGCCACCCATAGCTGTATGGATCTGTGCAACACTGCTTCAGTAATTGTATATTTTTTATTTTAATGCTTCTTTCTCAATAAGGACTAAATGTTTTCGAAAGCTGTATCGCAAGCAACGATTATTTACGTTTCTAAACTTCAAAACAGTTGGGATTGTAGGTCACGCGAGCCAGTTGTGGGTGACGCTGACAACTGTAAGGAGAAGGCAAAATGCTCCCTCAAGTTTTTGAGAGCTAGTCGGAAGAGTGTGTTATGCCAGAATGTGGACAGCTAATGTTAAAGCAATCCGCTGGATTTTACAACACTTAAGGTAGCTACTACACCCCCCAATGCTAAGCGTTGCATTTTCTTGGGATTCAATGGACTGCTATAGCATTTGCTAGCCTATCAGGCTGACGAAAAAGGCAGTTTAATAAAAAATTGGCAATATTTCAATCTTATCGATTAAACAATTTATCATTTGGGAGAAATTAAGAGTACAGTGACATATTCTGTCACTGGATTGAGGTACATTTTCCTAGCCATATTCCGCGCTGTCCACGTTCTGGCATAGCTCTGTTCCAACTAGAGAAGAAATTTACGTAAGTCAGGTTCTTATGGCTACATCAATCTATATATGTTTTCTCGCTAATTTACTTTGAATTGACACATCTAGCCTAATTTTTGCCTGGATCTAGCATCTTAATTCTGAGTGTGAACTTCCTACTAGTTGCTAACAATAACATATACAGTGGGGCAAAAAAGTATTTAGTCAGCCACCAATTGTGCAAGTTCTCCCACTTAAAAAGATGAGGCCTGTAATTTTCATCATAGGTACACTTCAACTATGACAGACAAAAATGAGGAGAAAAAAATCCAGAAAATCACATTGTAGGATTTTTTATGAATTTATTTGCAAATTATGGTGGAAAATAAGTATTTGGTCACCTACAACTTCACCTATAACTTCTTTAAGAGGCTCCTCTGTCCTCCACTCGTTACCTGTAGTAATGGCACCTGTTTGAACTTGTTATCAGTATAAAAGACACCTGTCCACAACCTCAAACAGTCACACTCCAAACTCCACTATGGCCAAGACCAAAGAGCTGTCAAAGGAAACAAAATGCTAGACCTGCACCAGGCTGGGAAGACTGAATCTGCAATAGGTATGCAGCTTGGTTTGAAGAAATCAACTGTGGGAGCAATTAATTGGGGAATGGAAGACATACAAGACCACTGATAATCTCCCTCGATCTGGGGCTCCACGCAAGATCTCACCCCGTGTGGTCAAAATGATCACAAGAACGGTGACCAAAAATCCCAGAACCACGCGGGGGGACCTAGTGAATGACCTGCAGAGAGCTGGGACCAAAGTAACAAAGCCTACCATCAGCAAGGGCATTGAAGATGAAACGTGGCTGGGTCTTTCAGTATGACAATGATCCCAAACACACCGCCCGGGCAATGAGGGAGTGGCTTTGTAAGAAGCATTTCAAGGTCCTGGAGTGGCCTAGCCAGTCTCCAGATCTCAACCCCATAGAAAATCTTTGGAGGGTGTTGAAAGTCTGTGTTGCCCAGCAACAGCCCCAAAACATCACTGCTCTAGAGGAGATCTGCATGGAGGAATGGGCCAAAATACCAGCAACAGTGTGTGAAAACCTTGAAGACTTACAGAAAACGTTTGACCTCTGTCATTGCCAACAAAGGGTATATACAGTGCCTTGCGAAAGTATTCGGCCCCTTTGAACTTTGCGACCTTTTGCCACATTTCAGGCTTCAAACATAAAGATATAAAACTGTATTTTTTTGTGAAGAATCAACAAGTGGGTCACAATCATTCAAACTTTTTTAACAAATCAAAAACTGAAAAATTGGGCGTGCAAAATTATTCAGCCCCCTTAAGTTAATACTTTGTAGCGCCACCTTTTGCTGCGATTACAGCTGTAAGTCACTTGGGGTATGTCTCTATCAGTTTTGCACATCGAGAGACTGACATTTTTTTCCCATTCCTCCTTGCAAAACAGCTCGAGCTCAGTGAGGTTGGATGGAGAGCATTTGTGAACAGCAGTTTTCAGTTCTTTCCACAGATTCTCGATTGGATTCAGGTCTGGACTTTGACTTGGCCATTCTAACACCTGGATATGTTTATTTTTGAACCATTCCATTGTAGATTTTGCTTTATGTTTTGGATCATTGTCTTGTTGGAAGACACATCTCCGTCCCAGTCTCAGGTCTTTTGCAGACTCCATCAGGTTTTCTTCCAGAATGGTCCTGTATTTGGCTCCATCCATCTTCCCATCAATTTTAACCATCTTCCCTGTCCCTGCTGAATAAAAGCAGGCCCAAACCATGATGCTGCCGCCACCATGTTTGACAGTGGGGATGGTGTGTTCAGGGTGATGAGCTGTGTTGCTTTTACGCCAAACATAACGTCTTGCATTGTTGCCAAAAAGTTCAATTTTGGTTTCATCTGACCAGAGCACCTTCTTCCACATGTTTGGTGTGTCTCCCAGGTGGCTTGTGGCAAACTTTAAACAACACTTTTTATGGATATCTTTAAGAAATGGCTTTCTTCTTGCCACTCTTCCATAAAGGCCAGATTTGTGCAATATACGACTGATTGTTGTCCTATGGACAGAGTCTCCCACCTCAGCTGTAGATCTCTGCAGTTCATCCAGAGTGATCATGGGCCTCTTGGCTGCATCTCTGATCAGTCTTCTCCTTGTATGAGTTTAGAGGGACGGCCAGGTCTTGGTAGATTTGCAGTGGTCTGATACTCCTTCCATTTCAATATTATCGCTTGCACAGTGCTCCTTGGGATGTTTAAAGCTTGGGAAATCTTTTTGTATCCAAATCCGGCTTTAAACTTCTTCACAACAGTATCTCGGACCTGCCTGGTGTGTTCCTTGTTCTTCATGATGCTCTCTGCGCTTTTGACGGACCTCTGAGACTATCACAGTGCAGGTTCATTTATACGGAGACTTGATTACACATTTAGGTCAACATTGGATCATTCAGAGATCCTCACTGAACTTCTGGAGAGAGTTTGCTGCACTGAAAGTAAAGGGGTTGAATAATTTTGCACGCCCAATTTTTCAGTTTTTGATTTGTTAAAACATTTTTAAATATCCAATAAATGTCGTTCCACTTCATGATTGTGTCCCACTTGTTGTTGATTCTTCACAAAATAATAGTTTTATATCTTTATGTTTGAAGCCTGAAATGTGGCAAAAGGTCGCAAAGTTCAAGGGGGCCGAATACTTTCGCAAGGCACTGTAACAAAGTATTGAGAAACTTTTGTTATTGACCAAATACTTATTTTCCACCATAATTTGCGAATAAATACATGTCTGTCATAGTTGAAGTGTACCTATGATGAAAATTACAGGCCTCATCTTTTTAAGTGGGAGAACTTGCACAATTGGTGGCTGACTAAATACTTTTTTGCCCCACTGTATATTCCAGAAGACTGAACAAGATCTTACTCTCCAGGTTGTCCTCTGAGTTCGTCCTTATTACAGGCTATAACTACACCGCTCGCGTCGTGTGCCCGAGCGTTGTAAAATACATGTAGAAATCTATATTATTCAATTATTGCACCTACACTGCTCACGCGCGCCAATGAGCGTCTGCGTTGCCAAGAGCTAAAAGAGAAGTCAGTTCTATTTCTGAAGCAGATCACGCTGAAAGTCCTGCCTCTCCCATCTCATTGTTTTTTTGAAGCAGGTTTCCACTTGCCATCTCCTCATTGGTTATACCCACGTGGATGACTGAAAGATGAAATAGGTCAGTGGCGGTAATCCACCTAATTTATGAAAGTTGCCAATCGCAATATAAAGTCAAGAGAAGAAGAAGCTTGGAAGGTGGAGAGATGACTAGAAATTATTCAGTTGACCGTTCTATATTTTGATTAATTGGTGGAGGAGAAGACCTTGTGCATTTCAGGTATAAAAAAAATTATATTCCAGGACAAATTAGCTAGCAACAGCAAACTAGCTTAATAGGACAAATTAGCTAGCAAATGCAAGCTAGCTAGCTAAATTGCCATAAATATTTAATACTTTTCAACCTGTCCCCAAATTAATATAATTGGTGCAGAGTTTGTTTTGATATTTTAACCTGCGTGTTGTGATCGTGTGTGGGGTGGCAAAATACATTTATGCATGATGGTGCACGCGTGCAGCCGGTTTGGGTTCCGTGTTATGCTGTTGGAAATTTGAGACAAAACATCCACAGGAAAGTATTAAAGACATGCTCCGGAACTTTGGCGAAACCTCCCACTAGGCTGGATGTGTCAATGTGCAGTTCATGCATGCATAATAAATAAGCAGAATTAGTCTTACCTCAATTAGCCACGAAATGCCTAGTTTCAAAGATACTTTTCTGGAAGCTGGGCAGTGCCGTTTCCCCCCACCCAGGGGGCTCCATAGCAATTCGAGCTTCAGCCCTCAGCTTTGAGTGACAGCTAGCAAGATGCACAGACAGCAGAGCGAGAGAGACCAATGATGGGTTACACGTGACGTAGTATGACCTTTCCGCGGCAATTTATTTTAGGAAAAATGTTTAATGTAAGCTTTTGGTTTATGTGGCTTCAACTTGTTTAGTAGATACTTCCATTTGAATTTTATCATCCAATGTTGGGACATTGCATCTCTACATGCTAGTCAGCCTGCAAAGTAAATACTTCTAAGGCAGCTAAGATAAATTACTAAACTAGAAAATATTAATTTACTGAATTTGTGGGCTTGCTTCAGTTGAATAAAAATATTTGTAACTAGGGTTGCAAATTTTGGGGAATATTCAGAGGTGGCACTTTCTGTGGGAATTATAAAGGGAATATATGGGAATTAACAGAATATATGCAAATTAATATTTAATACCATTTAAATGTAGATGTTTTTTGCATTGTATATATTTACCATATAATATGGAGACAAACCTTTTACATTATCATAAGTAGACATAATTGCAAACGATTAAATCCTTCCAATAGAAATAAATAAATGGAGTTACGAATTGAACTCGAATTAAATGAGTTGACTCTTCACATGGGATGATTTCACTGAACAACAAAAGGGAATATTGACCCCACTTTTGCGCAGCTGAGGCTGGCTATTTAATTGGTAATTAAAGGGGATGCGCCCTATTGGAAGGAGAAGCACTGAGACGGTTCAGACAAATTCTGGGCCGTCACAACATGCATGTGCACAAACACCTGCACGCGGCATCAGCCTCAGGCAAATCGTCATTAGTTGTAAAAACACTGCCACTTAGTGTCGTACTTTTATTATGTTTTATTTAGACTTTTTTTCCCCTTTATCATTTGACCCTCATTCTCTCTCTCACGCAGCAACTCCACTCCCACTTGTCTCCAATTCCACATACCAACCCTCAGCTTCCCACAGCCCATCCCATCTATCTCTGCTGGTCACCCACTTCGTGTTTCTACGCAACACATATCTTTCAACTATGCTATGCTGTTTAACGTACAATTTCAATCTATCTAATCAAATAGAATCTACAGATTGCGTGTTGAAGATAAATACTTTTACTAAGAGTATTAGTTTATTAGTAATTGACTGAGATCTCCAGATCTCCTAACCGTACTATTTCTAGGGTCAATTTTAGATCAATGCTATGCATTTTCAGCCATTCTTGAACATGAGACCAGAAACAGGCTACCTACCTGAGGGCAATACCAAAATAAATGGTCCATTGATTCTGTATCCTCACAACAAAATCTGCAGCGCTTCGATGAATTTTTCCCCCATATATTCAACATTTTGGTGGCAAGAATTCTATATAATAATTTTAGCTAAAAAGCACGAAGTCTTGAATATTGCATTGTTTTATATATCAACTCATACACCCTGTACCATGGAATCGGTACATCAAAAATCTCTTCCCAACTATTTTGCAATCTGTATGGTACAATTGTCAACATCCTGGTCCTCAAATGAAACTGGTATACTTTCCTATTTATGCTATTTTTAGATATTTTGTCAAAAATGTCCAATGGCATAGGACCAACAAAGTGGACAATTGGCAAAGTCCAAACGACACTTCATTCAACATTCTGGCAAAACAAGGCACCTTCTGGAAAATTTTAATGTATGTAAAGCTGACCTAGTCAAATCAGTTTGTCACGTGCGCCGAATACAAGAAGTTTAGACGTTACAGTGAAATGCTTATTTACAGGCCCTAACCAACAGTAAAAATGTAAGTAAAAAATAGGTATTAGGTGAACAATAGATAAGTAAAGAAATTAAAAAACAACGGTGAAAAGAGTGAAAAATAACAGTAGTTAGGCTATATACAGGCACCGGTTAGTCGGGCTAATTGAGGTAAGCTTAAGCTATAAGCTATAGCTTGCTATTAGGTCAGGAGACCGGCAAACCTGGTTCCTGTTGTGGACTTGTGACTAACTAGATCCTGTTTTCCTAGGTTGCTGCTGAAGGGGACAAGAACAGAAAGGGTGACAAGAAGAAAGAGTTAGATGAGCTGAACGAGCTTTTCAAGCCAGTGGTGGCTGCTCAGAAAGTCGCTAAAGGTGAGGATGGAAATGTCTTCTGTATTCAGCTACAAAGTTTCCTATGGTACATACAGTGCCTTGCGAAAGTATTAGGCCCCCTTGAACTTTGCGACCTTTTGCCACATTTCAGGCTTCAAACATAAATATATAAAACTGTATTTTTTTGTGAAGAATCAACAACAAGTGGGACACAATCATGAAGTGGAACGACATTTATTGGATATTTCAAACTTTTTTAACAAATCAAAAACTGAAAAATTGGGCGTGCAAAATTATTCAGCCCCTTTACTTTCAGTGCAGCAAACTCTCTCCAGAAGTTCAGTGAGGATCTCTGAATGATCCAATGTTGACCTAAATGACTAATGATGATAAATACAATCCACCTGTGTGTAATCAAGTCTCCGTATAAATGCACCTGCACTGTGATAGTCTCAGAGGTCCGTTAAAAGCTCAGAGAGCATCATGAAGAACAAGGAACACACCAGGCAGGTCCGAGATACTGTTTGTTGTGAAGAAGTTTAAAGCCGGATTTGGATACAAAAAGATTTCCCAAGCTTTAAACATCCCAAGGAGCACTGTGCAAGCGATAATATTGAAATGGAAGGAGTATCAGACCACTGCAAATCTACCAAGACCTGGCCGTCCCTCTAAACTTTCAGCTCATACAAGGAGAAGACTGATCAGAGATGCAGCCAAGAGGCCCATGATCACTCTGGATGAACTGCAGAGATCTACAGCTGAGGTGGGAGACTCTGTCCATAGGACAACAATCAGTCGTATATTGCACAAATCTGGCCTTTATGGAAGAGTGGCAAAAAGAAAGCCATTTCTTAAAGATATCCATAAAAAGTGTTGTTTAAAGTTTGCCACAAGCCACCTGGGAGACACACCAAACATGTGGAAGAAGGTGCTCTGGTCAGATGAAACCAAAATTGAACTTTTTGGCAACAATGCAAAACGTTATGTTTGGCGTAAAAGCAACACAGCTGAACACACCATCCCCACTGTCAAACATGGTGGTGGCAGCATCATGGTTTGGGCCTGCTTTTCTTCAGCAGGGACAGGGAAGATGGTTAAAATTGATGGGAACATGGATGGAGCCAAATACAGGACCATTCTGGAAGAAAACCTGATGGAGTCTGCAAAAGACCTGAGACTGGGACGGAGATTTGTCTTCCAACAAGACAATGATTCAAAACATAAAGCAAAATCTACAATGGAATGGTTCAAAAATAAACATATCCAGGTGTTAGAATGGCCAAGTCAAAGTCCAGACCTGAATCCAATCGAGAATCTGTGGAAAGAACTGAAAACTGTTGTTCACAAATGCTCTCCATCCAACCTCACTGAGCTCGAGCTGTTTTGCAAGGAGGAATGGGAAAACATTTCAGTCTCTCGATGTGCAAAACTGATAGAGACATACCCCAAGCGACTTACAGCTGTAATCGCAGCAAAAGGTGGCGCTACAAAGTATTAACTTAAGGGGGCTGAATAATTTTGCACGCCCAATTTTTCAGTTTTTGATTTGTTAAAAAAGTTTGAAATATCCAATAAATGTCGTTCCACTTCATGATTGTGTCCCACTTGTTGTTGATTCTTCACAAAAAAAATCAGTTTTATATATTTATGTTTGAAGCCTGAATTGTGGCAAAAGGTTGCAAAGTTCAAGGGGGCCGAATACTTTCGCAAGGCACTGTATATTCTGAAAAATGCTCTGGTTAATATAAAAGGACATTTTGCAACCTTACCCTATTGAATGCTTAACAAACTCCTAATGTCAGGCTTTATCACTGATTAGGTCTATGTGGACTACGCACTACTGTTTGTCAAGAATTAGAACAGGGCAAAGGTGCAAAAAGTTATTATGATATAAACTGAGCAATTTCAGACCATCTTTATGCACCAGGCAGAAAAGCCATCAAGTGTGCATAGAGTTGCATCATTGCGGTTTTGTCTCAGAGATACTATAAGATATTTTATTTTTAAGTTCTTATTTGCAGTGACGGATGTTAAAATTCTAAATTATTCATTCCATTAGTGGATTGTTTTCTCAGGAGGGTTATATCAAGTTTCAATTAACACAATTTGCAATGTTTCCTCTAAGTTGTCTCTAAAGAAAGGTTTATTGCAATGCATCAAATTAAAAGATTAACACTAACATGTAAAAGCATTTGTAACACCTTTATCAAATTAGATTTACTGTTATGTTAATGAAGTTCTTACAGATTGTATTGCATGTTTCAATGAATGAGTTTGTAATAAATGTTAATGTTTATGTTGTACAGTACCAGTCAAAAGTTTGGACACGCCTACTCATTCAAGGGTTTTTATTTATTTTGACTAGTTTGTAAGTTGTAGAATAATAGTGAAGACATCAAAACTATGAATTAACGCATGGAATCATGTAGTAACTAAAAATGTGTTAAACAAATCAGAATATATTTTAGATTTTAGATCCTTCGAAGTAGCCACCCTTTGCCCTGATGACAGCTATGCACCCTCTTTGCATTCTCTCAATCACCTTCATGAGGCAGTCACCTGGAATGCATTTCAATTAACAGGTGTGCCTTGGTAAAAGTTAATTTGTGGAATTTATTTTCTCCTTAATGCGTTTGAGCCAATCAGTTATGTTGTGACATGGTAGGGATGGTATACAGAAGATAGCCCTATTTGGTAAAAGACGAAGTCCATATTATGGTGTGAACAGCTTAAATAAGAACTTTGAAAAGTTCTTCAAGTGCGGTCGCAAAAACCATCAAAAGCTATGATGAAACTGGCTCTCATGAGGACCGCCACAGGAAAGGAAGCACCGGAGTTACCTCTGCTACAGAGGATAAGTTCATTAAAGTTACCAGCCTCAGAAATTGCAGCCCAAATAAATGCTTGAGTTCAAGTAACAGACATCTCAACATCAACTGTTCAGGGGAAGCTGCAAAGAAACTACTACTAAAGGACACCAATAAGAAGAAAAGACTTGCTTTGGCCAAGAAACACAGCAATGGACATTAGACCAGTGGAAGTCTGTCCTTTGGTCTGATGAGTAAAAATGTGAGATTCTTGGTTCCAACCGCATTGTCTTCAACCAATGCAGAGTAGTTTAATGGATGATTTCCATATGTGTGGTTCCTACTGTGAAGTGTGGGGGTGCTTTGCTGGTGACACTGTCGGTGATTTATTTAGAATTCAAGGCACACTTAACCAGCATGGCTACCGCAGCATTCTGCAGCTATACCCCATCCCGTCTGGTTTGGGCTTAGTCCAACTATCATTTGTTTTTCAACAGGACAATGACCCAACACCTCTCCAGGTTGTTTAAGGGTTATTTGCCCAAGAAGGAGATTGATGGAGTGCTGCATCAGATGAGCTGGCCTCCACGATCACCCAACCACAACCCAATTGAGATGGTTTGGGATGAGTTGGACTGCAGAGTGAAGGAAGAAAGCCAACAAGTGCTCAGCTAATGTGGGAACTCCTTCAAGACTGTTGAAAAAGCATTCCAGGTGAAGCTGGTTGAGGGAATGCCGAGAGTGCAAAGCTGTCATGAAGGCAAAGGGTGGCTACTTTGAAGAATCTAAAATATATTCTGATTTGATTTGTTTAACCCATGATTCCATGTGTTATTTCATAGTTTTGATTTATTTTCTATTATTCTACAATGTAGAAAATAGTAAAAAAAAATAAAGAAACCCTTGAATGAGTAGGTGTCCAAACTTTTGACTTGTACTGTACATAATTTAAATAATTACCCAATATTGTTACCCTGTGTTGGGTTACAATAACAACAAAAGATAATAATTTGTACTTAATATGTAGTTATTCTATTAAATCCACCTAACTGGCAACAGTGGCAGGAAAGACCCTGAGGTAATGAGCGCAAGAAGAAACATTCAGTACTTATTATATTTTCCTCTTAATTCTGCAGGGGTGGACCCAAAGTCAGTTCTTTGTGCCTTCTTCAAGCAAGGCCAATGCACCAAAGGAGACAAGTGCAAGTTCTCCCACGATTTGACACTCGAGAGGAAGTGTGAAAAACGGAGCCTCTATGTTGACAAGAGAGATGACGAGCTTGAGAAAGGTTAGTGTCTTCTAACTATTAGTGTTGTCAGCAGTGAAGAAACTGATAAAAAGAAGCTGATATCTCTGCTGGGTTTTGAAGAGCTGACTATTTATCCTGTTTTGTATAGACACCATGGATAATTGGGATGAGAAGAAGTTGGAGGAGGTTGTGAACCAGAAGCACGGAGAAGCTGAAAAGAAAAAAGCTCAAAGCTCAAAAACTCAAATTGTATGTTTTGGCACATCCCTCTAAGAGCTAAGATTCATCACTACTATACAGTGCATTCGGAAAATGTTCAGACCCTTTCCACACATTTTGTTACAGCCTTATTCTAAAATGGATTACATGTAAAAAATTGTCATCAATCTACACTCAATACCCCATAATAACAAAGTGAGAACAGGTTTTGCAATTTTACATAAGTATTCAGACCCCTTGCTGTGAGACTCAATTGAGCTCAGGTGCATCCTGTTTCCATTGGTCATCCTTAAAATGATTCTACAACTTGGAGTCCACCTGTGAAAAATTATATTGATTGGACATGAAAGGCACACACCTGTCTATATAAGGTCCCACAGTTGACAGTGCATGTCGGAGCAAAAACCAAACCGTAGAGTTCCGAGACAGGATTGTGTCGAGACACAGATCTGGGAAAGAGTACCAAAACATTTCTGCAGCTTTGAATGTCCCCAAGAACACAGCGGCCTCGATCATTCTTACATGGAAGAAGTTTGGAACCTCCAAGACTCTTCCTAGAGCTGGCTGCTCGGGCCAAACTAAGCAATTGGGCGAGAAGGGCCTTGGTCAGGGTGACCAAGAACCTGATGGTCTCTCTGACAGAGCTCCAGAGTTCCTCTGTGGAGATGGGACAACCTCCCAGAAGGACAACCATCTTTGCATCACTCCACCAATCAGGACTTTTATTGTAGAGTGGCCAGGCGGAAGCCACTCCTCAGTAAAAGGCACATGGAAGCCCGCTTGTAGTTTGCCAAAAGACACTAAATGACTCGGACCATGAGAAACACGATTTCCCTGGTCTGATGGAGTTTGAACTCTTTGGCCTGAATGCCAAGTGTCACATCTGGAGGAAATCTGTCAGCATCCATACGATGAAGCATGGTGGTGGTGGCAGTATCATGCTGTCAGGATGTTTTTCAGTGGCAAGGACTGGGAGACTAGTCAGGATCGAGGGAAAGATGAACGGAGCAAAGTACAGAGAGATCCTTGATGAAAACCTGCTCCAGAGCATGCATGACTTCAGACTGGGGTGAAGGTTCACCTTCCAACAGGACACCAACCCTAAGCACACAGCCAAGACGAGTGGCTTCAGGACACATCTCTGAATGTCCTTGAGTGGCCCAGGCAGAGTCCTGATTTGAACTCGATCGAACATCTCTGGAGAGACCTGAAAATATCTTCAGCGACGCTCCCCATCCAACCTGACACAGCTTTTATGATCTGCAGAGAAGAATAGGAGAAATTCAGAAGTGCCAAGCTAGTAGCGTCATACCCAATAAGACTATAGGCTGTAATCGCTGCCGAAGGTGCTTCAACAAAGTACTGAGGAAGGGGTCTTAATACTTATGTAAATGTAATATTTCAGTTTATTTTCCAACAGTTTGCAAAAATGTCTAAATCTCTTTTTGCTTTGTCATTATGGGGTATTGTGTGTAGATTGAGGGGGGTGAAACAATTTAATCTATTTTAGAATAACGCTGTAAAGTAACAATGTGGGAAAAGTCAAAGGGTCTAAATACTTTCCAAATGCACTGTATATTAGGATACATTGACTTTAGACTGACTTCTGCTTTTGTCGTCTTGTAGGTTTGCAAGCATTTCCTTGATGCCATTGAAAACAACAAATATGGTTGGTTTTGGGTATGTCCTAGTGGAGCTGACACTTGTATGTACCGCCATGCATTGCCTGCTGGGTTTGTGCTAAAGAAAGACAAGAAGAAGGATGAAAAGGAAGATGAAATCTCAATGGAAGAGTTGATAGAGAATGAGGTAGATGTGACCATTTTTTCACAAATTCAACTTCCTACTTCAGATATTATTATTTGGCCCATATTACACTTAAAGCCACAATGTTTGTTTCAATCGGCAGCCTCGCTACTTTATCCACTCTGAAAGGCATAAAGAGCTATGGATGCCAGAACTGGCTGTTAACTCTGTTAATGTTTGCAATCACTCTGTGACCAACATACTTTAAAAAAATGTTTTTTATCTAACTTGTGACTTATTCAATGACAGTGCTGAGATTGAGATCCTGTGAAGTTTCCGTGGGCTTTTACTGTTTAAGAAATGTTACCAAACAATTACTTTGTCTATCAGCGATCTGCCCTTGGACCAAATGTCACCCGAATAACTCTGGAGACCTTCTTGGCCTGGAAAAAGAGGAAAAGGCAAGAAAAAGTGGCCAAGGCAGAGCAAGACATAGAGAAAAAGAAAGCTGATTTCAAAGCTGGCAGGTCCTTTGGGGTGAGCTTTGATTTTGTTTTCTACCAGAGGATGTCGCCAAAGCTCAAAATAATCATATATTTTGATTGCAGTATCACATCTTACAGATGAGTTGAAAACATTTTAATACTAATACGAGTTGTTGTTGTTGTTGTGTAGGTTAGCGGCCGTCAAGTATTTGAGTTTTGCCCAGATCTGGCTGATGATGACGATGAGGAGGCTGATGACATAAAATATGTTGAGGACGATGATGACTTTGAGGTAAGCCTGATAAAGCACATTTTTCAATAGGCATGTATCTCAGGATACTCATGAAATCTTTATTGAAGTAGCTTGAGGACGTGTTGGTGCTTCACCAGATTTCATTATCATGAAGTGATACATATGTATAACATTGATACTAGTGGTCGACCGATGATTTATCAACACCGATAGCCATTTATTGGAGGACCAAAAAAAGCCAATACCGATTAATCGGACAATTTTTTAAGTTCATTAATTTATTTTTAATCATGGCAATTACAACAATACTGAATGAACACTTATTTTAACTTAATATAATACATCAATAAAATCAATTTAGCCTCAAATAAATAAGAAAACATGTTCAATTTGGTTTAAATAATGCAAAAGCAAAGTGTTGGAGAAGAAAGTGATGTTTAGGGTTAGGTACACATTGGTGCAACGACAGTGTTTTTTTTGCGAATGCGCTTGTTAAATCATCACCCGTTTGGCGAAGCAGGGTGTGATTCGATGAGAAATTAACAGGCACCGCATCGATTATATGCAACGTTGGACACGCTAGATAAACTAGTAATATCATCAACCATGTATAGTTAACTAGTGATTATGTTAAGATTGATTGTTTTTGATAAGATAAGTTTAATGCTAGCTAGCAACTTACCTTGGCTTCTTGCTGCACTCGCGTAACAGCTAGTCAGCCTGCCACGCAGGCTCCTCGTGGAGTGCAATGTAAGGCAGGGGGTTAGAGCGTTGGACTAGTAACCGGAAGGTTGCAAGATCGAATCCCCGAGCTGACAAGGAATCCCCCCCCCCCCCCCCCCCAACATTCCTCTGAAAAGGCAGCGCAGGATATTCAAATATTTAACTTTCACACATTAACAAGTTACAGCAAATGGAAGATAAACATCTTGTTAATCTACCCAGCGTGTCCGATTTTTAAAATGTTTTACAGCAAACACAACATACATTTATGTTCGATCACCACCAAATTCCAAAAACACACAGGCATTTTTCCCAGCCAAAGATAGTCACAAAAGCAGAAATAGAGTTTTTTTTAAAGAAAATTTTAACTTTACGGATAAAGCATACCATGCAATAATCTGAGACGGCGCTCAGAGGTACACAACATTACTCTGCCATGTTGCAGTCAACAGAAATACGAAATTACATCATAAATATTCGCTTACCTTTGATCTTTCATCAGAATGCAGTGCCAGGAATCCTAGTTCCGCAATAAATCGTTGTTTTGTTCGATAATGTCCATTACTAGTGTCCAATTAGCTACTTTTGCTAGCACGTTTAGTTCACATGTCCAAACGCTGGTGCCAGTCCAGGCGAACTCGGACGAAAACTTCAAAAAGTTATATTCCAGGTCGAATAAACTGGTCAAATTAAGTAGAGAATCAATCTTCGGGATGTTGTTATCATATATATCCAATAATGTTCCAACCGGAGCATTCGTTTTTGCCTACAGAGTAATGGAACGCATGGCGATATCATGAGAAATGCGCCTGACCAGGAACTGGCATTCTGCCAGACCACCGACTCAAATATCTGCCATCCGGCCCCAAATCACACTAGAGGCTTCATTCCACGTTCTACTGACTGTTGACATCTAGTGGAAGGCGTAGGAAGTGCAAACAGATCCATATCTTACTGGGATGTGAATAGGCGATGAGTTGAAAATTAACCAGCCCCAGAATTTCCACTTCCTGTTTGGAAGTTTGCCTGCCATATGAGACTCACAGACATAATTCAAACAGTTTTAGAAATTTCAGAGTGTTTTCTATCCAATAGTAATAATAATATGCATATATTAGCATCTGGGACAGAGTAGGAGGTAGTTCACTATAGGCACGCAATTCATCCAAAGTGAAAATGCTGCCCTCTGTCCCTAAAAAGTTAATCAGTCGACCTAATTGATACTGGTTATCCGTCCCCACAGGTTGAAGATGTTCAGGAGTTCCAGGACATTGATCTAGCCAGGTTTGTTCCAAAGGAAGTTGATAACACCGGGATAACTGTTGCTGCAGTTGACAGATTCACAGCCAAATCGAAGCCAACAAAGGAAACAAATGGTGAGTGTTTGAAATTATTCTGCCAATAAAATGAATGGAAGCCACATCATCCTTGATCTCAATTTTTTTTATAGCATTTATCTTTCTATCCCAAATGTTTTCCATAACACGTACAGTACTGCGTAAAAGTTTTAGGCAGGTGTGAAAAAATGCTTTAAAATAAGAATGCTTTCAAAAATAGACATGTTAATAGAGTATACTTATCAATTATCAACATGCAAAGTGAGTGAAAAGAAGAAAAATCTACATCAAATTAATATTTGGTGTGACCACCCTTTGTCTTAAAAACAGTATAAATTATTCTAGGTTCACTTGCACAGTTTTTTAAGGAACTCAGCAGGTAGGTTGGCCCAAACATCTTGGGGAACTAACCACAGTTCTTCTGTGGATTTAGGCAGCCTCCGGGTGCTTCTCGCTCTCCATGTAATCCCAGACAGACTCGATGATGTTGATATTAGGGCTCTGTGGGGGCCATACTATCACTTCCAGGACTCCTTGTTCTTCTTTCACTGTATGTTTGGGATCGTTGTCATGCTGCAGAATACATTTGGGGCCAATCAGATGCCTCCCTGATGGTATTGCATGATGGATAAGTATCTACCTGTACTTCCAGTTCATTCTGACCAAATCCCCTACTCCATTTGCAGAAATGCAGCCCTAAACTTGCAAGGAACCTCCACCATGCTTCACTGTTTCCTGCAGACACTCATTCATGCACAGCTCCTCAGCCCTTTGGCGAACAAACTGCCTGCCTTCTGCTATAGCCAAATATTTCAAATTTTGACTCATCAGCCCAGAGCACGCGCTGCCATTTTTCTGCACTCCAGTTCCTGTGTTTTCAGGAATATTTGAGTCGCTTGGCCTTGTTTCCTCGTCGAGGGAATGGCTTTTTGTCCACAGGTCTTCCGTGAAGGCTGCATGTCTTTCATGAAGGCCGCTTCTGACCAGACTTCTTGGGACAATAGATGGGTGTACCAGGGTCCCACTGTTTTCTGCAAGTTCTGAGCTGATGTCACTGCTGGACATCTTCCGATTGCGAAGTGAAGTAAGCATGTGTTTTTCATCTGCTGCAGTAAGTTTCCTTGGCCGACCACTGCCAGTCGTGGCAAAAAGTTTTGAGAATGACACATTAATTTCCACAAAGTTTGCTGCTTCAGTGTCTTTAGATATTTTTTTGTCAGATGTTACTATAGAATACTGAAGTATAATTACAAGCATTTCATAAGTGTCAAAGGCTTTGGTTGACAATTACATGAAGTTGATGCAAAGAGTCAATATTTGCCGTGTTGACTCTTTCAAGACCTTTGCAATCCGCCCTGGCATGCTGTCAATTAACTTATGGGCCACTGATGGCAGCCCATTCTTCCATAATCAATGCTTGGGAGTTGGTCAGAATTTGTGGGGTTTTGTTTGTCCACCCGCCTCTTGACCACAAGTTCTCAATGAGATTAAGGTCTGGGGAGTTTCCTGGCCATGGACCCAAAATATCGATGTTTTGTTCCCCGAGCCACTTAGTTATCACTTTTGCCTTATGGCAAGGTGCTCCATCATGCTGGAAAAGGCATTGTTCGTCACCAAACTGTTCCTGGATGGTTGGGAGAAGTTGCTCTCGGAGGATGTGTTTGTACCATTCTTTATTCATGGCTGTGTTCTTAGGTAAAATTGTGAGTGAGCCCACTCCCTTGGCTGAGAAGCAACCCCACACATGGATGGTCTCAGGATGCTTTACTGTTGGCATGACACAGGACTGATGGTAGCGCTCACCTTGTCTTCTCCGGACAAGCTTTTTTCCGGATGCCCCAAACAATCGGAAAGGGGATTCATCAGAGAAAATGACTTTACCCCAGTCCTCAGCTGTCCAATCCCTTTAACTTTGGCAGAATATCAGTCTGTCCCTGATGTTTTTCCTGGAGAGAAGTGGATTCTTTGCTGCCCTTCTTGACACCAGGCAATCCTCCAAAATCTTTGCCTCACTGTGCGTGCAGATGCACTCACACCTGCCTGCTGCCATTCCTGAGCAAGCTCTGTACTGGTGGTTCCCCTGAATCAACTTTAGGAGACGGTCCTGGAGCTTGCTGGATTTTCAGCAATTGAACCGCTCTCCTTGAAGTTCTTGATGAGCTGATAAATGGTTGATTTAGGTGCAATCTTACTGGTAGCAATATCCTTGCCTGTGAAGCCCTTTTTTGTGCAAAGCAATGATGGCGGCATGTGTTTCCTTGCGGGTAACCGTGATTGACCGAGGAAGAACAATGATTCAAAGCATCACCCTCCTTTTGAAGCTTCCAGTCTGTTTGAACTCAATCAGCGAGTCAGAGTGATATCCAGCCTTGTCCTCGTCAACACTCACACCTATGTTAACAAGAGAATCACTGACATGATGTCAGCTGGTCCTTTTGTGGCAGGGCTGAAATGCAGTGGAAATGTGTTTTGGGGATTCAGTTCATTTGCATGGCAAAGAGGGACTTTGCAATTCATCTGATCACTCTTCATAACACTCTGGAGTATATGCAAATTGCCATCATACAAAATGAGGTAGCAGACTTTGTCACAAATATTAATTTTCACATTCTCAAGAATTTTGGCCACGACTGTAGTCCTCAACGTTGCCCGTATCTTTGCTTCTTCAAAAGAGCTTGGACAGCACGTCTGGAAGTCCCTGTCTGCCTTGACATTTCTGCCTGGGAGGGACCTTGCTGATGCAGTATAACCAACCACCTTGTGTCTTGTTGCTGTGCTCAGTCTTGCCATGGTGTATGACTTTTGACAGTGAACTGTCTTCACCAACCTCACCTTGTTAGCTGAGTTTGGCTGTTCCTCACCCAGTTTTATTCCTCCTACACAGCTGTTTTAGTTAATGACTGTTTCAACCTACATGTTGAATTGATGATCATTAGCACCTGTTTGGTATAATTGTTTAATCATACATACACCTGATTATATGCCTACAAAATCCCTGACTTTGTGCAAGCGTACCTATAAGAATTGATGCTGTTTTGAAGTAGGGTGTTGTGAAGGGGTGGTCACACCTAATATGGATTTGATTAAGATATTTCTTCTGTTCACTCACTTTGCATTTAGTTAATTGATAAATATAATCTATTAACATGTCTATTTTTGAAAGCATTCTTACTTTAAAGCATTTTTCACACCTGGCTAAAACTTTTGCACAGTACTGTATGGCTTTAAACCTCTTTCTATCATACAATTGGCCCTCAGCCTTTTAAAGGGGCAATCTGAGATTCACTTGTTTCTGTCGAAAGCCGGTAAACTCTCAAATTCGTAGACAGACCTAATGATACAAAAAACTGACTTTCATGAGATCAAAATTATAGTTTAAGGGACAATCTGTAGTTGGTACATCTACTTCCAGACTTATGATATGTACCCATTGACTTCTGAAGAATAGTACTTATAAATGCCTCATGAGCTTAAGTTCAGCTGTCGTACCCCATCAGAATCCAAAATATAAGCTTGTCTTACTCCTATGTTTGTAAGCGAAGTAAAACATGGTTAAAATATGGCACAAGATGTGACTGACATTTTACAGATGGGTAGAGAGTGAAGAGAGGGTTGAACAGCAGGCTTGAAGCACTAGGCATCTTGTTATGACATGCATTATCTCAATTAGGTCCACAGAATTATAAATAGGAGAAGCAGCTTCTATGAAGGAACTTTGACTGTCCTTTGAGCTAGCTTACAAGCATGTGTGTACAGCGGCACCAGAATTAAAAACACGTCTTATCTTTTTTGTAATGAATAAATCCAATGTGAAATGTAATAACTAGGCCTATAGTAATCTTTAAGTAGCATTCAAAAAGTTAATCCATTATTTTCTAGCTAATAAAAAAGCTCCCGATCTTTTCACGGTTTTAACATCAGTACAGTAGCCTATACTTTGGAGGGGGAAGGGCAGGGAGCCTGCGCACACACAATGACAAATATTTTCAGCTTGTAGGGCTAGAAAAAAATGCCTGGAATGTAAAATGTTATTTACTGATTTCCATTCTTTTTAAAATAACGATTCTGTTCCGAAGTATGGATCACTTTTGATCCCGGTTCCAATTCTGTTACTCAATTAAATGTTTCTGTTCTGTTCCCTGAAGCGGTTCCAACCCCAGTTTTAAAACCATAAAATCATTTTGATATCATGGATGGTCAGTCCTTGCATCCATAGCTCTGTTTATGATTTTGAGTGAATTCCAGCCCCATCCCATAGCTTTTTGCTGAAATGGGCAGGGAGAATGCTTTGTTTCAACTGAGGATTTCCCCTTTAAGCGTATACAGTGTTTGTTTGTAAGCAATGTAATTGTAAACAATGGAGTAAAACAAGCTTATATTTTGGGTTCTGATGGGGTATGACAATTTAACTAAACTCATGCGGAATTTATAAGTTAAATTCTTCAGGAATCAATGGCTATATAAAATTATTTTTAAATCCAAAAATGTCCATTCTAATCCCATATGCCCCTTGAACAAAGTTGAATGACTCTCTTGACACGTCACCTACCATTGCAATTTCATTCATGGGTCACAGCACAGATGCTGCGTATATATGTGATGTTCTGAACCTGTGCCTTGCGCCCTCTCCCAGATGACCAGCTGAACGGGGCTTGTGGAGGTGTGGAGGAGAATGGTCACGATGGGGAAGACGAGACTCTCGACGACAAGGAAGCAGAGCCCGTGCCTGTGGACGAGAACCTTTTCACTGGCGAGGACCTGGACGAACTGGATGAGGAACTCAACACACTGGACCTGGATGACTGACAATGATGACTTCTAGTAGAACAGTGCCTCATGGACTATGAATAAGAGATGACTAAAACAGATTCACAATAAAACATCCTGATGCTCACATCTTGTTGCTACTGCAGTTTCTTTCCCCCCTCAGTGGTTCTGATTGCTAAGAGTGAGAAGGATTTTAGAGGGGGTACATCTCGAACTGTATGGTCTTGAAACGGGTTCATGTGAAATCACCAGTTCTTTCTGGCTGTCCTGAATCCTGTATATTGATGTTGTGTTCTATCGTATAAGCATCCTCCTGACTTGTATTATTAGACCATACCATGACAGATTGTGCAACTCCTTTCGAGCATGTACAAGGGGGAGGTGGGTTCTAGTGTAAAAAACCCTGATTGAATTAAGTACAATTCCATATTCATGCAATTAATTATTTGACACTTTTGGAATCGGCATATATTGAGTTTTACAGAATAATGACCCATGACGTAGAGACCTCTGGGAATACATCCTGGGCCCGGTTTCCCGACAGCGATGGAATTTAGGCTTATGAGTGTTTTTAACAATGCGTCTTTCCTACAACGGCCGACAATGTAACATGGTTTCCCAAAGCACCACACAAAGAGAACTTTGCGAAGTGTGTCGTTGAGGCATGTGTCGATACTGATAGGAGCGAAAGAAAGGCAAACGCTGCTCTCGGATCGGCTTTTTCTATTCAAAATGTACCTTACCATTAGAATTATTCCACAATATTGACAATTGATCAGCCACTAGAAAGATCTTACCAATGGCTGCAAATATTAAAGTAGCTTACTCTAATTCTTACCCTATAATGCACTACATCAAGATTTAGCACTGCACACATGAAATATTGAGGCAATTACAGACAGTAGCCTACAATTCGTGAAATAGAACTCTGTTGAATGAACATGAGTATTCAGTATTCAGACCCCTTAACTTTTTCCACATTTTGTTATGTTAGTCCTATTCTAAAATTGATTAAGTTGTTTTTTTCCCCTCAATCTACACACAATACTCCATAATTTTATTTTGGCAAATGTATTAAATAAACTTTTACATAAGTATTCATTTTGTTACGTTTACAGCCAGTTTTCACTTGAAGTATCTTCTTTTTTTCTCCATTCTTCGCTTGTTTGTAACAATTGGAAAGACATTGGCAACTTTGTATTTGTAGCTAACTTCAACCAGAAGTTAAACATCGATTCTACAGTCGTGGCCAAAAGTTTTGAGAATGACACATTCATTTTCAAAGTTTGCTGCTTCAGTGTCTTTAGATATTTTTGTCAGATATTACTATGGAATACTGAAGTACACAGTGGGGAGAACAAGTATTTGATACACTGCCAATTTTGCAGGTTTTCCTACTTACAAAGCATGTAGATGTCTGTACTTTTTATCATCGGTACACTTCAGCTGTGAGAGACGGAATCTAAAACAAAAATCCAGAAAGTCACATTGTATGATTTTTAAGTAATTCATTTGCATTTTATTGCATGACATACAGTGGGGCAAATAAGTATTTAGTCAGCCACCAATTGTGCAAGTTCTCCCACTTAAAAAGATGAGGCCTGTAATTTTCATCATAGGTACACTTCAACTATGACAGCGAGTAGAGTTTAGACCAAAAAGCTCTATTGTCTCATCAGACCACATGACCTTCTCCCATTCCTCCTCTGGATCATCCAGATGGTCATTGGCAAACTTCAAACGGGTCTGGACATGCGCTGGCTTGAGCAGGGGGACCTTGCGTGTGCTGCAGGATTTTAATCCATGACGGCATAGTGTGTTACTAAAGGTTTTCTTTGAGACTGTGGTCCCAGCCCTCTCCAGGTCCTGATGTGTTGTTCTGGGCTGATCCCTCACCTTCCTCATGATCATTGATGCCCCACGAGGTGAGATCTTGCATGGAGCCCCAGACCGAGGTTGATTGACTGTCATCTTGAACTTCTTCCATTTTCTAACAATTGCGCCAACAGTTGTTGCCTTCTCACCAAGCTGCTTGCCTATTGTCCTGTACCCCATCCCAGCCTTGTGCAGGTCTACAATTTTATCCCTGATGTCCTTACACAGCTCTCTGGTCTTGGCCATTGTGGAGAGGTTGGAGTCTGTTTTGATTGAGTGTGTGGACAGGTGTCTTTTATACAGAAAACGAGTTAAAACAGGAGCAGTTAATACAGGTAATGAGTGGAAAACAGGAGGGCTTCTTAAAGAAAAACTAACAGGTCTGTGAGAGCCGGAATTCTTACTGGTTGATAAAAATGACAGACATGCTTTATAAGTAGGAAAACCTGCAAAATCGGCAGTGTATCAAATACTTGTTCTCCCCACTGTAATTACAAGCATTTCATAAATGTCAAAGGCTTTTATTGACAATTACATGAAGTTGATGCAAAGAGTCAATATTTGCAATGTTGACCCTTCTTTTTCAAGACATCTGCCCTGGCATTCTGTCAATTAACTTCTGGGCCACATCCTGACTGATCCTGGCTATGGACCCAAAATATCCATGTTTTGTTCCCCAAGCCACTTAGTTATCAATTTTGCCTGATGGCAAGGTGCTCCATCATGCTGGAAAAGGCATTGTTCATCACCAAACTGTTCCTGGATGGTTGGGAGAAGTTGCTCTCGGAGGATGTGTTTGTACCATTCTTTATTCATGGTTGTGTTCTTAGGTAAAATTGTGAGTGACCCCACTCCCTTGGCTGAGAAGCAACCCCACACATGAATGGTCTCAGGATGCTTTACTGTTGGCATGACACAGGACTGATGGTAGCGCTCACCTTGTCTTCTCCGGACAAGCTTTTTTCCAGATGCCCCAAACAATCGGAAAGATTATTCATCAGAGAAAATGACTTTAACCCAGTCCTCAGCTGTCCAATCCCTGTACCTTTTGCAGAATATCAGTCTGTCCCTGATGTTTTTCCTGGAGAGAAGTGACTTCTTTGCTGCCCTTCTTGACACCAGGCCATCCTCCAAAAGTCTTCTCCTCACTGTGTGTGCAGCCCACAAAGATCTCCGGCAAGGCATAACTCAAGGGGGCGCCAACCCAGACAGGAAGACTACGTCAGTGACTCAACCCACTCAAGTGACGCACCCCTCAGGGACGGCATGGAAGAGCACCAGTAAGCCAGTGACTCGGCCCCTGTAATAGGGTTAGAGGCAGAGAATCCCAGTGGAGAGAGGGGAACCGGCTAGGCAGAGACACATTGATGGTCCTGAACTAACTTTATTTGACTCTATGTAAACTGGAAACAACATTCATTGTAGCTGGGGATTTTAACAAGGCTAATCTGAAAACAAGACTCCCTAAATTCTATCAGCATATCGATTGTGCTGCCAGGGCTGGTAAAACCCTGGATCATTGTTATTCTAACTTCCCCGACACATATAAGGCTCTCCCCCGCCCTCCTTTCAGAAAAGCTGACCATGACTCCATTTTGCTGCTTCCAGCCTATAGACAGAAACTAAAACAGGAAGCTCCCGCTCTCAGGTCTGTTCAACGCTGGTTCGACCAATCTGATTCCACGCTTCAAGATTGCTTCGATCACGTGGATTAGGATATGTTCCGCATTGCGTCAAACAACAACATTGAAGAATACGCTGATACGGTGAGCGAGTTCATTAGCAAGTGCATTGGCGACGTCATACCCACTGCAACTATTAAAACATTCCCCAACCAGAAACCGTGGATTGATGGCAGCTTTTGTGCGAAACTGAAAGCGCGAACCACTGCTTTTAACCAGGGCAAGGTGACCGGAAACATGACCGAATACAGTGTAGTTATTCCCTCCGCAAGACAAACAAGCTAAGCGTTAGTATAGAGACACAGTAGAGTCACAATTCAACGGCTCAGACACAAGAGGTATGTGGCAGGGTCTACAGTCAATCACGGATTACAAAAAGAAAACCAGCCCCGTCGTGGACCAGGATGTCTTGCTCCCAGACAGACTAAACTAATTTGCTCGCTTTGAGGACAATACAGTGCCACTGACATGGCCCGCGACCAAAACCTGCGGACTCTCCTTCACTGCAGCCGACGTAAGTAAAACATTTAAACGCCGCGTCCTCAGAGAATGCGCAGACCAGCTGGTTGGTGTGTTTACGGACATATCCAATCAATCCTTATCCCAGTCTGCTGTTCCCACATGCTTCAAGAGGGCCACCATTGTTCCTGTTCCCAAGAAAGCTAAGGTAACTAAGCTAAACGACTTCCGCCCCGTAGCACTCTCTTCCGTCAACATGAAGTGCTTTGAGAGTCAAGGACCATATCACCTCCACCCTACCCGACACCCTAGACCCACTCCAATTTGCTTACCGCCCCAATAGGTCCACAGATGACGCAATCGCAACCACACTGTACACTGCCCTAGCCCATCTAGACAAGAGGAATACCTATGTGAGAATGCTGTTCATCGATTACAGCTCCACATTTAACACCATAGTACCCTCCAGACCCTGGGTCTCAGCCCCGTCCTGTGCAACTGGGTACTGGACTTCCTGACAGGCCACGCCCAGGTGGTGAGGGTAGGTAACATCTCCACCCCGCTGATCCTCAACACTGGTGCCCCACAAGGGTGCGTTCTGAGACCTCTCCTGTACTCCCTGTTCACCCACGACTGCGTGGCCATGCATGCCTCCAACTCAATCATCAAGTTTGCGGACGACACTACAGTGGTAGGTTTCATTACCAACAACGACGAAACGGCCTACAGGGAGGAGGTGAGGGTCCTCGGAGTGTGGTGTCAGGAAAATAACCTCACACTCAACATCAACAAAACAAAGGTGATGATCGTGGACTTCAGGAAACAGCAGAGGGAACACCCCCCTATCCACATCGATGGAACAGTAGTGGAGAGGGTAGTAAGTTTTAAGTTCCTCAGCGTACACATCACGGACAAACTGAAATGGTCCACCCACACAGACAGCGTTGTGAAGAAGGCGCACCAGCGCCTCTTCAACCTCAGGAGGCTGAAGAAATTTGGCTTGTCACCAAAAGCACTCAAACTTTTACAGATGCACAATCGAGAGCATCCTGTCGGGCTGTATCACCGCCTGGTACGGCAACTGCTCAGCCCACAACCGTAAGGCTCTCTAGAGGGTATTGAGGTCTGCACAACGCATCACCGGGGGCAAACTACCTGCCCTCCAGGACACCTACACCACCCGATGTCACAGGAAGGCCATAAAGATCATCAAGGACAACAACCACCCGAGCCACTGCCTGTTCACCCCGCTATCATCCAGAAGGCGAGGTCAGTACAGGTGCATCAAAGCAGGGACCGAGAGACTGAAAAACAGCTTCTATCTCAAGGCCATCAGACTGTTAAACAGCCACCACTAACATTGAGTTGCTGCTGCCAACACACTGACTAAACTCCAGCCACTTTAATAATGGGAATTGATGGAAATTGATGTCAAATATATCACTAGCCACTTTAAACAATGCTTCTTAATATAATGTTTACATACCCTACATTACTCATCTATGTATATACTGTACTCTATATCATCAACTGCATCTTTATGTAATACATGTATCACTAGCCACTTTAAACTATGCCACTTTGTTTACATACCCTACATTAGTCATCTCATATGTATATACTGTACTCTATACCATCTACTGCATCTTGCCTATGCCGCTCTGTACCATCACTCATTCATATATCTTTATGTACATATTCTTTATCCCTTTACACTTGTGTGTATAAGGTAGTAGTTTTGGAATTGTTACGTTAGATTACTCGTTGGTTATTACTGCCTTGTCGGAACTAGAAGCACAAGCATTTTGCTACACTCGCATTAACATCTGCTAACCATGTGTATGTGACAAATACATTTGATTTGAAGTAAGGTGAGAGGAGCCAGAGCTGGATGATCCACAGTGGATATTAAAGCTGGAATTTTTAACTGACATCACCTGCCACCTGAACACGGTGAATCTCCAGCTCATAGGGAAAGCTACAACTCTGCGAAAAATGCTATGTGGTCACAGCATTTCAAAATAAAATCACCACACGGTTCATACCTGACAGCTTGTTCATTTCCCAAAACTAAGAGCAGTCACCACATCCAAACCAGACATACTGCAACATTTTAGCTATCATGCATGTGTGTGTGTTTGAGTCAAGATTCAAGGATATTTTAACTTAATTGAGAACCCCTATCCTGTGCCATCTCTGACCCCCTGACTGTGCTGGAATAGAGTGAGATCGTGGAGCATTTCGCTACACTCGCATTAACATCTGCTAACCATGTGTACGTAACCAATAACATTTGATTTTGATTTGGAGCTGCAGGCAAATTACACATTGCAAGGTCCATAGGAGCATAGACACAGCTTGGCTAAATTGTAACTGTAAAGCACATATTGGGCTCAACCAGGATGAACGTAAATGAATGAAGACATTTTAAGAATGTGAATTGGGAAAATAGATGGCAAATGCAGAATGGTGGTAAATGCCTGTAAGCAGCTTGGGGAGGATAATTTTTTCAGATTTAATCACGTAATATTAGGCCTGATTTATTTCTCACAATATTCTTGGGTGCTAGTCATTGACAGCCTGTGAGCTACAGGACATGCAGTTTGCTGCTATGGTGTAATCTTAAGGCTTCGCTGTAGCCTACCTATCAGAAATGCCCGTGTGCACCATGGCAAGGCGAAATGATGAATTTGCTCGTGGTGAACGCAGCTCAAATTATATGAAACTAACACCATTGGACAACAATACAAATGTAACAGCACAACACAATGGATATAGAGAAATTGAATGATCGGCTATGAAAAGCCTACTGACATTTACTCCTGAGGTTGCACCCTCGACAACTACTGTGATTATTATTATTTGACCCTGCTGGTCATCTATGAACATCTTGGCCATGTTCTGTTATAATCTCCAACCGGTACAGCCAAAAGGGCCACCCCTCATTGCCTGGTTCCTCTCTAGGTTTCTTCCTAGGTTCTAGCCTTTCTAGGGAGTTTTTCCTAGCCACTGTGCTTCTACACCTGCATTGCTTGCTGTTTGGGGTTTTAGGCTGGGTTTCTGTACAGCACTTTGTGACAGCTGATGTAAGAAGGGCTTTATAAATACATTTGATATACAATTTTATTTTGTAGGTGCCTTTTCATTTTAAACACCAGTGATGCATATAGCGCTTTCTAACGTCACTGAACCAAAAAAGTGGAATGAGGGAGCAAAGGAAAACTTGAATGTTTTTGATCGCTTTTCTTAAGGCGACAGGGCAGGGGACAAATACAGTTAGTTTATTATATAATACACTACTCAAAAAAATAAAGGGAACACTAAAATAACACATCATAGATCTGAATGAATGAAATATTCTTATTAAATACTTTTTTCTTTACATAGTTGAATGTGCTGACAACAAAATCACACACAAATTATCAATGGAAATCAAATGTGTCAACCTATGGAGGTCTGGATTTGGAGTCACACAAAATTAAAGTGGAAAACCACACTCCAGGCTGATCCAACTTTGATGTAATGTCCTTAAAACAAGTCAAAATGAGGCTCAGTAGTGTGTGTGGCCTCCACGTGCCTGTATGACCTCCCTACAACGCCTGGGCATGCTCCTGATGAGGTGGCGGATGGTCTCCTGAGGGATCTCCTCCCAGACCTGGACTAAAGCATCCGCCAACTCCTGGACAGTCTGTGGTGCAACTTGGAGTTGGTGGATGGAGCGAGACATGATGTCCCAGATGTGCTCAATTGGATTTAGGTCTGGGGAACGGGTGGGCCAGTCCATAGCATCAATGCCTTCCTCTTGCAGGAACTGCTGACACACTCCAGCCACATGACGTCTAGCATTGTCTTGCATTAGGAGGAACCCAGGGCCAACCGCACCAGCATATGGTCTCACAAGGGGTCTGAGGATCTCATCTCGGTACCTAATGGCAGTCAGGCTACCTCTGGCGAGCACATGGAGGGCTGTGCGGCCCCCCAAAGAAATGCCACTTCACACCATGACTGACCCACCACCAAACCGGTCATGCTGGAGGATGTCGCAGGCAGCAGAACGTTCTCCACGGCGTCTCCAGACTCTGTCACGTGCTCAGTGTGAACCTGCTTTCATCTGTGAAGAGCACAGGGCGCCAGTGGCAAATTTGCCAATCTTGGTGTTCTTTGGCAATAGCCAAACGTCCTGCACGGTGTTGGGCTATAAGCACAACTCCCACCTGTGGACGCCGGGCCCTCATACCACCCTCATGGAGTCTGTTTCTGACCTGTTTGAGCAGACACATGCACATTTGTGGCCTGCTGGAGGTCATTTTGCAGGGCTCTGGCAGTGCTCCACCTGCTCCTCCTTGCACAAAGGTGGAGGTAGCGGTCCTGCTGGTGGGTTGTTGCCCTCCTACGGCCTCCTCCACGTCTCCTGATAGCGCCTCCATGCTCTGGACACTACGCTGACAGACACAGCAAATCTTATTGCCACAGCTCGCATTGATGTTCCATCCTGGATGAGCTGCACTACCTGAGCCACTTGTATGGGTTGTAGACTCCGTCTCATGCTACCACTAGAGTGAAAGCACCGCCAGCATTCAAAAGTGACCAAAACATCAGCCAGGAAGCATAGGAACTGAGAAGTGGTCTGTTGTCACCACCTGCAGAACCACTCCTTTATTGGGGGTGTCTTGCTAATTGCCTATAATTTCCACCTGTTGTCTATTCCATTTGCACAACAGCATGTGAAATGTATTGTCAATCAGTGTTGCTTCCTAAGTAGACAGTTTGATTTCACAGAAGTGTGATTGACTTGGAGTTACATTGTGTTTAAGTGTTCCCTTTATTTTTTTGAGCAGTGTATATAAAATTGACTATTAGACTTAGCTCAAAACAATCATTGAAAATGACAAATTATCCAATGAATCATGATACTTTTCTGGTAAAAACATGGGGGTGCAGCTGTTCTGTTTCCTCCATTGCACAGATTAAAAAAAAAGTCTCAAAGCAGATATGTGACTTTTGGGCAACCAAACCAAATTCACATAGAAATGTGAGTTATAGATATGTCATTCTCATTGACAGCAAGCCTAAGAAACAGTGTATCTGTTTTGTGTGTGCTATTTCTATGCTTCTCATGCACAACTTTAGTGTATTATTTCTGGTTTTGTACACCAGCTTCAAAACAGCTGAAAATACAATATTTGGGGTTATTGGAAAGATATCTCCCAGCAGTTTGGATGGTATGATTCTCTACATTGACAAAATGAACAAACTTAAATAAGGCAAACTATAATTTTAACAACCAGGAAATTGCAGAGCAATTTATGCATATTGCACCCTTAAACAATACATATAGAGCTGTAAGCAAAGAACCGTTATTCAAATTACTGCCATTGGCCAGTCCAGTGTTGTGATTGGCTATAAAGAGCCTTCCTTTTGCGTACCTTCAAAACAGATGCACTACAGAGCTGTCTGTTTAGCTTGCTAGCAGACTTGAATAGTAAGCACCCGAACAACTAGGTACACACAGGAAGGAATTAAAAATAAATACATAGATATACTATACCTTGAGTGGAATCTACTTGCTAAAGTTAGCCAGCTAATTACTGGTTACCAGTTGGTGAGGGCCACGGCGCTGGGGAAGAAACTGTTCAGGTGGCGGGAGGTTTTGGTCGTGATTGACCTTAACCATTTGCCAGAGGGGAGTCTTTGGAAGAGGGGATGGAAGGGGTCGGCAATGATCTTTCCTGCACGCTTCCTTGCCCTGCAGGACCTCGATGCAGGGCAGGCGGCAGCCAAGGACCCTCTCAGAAGACCAGACACTCCGTTGCAGTGATCGAGGAAGTGAGGATGGATTTGACAGTCGTTTAGAACTGAATCAGTACACACAACATTCAAAAGGAGGACTGAGGGCAAAACACAAATTCACTGAGGAAAACATTTGTTTTATAGTTATTGTCTGACTGGGAACTACCATTGTGTATCAATTGCAGAATACCAATCTCAATTTGGCATTGGAAGTTTTATTGAAGTCATTAATACAGGAGTCAAATCACATCGGGAGTCTCATCAGATCAGATGTTATCAACAAGCCAGATCAATCTGTTGAAAGAGCACAAGCAGAACAAAGATATAAGTGCAAACAGTTACAATTCATCTCTGCTCAACTCCTTGCATCCTTCTCAAAACCCATTGGAGGTCTGAGGCGAGGAGACGGGTTGTCTGTATTTGTGTGTGTGTGTGTGTGTGTGTGTGTGTGTATATATATATATATATATATATATATATATATATATATATATATATATATATATATATATATATATATATATATATATATATATATATATATATATATATATATATATATATATATATATATATATATATATATATACACACACATATATGTATAAATATATACACACACAGTGGGGAGAACAAGTATTTGATAACCTGCAAAATCAGCAGTGTTTCCTACTTAAAGCATGTAGAGGTCTGTAATTTTTATCATAGGTACACTTCAACTGTGAGAGACAGAATCTAAAACAAAAATCCAGAAAATCACATTGTATGATTTTTAAGTAATTCATTTGCATTTTATTGCATGACATAAGTATTTGATCACCTACCAACCAGTAAGAATTCCGGCTCTCACAGATATGTTAATTTTGTCTTTAAGAAGCCCTCCTGTTCTCCACTCATTACCTGTATTAACTGCACCTGTTTGAACTTGTTAAATGTATAACAAACACATGTCCACACAATCAAACAGACTCCAACCTCTCCACAATGGCCAAGACCAGAGAGCTGTGTAAGGACATCAGGGATAAAATTGTAGACCTGCACAAGGCTGGGATGGGCTACAGGACAATATGCAAGCAGCTTGGTGAGAAGGCAACAACTGTTGGCGGAATTATTAGAAAATGGAAGAAGTTCAAGATGACAGTCAATCACCCTCGGTCTGGGGCTCCATGCAAGAGCTCACCTCGTGGGGCATCAATGATCATGAGGAAAGTGAGGGATCAGCCCAGAACTACACGACAGGACCTGGTCAATGACCTGAAGAGAGCTGGGACCACAGTCTCAAAGAAAACCATTAGTAACACACTACGCCGCCATGGATTAAAATGCTGCAGTGCATACAAGGTCCCCCTGCTCAAGCCAGCGCATGTCCAGGCCCATCTGAAGTTTGCCAATGACCATCTGGATGATCCAGAGGAGGAATGGGAGAAGGTCATGTGGTCTGATGAGACAAAAATAGAGCTTTTTGGTCTAAACTCCACTCGCCGTGTTTGGAGGAAGAAGAAGGATGAGTACAACCCCAAGAACACCATCCCAACCGTGAAGCATGGAGGTGGAAACATCATTCTTTGGGGATGCTTTTCTGCAAAGGGGACAGGACGACTGCACCGTATTGAGGGGAGGATGGATGGGGCCATTTACCATTTACCTTCACTCAGTAAGAGCATTGACGATAGGTCGTGGCTGGGTCTTCCAGCATGACAACGACCCGAAACACACAGCCAGGGCAACTAAGGAGTGGCTCAGTAAGAAGCATCTCAAGGTCCTGGAGTGACCTAGCCAGTCTCCAGACCTGAACCAAATAGAAAATATTTGGAGGGAGCTGAAAGTCTGTATTGCCCAGCGACAGCCCCGAAACCTGAAGGATCTGGAGAAGGTCTGTATGGAGGAGTGGGCCAAAGTCCCTGCTGCAGTGTGTGCAAACCTGGTCAAGAACTACAGGAAACATATGATCTCTGTAATTGCAAACAAAGGTTTCTGTACCAAATATTCAGTTCTGCTTTTCTGATGTATCAAATACTTATGTCATGCAATAAAATGCAAATGAATTACTTAAAAATCATACAATGTGATTTTCTGGATTTTTGTTTTAGATTCCGTCTCTCACAGTTGAAGTGTACCTATGATAAAAAATTACAGACCTCTACATGCTTTAAGTAGGAAAATCGGCAAAATAACAAATACTTGTTCTCCCCACTGTATATATATATTCATTCAGAGCCATATCCCTGTAATGCTTAGAGAAGATCTAATGTCAAGTGTTATTGAAGTGTTGTGGTTGCAGGTTCTTGGGGACCTGAATATTGACTGGTTTTCATCAAGCTGTCCGCTCAAGAGGAAGCTTCCTACTGTAACCAGTGCCTGTAATCTGGTTCAGGTTATTAATCAATCTACCAGGGTGTTTTACACACACTACAGGAACAAGATCAACCACATTATCAATCACATTTTTACTAATGCTGTAGAACTTTGTTCTGAAGCTATATCCATACACATTGGATGCAGTGATCACAATATAGTGGCTTTATCCAGGAAAGCTAAAGGACTAACAACTGGGTGTAAAAAAGTATATAAGAGATCATTCAAAAGATTTTGCTGTGACTTATGTGGAATATTTGTTGGTCTGATGTGATTAATGAGCATCCAGACACTGCACTTGATGAATTTATGAAATTGCTACATCAAATTATTGATAAACATGCACCTGTTAAGAAACTGACTGCTAGAACTGTTAAGGCTCCATGGATTGATGAGGAATTTAAAAATTGTATGGTAGAAAGAGATGAGGCAAAAGGAGTGGCTAATAAGTCTGGCTGTACATCTGACTGGCTTACTTACTGCAAATTGAGAAATTATGTGATTAAACTCAACAAAAATAATAAACTTTATTATGAAACCAAGATCAATGATAAGGAATGATGGAAAAAAAACTTGAGTACTTTAACTTCTTCGGGAGACTGGTTTTTGTTCGGAATTTCAGATGGCTTACGTGACTTAAACTGCCTGTTACTCAGGCCCAGAAGCTAGGATATGCATATAATTGGTAGCATTGGATAGAAAACCCTCTGATGATTCTCAAATTGTTAAAAGCATGTCTGAGTATAACATAACTAATATGACAGGCGAAAACCCGAGGAGAATCCACCCGAAATGTTTTTTAGTGAGGTCACAGGCCATTCCAATGACAACCTATGGGAAATACAAAATAATTCCTCCCAGATTGCAATTCCTATGGCTTCCACTAGATGTCAAGTCTTTAGAAAGGGTTTCAGGCTTATTTGTAGTTTTTCCAAGGTGTCCCACATTAGAAAAACAGTCTTGTTGCGCTCGTGAACGAGAGCGCGCTTTTCGTTATTTATCTTCCCTATTGAACATACTATTCTCCGTCGTAAATATTATAGTTTATTTAGATATTAGAATACCTGAGGATTAATTAGAAACATTGTTTGACTTGTTTGGACAAACTTTACCGATAACTTTTTGGATTTGTTTGTATGCATGTTGAACGAGTGGATTACTAAATCAAGCGCGCCAACTAAACAGACATTTTTGGGATATAAAGAAGGACTTTATTGAACACAACGTCCATTCATTGTGTAGCTGGGACCCTTGGAATTGCAAACAGAGGAAGATCTTCAAAAGTGATTTATTTTAATCTCTATTTGGCATTTTTTGACACCTGTGCTGGTTTGGAAAAGTATTTTGCAGTGGGGCGCGGTCCTCAGACAATCGAATGCTTTCGCCGTAAGGCCTTTTTGAAATCTGAACGCTGTTGGATTAACAAGTTAAGCTTTAAAATTATGTATGACACTTGTATTTTCATGAATGTTTAATATTACGTTTTCTGTATTTCGCGCTCTGCAATTTCACCGGATGTTGTCGTGGTGGAATCGTAGCGGGACACTGATCTAAAAGAGGTTAAATGAAATTATGGGCAGAAAGACAAATTCAACTCCATCTTTCATCGAATCAGATGTCTTATCACAAAACCATTTGATGTCGCCAATTATTTTAACGATAATTCCATTGGCAAAGTTGGCAAAGTTGGCAAACTTAGGCAGGAAATGCCCATGACAAACAGTGAGCAATTATATTCAAGCATTAAAAAAAAACAAATGATATGATGAAATAAAACAGTGCAAGTTTGAATTTTTTAAAGTTAGTGTGGGAGAGGTGGGAAAATTATTGTTAACGATCAATAATGACAAACCTCCCTGGCATTGACAACTTAGATGGAAAGCTACTGAGGATGGTAGTTGACTCTATAGCCACTCCGGTCATATTTTTTTATCTGAGCATAGAGGAAAGTCTGTGTCCTCAGGCATGGAGGGAAGCCAAAGTATTCCCGCTACCCAAGTTGTAAAGCGGCCTTTACTGGGTCTAACAGCAGACTTATAAAGCTTGCTGCCAGCTCTTAGCAAACTTTTGGAAATATGGTGTTTGACCAATTACAATGCTATTTCTCTGTAAACAAATTAACAACACATTTTCAGCATGCTTATAGAGAAGGGCACTCAACATTTACTGCACTGACACAAATGACTGATGATTGGTTGAAAGAAATTGATAATAAGAAGATCGTGGGAGCTGTACTGTTAGATTTCAGTGCAGCCTTTGATATTATTGACCATAACCTGTTGTTGAAAACACTTAAGTTCTATGGCTTTTCAACCTCTGCCATATCGTGGATTCAGAGCTATCTAATAGAACTCAAAGTATTTTCTTTAATGAACGTGTCTCTAATGTAAAACATGCAAAGTGTGGTGTACTGCAGGGCAGCTCTCTAGGCCCTCTACTCGTTTCTATTTTTACCAATGACCTGCCACTGGCGTTAAACAAAGAATGTGTGTCAATGTATGCTGATGATTCAACCATATACGCATCAGCAACAACAGCTAATGAAGTCACTGAAACCCTTAAATAGTTGCAGTTTGTTGTGGAATGAGTGGCCAGTAATAAACTGGTCCTGAACATCTCTAAAACTAAGAGCATTGAATTTGGTACAAATCATTGCTTTAGTGCTTGTATCTTGATTATTAGTTGTGTGGTCCAGTGCTGCAAAGAAAGACCTAATAAAGCTGCAGCTGGCCTAGAACAGAGCAGCACGTTTTGCTCCTAATTGTAATCAGAGGGCTGATATAAATACTATGCATGCCAGTCTCTCTTGGCTAAGAGTTGAGGAGAGACTGACTGCATCACTTATTTGTATAAGAAACATTAATGTGTTGAAAATCCCAAATTGTTTGCATAGTCAACTTACACACAGCTCTGACACACACTTAACCCACCAGCCATGCCACCAGGGATCTTTTTTTAGTCCCCAAATCCAGAACATATTCAAGAAAACACAAAGTATTATATAGAGCCCTTATTGCATGGAACTTCCATCTCCTATTGCTCAAATAAACAGCAAACCTGGTTTCAAATAACAGAAAGCAACACCTCACAATGCCTCTCCCCTACTTGACCTAGATAGTTGTGTGTGTTGATATGTAGACTGTGTGTGCCTTTTAAAAAATGTATGTAGTTCTGTCCTTGTCCAATGATGTTCTGTATTGTTTTATGTTTTGTGTGAACCCAAGGAAGAGTAGCTGCTGCTTTTACAACAGCTAATGGGGTTCCTAATAAAATACCAATACTTGGAGTAGTCCCCAGAGTGCTGTGTATAGAGGAAAGCCAATGTAACCTACTTGGAACAGAATGGATTCCTGTATCTCCTGTCTGTCTGTCAGCTGAGCAGAGACAAACTTCAACACCACATATTAGTGACAATGGACCTGCATGGAAAGAGGGATGGAGAGAGAAATGATTTGAGGTCATTCTCATTTATTGCACAAAAACTGACAAGGGTAAAAGTTATTAAATCTCGAAGTATGCGGCTAGCGGTTATAAATATTCCCTATTATTTGTTTCGGAGCCTGACTCTTTTGGCTCCCCCAGTGAGGGTCTTCCCTGTATGTCCCCCCCCCCCCCCCCCCCCATGAGGTATAATAAAAACTCAAGACTGTGTACAAGATGACTGTTGTTTTCAAGGTAATCTACTCACGCCGATTCCAGGTTGCATCCAGTTTATACTGGATGCGCATGGCACTAGCACTCAGCGCAAGCAGCAACGAAAACATGACAGACATTGGATGAATATAAAATAAGTCTATGTGATTAAAAAAAAAATATATATATATATATATATATATATATATATATATATATATATATATATATATTACTTTCGGCCTCTGTAATAATTAACTGAATAATTCAGTGGGTGTTTTGTGGAAAAAGGTGATGAAGGAAATTTCAAATCTGGCCGCCAATGGAAATTATTCTTTCTGGGCCAGGCATCAGCTAAACTGAACTGCAGTACCAAAGCAAAACTGTATACCTTTATTTATTCAAGTTAGTCTCATTGAGATAAAATCTCATGAGACCTGGTCCGACCTTGACACCAGCAGGGGGAAACAATGTTTGAGACAAATATCAGACATACTGTAACAACTTAGACACACCATGAAATGGTGATTTATTTTTATTTTTAGTACATACATTTCAATTAAAGAAACATACGTGTCATAGATTTAAAAAAAAAATCTATGTACCACCGCATCAAGTCGTAATCAAACTTATAAACTCCTCAAAGGAAACAAGATCCTGGGGCCCCTTGCTCCCCCCTCTCCTGCCACTCAGTCATGCTGGTCTTCCAAGTCCTTCTCCTCTATTAAACCCTTCCTCAACATATCTACATTGCTCTTAGTTAAACCAGAGACTATAGAAAACGATACCACCTTTGGTTAAACCACAGGGTTAAATGTTAGCTGTCTAACATTAGCTAGTTTGCTTTCTAGCTAACTGACATTAACCTAGCTTGGCTCATCAATAGCCTGCTTTAATAACAAAAGACGAAATAACTACATTCAAATTTGAAATCATAGTTGATTAGCTAGCTGGTCGGTTTCTCTAGTGAAAAACGAATCAAACTTACATCATCAGCCATCGTTCACCATCCCCTTCCATCTTCTGTGGTCAAAAAAGCAGTAAGAGATCACTCAAGCCATGACTGGCCCAAAAACCTGACCATTTGCGTTTTAGTTTTAGACTGCTACAGGCTATATTCACTGGCTAGAACTTTCCTGGTATAAAAAGATAGTAAGCAGTTGCGAGAGCAAAATGGATTTTGGAGAGCAAACAGGAAAATTGGTGAGAGGAGATCTGTGGTGATGTCTTGAAGTATTTCTTCAAGGGAACAAAAGCCTCTGGCCTCCAAATAATTTACTGCATATGGCAATGTGGTTCTGCGCACTTAAAGTCACACTTGCAAGCGCTCAAGTTAAATTTTTCAAGTTAAATTTGTGCACACCACGCTGGCCTGCGCTCGTGTGAACCCATCCTCTGCTCGACTACATTTCTTCTCTTTTGACTCGTTTTTACTCGCGCAATTACGTTTCATCTTGCTCGCGCCCGTTCGACTTTTGAATTGGCTATGACTCCATACATTTACTCAAGTTTTTCCCTTTATTTTGGCAGCTACCTGTATATCTATTGTTTTTGTCAAAATTGGTCAGTCTCCGTAAATTTGGTTTGGAGTCAGGGCTGAGACTGGACCACTCATGAACACAACACTGTCCCTGCCAGTGACAAGCATCCCCATAACATGATGCTGCCACCACAATACATCAAAAATACAAAAGGGTCACTGTTGTATTGGATTTTTACCTTGCCTGAGACTGTGATACCTCTGGCTCACAGATGAATGCCATACATTTGTTTGTAAAACTTCCACAAAGAATGTTTAATACAATTATAGTTTTTACTTTACTGTTTGTCCGTGCGGTTGGTCCTTTTGACGGTTGGAATGAGACAATATATCCACAGGAAAGTATCAGTAAATAACCTTATCAAAGCACTGGTAGCAAGTAAGTAAGTAAGTAAGTCAGCAAGTATGCATGCATGTATTTTCATATTGTGCACACTTTGAAAAGTTGATCTATAATCTTCTGTGGATCACAGGAGTTGGTGGCACATTATATACCTTGCATTTGAGGGTTAGTTTAAGAGTTGGGGAAAACATGTCAGAGGCTATTGAAGATTTTGCGCAAGGGCCCACCCTAGACTATAAATCCAGCAGTGCAGTTGATACTGTACTGTGGATTGCCATCGTCTCATGTCAGACAGTGTCACTCCTCCACAGCTCTCGTTTCTCAATCAGTGGAGGCGAAATCGACACGCTGACGTGTAGCTAGACCAGCACTTTAATAGGCTTTGCCTTGTCAACAAAAATAAAATACAGCGGGATATAAAGTAGCCTAATGGATGCAAGAGGATGACGCACTTCTTTTGAGCATTAAATGAACAATCGGCACAAAATTGTAGGAGTAGGCCCTCCCGTAGCTTAGAATGCTTAGCGTATTATCATTAAGTGATAATGCCCGAAAAGGATATATAGTCTTGACACAAATCTAGGTTTGCTACCCAAGCCGGGTAGCGACCCAGTCGTTCAGTCTTTTTGTTCTGTATCAATAGACACGTCACCCAGTCATTCGTTCTAAATGTTCCATTGGCATACTGGCTGGCAAAATTATTATTCCTTGCTTGCTAGCCAGCCAACTACAGATAATTTACAGTCAGGTCAAACAGTGCAGCCAGAATAACAACAAAGTAGCTGAATTTGCATAAGCTGTTGTCTAGTAACATTTATGTATTTAACAATGAGCTAATGAGGCGCAATTTCGACCTGGCATAGAAAATGTGCTCTCACGTCAGGACACGGTTGTTCAGAGAGCCAACAACCCAGTTAACTTATGGCTTGGGCGCAGTATTGAGAAACTTGGATGAATAAGGTGCCCAGAGTAAACTGCCTGCTACTCAGGCCCAGAAGCTAAGATATGCCTATTATTAGTAGATTTGGATAGAAAACACTTTGAAGTTTCTAAAACTGTTTGAATGTCTGTGAGTATACCAGAACTCATATGGCAGGCACAAACCTGAGTAGAAATCCAACCAGGAAGTGGGAAATCTGAGGTTTGTAGTTTTTCAACTTTGCCTATCCAAGACAGTGTAAATTTGGTCCAATTGCACTTCCTAGGGTTTCCACGAGATGTCAGTCTTTAGAACCTTGTTTCAGACTTCTACTGTGAAGGAGGAGAGAATAAGAGCTGATTGAGTAAGAGGTCTGCCAGAAGCCCATGAGCTGATCACGTGCACTCCCGTGAGAGGTAGCTGCGTTCCATTGCATTTCTAAAGACAGGAATTCACCGGTTGAAACATTGAAGATATGTTAAAAACATCCTAAAGATTGATTCTATACATCGTTTGACATGTTTCTACGAACTGTAATGGAATTTTTGGACTTTGTCTGTCCTGCATGTCGTGAATTTGGATTTGTGAACTAAAGGCGCGAACAAAAAGGAGGTATTTGGACATAAAGTCCATCATTTATCGAACAAAACAAACATGTATTCTAGAACTGGAATTCCTGGGAGTGCATTCTGATGAAGATCAAAGGTAAGTGAATATTTATAATGCTATTTCTGACTTCTGTTGACTCCACAACATGGCGGATATCTGTATGGCTTGTTCTGGTCTCTGAGCTTTGTACTCAAATTATAGCATGGTGTGCTTTTTCGGTAAAGCTTTTTTGAAAGCGGTTGCATTAAGGAGAAGTTTATCTAAAGTTCAATGCATAACACTTCTATCTTTTATCCATGTTTATTATGAGTATTTCTGTAAATTGATGTGGCTCTGCAAAAACACCGGATGTTTGGAAGCAAAACATTACTGAACGTAACGCGCCAATGTAAACTGAGATTTTTGGATATAAATATGAACTTTATCGAACAAACATACATGTATTGTGTAACATGAAGTCCTATGAGTGTCATCGGATGAAGATCAAAGGTTAGTGATTCATTTTCTCTACTTCTACTTTTTGTGACTATTTGGCTGGGAAAATTGCTGTTTTTCTGTGACTAGGTACTGACATAATCGTTTGGTGTGCTTTCATCGTAAAGCCTTTTTGAAATCGGACACTGTGGTGGGATTAACAAGTTTCTTTAAAATGTTGTAAAATACATGTTTGAGGAATTTTAATTATGAGATTTCTGTTTGAATTTGGCGCCCTGCACTTTCACTGGTTGCTGTCATTTCGATCCCGTTAACGGGACCTCAGCCATAAGAAGTTAACACAATCACTTCAAACTGAAGCTGGCAAGACATCAAACAAGCTGCACTTCATTTCGTTTGACGTTTTTTCAAATTCACGTCTTTGTATATATACAAAAAAATTATGCTAGCCCATTCACGATTTCGACCGGCTGAAAAACGCCTGTCTCGTTCCGACACGTTCATTACTATGGGGCAGCTGTTGCACGTTGGAGACAGACAGCAAGGTTTATACAAATCCCCGCTGCTGAAAACGAAATGTTAGTCTAAAAGAATGTGAGAATGTCTAGATGCTTTTTATATTGGAGATCAACTTTATAATTTGCCTGGATGGGCAGATGAGACAGTGGATTGCACAGTCAGATTGAACAGAGTAAATAGGCATTTTAACATCATAGATTTAGCCGGTGTTAACTTGTGGAATAGACACCGGCTGGAATGTGGTTTTAACCAACCAGCATTTAGGATTAGACCCACCCGTTGTATAATAGAGATATTATGGTGTCTGAAATGCAATCAATGATTAACAGACCAGACAAACTTATCCTTTTGTTTATTGAGCAATTCAGGGTACATACATGGTGAACAAGCTTGAGTATATATCGTAAGTAGTATTAACTGTGACTACACTACTGTAAGTCCTAACTGATATCATACCTCACATTATGAAAAGAAACGTCTTGCAAGTTTGATGCTAGTGGCAATGTCACAAAAAGATACAGAAATCAATGTCTGTAGTAGTTGGTCGTGTCATCGTCTCAGTATGTCCAGTCATGTCCGTTGTCATGTCCAGTCATGTCCGTGGTCATGTCCGTGGTCACCTCTGCAGAAACAAAAACATTCAGGGTACAGTGAGACATGTGGCTTCTAACGCCTTCCCTGGCATTGTCACTCAATTCAAACTGTGACTACCAGCCGCCATCAATCTGATCTGAGGGAGTAAACTTTTGGGTAGTCTCCGTTAGAAAATACTACCCTTTGGAAGTGTGTAATTACGCTGTAATTAATCATTGAACCATTTTTGTCAAACTTTGAGATAACATTTTATTGGTCGCATATTTAGCAGATGTTATTGCAGGTATAGCGAAATGCTTGCGTGTCATATGTGCCATATTAGTTGATGGTGCTATGAGACCAGTGTAAACATAACCAGTTTTGCAAGGAATAAAGCGGTTTCTTCGACAAGCTATGCTACGCAGGCTACACAGAGAAGCAGCACAGCTCGTAGGGGAAACCGCTTGAGTCGCACAAAATGGAATATAACGTTGCGGAAAATTTTTCGTAATTACACAATTTCATGTGTACTAGAGGTCGACCGTTTAATTGGGGCCGATTTCAAGTTCATAACAACCGTAATCAGCATTTTTGGACTCCGATTACATTGCATTCCACGAGGAAACTGCGTGGCAGGCTGACAACCTGTTACGCGAGTGCAGCAAGGAGCCAAGGTAAGTTGCTAGCTAGCATTAAACTTATCTTATAAAAAACAATCAATCTTCCCATAATCACTAGTTAACTACACATGGTTGATGATATTACTAGGTTAACTAGCTTGTCCTGCGTTGCATATGATCAATGCGGTGCCTGTTAATTTATCATTGAATCACAGCCTACTCCGCCAAACGGGGGTTGATTTAACAAAATCGCATTCGCGAAAAAAGCAATCGTTGCACGAATTTAAATGAAAAATGTTGAGTTGGTAGTAAAATAAAATATAACTAATACTTAAAAAAGGTCCAATGCAGCCATTTTTTCTCAATATTAAATCATTTCTGGGTAAAAATTAAGCACCTTAAATGTGATTATTTTTGACCATTTTGATTGAAAAACAAAAATAGCTTCTTAGCAAATAGCATTTTCACAAGCAACAATGATTTTTTATTCTAGGAGTGAATGGTCAGAATAGGGAGTGGAAAACAGAAAAATAGATGTTATTGGTAGAGAGGTTTGGATGATGTCACCAGGAAGGCCAAAACGCCATCCCACCTTAATAGGCTGAAATTTCAGCCGGTCGTTTCAAATAGCTTACACTAAAAGAACATTATCCTAATTTTCACAGTATTAGTCAGAGTGGAATACACACACATGCATAATTAAGAAAATATAATTTAAAAGGTTTACAAAATTAATAATTTAAGGGTTAAGGTTAACAATGTTAATTTAGCATTAACAAAATAAATTAATCTTAACTTTGAAACTGACTTACCTCTTTTACCTAGGAATTGGCTAGTATGTCCGCGGGCGCTTGTGGGACTCCTCCCTTGGTTCCCTGGGCGGGTCAGCCAGCATCACCTTCATCCTCACTCCGTTCACCATTTTACCATGCAAAGCAGCCATAGCGTCGCCCGCACTCTCTTTCTCTGCGTACTTCATGTAGCCTACGTTCCTCCCAGGCACGAGGTGCACCTCCACAAGGGAACCAAATCGACTGCAGAAAGAACCATCAGTAAGTACTTTATTAGGCCTGATTGCTTAGAAAACATTATGAAATAGTTTGTTAACCATTAGGTAACTAAATATTGTATGTCTTTATGGACATTAGTCAGTGTGTGTGTGTGTGTGTGTGCGTATGTTTAAACCATGTACAGTCGTGACCTCGTCCCCAGGTTAATTTTGACCGTCTTGCAGGAAATCACGCACAGAATGAGCAGTATGGCTGGTGGCATTGTCATGCTGGAGGGTCATGTGAGTATGAGCCAGCAGGAAGGGTACCACATGAGGGAGGAGGATGTCTTCCCTGTAACGCACAGCTTTGAGATGGCCTACAATGACAACAAGCTCAGTTCAATGATGCTGTGACACACCGCCCCAGACCATGGCGGACCCTCCACCTCCAAAATCGAGCCCGCGCCAGAGTACAGGTCTCGGTGTAACGCTCATTCCTTCAACGATAAACGCAAATCCGACCATCACCCGTGGTGAGACAAAACCCTGACTCGTCAGTGAAGAGCACTTTTTGCCAGTCCTGTCTGGTCCAGCAACGGTGGGTTTGTGCCCATAGACAACGTTGTTGCTGGTCATGTCTGGTGAGGACCTGCCTTTTACAATAGGCCTACAAGCCCTCAGTCCAGTCGCTTACAGCCCATTGCGGACAGTCTGAGCACTGATGGAGGGATTGTGCGTTCCTGGTGTAACTCGTACCCTTCCTGCAGGCTCATCCTGATAATGCTGTGTGCTGTAGCGTACCTGTCCCGCATGTGTGATGTTCGGATGTACCGATCCCGTGTAGGTGCTGTTACACGTGGTCTGCCACTGCAAGGACGAGCTGTCCTGTCTCCCTGTAGCGCCGTCTTAGGCGTCTCACAGTACGGACATTGCAATTTTTTGTCCTGGCCACATCTGCAGTCCTCATGCCTCCTTGCAGCATGCCTAAGGCACGTTCACGCAGATGAGCAGGGACCCTGGGCATCTTTCTTTTGGTGTTTTTCAGAGTCAGTAGAAAGGCCTCTTTAGTGACCTAAGTTTTCATAACTGTGACCTTAATTGCCTACCGTCTAATCTGTTCCGTGTCTTATCGACCGTTCCACAGGTGCATGTTCATTAATTGTTTATGGTTCATTGAACAAGCATGGGAAACACTGTTTAAACCATTTACAAATGAAGATCTGTGAAGTTATTTGGATTGTTACGAATTATCTTTGAAAGACAGGGTCCTGAAAAATATTTCTCAGCAAAAAAAGAAACCTCCCCTTTTCAGGAAAGTATTCAGAGCACTTGGCTTTTTCCCCATAATGGCAAAGCAAAAAGCAGGTTGAGTGTTTTTCAAAAGTATTAAAAAAAGAAAAACTGATATCACATTTACATAAGTATTCAGACCATTTACTCAGTACTTTGTTGAAGCACCTTTGGCAGCAATTACACCTTTGGCAGCGACTGAGTATTACACTACAAGTTTGGCACACCTGTATTTGGGGAGTTTCTCCCATTCTTCTCTGTAGATCCTCTCAAGCTCTGTCAGGTTGGATCGGGTGCATCGCTGCTAAGCTATTTTCAGGTCTCTCCAGAGATGTTCATTTGCGTTCAACTCCGTGCTCTGGCTGGGCCACTCAAGGACATTCAGACTTGTCCTGAAGCCACTCCTAAGCTGTGGGCATTGGGTTGTTGTCCTGTTGGAAGGTGAACATTTGCCACAGTCTGAGGTCCTGAGCGCTCTAGAGCAGGTTTTCATCAAGGAGCTTTCTGTACTTTGCGCCATTCATCTTTCCCTCGATCCGGACTAGTCTCCCAGTCCCTGCTGCTGAAAAACATCCCCACAGCATGATGCTGCCACCACCATGCTTCACCGTAGGGATGGTGCCAGGTTTCCTCCAGACGTGACGCTTGGCATTCAGGCCAAATAGTTCAATCGTGGTTTCATCAGACCAGAGAATCTTGTTTTCGCTTTGTCATTATGGGGTATTGTGTGTAGATTGATAACAATTTTTTAAATGTTATATCCATTTTAAAATAATGCTGTAGCGTAACAAAATGTGGAAAAAGTCAAGTGGTCTGAATACTTTCCGAATGTACTGTACATTTTATTTGGCCCCCCAAGATCTGAGAATAAAATACAATAAAATAATGTATTATGACAGTTGCGGAACCCTGTTCCAAGTTGAATGCTAGATGGTGATGGACAGAGGTCAGTCAATTAAAATCAAGCGGGAGGATATTACCCGCTCCTGTCATAGGCTCTGTCTAAGTCGCTATCTGAGGCTCTCAGGATCCAGACGGTTCGACAAAGAGCGAGCCGCCTGGTGGACAAGACTAATGATGGTCCTAATCCTATATAAACCATGAACACCAGGCTTTATACATGTATTTAATTATCTTGGTTTACAAATATTAAAAAATGTTGATAAGCAGCAATTTATAAGACCTTCAATGAATGTGTTGTTATCAGTGCAAGGACTCATTGGGATTGTGAACTGAAGGACTCAGTTTAGCTATTTTAAGTTCTTCCATACCAGAAGACATCTTCCAGGACGTCCATGGGAAGAGGTGCAGGGCTGAAGACCACAAAGAGACGCTCCTTAACCCGGCTATCTGGGGGTGCCAGGTTCTTCAGGGAGGGAAGTGATACATCTGTCTGGACGCGGGGCATCGGAGAGGCTGTGCGGTAACCCTGAGACACGTCACATCAAGAGATTAACAGAGTACCCATGCGCACACCAACATCCCAAAAGCAAATAATTGAAAATCTACGATCTAGAAAATGTACAACCTGTCTACTAGATGTTTTAATCCATGAAAAGTTTATTTGGAAAGGTTGTGAGCTCCTCTGAGGATCTATGCCAATCTTGATACTAGAATAACTGCAAAGTGCATTCAAACACTGTTTCCTTTATGTAACAAACACCGTTGCTTACTGTGCTCATCTTCATCAGTTGCTGGCTGGTGGTAGGACCATTCCACACCATTGACATCATCTGAGCAGCAACCAGCTGCATTGCCATCTTCCCGACAGGACTAACAAACGACATGACAATTGTCTTACAATGGTGACCCACTAGAGTTGTTTTTAAAAATATATCTTTCTGCATTTCTAGAATGTACTCGAAAGGACGGGTAGGGACAGTGACAACCACATAAAGTAGACATCCAATTTGATGCATTCATTCTATCGATAAAACATTTATTCTTGTGAGTACTGCTACTTCTAGGGAAACTGGTTGTGAGAGAAATTAAGCTGCGTGTATCCAATTGTAGTTAATACTATTAACAATAATTTAGAACACGCTTTCATTGAAAAACAATGCAGTGAGTGCAATAAAATAAATTAAAACGAGACAAACTAGCCAGGGCCACTGACAAAGAACACAGTTGACACTTCAACGGACAAGGAACACAGCTTTAACTAAGAAGGCTTTCCTAAAGAGACGGGTTTTAAGGCCAGTTTTAACACTAGAACTGCCATAGGCCAACGGCCACTGACGTTTGATTTTGTACATTAAAAAGAACTCCAAGAACCTGTGCCTTCGCCGACATTTCCTAAATATTTATATTTTACATTGCTCAGTTTTAAAAACAGAATTTAAAAAACAAAGAAAGTATTTAGATATGGAAGCATTTAGCTGACTAAACTCAATTGGAAATGTAAATGGGAGAATGATAAATCAATATCATGTGTGCTATTCATTTTTTTAAATGGGTATGCATGTGATAAAATTCTAATTGAAATGCAAAAGATATTGCATTATAATATTCGTGATTGAGTATGCATAATGTCTGACCATTTGAAAAGGAAATAACAATTTGTGTTTGATATTCCATTTCCATGGTACTATCCACTGACATTTAAAAATATAATGTAAATGATTAAATTAAAGTTTTTCAAATGTTAGCCATTTCATTTCCTTGTGACAAAAAAAATATTATCAATTGACAATGCTTTTCAATCCATACTATGTGGTTCAAGACAGTCAAAATTCAACTTCAAATTCGATAAATCCATCACAATGCTTCATTTTGCCATTTAATTTTCCACATATCGTTTTCAACCTGTATTCATTGTCAAACACAGTTGGCAGGTTTTTGGTAATGTGTGGCAGAAAAGGTTGCCTGTGTTGCTGGCAACATTTACTTTCGGGCATGCTAGCTGTATCGATATGGTGTTTTAAGGCCGTACCGGCAACAACAGCCAGTGGAAGACCCCACAGAAGAACAGACAGTGTTTGCGAGGACTTTGACGAAGGGGACTATAAAGCTCAAGGGGCACGGGGAGACACTAGTAGCTAGCTAATATGGTCAAATCGGCTATTATACACAGTGTACAAAACATTAGGAACACCTTCCTAATATTGAGTTGCATTCCACAGGGATGCTGGCCTATTTTGACGCCAATGCATCCAAGGGAAATTACCAAGTATCCGGGTAGGCTGCAACCTGTTCAGAATGAGTCTGACGCCATCAGATACTTTCCAAGTCAATGCCTGGAGGTCAGTAAGACTTGATGTCGACCTCAAAACATGTGTTAAGGGGACATGTAGTAGTTTTACTACACATCAATGTCTTACACCATTGTAGTGGTGATAGGTATGATGGAGTCTATTTTATAGCTATGTTATCCACGGAGGAGCTAACCTCACAATGGAGGGTTCTATTTATTAGTGGCATGTGAGTTAACCATCAGAAGAGTGTTCTGGAGATTCCCTTACATGTGTTGAAATCTGAGTTGCTACTATCTCCTCTGTCGCTGTTATCAATAGCAATTTGTTTTGGGAGGTCTCAAACTCTTACTGATTGGGTCTGGACTGACTGTGCTGGCATTGGTAGTTGTACTTAAGAGGACCAGTCATTCTACCAATTTATTCTGAAATGCTATCCTACCGGAACACGATTAGAGCATTTTACTAGTTGCATTGTGGTTGAACCTACACATGGCAAAGAATGGTTATTTTTGCCATTTGTTGGAGGTGGAAAGTCCACTGGACTTCTTTCACAACCAGTGTGGTACACCTCAGTGATATCTTAGATGTGTTCTAAGGTTATCCTCATCGAGAGGCCTCTCTGTTCTAATGGGGAAGTTTAAAACTAGAAATGTTTCCTGCTCTGGCGGCCTCGCACAGTGTTGCACGTAGTCTCGACCCCGCCAGCAGCCTCGATGAAACTCATGGGTCTGGGCTAGTATTCTCCCCTTTGTGTCTCGAGAGCTCCCCACCAGCGGTTGGTATTATCTGAGGCACAAACAAAAAGATTGGACCCTATGGACGAGTTGTCAGCGACCGCGTTATTAAATTGGCTGTAAGCTTTAACCAAATCCCCTGGTGATTGTGCTTCAAAAACCTCAGGGGCTGTCGAGGCCCCTCAGTTACCACAGTGGCATGTGGCAACCTCTTCAGTACCTGCGAACTGAGACGAGGATATCTGTCTGTGATAGTGTTTCACCAGTGGGAGTCATCGGGTCAGTTGCGGGACTGTGTCATTGTAAGGGGTGACAGTCCCCCACAAAGCAGAAGATGTATCCTCAGAAGCAGAGTACACTCCGCTCATCAATGTTTTTCTTGCCGAGACGGCCGCAGTGCTTGCGGAAGTGTCTGAAGGGCGAGAGAAGCGGATCTCAACTACAATTTTGCACGACTTCGAGGAGGGAAGTTGCGCATTCACAGAGACTGCTGGCTCGAAATCATGAAAATAATGGTCAATCAGGTTTGCTGATGGAATGTGTCGAGATATCATAATATCCCCTTTGGATTGGATTCTGCACCAAGAGGTTTCGAAACGTCTTTTTCCCAAGGGATGCTTTTGACAGATACCCCTCGTGGATGACTGTGTTGCAGCTAGTGTTAGGGGAAGACAGTGTGGTCAGCGGAGAAGGCACTGACCTGTGACCAAACGTGGTTGGTTTTCAAATCCATCAGTGGGAGTAAATGATCCATCAAGTGTGCACCGAGTAGCAGGGGTTCAGATTCAAGGCTGGTAACATACACAGGTTGAACAAGCGATACATCCCAGAAGTGTAGTTTTAGCATAACTATCAATGTGAGAGATGAGGTAGTCTGAGTGAAACCTCTAAGTGTATTGTCGCATCGTTCCCTTTATAACCAATGTTTAGTCGGCTTCAAAGCCCTTTAGAGATCTCTCTAACATTGTTCTATGAGCGATATTGTCGAGCCCAAATCAATTAGCGCATGACAGGTTAAGCAGTCCTTCAGGACTGTTTCCAGGTATGGCTGTTTTGAGTTGCATTTAAATGGACATATTCTTAAAGACGTGATGTTCCGTTTCTATTCATGAAAGCAAATTGATTTCTCAGATTTTGAGTGGGCTTGGCTTTTGACCTCTTTCTTCGCAACCTTTGTATCAGTCTATAGACAAAGCCTGTGGGCTTGTTTCTTGATCGAGCGAGCCCTGGATAGGGTCTCGAGTGAGAGCGGGAGAAATACGATTTTTAACGTCCTTGCTATGGGTGTTAATTCCTGTGGACTTGTTGTCCAGCAATTCCCAGTCTAGCCACTGTGTCTGATCTTTTTCCCTTTTCCAAAATGTGACTCGCTTTAGGTTCTTCACATAGTAGAACTTCCAGGGAACATTGGTCACGTTCTGGTCGTCTCAAACCTTTTGTTACCCGTGTGCTATGACACTGTGGGTTGGGTGCAGGAACGTAGCGATCAGGTCGATTGTAGCGGCAGTCGTTTTGATAGACATACTTTAGTTATTATTTCGACTGCAGTGGGTATTGGTATCATGGCAGAAACAGTTGTTGTGCAGCAGCTCTCAAAGCTCCAATATCTGATAATGCACCCTATAACTGGAGTGAGTGCTCATGGTCAAACTCCAAAACCAAGATGTCAGAGCTCTTAGCATTGCGTGCTTTTGATGCCTCAAAAGCTGTGCTTGCAAGCTCTTTGAGTTGTGAGATAGGCAAGCCAATGTGGGCTGCAGCGCCCAAGTAGGTAATGAAGGTGGGATACATGTTTGACAGAAACATTTGTTTGAATGGTAACAGCTCTTCCATTCCTGTTTCAGTGAGTAGACCAAAGTAAGCTGAATGAAGCCTATGATAGTAAGCTTGTCGGTGTTCATTCCGAGCTTGTTTGACAGTGTTAGCCAGGGAGCTATCGTGTTTGCAAGTCACAGAACCAATGAATTCTAATTTCAAAAGTGGCGGCAAGTTTAGTGTAGTCGTTTTGCACGTGATGCTGTTCTAGACGAATTAACCTCGTCACGTGTCTATTTGACGTTCACTTAAACAGGTAAAGCCTATCAGAAACCGCAGCGTTCAGGTAGCCATCCTCTGTCAGCTAGGAAAGTCTCAGTGTTGTTTGGCTGACCTGGAACTGGGTCAAAGGTGGGAAAGTTTGACGAGTTTGTCATGGCGTTCCATGCCAAGCGGGTGGAGAGGGTTAGCTTCATCCTGTGGGGAAATTGGGGCCGAAAGGCCAAGAGGAGATGCCAAGCTTTGGCGTTGTTGGCGAAGAAGCACCATATTACTCTTTACCTGAACGGCCAAGAGGAGAAGACCTAGAGACACACGAGAGAGGCAAAGTCTGAAACCTATCATCTTCACTCCATTGAGTACGGGCTCCGGTTGCTTGGTTGGGTAGTCACACTGTAGCGCATGACCATTCTGAAATTCCACCAGATGGTACCTAAGGGTGGTATTCTGCTGCATAGTAGAGTACACTTGATTGCTTAGAGTACTGATTTCAGACACCCGAGTGTCGCACTTACTTCGTTCGGCCTCATACTTATCCATCATTGTTTGCAGATGGAGGTATTGAGTATGGACCGAGAGCCGTGATGAGATTTCCCCCGCTTGTTTAGAAATCAATATTCCCATCTTCATCACCTGAGTTCTCTCATCATTCATTTGATCAGCGACTTCAATGAGTTCTGCTGATTTGGCATCCAACTTAGTCACTATGTTCATATACTGATAGTCTTTGGTTTGCAGCATTTGCTTTGAGTAACATTCATCAAAACTGCCTGCATGTTATCAAATTGCGCGCTCCTGTTTGTAGATAACAGATTTATCTAGTTTAGCGTGGCCTTTGTCGTATTTAGTTTGGGCTAAATCGAAGTTGTTCCTGTAGAAAACGATTTTGTTTTAAAGTTTGTGCTCGTTCACCGTCAAGTATTTGTAATTACTTTTAGATTGCTTTGAAAACTGAACACAGGTCCTCGGCTAGCAGAATGTTATCATTTCCTGCTTTTGTCGATAGTTGCTCGGTTCTCTCCGATGCCAATCTTTGATGGCAATACATAAAGGCTAAAGTGGAGAGAACCTTTACAATGCCTGCGTCCGATGATTAATTATGGAGAGTGTTTTTCGCAATTTCTGCTGTCTTTCCGCTAATAGCATAGTTAGGGTTTGTATAGCTGCTGAGGTCAGTGACCAATCGGTGAAGGTTCACTAATTAGCGGGAGACTGGGAACCACCCCTCTGATAGCTTGCACATACTTTATAAACATTATTTTAACATGTTTTTTTTGTATTTTTTTTGAGGTGGTGGAAGCTGCAAAGACTATGTTAATCTATTTAAAGACGTTAATGAACCATCAATACTGGATCAGTAATGGGGGAGTTGAAAGTGAATGAATTTGCAAAAGCAAATTTAATTGACTAATCAATGTTAAGTAATCATACCTGTTATAGGCTATTGGGGAATTAACTGTAATTAACCTGAAAGCAATGCTGCCGCTAGGTTAATGTGGAATGTTTAAATAGTCTCTTTGGAAGAAATCCGTTTGGACCTTATCCAAATAATTCACCTGAAAATGTAAGTGACAATTTTAGCTTCTAGTTAAATTGAACAAGACAATGATATCCAAATCAGTAAATATTGGCTGGATATAATAAGTGTGACCCCGTGTTACAAAAGTGAGACAACGCTGGGTGTCACATAGAAATAATTCTTTTTTTTAAAGATGGGCGTTTCTTCACCCGAGGGGTCACTGATCGCAGAAAGCTGAATACAAAAGGAAGTCGCGAGGAGGTGGAACATCCGTTTTCTAAGGCATACGATGTTGCTGTGTGAATAAAGTGGAAAAACAAAATGCCTGCTCTCCCTTTGTTAGCATTAGCAGCACATGCAAGCTAATCCTACTTTGTTCACTTTCAAGCACAACCAACATAGGATCCTTTACACTACGAGAAGGGGGTTTACTAGTGACGTCTCACATTCAACCCAGTCAGCATTCTTCTTTGCTAGCACTATTATACCGGAACGCGCGGTAACATAAAGAGAGACGCATGTGGACTATCCACGCTGTCTAAGCGCGATTGACAGCTAAATAATAGAAATTTGAGGATCGATCTATCATTGCTGGATCTATGCCCTCGCTCTAGAAATTAATACTGACCGAATCACTCGCTCCAAAGACACGAGAAACAGAAATAGCACGTATGGCTCCATTTCTCAAATTTCTATAATTGGATTCTAGCGCTAGAAATTTTATCACCCACCCTACACTGACTATGTCAGAGAAACAACATGGAGGCAACCTCCAGATGTATCTTGTTCAAATGGCAACACACACACGTCGACAATTCCTGTGTTCAACTCCTATGGTGTATAACATAATCTGGGTGTATCATTTAATCTTCTTTTCAAATTTAATTTAAACTGAATTCAAAATGAATGCCTCATTCTCTCTTAGATTCCTCGCACAGGGCAATTATGTTGCATCTTGGCTATCATTAATGTGATGACGATTGTGTTATCTAATTGATTAACTGTTTAACTATTACAATGATGAAAATTGGCCGATTTTTATTTGTAATAATGACAATTACAACAATACTGAATGAACACTTATTTCAACTTAATATAATACATCAATAAAAATAAATTGAACCTCAAATAAATAATGAAACCTGTTCAATTTGGTTTAAATAATGCAAAAACAATGTGTTGGAGAAGAAAGTAAAAATGCAATATGTGCCATGTAAGAAAGCTAACGTTTAAGTTCCTTCCTCAGAACATGAGAACATATGAAAGCTGGTGGTTCCTTTTAACATGAGACTTCAATATTCCCAGGTAAGAAGTTTTAGGTTGTAGTTATTATAGGACTATTTCTCTCTATCCATTTGTATTCCATATACCTTTGACTATTGGATGTTCTTATAGGCACTTTAGTATTGCCAGTGTAACAGTATAGCTTCGTCCCTCTCCTAGCTCCTACCTGGGCTCGAACCAGGAACACATCGACAACAGCCACCCTCGAAGCAGCGTTACCCATGCACAGCAAGGTGAACAACTACTCCCAAGTCTCAGAGCGAGTCACGTTTGAAACGCTATTAGCGCGCACCCCGCTAACTAGCCAGCCATTTCACATCGGTTACACCAGCCTAATCTCGGGAGTTGATAGGCTTGAAGTCAAACAGCGCAATGCTTGAAGCACAACGAAGAGCTGCTGGCACAACGCACCAAAGTGCTGTTTGAATGAATGCTTACGGGCCTGCTGCTGCCTACCTGCTGCCTACCACCGCTCAGTCAGTTATAAGTCAGTTATAAGACAAAAATCAAGACATTTGACACATTTTAAGTGTACCATCAAATGATAAGTCTGTACCTGGTCCTGTCTTCTCCATCCTCTATGTGGGCCACGATGAGGCGGTTTCCAGGGGGATACTCAAAGCCATTCAGCTTCTCTTTGGCGTAGAGGGCAGAGCCCAGGTTGTTGTAGCGAATCACAGCATGTCCTGGGGTTAAATGCATCAGGAGCAACAAACATTAATGTGAACAATTTAAATACAAAATTAGGAGTGTTAATCTTTGTGGGTAACACTACACAAGAATGTCAAAAAATATGTATATTAACAAAAATAATGAGTAGGCTTATTCCAAAATTGTCTTATAAGCATTAGGAACATTGTTTATAGATGTCTTTATAGTAATGTCTAAAGTGTTACTCTTGATAAATCAATGTGTGACTAAAATGTTATTTAACCACATCTTCCCCTATTAAATACATAATTATCAATGTATAATACCTTTGTTGAGCCCACAATGATCCCGCTGCATCTCACAGTAATCCATCCCTGGTATGAGGTCAAAGAGGCCATAAATCTGCTCCTGGGTAACACTAGCTCTCGAGGATACCATTAGGCACCTGGTGATGAGGTCACTGGATCGGTAGTCAGTTACGGCATAACTGCCAGGGTCAGCTGTCAGGTAGGGAACACAGACAGATGTCAGACCACAGCTAGATTAAAGCAAATGCAAATGAAAGCAAAGGTGACATTCTGAATCAGAATGAAGTACTTCACATACACACTCCAAAGGAATAGGGGTTCATTCCCAGGTCACTTGACATGTGCTCTGCTCTGCCACTGCTGTGATAGTCATTATCTGCAGATGAGTTCTTGCTTCGGGGCTCAGCAAGAACAGCCCTGTAGGCTGGTTGCACAGACATGGGTTAAATTGATACAAATGAAATTCTACAGTGAAATCATTGAAAGGGAAAGTGTTTTAACTTGAGTTTATCCATTCTGAGGCTTCAATGAAAGGGCTGATGCCTGCTTACCTCTATCACAGTTCTCAATGGCAATGGCTGCTTGTGATGGCTTATGATACCTCACATATCCCAAGCCTTTGCTCTCCCCTGTGGTTTTATTCTTTATGATCACACAGTATTCTATGTCCCCATACTCCTACAAGCAAAAAAAAAAAAATTATCTATATTGGTCTGCTATCTTAAGGGCCGCAGGTGTTTAGAGCATTGAGCAAGTAACGTAAAGTTTGCTGGTTCAAATCCCAGAGCCGACAAGGTGTGTCGATGTGCCCTTGAGCAAGCGTCTGCTAAATTACTCAAATGTACGGTCAGAACTATTTCACCAAGTGATAAAATGCAATGCAATGGACCTCGTACCTTGAATGTGTCTTTCAGATCTTCTTCTGTGAATGTTTTGGGAATCTTTATAAATATTCTGGTGAGCTCTTCATCCTCCACATCTCTGTGTCTACCAGAGGACCTTGACTGGGCAATGAACACCTGAAACAGTAGTCATATTCAGTCAAAATGAATAACTTGTATACCTCCAGGACACCTACACCACCAGATGTCACAGGAAGGCCAAAAAGATCAAGGACAACAACCACACGAGCCACTGCCTGTTCACCCTGCTATCATCCAGAAGGCGAGGTCAGTGGTATTAAAAAAAGATTCAGTTAATGTCCATCATGTAAGTATTGTGGAATAGCATCCGGCCCTGGTTATTGAAAATATGTCACAGCGGTTTTGATGGAACAATAGATTCTCGAGACATACATTGTTTGCGAACTATTAGATGCAACCAGGAAATGGCGGAGCGATTTCTGCATGATGCACCTTCGAGGAAAGATTTGAACGGAGAAAGCTGATCCGAGAACAGCGCTCCCTTTCTTTCCATACTATACCTTCGACGAAGTACTGTGGCGACCATTTTCTCTGCTTGATGTTTCGGGCAGTTGCAGGAAACGTGCATCGTTAAAATACGGGTAAAACATTCCATCGCTATCGGTGAACAGGGCCCAGCATGGAATCATTTTTTTTTTTTAAATACTTAAGGAAATAAATAGTGAGTGTTAGAAACTTGGATGGGGTCATATTAAGTTTAGATGTATGTGCATGCAAACCTTAATGGGCTTCGTTCCGTCTAACAGGCATTTTCCATGCATGTCCTCCATTGCGGTGCATGCTTCCGAAGACTTCGCGAATTTAACATAGGAGATCCCCTTCGATTCTTTCGTCTGTTTGTCCTTAACGACCCATACACCTTGGACCTCTCCAAATACAGAAAATTTCTCTCGAATAACATCATCTGAAACTGATCGACTTGTTACGAGAAACAAGCGACTGTTAGGAGGATTGTCAAGATTTTCAACTGATTGCTTGGATGAGTAGTCCTCCATTTTGGTTATCAAGAAATGACGTTGTGTGCGTCACATAGTACATGTTTGATGCTGCGTTCAAGTAAACTCGGAAACATGGGCTCTCAGTTTCCATTTGAAAGTACCAGAATCAACCAATAAGATCTACGTAAATACGTTCGTTATAACTCGGTACGTTCTGATAGCACACGAACACAACGTTTCTCCGAGTTTTCCACTTGGAACCAGAACAAATCAATTGGAATCTATGCAAAAATGTAGGCACATTTTAACTTGCAGTTTCAGCTTAGTCTTGAAAGCAGTTAACTTTTGTCGCCTTTCATTATGAGAATACACATTTTCAGACTTTCACTGACTGCATTAACTTTTGTGATCAAAGGTCATTAAGCTTTGACTGCAAATTTCTGCAATTCCTCTTCACCACCTTCATCCTGCATGGTGGGAGGCTCTATTGTCAACCAATCATTTGTGAGTTTGTTTGTGTTACCCTTTCTATGAGCTTATAATATAAACTACAACACAAAGGTATGGTTTACTTCATGTCAGCACATGTAACAGCAGTTTACAGCCCTTTTTTTGTTTCTTATTCTTCCTCTCCCCAATTCACTTAAACTACATTTCTGTATTTCCCATGGGCTTCACCAGAGTACCCCCTAGTGGCTGGAATACAACTGTATTAGGCCTTACAACACCCTCTGCAAAAATGAAATGTTGTCCCAAACATTTCACTGGCCTCAAAACAAAGAGGATGTAAGTACTGGTCATGAGAACAACTGAGAAAATTGGCCTAACAGCCATATAACTATCTAGACATGTCCAGTCTACCTTTATGGGCAAAGACGCAACCCCTACCAAACATTATCACACTGTGATTAGTAAAGGTAAACAAGAAAATATATACACACATCTCTAGTTGGTGTCCTGATAAGAGCTGGGCAGCCCTAAAGTGTTATAGGTTTGAATGTCTCTGGGCCTCCTCTGCCAGGCTGAACAGCGGGGCAAGGTCATTGGTGACCCCAATGACAGTGTCCACTTCATCATGAGATGATTGAGTCTGAGCCCTAGGCTGTTTCCATATTTACCCCCGTTCTCTCCTTCCTCTCTCTGAGGACTGGTTGGCACTCCTTCCTTCACAGTGAAGTTTATCAGTCTGACCCCGTTCCTTACTATTTTATTCTGATACTAGCTGTGTGCTACTCTGTCTGCTCTCTTCATCCCTATGTGACCTATTGATGAAAACTGGATAAGAATCCTCATCTGAGCTCTCAGACTCAGCGGGCTCCCCATTTTTCTGCTTCCCCTTGTGGAGAAGGGGTGGTTCCCTTCTCCACAGACCTCTGAGTGTTTCAACAGGTTCCTCAAATGGTAGGGAATTACATGACATGAGCATATTGTGATGCAGAACCCGGGCCCTGCCTGTACCCCTCGCGGGTTTGACCTCATAGACAGGGCTGTCATCACCTTTCCTGGTTACCACCACATGTATTTTGGTCCTCTCAGTGTGATCTTAGCTTTCCCAGCCAACCACGTTCTGACATGTTCCTCACCAGTGCACGATCCCCTGAGACCAGACCTCATTTTCTTCTGATCGTAGTAGGCTTTTCCCTTTGCTGTTGATTACTCCATGTTTCTAATGTCGATGTCATAGGCTTCCGCCATCTGTTGCTACCACTTCTTAGCATAATCCTGGTATGATTTCTCCTGTTCCTTTATCTGTAACCCAAAGACAAGGTCAACAGGTTGCAGTGAAGCCCTTCCAAATAGCAGGAAATATGGTGAGAACCCAGTAGCATCACTGGTGGTACAGGTGAATGACGTTGTTCAGAAAATCACCCCAGTTGGCCTTTTTCTCTTTATCTAGTGTGCGCAACATTGATAACAGTGTACGGTTAAATCTCTCCACCGGATTCCCCTGTGGATGATATGGAGAAGTTCTGGAATTGGCTATTTCCCTTACAGTCCTGCAATACTCTAAATTTTCAAATTCTCTTCTCTGATCATCATGAATTTTTGACAAGGCCAAACTTTGGGAGAAAAAAAAAAATCGTATTTTTTTTACTGCAGTTTTCTGACTTATTTCTGGTGGGGTAGGCTTGTGCAAATTTTGTAGGTATCTAAACTAACTAAAACATACTCGTAGCCCCCTCTGCTTTTCTCCAAATGCACAGTCAATTGAAATCATCTCGAAAGGAGCTGTAGCTCGTACATGTTGCGTCGGGGCCCTAGTTATTACACTGGGTTTCTTTTGTTTGATACACTTACACACTTTAGTAATCAAGTGTTCAACGTCATGTTGCGTGGCCAATAAAAGCCTTCTAGTGCTAAGTTCAACACTCTTTCTGTTCCTAGACGGGCCATTTCAGCGTGTGTGTAAGTACTTGTAAATCAGTGTACTATACAGACTTGGTACCACAACTTGTGTCCTTTTTGCTATTTTCCTTTGTAATAATCCATCTGGTGAGACATTGAGCCTGTTCCACTCTTGCAGTAACTGTTTCACTTTGTATAACTCTTGTTGACATTCTGTTGGTTTAGGCATCGTCCTTTGACTTTTTACGGCTGCATCCTTTAACTGAGCCTGCATGAGATCGTGTGGAGACAGTCGGTCTGAAACTGTTCCCCCCCACCATGACAGCTCATCTTGCACTGGCCTTAGTGTGACAGCGGATATCCAAGTTACAGTCATTCTGTTGTGTAATACAACTGTATTAAGACCCTTACATTTGACCCATAGAACTTGGTCAAAGCGTGACTGGCAGAGTTCTATTAAGCTGGCTGGGGTTGAACCAGCCTATGGCCCTAAACGTGACTAGTGAAGCCTCGAGTGAGGAGCGCCCTGCTCAAATCAAACAGAAATCAAACAGAAACAGAAATAATGTATGGAACGGAACAAATGGAATGGCATCAAACTATGTGTTTGATGTATTTGATATTTTTCTACCCATTCCGCTCCATCCATTACCAAAAGTCCATCCACCCCAATGTAGGTGCCACCAACCTCCTGTGCTGCAAAGCTTGTTATGTTGTCAACAAAGCAGCATTATCCCTGTTCAGAAACATACATATATTTTGCATAAAATATATGGTTGAAGTTTTCATTAACTCTTCATTGTGAAGACAGATCAAGCGTTTTTATCAAAAACTTTTGCATGCATTAGTCCACCTGCTTACCAGGGTTGTAGTGCTGACGGAGCGCGGGGGAGCAGCGCACCTCACTTTTTAATTTGAGAATACACAGAGTTGGTAAAACTATTTCTGGAAAAATTAATTATGTTTAATTACTACAAAAAATTGCATGAAAAACGATAGAATGACCAACCAAATAGATAGGCAAAGTGTGGTTTCTTCCCTGTCTTCTCTCTGGTGGTGGTGAGAATGATGAAGAACTGTGTGTGTGCACATTAGCCAATTAGAACATTGAAAAAATTAAACTAATTTCACCTTGTGAAATTTATGTTTTATAAAACTCCAGACTCCCTCTTGCACAGTGGAACCCAGAACGATATGTAACCTCTTGGTTATGGTGACACCGTTCTGCTGAGGACAACCAAAGCAGAACGGCCACCGCAAAGCCCAAGGAGCCTGACCCTCTCTAGAAGTTGCTGTAGCCCTGCTTGAGATATTTAGCCTATATTGGCAATTGGTTGAGACTCAGGGCCCCATTCTAGCTTGGTATGTCATCGTGGGAAATTGGAAATGTGAATTGGAGGTAATAATACATTTAGGTTATAGTTTATTGAGATGTGTGAATACACCACACTAAAGATTTTATGGCTGTTTTAAAGCTGTTTCCTGCAATTTTATGTATTAATGATGTGTTAACTACTTGGTCAATTGATTTGATAGCATGTTTCAATCTATGCAAATAAATTATATTAATTGATAGTTCACCTCTTTTCTTTTATTCTCTAATAGGGTATATTGTAACCATGCGTTCAACTAATGGAATCAACGTTTATTTATGATACAGTGTAATGTAAGCTACACAACGCAATTACATGCCTACTCGCAATTTAAGCTCTCCTACAAACAGTGCAATGAAATTAAGCGATATGTATTTGTATTTACATGAGGCTATAGCCTACGTATAGCTATACGAAATAGCCTATTAGGCTATACTGCACTTATTTTTCCTGAACTGGCCAAATGGCAGAGCTATCATTCAGCACCACAAGTTGGTTCAACTTATAGAACATCATTGCACAATCCTGGTGCTATCCTCTCAGAACCATGAAGGGCACTCCAAACATTTAAAATAACACTTATCAAGATCTGTTGCCTACGCCTAATAGTCTTACTCATCACTTATTACAAATAGAAGATTACTAAATGAGCACCATTGTGAGAAGAGGTAAAGTTAAATCAAAGCTGAATCAATGTCTTGCAAGATCACATAATGATGAATTTGTATTTTACATAACAGAACCAAATATACAGTAATAACGTAGCATAGTAGGCCTATAACAGTACTGTTACACCAAAAACACCGCCTCATATCTTATGAGATTTCCGGATGGTTAGCAGAAGCTGAATAGTCACCCAAAAAATGCACCAAAACTCAGAGCGTGCCACTAGGCAGGATATGCTTGATTGAAACAAAATACAAGAAACCCGTTAACGCCATCTGCTCTAATTCACTCACAAAAAAGTAGTTAATGAAGATTGAAATGCATAGTATATTCCCATGCAACTGGTTGAGATCAATCAAATACCAGTTTCACCGGTAAAACGTGAAGAACTATAATTTACAATTGACAGTGAAGTTTCAGTATGCCTAACTTTGTCACGCCCTGCCCTGATCTGTTTCACCTGTTCCTGTGATTGTCCCCACCCCCTCCAGGTGTAACTTTTTCCCCCCAGTGTATTTATCCCTGCGTTTCCTGTCTCTCTGTGCCAGTTCGTCTTGTATGTTTAGTCAAGTCAACCAGCGTGTTTTTCCCTGCACTCCTTTCCTATTATTTTTGTCCTCTCAGTTCTGACCCCTGCCTGCCCTGACCTTGATTCTGCCTGCCCTTCGGCACCTACTGGACTCTGAACTGGTTTTGACCTTTTTGCCTGTCCACGACCACTCTTGCCTACCCCTTTGGATTAATAAACATTTTAAGACTCCAACCATCTGCATCTGGGTCTCACCTTGTGCCTTGATAAACTTGGTGTTTGAGGGTATTAAAAATAGAAAATGTTCTTGAGACAATGTGGCCATAGACAGACCTTGCATTTTATGCATATTCTATATAATGATAGGCTACATCAGTCAGTAGAAATGTTGATTGAGGAAATGACTTCATCAAAATCGGAAAATGCACTACCTCACCTAAAAAAACAAATTGCACTACACAACTGGTGCAGACCTATATCACTTTTGTTTTGAGCCTACTTCGCCATCAGCCAGTAGGCAGCCTGGTTCCAAAACCAATGCAATCACTTTTCACCCAGTGCAAACTATGCCTATCCTTGCGCCTGCGCCAGCTTAATAAATGCTTCTCCCTTTTTTTTCCATGCCCCGCTACAAAGTTTCTCCCTGCAGGCAGTCACTGAGTCCGAGGTGCTAAAGGAGCTCCTGAAACTTGACCCCAAAAAGCCATCTGGGTCAGATGGTTTAGACCCTTTCTTCTTTAAGGTTGCTGCCCCTATCATCACCAAGCCTGTCTCTCCTTTCTGGGAAGGTTCCCATTGCTTGGAAGGCAGCCATGGTTCGTCCATTATTTAAAAGGAGAGATACAGCTGATCCTAACTTATAGGCCTATTTCTATTTTGCCGTTTGTCAAAAGTGTTGGAAAAATGTGTTACTAATCAACTGCCTGCCTTTTTTGATGTCTAGTATTCACTCTGGTATGCAATCTGCTTTCCACTCAGGTTATGGATATGTTACTGCAACCTTAAAGGTCCTCAATGATGTCAAAATTGCCCTGGATTCTTAGCAATGTTGTGCTGCTATTTTTATTGACTTGGCCAAAGCTTTTGACACGGTGGACCATTCCATTCTTGTGGGCCGGCTAAGGAGTATTGGTGTCTGAGGGGTCTTGTACTGGTTTGCTAACTATCTCTGAAAGAGTGTAGTGTATAAAGTCAGAATCTGCTGTCTCAGCCACTGCCTGTCACCAAAGGAGTACCCAAAGGCTCAATCCTAGGCCCCACACTCTTCTCAATTTACATCAACATAGCTCAGGCAGTAGGAAGCTCTCACATCCATTTATTTGCAGATACAGTCTTACACTCAGATGGTCCCTCCCTGGATTTTGTGTTAAATGCTCTACAACAAAGCTTTCTTAGTGCCCAACAAGCTTTCTCTACCCTTAAACTTGTTCTGAATACCTCCAAAACAAAGGTCATGTGGTTTGATAAGAAGAATGCCATTCTCCCCACAGGTGTGATTAGTACCTCAGGGTTTAGAGCAGGGGTGGGCAATTCCAGTCCTCAAGGGTCTGATTGGTGTCACAGTTTTGCCGCAGCTAACACACCTGCCTCCAATCACCTAATCATGAACGTCAGTTTAGAATGCAATTTGATTAATCAGCTGTGTTTGCTAGGGATGGAGAAAGTGGGACACCAATCAGGCCTTCGAGGACTGAAGTTGCCCATCTCTGGATTAGAGCTTGAGATAGTCACCTCATACAAGTACTTGGGAGTATGGCTAGACAGTACAGTGTCCTTCTCAGCACATATTAAAGTTGCAGACTAAAGTTAAATCTAGACTTAGTTTCCTCTATCGCAATCACTCTTTCACCCCAGCTGCCAAACTAACCCTGATTCAGATGACCATCTTACCCATGCTAGATTACGGAGGCATAATTTATAGATCAGCAGGTAAAGGTGCTCTCGAGTGGCTAAATGTTCTTTACCATTCGGCCATCAGATTTGCAACCAATGCTCCTTATAGGACATATCACTATATACACTCCTCTGTTAACTGGTCATCTCTATATTCCTGTCGCAAGACCCACTGGTTGATGCTTATTTATAAAACTCTTAGGCCTCACTCCCCCTTATCTGAGATATCTATAACAGCCCTCATCCTCCACATACACCCGTTCTGCCATCACATCCTGTTGAAGGTCCCGAAAGCACACACATCCCTGGGTCACTCGTCTTTTCAGTTCGCTGCAGCTAGCGGCTGGAATGAGCGGCAACAAACACTCAAACTGGACAGATTTATCTCACTCTCTTCATTCAAAGACTCAATCATAGACACTCTTAATTACAGTTGTGGCTGCTTTGTGTGATGTATTGTCTCTACCTTCTTGTTATTTGTGCTGTTATCTGTGTTTCCTCAGACACATTGGTGTGACTGGCTTCCGGGTTAAGCGCGGTTTATGTTTCTATATGACTCTACCTTTGCCTCCCAAGCCTGTTGGGGAGTTGCCGCTATGACAAGATCGAAATTGGGGAGAAATAAAAAGTCCAATAAATAGAAAAATCTATATATAATATACGAATGTCAACAAAATGTCGGCTATCGTGGTTCCAAATGTTTAATAGCAACAAAAATCTCTGGCGTGACCCATTAAGTCAAAAGATTAGAAATAGCTTTACCAGAAACAGAATCATTTTTACATGAGAAAAAATTAAAAAGGTCAATGGGCGCAACATCAAGACACACCAAGCAGATCAGGGGCCTTAATAATAGAGTAGCACAGTATGAGTCATAATACCCATAAAACGTAGCGGTCAAACAGGGAAATGGTTCCAATCGTTTCTTCACCATACAGTATTGTTTTATGTTATGACACTGCCACTGTGGGGATCTATAACCATTCTTTAAAATGTAACTAAATATCTGCATGCGCCTTTTCTGAAAAGGCATGCCAAAAATATTTCGATTTATGAACTTGGATGCCATACATACACGTTTCCTGTTATAAATTAGACACGTCATTAAACTGTGCACAAGCATTACAACTCCACCTGAAAAACACCCATCAGTCGACTTTTATGGTGACAATAATGCCCTTATTTGCAAGTATTGGTTAGCTAGCTAACTAATGAAACAACACTATACAGTACTATTATATACAAAGGCACATGATACTTATAGCAATGCTAATATATGGCCAACAGCTAAAAACGAAGCAGCATGCTTTGAACCTTTACTCAGAAATCGTTTTATGACGTTGTACAGGTATTCAATTAGGCCAAGACAGTAGCTAAGGGAAATAGCAATGGCGAATGTGATCAAATCTCTTTGTAGGTGTCAGTACAACACTATCAAAGAGTACAGTAAGAGCAGAAACTGCTTTTCCAATAGAAATCCCCGATCACGCTTGTAGGTATTGTTATGCAACATTGGCTAGCTAAGCTCATGCATAGAAACACGTCGGGTCTTACAGTCGTCTCACGCTGAACTGCGCATCAAATCGAAAGCACTATAACATTTTTATTTATATATTTTTTTAAATGTGTCAGTTTGTCACTTTCACTAGGTTATGCCTTGAATTTGAGAAAATTAACAGCTAAGGAAGTGTTGTTCCCTTCTCTCATTGACTTCTCAAACCATGGCCTGGTCTTGGTATGTTTTGTAAGCGTTCCCAGAAATCTTGCAATGTTGCGCCTCTGGGTTTAGAAACTGACTGTGTACATATGAGTTAGGGGGCAAACATACTTCTCACCCATACAACATAGCGGTCTGTATTGTCCAATCACAAAGCAGATACAAGTGACCTGACAGCGAACACATGATGAAACTGTTCACTAATAGATCATGTGACTTGTATCTGCACGGCTCACGTACTATCAGTTATCCAGGGGAGAACGACTGCTCCATCTCGTTGAGGACTTCAAATTCAAGGCAGACCGCCATTGCAGAAAACAGGGTCCCCCATTATAGTCAATGGGACACAGGAGGTTGGTGGCACCTTAGTTGGGGAGAATGGCTCGGAGCGGAACACGTGTAATCAAATCAAATTGTATTTGTCACATGCACCGAATATAACTATCACGTCTCAATTTAGACCCAAACGCAGACTGTTGAAGTAACCATGTTTATTACAGCAACAGGGGCAGGCAAACAGCTCAAGGCAGGCAGGGATCGATAATCCAGAGTTGTGGGGCAACGGTACAGGACGGCTCAGGTCAGGCAGAGGTCGGTAATCCAGAGTAGGGGCAAAGGTAACAGACTCAGTGTTGGAGGAATTTAATTCCTCTGTTTTAATTCCCAATTAAAATGAAACACTGTCAATACATAAGACTTTGTAAGACCCTTATTTTATAGGAATGGACAGAGCCCGGTCTTAAAGTCAAGTAACAGCCTTTATTCAAGAGAGTACTGAGTACATACAAATTTTACCACAGGTTATAAACTGAAAATGACGTCAGCGTTTTCTAAATGTTCCGTCTCTTCTTGGCACTGGTAGAAAGGCTCTATAGTTCTCAAGCCTTCCCTTCTCGCCTAGAGCCAAGGTCAGCTAGTGTAGATAAGCATTCTAGTCAGTCTGGAGATATAGTTTATTCATTTGTACCAAGGAACAGACCGTCATTGTTCTAAACTCTTGACCACATTCACACACACATTATTTTCAGTACTGGGATCAAGAAAGAAAACTCATACATATACAGAATAGTATTCTGATTAGTACATATACAGTAACATAATAGTATTCGGAATAGTACATATACAGTAACACACTAGTATTCTGATTAGTCAGTCCTGATTTTGAAATGTATACATAATTAGTCATCATTGATAAAAAATCCCTTAACACTCAGGCAGAGTGGTAAGGCAGGCGGGCTCAGAGTCAGGACAGGCAAGGGTCAAAACCAGGAGGGATTAGGCCAAATTAAATTAATCTTGTCTGTATGCTATCAGCAGGTTAATTTATTCACCTTCCCATTTTATGACCCAACTGTATTTTTAGTCAACATTTACCACATGTAATCTCCTTTGAACTAGCTGACACATAAGACAAATCAAATCCAATTTTATTTGTCACATACACATGGTTAGCAGATGTTAATGCGAGCGTAGCGAAATGCTTGTGCTTCTAGTTCCGACAATGCAGCAATAACCAACAAGTAATCTAGCTAACAATTCCAAAACTACTTACTACCTTATAGACACAAGTGTAAGGGGATAAAGAATATGTACATAAAGATATATGAATGAGTGATGGTACAGAGCGGCATAGGTAAGATACAGTAGATGGTATTGAGTACAGTATATACATATGAGATGGGTATGTAAACAAAGTGGCATAGTTAAAGTGGCTAGTGATACATGTATTACATAAAGATGCAGTAGATGATATAGAGTACAGTATATACGTATACATATGAGATGAATAATGTAGGGTATGTAAACATTATATTAGGTAGCATTGTTTAAAGTGGCTAGTGATATATTTTACATCATTTCCCATCAATCCACATTATTAAAGTGGCTGGAGTTAAGTCAGTGTGTGGGCAGCAGCCACTCAATGTTAGTGGTGGCTGTTAAACAGTCTGATGGCCTTGAGATAGAAGCTGTTTTTCAGTCTCTCGGTCCCAGCTTTGATGCACCTGTACTGACCTCGCCTTCTGGATGATAACGGGGTGAACAGGCAGTGGCTCGGGTGGTTGTTGTCCTTGATGATCTTTATGGCCTTCCTGTAACATCGGGTGGTGTAGGTGTCCTGGAGGGCAGGTAGTTTGCCCCCGGTGATGCGTTGTGCAGACCTCACTACCCTCTGGAGAGCCTTACGGTTGTGGGCGGAGCAGTTGCCGTACGAGGCGGTGATACAGCCCGACAGGATGCTCTCGATTGTGCATCTGTAGAAGTTTGTGAGTGCTTTTGGTGACAAGCCGAATTTCTTCAGCCTCCTGAGGTTGAAGAGGCGCTGCTGCGCCTTCTTCACGATGCTGTCTGTGTGGGTGGACCAATTCAGTTCGTCTGTGATGTGTACGCCGAGGAACTTAAAACTTATTACCCTCTCCACTACTGTTCCATCGATGTGGATAGGGGGGTGTTCCCTCTGCTGTTTCCTGAAGTCCACAATCATCTCCTTAGTTTTGTTGACGTTGAGTGTGAGGTTATTTTCCTGACACCACACTCCGAGGGCCCTCACCTCCTCCCTGTAGGCTGTCTCGTCGTTGTTGGTAATCAAGCCTACCACTGTTGTGTCGTCCGCAAACTTGATGATTGAGTTGGAGGTGTGCGTGGCCACACAGTCGTGGGTGAACAGGGAGTACAGGAGAGGGCTCAGAACGCATCGACACATCGACACTTAGCTGCACTAGCCTTCTTTTCCCCCAGAAACTCCTACTTCATGGCACTAAACTAGAATACTACGGACACAAACAAGATTATGACATTTAATTCGCACGCATAGAGCGCTGGCTGCTATGACATGAAGATAGCACAATCAGCCATGTTACAACTTGTGAATGCATGTGACTGAATGCAAATGACTAAGCATTGATGAAAAAAGCTTATGCCTATTCAACATGATTCATTGTTTTGTACAGTGTGAAGCTATGTGCAAACAAAACTTGTAATAAAAATCAGGGATGAAAGGCGGTAGGCAAAATAAATAGCTTGGTTACGCTGTACAGGTAACACAATGAAAACAAAAATGACAAGAAAATGGTAGGGTATTTCACCACTGCATGTCAGAGGCATGAAAAATTAGCAAATAGACTTGAAAAAGGGTGGTAAACAAAGTGGCATAGTTAAAGTGGCTAGTGATACATGTATTACATAAAGATGCAGTAGATGATAGAGTACAGTACATACGTATACATATGAGATGAATAATGTAGAGTATGTAAACATTATATTAGGTAGCATTGTTTAAAGTGGATAGTGATATATTTTACATCATTTCCCATCAATTCACATTATTAAAGGGGCTGGAGTTGAGTCATACTGTTACACGCTCTAACCAGAATAGAAAGGAGTGGGCGGCCCCTGTGCACAACTGAAGCAAAATGCAATGTGGTTAGACTAGAAATTACATTTTTCCCCTGGTCAGAGATGAGTAGCCGAGATGCGCGCAGACAGCAGTGGACGCATGAATTCAGGCCTAATGACAGACGCCAAATGTCATCCTTAACAACAAAAGACTGCAGTATAACTGTACAGTGTGCCATCAAAGAAAAACCTTCTGAAATAAGCGCCACTGGTGCCGAGTAACTGAAACCCTATGTTTTGCACTGCAAGTTGGAGAGAGAGGGGTAGTTCCTGTTTGATACCTCCCCAAATAAACTACATTTGTCCACCTCCTCAACCTTTTTCGCAAAGCATAGCCTCCAAGTACTGTACTCAGGAATTTACTAGAGATGCTATGGTCTTGACCCACCGATCGATCGCCTTCTGTCCTGTTCTTGCCTGACTTAGATTACGACTGTCTGCCCCTTGTACTATAATAAACTGAGACTCCTATCCGTCTCCTGTGTGTGTGTGTACGTGCATGTCTAACATGCCACCCATGTACCTCAAGCATGTTTGCTTCAGACATAAGATGAGTCGTTACATTCTTCTAAATCCAAGTCCTGACTCACTTACAGCTCCATCAGCCTAAAGAGGAACACAATTGTTACACTGTCCTTTTTTCATTCAGACTAGCACTGTAATGCTTTATTAACTTAAGCCTACCTGTGTGCGTGTGTGTCCAACATGCCACCCGTTTAGATGGGGCAGGCAAGCGACAGATCAAGGGCAGGCAGAGATCGGTAATCCAGGGCAGAGTCCGTAAGGTACAGAGTGGCAGGCAGGCTCAGGTTAGTAATCCAGGGCAGTGTCAAAAGGTACAGAACGGCAGAAAGGGTCAGGGCAGGCAGAATGAGCAAAACCGGGATAACTAGAAAACAGCTGCTCAAGCAAACAGGAGTACGAAAAACAGGCTGATAGGCTTGACAAGACGAGCTGGCAACAGACAAACAGAGGTATAAATGCACAGGGGATAATGGGGAAGGTGGGCGACACCTGGAGGGGGGTGGAGACAAGCACAAAGACAGGTGAAACAGATTAGAGTGTGACACCATCATTTCGTTAAAACATGAAGGTCAGTCAATATGGAAAATGTCAAGAACTTTTAAAGTTCCTTCAAGTGCAGTCACAAAAACCAACAATATGATCAAACTGAGGACGGCCACGATCCGATGAAGAGAGAGAAGGAGACACCATTGAGGTAATCTCTTTGACTGATAGAAGGGTTGATTTAATTGTATTTAGAAGAAACAATTCATATATTATCTGAGTGTACACTTTGTAAAGCAAATAAATCACATTTTAATCACATTGCCCTTGTCATATTTTCAGGTGCACAACCCTTTTTTCTCCCTTTCTGTGTCGATCTCCCTTTCGTTCACTCAAACACGTAGTTGCAGAGAAGGGGAAACATATTTACCTTGACTGTAGGGTTGATACACTACTGTTCAAAAAGTTTGGGGTCACTTAGAAATGTTGTTTTTGAAATAAAAGCAAATATTTTGTCCATTAAAATAACATCAAATTGATCAGAAATACAGTGTAGACATTGTTAATGTTGTAAATGACTATTGTAGCTGGAAACTGAAAGCAAAAACTCATCAGTCTATTATTTTTCTGAGAAATGAAGGCTATTCTATGTGAGAAATTGCCAAAACTGAAGATCTCGTACAGCGCTGTGTACTACTCCCTTCACAGAACAGCGCAAACGGGTGTAACGAATGTGAAACGGCTAACTTAGTTAATGGTGCGTGCTAAATAGCGTTTCAATTGGTGACGTCACTTGCTCTGAGACCTTGAAGTAGTGGTTCCCCTTGCTCTGCAAGAGCTGTGGCTTTTGTGGAGCGATGGGTAACGATGCTTCGTGGGTGACTGTTATTGATGTGTGCAGAGGGTCCCTGGTTCTCGCCCGGGTATGGGCGAGGGTACGGTCTAAAGTTATACTGTTACACGGGCTCTAACCAGAATAGAAAGGAGGGGGCGGCCCCTGTGCACAACTGAAGCAAGAGGACAGGTACATTTGTTTCTAGTTTGAAAAACAGCTTCATTAAATTGTACCCGCAAAACACCAGTCTCAATGTCAACAGTGAAGAGGCGACTCAGGGATGCTGGGCTTCTAGGCAGTTGTGAAGAAAGACATATCTCAGACTGGCCAATAAAAAGAAAATATTAAGATGGGTAAAAGAACACACGCTGGACAGGAACTCTGCCGAGAAGGCCAGCATCCCGGAGTTGCCTCTTCACTGTTGACGTTGAGACTGGTGTTTTGCGGGTACTATTTAATGAAGCTGCCAGTTGAGGACTTCTCAAACTAGACACTGTAATGTACCTGTCCTCTTGCTCAGTTGTACACCGGGATGGCGAGCTTACCCAGAGAGATCAACATTTTCGATTCCATGCAGAAGAAAGACATCTGATCACCCCAGTCCCAACAAACACAGTAAAGCTGTGGAGAAGAGTGTACTTAAGTGTCCTTCAAGAAAAGGTCATCTTGAAGGGGTGTCTTCAGATAAGCATCTCAGCTCCAAAGTAGGCTACAAGTGAAGACAGACACATCAGGACACAACTGTGTGCATCCCTCTTATCGAATGTCGAGGCGCATATTGAAGATGGTAAAAGAACTGTCCATATTTACTTTTCATCAGCCAACAAGATGAGTAGGCCTAACAAACAGCAAATGCTCTAACCTATGTCAATCTACTATCCCCCATAGTACAAAAGTTGACCTATTCTATTGGTCAAACATTTGGGGTTTCTGTATGACAAAAAATTCTTCCAAACATAGTCTGGGAGAGTTGTGGGATCTGATAGATCCCAAATTAATACAACCACCCGCATATTTATTTTTTTAAAGCCATGAGGCTGATTCAACAGATCAGAACGTTTAGCTTAAAATGTTGATAAACAATTAGGCTATTTCTTGACATTATAAGCGCAGCAATACTCACACAGCAGTAGGCTATAACCGCAAATGTTCCAAAATGCAATCAATTTCTTTCATTCTTCGCGTAGTGGAACTTCTAGAGAACATTGGTCTAAGTTTTGATTGTTCTTCAACCCTTTATCTTGTGCTCTGACAATTTTTGTGGTTTGGACTCAGGAACAGGTCGATTGTAGCGGTATTCATTTTGATGGCGACATACTTTACAGTTATTTTGACCGCGTAGGCTATTGTATTTGTGGTTTCGTGGTAGAAACCATTGTTTTGCATCATCTCTCAATGCTCCAATACCTGATAATGCACCCTCTAACTGGAGTGAGTGCTTCTGGTCAAACTTCAAAACAGAGTGGCCAGGGCTCTTAGCGTTGCGAGCTTTTATGTCTCAAAAGCTGTGCTTGCAAGCTCTCTGAGTTGTAAGATAGGCAAGCAAACGCCCAAGTAGGTAATGAAGGTGGGACACATGATCGACAGGAACATTTGTTTGAATGGTAACAGCTCTTCCATTCCTGTTTCAGAGAGTAGGCCAAAGTAAGCTAAATGAAGCCCATGATAGTAAGCTTGTGGGTGTTCATTCCGAGCTTGTTTGACAGTGTTAGCCAGTGATCTATCGTGTTTGTGAGTCACAGAACCACCGAATTCTAATTTCAAAGCTGTGGCAAGTTTAGCGTAGTTGTTCAGCACGTGTTGCTGTTATAGACGAATGTACCTCGTCGCGTATCTATTTGACGTTCGCTTCAACAGGTAAATCCTGTCAGACCCCGTAGCGTTCGGATAGCCATCCAAGGCGTCCTCTTTGTCAGCTAGGAACGCCTCAGTATCATTTGGTTGACCTGGAACGGGGTCAAAGGTGGAGAAATTCTTTGCTAAGGTGTTCTGCGCCATAAGGGGCGGGGAGGGTTGGCTATATCCTGTGGGGAAATTGGGGCCAAAAGGCCAAGAGGAGAAGCCTAGCTTTGGCTTTGTTGGTGAAGAGGCGCCATATTACTCAGTGCTGAATAGCCAAGAGGAGAAGACTGAGGGACACGTGAGGGAGGCAAAGTCTGAAACCTTTGAGTATCGGGCTCCAGTTGCTTGGTTGGGTAGTCACGCTGTAGCTCGTGACCGTTCTGGAATTCCAACAGATTGTCCCTAAGGTTGGTATAATGCTACATTGCAAAGTCCACTTGAGCGCTTAGAGTACTGATTTTGGACACGTGAGTGTCGCACTTGCTCCTTTCGTTCTCAAACTTATTCCATTGTTTGCAGATAGAGGCCTTGAGTATGGAGTGAGAGATTCAGCGATGAGATTTCCTCCGCTTGCTTAGAACTCAATATTTCCATCTTCATCACCTGAGTTCTCTCATCATTCATTTGGTCAGTGACTTCAATGAGTTCTGCGGACCTGTCATCCAACTTAGTCATTGTGTTCATTAACTGATAGTCTTTGGTCTGCAGCATTTTGAGTATGACATTGTTACCTTGAGTAACGTTGAACAAAACTGCATGCATGTTATCAGGTTGCACACTCCTGTTTGTAGATAACTTGTCAGATTTATTTAGTTTGGCGTGGACATCGTCATATTTAGTTTTGTCTAAATTGAGTTGTTCCTGTAGAAGATTTTGTTTAGGTAGATGACGATTTTGTTGAAGAGTTTGTGCTCGTTCATGGTCATAAGTTTTTGCAATTACATTTAATTGTTCCATTTTCAAACGCAGTTCCATAGTTAGCAGAATTTTTCTTATTTTGACATTAGTTTCCCGGTTCACTCCACCTGTCCCTTTATGTTTACAATTTCCTGCTCGTGCTTCAGCTGTGTACTGCGGTATTGGACCGATACCAATCTTGGATGGCAAGACATCAGGGCTAAACTGGAGAGAACCTTTACAAGGCCTGCGCCCGATGGTTGATTTTGGAGAGCGTTTTGTCACGATTTCTACAGTTTTTCCGCTAATGGCATAGTTAGGGTTAATATCGCTGATGAGGTCAGAAATCAATCCTTTTATGGGTGAGGTTTCACTAATTAGCGGGGGAGTGGAGGCCACTCCCTCTGATAGCTTGCACATTATTAGAACATTTGAGGGGAGAAACATTTTTTTTCCTATTTTCCAAAGTTTGGTTTGTGAATACTTTGTAAGTTGCAAAGACAATTTTTATCTATTTCTAGATGTTAATGAACCATCAGTACTATATCGGTAATGTGGGAGTTGGACGTGAATGAATTAGCAAAAGCAAATTGACTTGATTAATCCATGATAATGGTTAATCATACCTGTATAGGCAACTGGGAATTAAACTGTAATTAACCTGAGAAGTTGGTTCCTCTAGGTTAATATGGGAAAGTTTAAAAAGTCTCTTAATTGGAATAACCTGAAAAGCTATGTTCGACTGTTTAATTTATTAAATTGAATGAGACGATGATATCAAATCTATTGAGATTGTCTGGATTATCATAAGTGTAACCAGTAGAGCACATGTTATGGTACATTCACCACTAGGTTCACTTATCCCTAAGGCCGAAGTCACATGGGATTTCCGTGAAGGCGGAACTTCCTTCAGGTAGTCCTGAATGAGCTTTGCAAAAGCAAATTTTACTGATTAATCAATGTTAATGATAAATCATACCTGTATAGGCTATTTGGGAATTAAACTTGAATTAACCTGAGAGTGTTGCTGTATCAAGGTTAATGTGGAAAAGTTTAAATTGCTCATTTGTAGAAATCGGCCATTTTAACTTCTTAGATAAATTGAATGAAACATCAATGTCCAATCAGTTGAGATTGGCTGGATATCATAAGTAACCACTTGTTAAACGTGAAACACGTTTGGGTGTTACCTAAATTATTATTTTAAAACAAATGTACTGGCGATTCTTCACCCCCAGGGGTCACTGATTGCAGAAAGCTGAAATCAAACAGAAGTACAATGGGCGGAGGAATTTCAATGTGACACAGGAAAAACAAAATGGCTGCTTTCCCTTTGTTAGCTTAGCATCTCGTGCAAGCTAATCCTACTTTGTACACTTTCAAGCACAACATAGGATCCCCATAAACAAGAGAACGGTTTTACTAGTAACGTCTTACGTTCAAACCATTTTCGTCGATCTCCTTTGCTAGCACTAAGTTACCGGAACACGCGGTAATTTTAGAAAAGAGTAGCGTCCCCAACCCACGCTACTGAAAATGCTGGGGACCGAGATTTATCACTTGGTCAGCTAATATATCCTCAAATTTCAATTGGCTGGCTCTTTGTCCTCGCTGGAGAAATTAATAATGACAGAGTCTACCCGGTTCTGAAACATGAGAAACAGAAATAGCATGTTTGGCCCAATGCATCTATTTGTCAAATTTCTGTAAGTAGCTGGATTGTGTCCTAGCACTTAGAAATGTAATCACTAACTTCACCACTCATAAGACACTCTGACATCATCAGATACGCGACACCGGGACAACTTCTACACACACACCACACGGCTCTATTCGTATCTAACGCAGTCTTTTTGTACAGTAATCTGTTTGAACAATTCAAACATGAAGATCTCATTCTATTTTAGATTCCTCGCACGGGGCGTCAAAATTTTGTGTCTGTGGTTATCATTAAATGTGAAGACTTTTATCAAATCAATTCACTATGTGTAATTATTATTACGTGATTAAACTAATCATGTAAACTTTAAATAACTAGGAAGTTGGGGCACCATGGGAAAATGAGTCTCTATTTCCCGAATCGACTCTTCAGATATTTTTCATATGTTAGCAAAAAGTTGCTTATTGAATGATTCATTGTTACCTCATTAGTCTCATTCCAAAACTCGTAAAATTCTTGGTTATCTGCACGAACCCTAGTTTCCATAATGAATCAGCAATATACAAATTGGCTTAATTTGACTATTTTTACTATTTATTAAGTAACTAATCATAGAAATAAATCACAAACAAACAGTAGATATTGGTTATTAACAATGATAGAAACGTTTCTAGTGGGCTAAGCCGATATGACGGCTTGGTAGACGAAGGGAAGGGATGGGGACTGATGAAGAGCGGGAAAGACAAAATGGATTCACTTCACAGTCTAATTATATTCATTGAAATGCTAATCCTTTGCACATGAACGGCCGTTCATCCAATAATGTTTGCAATTTATATATTTACGCCTGTATGTCGTTGTTGTCTTCTCTGTTGGAATCTTTGATTGTCCTGTAGAGTTCATCAGAGTCTCTGGTTAACTTTCCCAGAAGTCCCAATGTCTTTTGTGGTTGTAGGTGGTTAGAATGGATACTTCAGGGTACCATTTGGAAATGTTCTCATAGACTAGATGCTTCAGCGGTTGTCAGTATTCTCATTCTAGGTTTACATAATTTGTAGCTGCAGACTAGTAATTAGTGTTGTCTAGAATTTGCTCTTATTCTGTAGTGATCAATAGTCTCAGAGTTGAACCATTTCCAGCCGTGTAGCCAAAGTACAGCTGTTTTTATTTATTTTACCTTTATTTAACTATGCAAGTCAGTTAAGAACAAATTCTTATTTTCAATGACAACCTAGGAACAGTGGGTTAACTGCCTGTTCAGGAGCAGAACGACAGATCTGTACCTTGTCAGCTCGGGGATTTGAACTTGCAACCTTCCGGTTACTAGTCAAATCTTTGGAGGGAGTTGAAAGTCCGTGTTGCCCAGCAACAGCCCCAAAACATCACTGCTCTAGAGGAGATCTGCATGGAGGAATGGGCCAAAATACCAGCAACAGTGTGTGAAAACCTTGTGACTTTTGTTATTGATCAAATACTTATTTTCCACCATAATTTGCAAATAAATTCATTAAAAATCCTACAAATGTGATTTTCTGGATTTTTCTTTCTCATTTTGCCTGTCATAGTTGAAGTGTACCTATGATGAAAATTACAGGCCTCTCTCATCTTTTTAAGTGGTATAACTTGCACAATTGGTGGCTGACTAAATACTTTTTTACCACACTGTATGTGTGTTTCCTGTCCTTCATGAGATCACCAAATGAAACACACTCGTCATAACTGTCCCCTAAGTGTCCACGAACTCTTCCCACATTCTCAAATGGTGAAATATTGTTTAATTCTCCCATTTTGGGGATTAGGAGTTTGGCCAAGAGAGGCTCTTTGTTCTCTCTCCCTCAATATTGCATGGAAGTTCGTACCAGGTATTTATGACCTGTCGTAAAGTCATAAAACACTGTGGAGAGAGAGGGGGGGGGGGGGGGGGGGCTATGATCCTTCCCCCAGAGCACTCCATGACAGTGGTCCTTGTGACTCTCATTCCAAAACCATAATACCAAGAGGCAAAAATGTCTTCGTAAAGTGTTGTACTGAGGTTGTTTAGTATTTTTATAAGAGGTTCAAATGTAACATTTATTTCATATTACATTTTTATTTGCACGCCTCACTTTTCAAAAATTGTAACCCATTAAACAGCAAATCAACTTTCTTTGGCCTTTTCCTAAATGAAATGTCTGAGTTGATGACCAATTAAATAAGCACGGCTGATAAAAAAATAAAGAAAAACCCTGGAATGAGTAGCTCTGTTCAGACTTTTGACTGGTACTGTATATATTTGGTAGTAGAGTAGTGGATTGAGGGCACACACTTAATGTGTTGTGAAAAGTGTTATGAAATGTCATATATTTAATTGTATATAACGGCCTTAATGTTGCTGGATCCCAGGAAGAGTAGCTGCTGCCTTGGCAGCAACTAATGGGGATCCTTAATAAATACACTGCTCAAAAAAATAAAGGGAACACTAAAATAACACATCCTAGATCTGAATGAATGAAATATTCTCATGAAATACTTGTTTCTTTACACAGTTGAATGTGCTGACAACAAAATCACACAAAAAGTATCAATGGAAATCTAATTTATCAACCCATGGAGGTCTGGATTTGGAGTCACACTCAAAATTAAAGTGGAAAACCACACTACAGGCTGCTCCAACTTTGATGTAATGTCCTTAAAACAAGTCAAAATGAGGCCTCCACGTGCCTGTATGACCTCCCTACAACACCTGGGCATGCTCCTGATGAGGTGGCGGATGGTCTCCTGAGGGATCTCCTCCCAGACCTGGACTAAAGCATCCGCCAACTCCTGGACAGTCTGTGGTGCAACGTGGCGTTGGTGGATGGAGCGAGACATGATGTCCCAGATGTGCTCAATTGGATTCAGGTCTGGGGAACGGGCGGGCCAGTCCATAGCATCAATGCCTTCCTCTTGCAGGAACTGCTGACACACTCCAGCCACATGAGGTATAGCATTGTCTTGCATTAGGAGGAACCCAGGGCCAACTGCACCAGCATATGGTCTCACAAGGGGTCTGAGGATCTCATCTCGGTATCTAATGGCAGTCAGGAGACCTCTGGCGAGCACATGGAGGGCTGTGTGGCCCCCCAAAGAACTGCCACCCCACACCATGACTGACCCACCGCCAAACCGGTCATGCTGGAGGATGTTGCAGGCAGCAGAACGTTATACGGGATATTCGGTTCCAGAGGGAAAAAAGCGTTCAAGGGAGTTTCCGGTTGTGGTGGTGGTGGCGCTGGAGAAACTCCCTGTCTCTCCCAGCGATCCATATTCTGGACAATGCGATCCATTACGGTGCTCAAACAGTCAATCGCCTCCGCTTGTTCCTGGACACATTCCTCCACCTCCATGAGAGTAGTGTCCTCTCCTGCTGACTTCATATTTTTTGGTCAGAGATTCTGTCAGCGTCGTGTGTATAGGTGGCAGGGAAGTGTTGGGGAATAATCAGAATTAATTGGTAACATAGGTAAGATGTTTTATATTCATAATATGTTTGTAAGTTACTTCTCATCAGAATGTGTTTGTATAATACTGTGGCGGGGTTGCAGTATCTGTTCTATGTCAAGACTAAGTTGCTTGGGCCGGAGAGAGGGGAGAGGTCAAGCGTGTATCTCTTGGCTCCACAATGTCTGTGTGCCAGTCAGGGTGTCTCTGTGATCTTGTCAAGATAGGATGGATTTGATATATGGCTGTTGATATGGAGGATTTGTTTATGTTTCTGAGTTTGAGAAAAGAACATAGTTTAGGAGACAAAGCTGAATGATAAATTATGCATATGCTGTCTGGCTATGTGTGTCTTTGCTATAAAGGATCTCAGTTGCAAAGTGTAAGGGACTCTCAGAGAATTCATTGATAGACACTGAATTGATCTGAGAGTCACAGGGTTGTGATAGAGCTCATATAATTAAAGATGGACCTTGTGATAACTAACTCTGACTTGTGTGTGGTTTGCTCTCATGATTTGGTAAATAGAGGAAATTTCCACGACAGAAGTCAGGCGCAGGAGAGTCAAAATGGAGTGTAAATGGAGTCTTTTAATAAAAGTCCACGGAACATGCTCCATAACACTAAAAGTACAGAACTGAACAAACATGGGTATGAGGACCCGTCGCACACCAACACAACAATAAAAAACACAATAAAACAACAAAATGCTCTCCATCCAACCTCACTGAGCTCGAGCTGTTTTGGAAGAAGGAATGGGAAAAAAATTCAGTCTCTCGATGTGCAAAACTGATAGAGACATACCCCAAGCGACTTACAGCTGTAATCGCAGCAAAAGGTGGCGCTACAAAGTATTAACTTAAGGGGGCTGAATAATTTTGCACGCCCAATTTTTCAATTTTTGATTTGTTAAAAAAGTTTTAAATATCCAATAAATGTCGTTCCACTTCATGATTGTGTCCCACTTGTTGTTGATTCTTCACAAAAAATACAGTTTTATATCTTTATGTTTGAAGCCTGAAATGTGGCAAAAGGTCGCAAAGTTCAAGGGGGCCGAATACTTTCGCAAGGCACTGTATATATATATATATATATATATATATATGCTATTTTAGAGGAAACAAATTGACAACAAAAGTTCAGCATGCATATAGGGAAGGACACTCAACAAGCACAGCACTTACACAAATGACTGACTATTGGCTGAGAAAAATTGATAATACAATTATTGTGGGGGCTGTCTTGTTAGACTTCAGTGCATCTTTTCACATTATTGATCATAGTCTGCTGCTGGAAAAACATATGTGTTATGGCTTTACACCCCCTGCTATAATGTGAACAAAGAATTACTTGTCTAACAGAACGCAGAGGGTGTTCTTTAATGGAAGCCTATCAAATATAATCTAGTTAGAATCAGGAATTCCCCAGGGTAGCTGTTTAGGCCCTTGCTTTTTTCAATTTTTACTAACGGCATGCCACTGACTTTGAGTAAAGCCAGAGTTCCTATGTATGCAGATGACTCAACACTATACACATCAGCAACTGAAATGACTGCAATACTGAAAGAGCTGCAGTTAGTTTCAGTGTGGGTGTCAAGGAATAAGTTAGCCCTAAATATTTATAAAACTAAAAGCATTGTATTTGAAAAAAAAACACTCACTAAGCCCTAAACCTCAACTAAATCTTGTAATAAATAATGTGGAAATTGTGCACGTTGAGATGACTAAACTGCTTGGAGTAACACTAGATTGTAAACTGTCATGGTCAAAACATATTGATACAGTAGTAGCTAAGATGGGGAGAAGTCGGTTTATGAGAAAGCGATACTCTGCCTTCTTAACAACACTATCAACAAGGCAGGTCCTACAGGCCCTAGTTTTGTTGCACCTTGACTACTGTTCAGTCGTGTGGTCAGGTGCCAGCACGGCTGGCCCTTGGATGTATACAGAGAGCTAATATTAATAATATGCATATGCATGTCAATCTCTCCTGGCTGAAAGTGGAGGAGAGATTGACTTCATCACTACTTTTATTCATCAGAGAGAGGTATTGACATGTTGAATGCACCGAGCTGTATGTCTAAATTACTGGCACACAGCTCGGACACCCATGCATATCCCACAAGACATGCCACAAGAACAGACTATGGGAGTCACACAGTACTACGTAGAGCCATGACTTCATGGAACTCTATTCCACATCAAGTAACTGACGCAAGCAGTAAAATTAGATTTAAAAAACAGATACATAAACACCTTATGGAACAGCGGGGACTGTGAAGCAACACGAACATTGACACACACGAGCATGCACGCACGCACACACACACACACACACACACACAATAACATACATACATACACATGGATTAAGTACTGTAGATATGTGGTAGAGGTGGAGTAGGGGCTTGGTACATCCGAACACCACACCTGTGGGACAGGTACAGGATGGCAACAACAACTGCCCGAGTTACACCAGGAACGTAAAATACCTCCATCAGTGCTCAGACTGTCTTCAATAGGCTGAGAGAGGCTGGACTGAAGGCTTGTAGGCCTGTTGTAGGCAGGTCCTCACCAGACATCACCGGCAACAACGTTGCCTATGGGCACACACCCACCGTTGCTGGACCAGACAGGACTGGCAAAAAGTGCTCTTCACTGACGCGTCGCGGTTTTGTCTCACCAGGGGTGATGGTCAGATTCGCGTTTATCGTTACACCGAGGCCTGTACTCTGGGGTGGGATTGATTTGGAGGTGGGGGGTCTGTCATGATCTGGGGTGGAGTGTCACAACATCATCAGACTGAGCTTGTTGTCATTGCAGGCAATCTCAATGCTGTGCGTTACAGGGAAGACATCCTCCTCCCTCAGGCTCATCCTGACATGACCCTCCAGCATGATTATGCCACCAGCCATTCTGCTAGTTCTGTGCGTGATTTCCTGCAAGAAAGTGTTTTGCCATGGCCAGCGAAGAGCCCGGATCTCAATCCCATTGAGCCGGTCTGGGACCTGTTGGATTGGAGGGTGAGGGCCGTTTCCCCAGAAATTTCCAGGAACTTGCAGGCGCCTTGGTGGAAGAGTGGGGTAACATCTCACAGTAAGAACTGGCAAATCTGGTGCAGTCCATGAGGAGGAGATGCACTGCAGTACTTAATGCAGCTGGTGGCCACACCAGGTACTGACTGTTACTTTTGATTTTGATCTCCCCTTTGTTCATTTCTATTAGTCACATGTTTGTGGAACTTGTTCAGTTTATGTCTCAGTTGTTGAATCTTGTTATGTTCATACACATATTTACACATGTTAAGTTTGCTGAAAATAAAAGCAGTTGACAGTGAGAGGACATTTCTTTTTTTGATGAGTTTTTAATGATTTGTATAGACAGTTACAACCCTGGCTGGAGTTAACAGCAGGTGGAGGATCGATCCACCTTCTTAACATGGATAAAGCCTGAGCTGCAATGTAAAGCTAACTGAATCTGGCTAGCTTCATAAAACCCTAAGTAGATCTGGCTAATGTCGTAGTACACCTGCCTTCAGAAAGTACTTTTTCCACATTTTGTTGTGTTACAGCCTGAATTTAAAATGGATTAAATTAAGATTTTCTGTGTCACAATACCCGATAATGTCAAAGTAGAATTATGTTTTAAGACATGTCTATAAATTAATAAAAAATAAAAAATCTGACATGTCTTGGGTCAATAAGATTTCAACCCCTTTCTTATGGCAAGTCTAAATAGGTTAAGGAGTAAAAATGTGCTTAACAAGTCACATAATAATTTGCATAGACTCACTCTGTGTGCAATAATAGTGTTTAACATGATTTTTGAATGAGTACCTCATCTCTTTACCCCACACAGACAATTACCTGTTCCTCTGGTCAAGCAGTGAATTTCAAACACAGAATAAACTACAAAGATCCAGGGAGGTTGTCCAATGCCTAGAAAAAAAGGGCACATATTGGGCAAAAAAAGCAGACATTTAATATCCCTTCGGTGCAGTTATTAATTACACTTTGGATGGTGTACAGTCCCAGTTGGTATTAGATAGAACGCCGCAGCCCGCGGCTGTGGGGAAAACAACCAATAGTCAATTCCGTAGCCACTGACCGACACATTAAGCTAACCAAGCCCAACACCACAAACAAACGGAATATACAGATACAGGTGAGTGGAGTGGAGTTACAAATGGACTATACAAAAGGAGTTAAACGTTTTACCTATGATGAAATGTTTTTCACACACATAGCTACATGTAGCCTACTTGGACACCGGTTCCCCACAATTTCCCACTCTACCACACCGAGTAGCCTGAAGCCACAGGGCTGTTTCACGCAGGCTCAATTTTCCTATGTGGGAGCATGGCAAACTGTAGTTTGGGATATTTGACCTGGTTACATTTACTTTGAACACAGCAGCTTTTCGGGATGTTTTGTTATTTGCAAAGACATCCTTCCTAACTCAGTTGCCGGAGAGGAAGGAAACCGCTCAGGGATATCACCATGAGGCCAATGGTGACTTTAAAATAGTTACAGAGTTGAATGGCTGTGATAGAAGAAAACTGAGGATGAATCAACAACCTTGTAGTTACTCCACAATCCCTAACCTAAATGACAGAGTGAAAAGAAGGAAGCCTGTACAGAATAAAGCAATTCCAAACATGCATCCTGTTTGCAATAAGGCACTAAAGTAAAACTGCAAAAAAGTGTCAAAGAATGGACTTTCTGTCCTGAATATAAAGCGTTATGTTTGGGGCAAATCCAACACTTCACTGAGTACCACTCTTCATATTTTCAAGCATGGTGGTGGCTGCATCATGTTATGGGTATGTGTGACGCATGTAGCTAAGCACAGGAAAACATCCTAGAGGAAAACCTGGTTCAAATTCAAACTCATCTTTCAGCAGCACAATAACCTAAAATACAAGGTCAAATATACATTGAATGTCAAATACGACATTGAATGTTCCTGAGTGGCATAGTTACAGTTTTGACTTAAACCGGCTTGAAAATCAATGGCAATACTTGAAAATGGCTGTCTAGCAGTGACCAACAACCAACTTGACAGAGCTTGAAGAATTTAAAAAAGAATAATGTGCAAATATTGTACAATCCAGATGTGCAAAGCTCTTAGAGACTTACCCAGAAAGAGTCACAGCTGTAATTGATGCCAAAAGGTTTGACTCAGGGGTTTAAATACTTTTGTAAATTCATTTTTCTGTATTTCATTTTCCATAAGTTTCTAAAAATATGTTTTCACTTTATCAATATGGGGTATTGTGTGTAGATGGGTGAGACAAAAACATATTTAATCAATATTGAATTCAGGCTGTAACGAGATCAACACAAGCTTTTGATACAGTTAATCATTCTATCTTATTGAGTAAGTTGTCTGTGTTAAGCATTGGCCTGTTTGTGGTTTCAGATTTATCTTAGTGACAGAACCCAAGCTATTATGATAGAAGGAGTTAAATCTAAATTTATTCAAGTACAGTGGCTTGCAAAAGTATTCTCCTCCCTTGGAATTTTTCCCCTTTTGTTGTCTTACAACCTGGAATTAAAATAGTTTATTCGGGGGGGGGGGGGGGGGGGGGGGGGGGGTTGTATCATTTGATTTACACAACATGCCTACCACTTTGAAGATGCTAAATATTTTTTTGGTGAAACACCCAAGAAATAAGACAAAAAAACAGAAGTTCAGCATGCATAACTATTCAACCCCCAAAGTCAATACATTGTAGAGCCAACTTTTGCAACAATTACAGCTGCAGGTCTCTTGGAGTATGTCTCTATAAGCTTGGCACATCTAACCACTGGGATTTTTGAACATCAAGGCAAACCTGGAAGTTGGATGGATTCTCCTGGTGTACAGCAATCTTTAAATCATACCACAGATTCTCAATTGGATTGAGGTCTGGGCTTTGACTAGGCCATTCCAAGACATTTAAATGTTTCTCCTTAAACCACTCGAGTGTTGCATTAGCAGTATGCTTGGGGTCATTGTCCTGCTGGAAGGTGAACCTCCGTCCCAGTCTCAAATCTCTGGAAGACTGAAACAGGTTGCCCTCAAGAATTTCCCTGTATTTAGCGGCATCCATCATTCCTTCAATTCTGACCAGACTCCCAGTCCCTGCCGATGGAAAAACATCCCCGCAGGATGATGCTGACACCACCATGCTTCACTGTGGGGATGGTGTTCTTGGGGTGATGAGAGGTGTTGGGGTTTGCACCAGACACAGTGTTTTCCTTAATGGCCAAAAAGCTCAATTTTAGTCTCATCTGACCAGAGTACTTTCTTCCATATGTTTGAAAAGTCTCCCACATGCCTTTTGGCGAACACCAAACGTGTTTGCTTATTTATAATTTTTTTCACCAGCTCCAATACTTCAATCTCCTCTGTGGAGCTTTGCAGCTCCTTCAGGGTTATCTATGGTCTCTTTGATTTAATGCCCTCCTTGCCTGGTCTGTGAGTTTTGGTGGGCGGCCCTCTAGTGGCAGGTTTGTTGTGGTGCCATATTCTTTCTATTTTTTAATAATGATTTAATGGTGCTCTGTGGGATGTTCAAAGTTTAGGATATTTTTGTATAGCCCAACCCTTATCTGTACTTCCTCCACAACTTTGTCCCTGACCTGTTTGGAGAGCTCCTTGTTCTTCATGGTGCCACTTGCTTGATGGTGCCCCTTGCTTAGTGGTGTTGAAGACTCTGGAGCCTTTTAGAACAGGTGTATATATACTGAGATCAGGTGACAGATCACGTGACACTTAGATTGCACACAGGTGGACTTTATTTAACTAATTATGTGACTTCTGAAGGTAATTGGTTGCACCAGATCTTATAAAGGGGGTGAATACATATGCACGTACCACTTTACCGTTTTTTTTGTCAATTTCTTTTTAAACAAGTAATTTTTTTAATTTCACTTCACAAAGTTGGACTATTTTGTATATGTCCATTACATGAAATCCAAATAAAAATCCATTTAATTTACAGGTTGTAATTGAACAAAATAGGAAAAACACCAAGGGGGATGAATACTTTTGCCAGGCATTGTACTTAAAAGGGTACCCCAGGGTTCGATTTTGAGGTCATTGTTGTTCACGTTGTATTTAAATGACATTACAAATAATGTTAACATCTTTAACAATTATATAATACCTCACAATCAAATGCAGACTGTATTATCTGCAAAGAGATTATTGTCACAGTCATGTATATCTCCCCTCAAACCGATACCAAGACGGCCCTCAAGGAACTTCACTGGGCTTTATGCAAACTGGAAACCATATATTCACACTGCTATGCTTTATCTTGGCCAGGTCGCAGTTGTAAATGAGAACTTGTTCTCAACTAGCCTACCTGGTTAAATAAAGGTGAAATAAAAAATAAAAAATAAAAATATTATAGTATTCAACTTATATGACTTGTTAAGCACATTTTTTACTCCTGAACTAATGTAGGTGTGCCATACAAAGGTGCTGAATACTTACTGACCCAAGACATTTCAGCTTTTCATTTTAAATGAATTTGCAAAAATGTCAAAAAACATAATTCCACGTTGACATTATGGGTTATTGTAGGCCAGTGACCAAGTGACCAATAATCTCAGTCTGTAACACAAAATATGGAAAAAGTCAAGAGGTTTTAATACTTTCTGGAAGATATTTACTAAATTAAAATGACTTGGAACTGAATTGCAGGTGTTTTAACGGTCCAACAATTAAAAAAAATATAAATAATATTAGGTTTTTTTGCTCAGAACTTGGAGAACCAAATAAAATAGGCCTGCAGGCCACCAGTTGGCCCTCTATTTATTTTTCACACTTCGTTTTTCTCCCCAATTTCCTGGTATCCAATTAGTAGTTACAGTCTTGTCTCATCACTGCAAATCCCGTATGGACTCGGGAGAGGTGAAGGTCAAGAGCCGTGCGTCCTCCGAAACATAACCCAACCAAGCCACACTTCTTCTTGACACAATGCCCACTTAACACGGAAGCCAGGTGCACCAATGTGCACCGCACTGGCAACCGCCAATTTAGACTACTTACATACAGGTGCATATGCTAATAATTGTGCATTCTGGTTTAGATAGATAAGAAAACTTTTTTTAAATTACACCGAATGTAAAATTGCATTTGGCGCTCTGGGATAAAAGGGATAAAAACAGACATAAAACATACACACTGAGCACATTGAGCATTTACGTGTTAGATCATCTGTCTTATTTGGGATAAAATACTTTTTAGGCCATTCTTACAAGCGAGTGGCACTTTTAGTCTCTCACCAGATGGAAGCATTTGGAATGATGTGTGGGGGGGTTGAGTTGTTGTTGGATACCTGGAGTGCTTTCCTTGTGAGGTGTTGTTTGTACAGTTCATGAAGTGGTGTTGGCCTGATTTACAAAATCATGTATTTGTAAAATTGTGTCTTAAACTAGGCCTATTTCGTTGTATTGCCTACGAGTTTATGGGATACAACTAATAGACTATACCCACTAGATGTCACTGAATGAAAAGGAAACATTCTGGGTGTATTTTTATGGCGAGCTCTCAGTGTCCAGACAGCGCCAGGGGCTGTTCCCACCTTGTCAGTCAGGCTGCCGCTGCTAGTGGGCAGGGCCGTTCAGCGGCTGGGGTTTCTTTACGCTTTCATTATTTCTAGACCTCATTTTTTATTTCTATACTATTTTCATATTCAGGACACTGTTCGGTAAGATTTAATTTGATTTGTGTTAGTGTAAGGGACTTTAAAGATAATTGTGGCTCTGGGTGTTTAAGAGCAAATTCACAAGGGAATATCAGCGCAATGATGGAGGTAGAATTGTCAAGTGCACATCGAATTCAACAGGTAAGAGAAGGGGCTGAATAACATGCTTCATAGGCGGCCTAACAAATGTGTTTCTGACTCAAGAGAAACGCTTAGACTATAGAAATTGTGTCATAAGCCATTGTTGTTATCCTGTGGTAGGCTACTTAAAATGTTGCAGTATAGGCAACAGTATAGTAGACAGAAGGGGAGGCTAAGAAACTGCATCATAAAGTTGACTAGGCAACCTGGATTGCGCTATTTTGTGTTATATGGAACAAATTAAATGTAGCATAAATAAAGCCTATTAAATAAATGTGGATTGAAATTATTTTAATAGGCATAGAATCTCACTTTTTCCAACATTTGCTTGTTGTGAACTGTTTCTCATAAATCTGTAGAAAAATCTGCAAAGTCATTGGACAGCCTCATACTTGAGTTCTTTACCACAGCTGTAGCCTATAACACAGTTTCAAACTGTTTCATAAAGATTCAAATCCACGTTTAAGGTTGAATTTCGAAAGCAGGATGTCTTTGAATTGGTCAGAAAAAAAAAATGATACATCTGATTCTTCCCCAAAAATGCCATCCAGTTCATTGTTTGTCGAGAGCCCCCTCCAGGACTGTGGTAGTACCCTGTAGCGTGTGATCTCTGTATCGATGGCAGATCATCAGTGGCCACCTTCGCTCAGTCCACTAGGTCCACAATTGTAGGCAGTCTCATAGAGGAATGTTTGTTTGTAAAAGCTTATGTTTTGAAGTTCTTTGAATTAAAGGAAGAGATTGGCAAAGATAAATGTATCTTGATACAACTACAATATACTCCAAAGATGTACCAGATGTACCAGCACCAGCTGTGCCATCAGAGACTCTGGGTTCGTGCCCAGGCTCTGTCGTAACCTGCTGCGACTGGGAGGTCCGTGGGGCGACGCACAATTCGTCATTCGAGTTAGGGAGGGCTTGGCCGGTAGGGATGTCCTTGTCTCATCGCGCAGCAGCGACTCCTGTGGCGGGCCGGGCGCAGTGCGCGCTAACCAAGGTTGCCAGGTGCACGGTGTTTCCTCCGACACATTGGTGCGGCTGGCTTCCGGGTTGGATGCGCACTGTGGGTTAGGGTTAGGGGTTGATAGGACATTCACAGCTCAATAGGGACTCATTGGAACGCAGCACGTTCAAAATATGGGGCACTTCCGGATTGGATTTTTCTCAGGCTTTCGCCTGCAACATCAGTTCTGTGATACTCACAGACAATATCTTTACAGTTTTGGAAACGTTAGAGTGTTTTCTATCCAAAGCTGTCAATTATATGCATATTCTAGCATCTTGTCCTGACAAAATATCTAGTTTAAAACGGGAATGTTTTTTTCCCAAAAATGAAAATACTGCCCCTAGAGTCGCAACAGGTTAAGAAGCAGTGCGGCTTGGTTGGGTTGTGTATCGGAGGACGCATGACTTTCAACCTTCGTCTCTCCCAAGCCCGTACGGGAGTTGTAGCGATGAGACAAGATAGTAGCTACTAAAACATTTGGATACCACGAAATTGGAGAGAAAAAGGGGTCAAATTCAAACAAACAAAACAAATCCTATAATGTGATTTTCTGGACAAAAAAATCTCATTTTGTCTGTCATAGCTGAAGTGTACCTATGATGAACATTACAGGCCTCTCTCATCTTTTTAAGTGGGAGAACTTGCACAATTGGTGGCTGACTAAATACTTTTTTGCCCCACTGTACCTGTGATGTGAGAAATGTTTTGTTGTCTGAATACAGCTGTGACGACCCTTTGGGAAGAATTACATTTGGTTTAGCTTCTCTATTGTCCATGAGTTATTTACTCTGAAAAAAAAAAAAAGAACCTAACACAAGTTTTAGTTGAGGTTTAGGATTTAGTGAGTGTTTTGTTCCAAATCCAATGCTTTTAGTTTCAAATCAAATCATCAAATCAAATCAAATTTTATTTGTCACATACACATGGTTAGCAGATGTTAATGCGAGTGTAGCGAAATGCTTGTGCTTCTAGTTCCGACAATGCAGTAATAACCAACAAGTAATCTAACTAACAATTCCAAAACTACTGTCTTGTACACAGTGTAAGGGGATAAAGAATATGTACATAAGGATATATGATGAGTGATGGTACAGAGCAGCATAGGCAAGATACAGTAGATGGTATCGAGTACAGTATGTACAAATGAGATGAGTATGTAAACAAAGTGGCATAGTTTAAAGTGGCTAGTGATACATGTATTACATAAGGATACAGTCGATGATATAGAGTACAGTATATACGTATGCATATGAGATGAATAATGTAGGGTAAGTAACATTATATAAGGTAGCATTGTTTAAAGTGGCTAGTGATATATTTACATCATTTCCCATCAATTCCCATTATTAAAGTGGCTGGAGTTGAGTCAGTGTCAGTGTGTTGGCAGCAGCCACTCAATGTTAGTGGTGGCTGTTTAACAGTCTGATGGCCTTGAGATAGAAGCTGTTTTTCAGTCTCTCGGTCCCAGCTTTGATGCACCTGTACTGACCTTGCCTTCTGGATGATAGCGGGGTGAACAGGCAGTGGCTCGGGTGGTTGATGTCCTTGATGATCTTTATGGCCTTCCTGTGACATCGGGTGGTGTAGGTGTCCTGGAGGGCAGGTAGTTTGACCCCGGTGATGCGTTGTGCAGACCTCACCACCCTCTGGAGAGCCTTACGGTTGAGGGCGGAGCAGTTGCCGTACCAGGCGGTGATACAGCCCGCCAGGATGCTCTCGATTGTGCATCTGTAGAAGTTTGTGAGTGCTTTTGGTGACAAGCCAAATTTCTTCAGCCTCCTGAGGTTGAAGAGGCGCTGCTGCGCCTTCTTCACAATGCTGTCTGTGTGAGTGGACCAATTCAGTTTGTCTGTGATGTGTATGCCGAGGAACTTAAAACTTGCTACCCTCTCCACTACTGTTCCATCGATGTGGATAGGGGGGTGTTCCCTCTGCTGTTTCCTGAAGTCCACAATCATCTCCTTAGTTTTGTTGACGTTGAGTGTGAGGTTATTTTCCTGACACCACACTCCGAGGGCCCTCACCTCCTCCCTGTAGGCCGTCTCGTCGTTGTTGGTAATCAAGCCTACCACTGTTGTGTCGTCCGCAAACTTGATGATTGAGTTGGAGGCGTGCGTGGCCACGCAGTCGTGGGTGAACAGGGAGTACAGGAGAGGGCTCAGAACGCACCCTTGTGGGGCCCCAGTGTTGAGGATCAGCGGGGAGGAGATGTTGTTGCCTACCCTCACCACCTGGGGGCGGCCCGTCAGGAAGTCCAGTACCCAGTTGCACAGGGCGGGGTCGAGACCCAGGGTCTCGAGCTTGATGACGAGCTTGGAGGGTACTATGGTGTTGAATGCCGAGCTGTAGTCAATGAACAGCATTCTCACATAGGTATTCCTCTTGTCCAGATGGGTTAGGGCAGTGTGCAGTGTGGTTGAGATTGCATCGTCTGTGGACCTATTTGGGCGGTAAGCAAATTGGAGTGGGTCTAGGGTGTCAGGTAGGGTGGAGGTGATATGGTCCTTGACTAGTCTCTCAAAGCACTTCATGATGACGGAAGTGAGTGCTACGGGGCGGTAGTCGTTTAGCTCAGTTACCTTAGCTTTCTTGGGAACAGGAACAATGGTGGCCCTCTTGAAGCATGTGGGAACAGCAGACTGGTATAGGGATTGATTGAATATGTCCGTAAACACACCGGCCAGCTGGTCTGCGCATGCTCTGAGGGCGCGGCTGGGGATGCCGTCTGGGCCTGCAGCCTTGCGAGGGTTAACACGTTTAAATGTCTTACTCACCTCGGCTGCAGTGAAGGAGAGACCGCATGTTTTCGTTGCCGGCCGTGTCAGTGGCACTGTATTGTCCTCAAAGCGGGCAAAAAAGTTGTTTAGTCTGCCTGGGAGCAGGACATCCTGGTCCGTGACTGGGCTGGATTTCTTCCTGTAGTCCGTGATTGACTGTAGACCCTGCCACATGCCTCTTGTGTCTGAGCCGTTGAATTGAGATTCTACTTTGTCTCTGTACTGACGCTTAGCTTGTTTGATAGCCTTGCGGAGGGAATAGCTGCACTGTTTGTATTCGGTCATGTTACCAGACACCTTCCCCTGATTAAAAGCAGTGGTTTGCGCTTTCAGTTTCACGCGAATGCTGCCATCAATCCACGGTTTCTGGTTAGGGAATGTTTTAATCGTTGCTATGGGAACGACATCTTCAACGCACGTTCTAATGAACTCACACACCGAATCAGCGTATTCGTCAATGTTGTTGTCTGACGCAATACGAAACATGTCCCAGTCCACGTGGTGGAAGCAGTCTTGGAGTGTGGAGTCAGCTTGGTCGGACCAGCGCTGGACAGACCTCAGCGTGGGAGCCTCTTGTTTTAGTTTCTGTCTGTAGGCAGGGATCAACAAAATGGAGTCGTGGTCAGCTTTTCCGAAAGGGGGGCGGGGCAGGGCCTTATATGCGTCGCGGAAGTTAGAGTAACAATGATCCAAGGTCTTTCCACCCCTGGTTGCGCAATCGATATGCTGATAAAATTTAGGGAGTCTTGTTTTCAGATTAGCCTTGTTAAAATCCCCAGCTACAATGAATGCAGCCTCCGGATGAATGTTTTCCAGTTTGCAAAGAGTTAAATAAAGTTCGTTCAGAGCCATCGATGTGTCTGCTTGGGGGGGATGTATACGGCTGTGATTATAATCGAATAGTTTTATAAATATTTAGGGCTAACTTATTCCTTGCCACCCACTCTGAAACTAACTGCAGTTATTTGTTGACTGTTGCAGTCATTTCAGTCGCTGTAGTAGATGACATGTAATAGTGTTGAGTCATCCACATACATAGGAACTCTGGCTTTACTCAAAGTCAGTGGCATGTCGTTAATAAACATTGAAAAAAGCAAGGGGCTTAATCAGCTACCCTGGGGAATTCCTGATTCTAACTGGATTATATTTGATAGGCTTCCATTAAAGAACACCCTCTGTGTTCTGTTAGACAAGTAACTCTTTATCCACATTATAGCAGGGGGTGTAAAGCCGCAACACATATGTTTTTCCAGCAGTACACTATGCTCAATAATGTGAAAAGCTCAAAAGCTGCACTGATGTCTAACAAGACAGCCCCCACAATAATTTCATCATCAGTTTCTCTCAGCCAATCATCAGTCATTTGTGTAAGTGCTGTGCTTGTTGAGTGTCCTTCCCTATAAGCATGCTGAAATTCTGTTATCAATTTGTTTACTGTAAAATACTATTGTATCTGGTCAAGCACAATTAACCCTCCTCAGGACTTTAAACGGCCCCACAAACCGGGGGCTAAGCTTCTGGCAGGCGGAGGGGCCTCGCCTGGCTTTGATGCCAAGGTGCTAGGGCCGGCTGATACCCCAACACGCACTGGAAAGGAATGAGGTTAGTGGAGGAGTGGCAGTGGGAGTTCTGCGCATACTCAGCCCAAGGTAGAAAATCTGCCCACTCCCCATTCCAGTCCTGACAGTAACACCTCAGGAACCTGCACACCTCCTGATTGATCTACCTGTCCATTAGCTTGAGGACGGTACCCGGTGGTGAGACTGACCGTGACCCTCAGGCGTTCCATGAACGCTTTCCATACGCTTGAGGTGAACTGAGGGCCACGGTCTGACACAATGTCCTCCAGGATACCGTAGTGCCGGAAGACGTGCATATAAAGAGCCTCCGCAATTTGCATAGCTGATGGGATTCCAGGCAGAGGAAGGAGGCGACAAGCTTTGGAAAACCGGTCCACAACGAAGAGAACGGTGGTTTTCTCCTGGGAGGGGGGAAGGTCAGTGACAAAGTCAACCGAGAGGTAAGACCAGGATCATTGTGGAACCGGCAGGGGAAGAATATTTTATACCCAAGGTGTCTGGGTGTCTTAGACTGGGCACAGATGGATCAGGAAGAGACTTCTCAGTCAGGCAGGCGGTGGTACGGCTTATCCCAGGATGACTCGACACAGGTGCCTGGGGCACCCAGGTAAGGAGTCGGTCCCCCACACCCGTGGGCACATAGGCGTGGTTTTTCGTAGAGGTGAGACAGGGAGTCCGCCTTCACGTTCTTCGAGCCTGGCCTATAAGAAAGCATGAATTGGAACCTGACGAAGAATAGAGCCCATCTGGCCTGTCTTGGGTTTAGCCTCTTCGCTGCCCTGATGTACTCCAGGTTGCGATGGTCCATCCACACCAGGAAAGGGTGTTTGGACCCCTCCAGCCAGTTCCTCCACGCCTTCAGAGTCTTCTTCACTGCCAAGAATTCCCGGTCCCGACATCGTAGTTCCTCTGAGCCGGGCTCAGCTGCTTGGAGTAGAAGGCGCAGGGCCGCAGCTTTGGAGGGGTTCCTGTGCACTGGGACAGCACTGCCCTGACTCCTACTTTGAAGGTATCCACCTCAACAATGAAAGGAAGTGAGGGATCGGGATGTGCCAGCACGGGAGCAGTGATGAAGCGTGCCTTCAGTGTCTCGAACGCCCTCTCTGCCCCCACCGTCCCACGAAGCCGCTGGGGACCTCCTCTCAGCAGGGAGGTAAGATGGTGCGACCACCGTGCTGAAGCCCAGGATGAACCTCCAGGAATCACTGGAATGCTTTCACGGAGTTAGGGATGAGCCATGACCTGACTGCGCTGATGCGATGCTCCTCCATCTCCACTCCCTCCGTGTATATAAGGTAGCCCAAAAAGAACACCGACCTCTGGAAAAACAAGCACTTCTCTTGTTTAACATATAGATCATGCTCCAACAGTCTTCCCAGCACAGTCCTGACTAACGAGACATGCTGGGCCCGGTCAGCAGAATAGACAAAGATGTCATATATATAAACCACTACGCCTCTTCCCAGCATGTCCCGAAACACCTTGTTGATAAAGGCCTGGAAGACTGAAGGAGTATTAGACAGGCCAAAAGGCATCACAAGTTACTCGTAATGGCCCATGGTTGTGGAAAAGGCCGTTTTCCATTCGTTGCCTGCACGAATGCGCACCAGATTGTAGAAGCTCCTCAAGTCCAGTTTCGCAAAATTCAATGATGGTTGGGATGAGGAGTAGAGGATATCTGAAAAAAAGTATCTTGAGGAGGCTGGTGACGTAGAGGGGTGGATAAAACCCTGCTGGAGGCTCTCCTGTACGTAGGTCTCCTTTGCCTCAGTCTCAGCAAAGGAGAGGAGATAGACGTGTCCTGGTATTCCTCCGGTATCTCCACTTGAGGGGTACGGTCCAGACTTTCCACTGTAGTGGTGTTGACAGACATCGCAAGACACCTCCCCTGACATTCCTGCAACCAACCCAGCAGTCTCATCTTGATCCAGGAAATAACATGGTTTTGCCAAGTCAACCAGGGGAGACCTAAAACAACGAGGTGCGTGGGGGTGTCTATAATGAAAAAGGTGACTTGTTTTAAATTAGTGTCATGGGTCAGCAGAGAAACAGGAACAGTGATGTGATGTACGAGCCCTGTCCCTATTGGATGATTATCCAGGGCTTGAACCAGAATGGGTGACTGTAGGGGAACCAAAGGAATGCATAATACCGTGGTCAGTACTCTATCGAAAAGATTCCCAGGAGCTCCGGAATCAAGAAAACAAGAGTGAGGGCTAGGGTATTCAGGGAATTTAATGGGTAAACATATTGGTTGAGTTGACAGAAAAGGAAATCTTGCATCCTACCTGGGTTGGTAAGATGCAAGAATGCATGGCTTGTCACCTCCTCACCTTTTTGTGGATACAGGGCAGGTCGGGGAGAAATGACCCCTTTCCTCACAATAGGAGCAGAGGCCCAGATTCCTCCTTCTCCCACACTCTGCTTCAGGCAAACGTGCAGAGCACACCTCCATCGGATCTGGCCACGGAGCAGGTGTAGCCATAGGCTCCGGATCACGCAGATGTCTTCTTCGGTACCGCAGGAGGGTGTCCAAACAAATCTCCATGCTGATGATCCGTGCCTCCTCCCGCAGTCCGCTGCAGAACACAGTGACCATAGCCAACTCGTTCCATCCGGTGGAGGTCCTGAACTCCAGGGCGAACTCCGAGGCGGTCCTAGATCCCTGATGTAGTGAGAGTAGGCGCTCACGCCCCTCTCGGCCCTCCACAGGATGATAAAACACAGAGCAGAAGAGAAGCCACAGTGAAGCGCTCATAGGACTCAACCTCGGGTCCACCCGTTTCTCAGACCGTGGTCCCCCAGTCCAGGGCCAGTCCGGTCAGTGCCGAGAAGACGGTGGCAACCCTGTCTCTCCCGGAGTGAGGTACAGGTCGCATTGCAGAAGGAATCCCTTGCATTCCGCAGGCACTCCGTCAAAGCCCTCTGGGAGGAACAGGGATATTCCACGGGCCGGCTAAGATGGGACAGAGGCAGGTTGTGGTGTGGGGGCCGGTGCCGGAAGCAGTGCTGGAGACTGGAGGGACTGCACACTCCCCTCCAAGTGCAGGATGGTTGCCAGCACACTGTCCATGGTGCTGCCAAGTATGGAGAGACAGTTCTCGTGATGCTGGACTGTCCCTACGATGGGTGCCAGCTCAGCCTTTCCCGCATTTTCCATTGGTGGTCGTTTATTCTGTTCTGTTGTCTAATGATTGGAGACAGGTGCAAATACGTAATAGCGGGTTTTACTTTCTCCACCCAAACAAAGAGCAAAGGTGTAAACTTGTGATGCACCGATATAACATTTTTGGCCAATACCGATATCTGCCTTTTTTGGGGGGGGGCTTTAAAACATTCTAGTACGGTTAAATAGTTAATACACACACATGGACGCAGCGGTCTAAGGCACTGCATCTCAGTGCAAGATGCATCACTACAGTCCTTGGTTCGAATCGAGGCAGCATCACATCCAGCCGTGATTGGAAATCCCATAGGGTGGCACACAATTGGCCCAGCATCGTCCGAGTTTGACCATGGTAGGCTGTCCATATAAATAAGAATTTGTTCTTAACTGACTTGCCAAGATAAATAAAGGTTACACACACACACACACACACACACACACACACACACACACACTGACCAAAAAGTTTTTGTTGGCATTTACGTGTGTCCCCATTACCAGTAAAACATAATCTTAACCTATTTCGGCGTTTCATTCTTAACCAGGATTTCTATGGAACGCTGTTTGGGTCTTTGCCTGTCAAACAAGACACACTGTAACACTATTTGACGTGTCAAATAAGCTTGTTGACCAATACATGAATATGACTGCACGTCACAAAATAATTTAAAGCGTTCATACATTTTTTTTACATAGTTACAGTATTAAACATTGGTTACACTCACTCGTATTTCATATGTAACAACGATTCATCGATACGTATGCTATGATGCTGGTAAAGTTGTCTCGCGCACCTACAGTGCTGGTCATGAAAAAAAACTTGTTACGGTTTTCTTCCGTCAAAGGAGAGGCGGACCAAAATGCAGCGTGGTTATTTTGACACATGAAAACCTAAACAGCCTTATCTGGTGCAAACAAACACTGAGACAGGAACAATCACCCACAAAACACTCAAAGATTATGGCTGCCTAAATATGGTTCCAAATCAGAGACAACGATAAACACCTGCCTCTGATTGAGAACCACTCCAGACAGCCATAGACTATTCTAGACAACCCCACTATACCACAATCCCAATGCCTACAAAAACCCCAAGACAAAACACACCACATAATAAACCCATGTCACACCCTGGCCTAACCAAAATAATAAAGAAAACACAAAATACTAAGACCAGGGCGTGACAGAATCCCCCCCCCCACCCCCCCAAGGTGCGGACTCCCGGCCGCACACCTAAACCCATAGGGGAGGGTCCGGGTGGGCGTCTGTCCACGGTGGCGGCTCCGGCGCGGGACGTGGACCCCACTCCAGCAAAGTCTTAGTCCGCATGCATCACGTCCTTAGATTGGCAACCCTCGCCACCGACCTTGGCTTAGTAACCCTAACCAAGGGCCCCACTGGACTGAGGGACAGCTCGGGACTGAGGTAGCTCGGGACTGAGGGGTAGCTCGGGACTGAGGGGTAGCTCAGGACTGAGGGGAAGCTCAGTACTGAGAGGAAGCTCAGTACTGAGAGGAAGCTCAGGCAGGTTGATGGCTCTGGAAGATCCTAGCTGGCTGGTGGTTCTGGCAGATCCTGGCTGACTGGTGGTTCCGGCAGATCCTGGCTGACTGGCAGCTCTGGCAGATCCTGGCTGACTGGCGGATCCTGGCTGAATGGCGAATCCTGGCTGAATGGCGGATCCTGGCTGACTGGCGGATCTGGAAGATCCTGGCTGACTGGCAGCTCTGGCAGATCCTGGCTGACTGGCGGATCCTGGCTGAATGGCGGATCCTGGCTGAATGGCGGATCTGGAAGATCCTGGCTGACTGGCAGATCCTGGCAGACTGGCGGCTCTGGCTGCTCCATGCTGACTGGCGGCTCTGGCTGCTCCATGCTGACTGGCGGCTCTGGCTGCTCCATGCAGACTGGCAGCTCTGGCGGCTCCTTGCAGACTGGCAGCTCTGGCGGCTCCTTGCAGACTGACAGCTCTGGCAGCGCTGAACAGGCAGGAGACTCCGGCAGCGCTGTAGAGGAGGAAGGCTCTGACAGTGCTGGTCAGGCGGGAGACTCCGGCAGCACTGGAGAGGAGGAAGGCTCCGACAGCGCTGGACAGGCGGGAGACTCCGGCAGCGCTGGAGAGGCGAGGCGCACTGTAGGCCTGATGCGTGGTGCTGGCACTGGTGGTACTGGGCCGAGGACAGCCTGGTGCGGGGAGCTGCCACCGGAGGGCTGGTGTGTGGAGGTTGCAGAGGATGGACCAGACCGTGAAGGCGTACTGGAGATCTTGAGAGCAGGGCTGGCACCAACCGCCCTGGCTGGATCTTCACCCTAGCCCGGCAGATGTGAGGAGCTGAGATGTAGCGTACCGGACAAAACTAGCTAGCTCATGGATGCAAACAATGTTCTTCCCCAAAAAGATAGCAAAACGACAATCTGTTTCAGTAGCTATAGTTAGCTAGCTAACTACAGTTGAAGTCGGAAGAGTCATTAAAACTCGTTTTTCAACCACTCCACAAATTTCTTGTTAACAAACTATTGTTTTGGCAAGTTGGTTAGGACATCTACTTTGTGCACAAGTAATTTTTCCAACAATTGTTTACAGAGATTATTTCACTTATAATTCACTGTATCACAATTCCAGTGGGTCAGAAGTTAATATACACTAAGTTTACTGTGCATTTAAACAGTTTGGAAAATTCCAGAAAATTATGTGTTGGCTTAGAAGCTTCTGATAGGCTAATTGACATAATTTGAGTCAATTGGAGGGTACCTGTGGATGTATTTCAAGGCCTAACCTTCAAACTCAGTGCCTCTTTGCTTGACAACATGGGAAATCAAAGAAATCAGCCAAGACCTCAGAAAAAAACATTTGTAGACCTGCACAAGTCTGGTTCATCCTCGGGAGCAATTTTAAACGCCTGAAGGTACCACGTTCATCTGCACAAACAATAGTACGCAATTATAAACACCATGGGACCACGCAGTCGTCATACCACTCAGGGAGGAGACGCATTCTGTCTCCGAGAGATGAACGTACTTTGGTGCAAAAAGTGCAAATCAATCCCAGAACAACAACAAAGGACCATGTGAAGATCCTGGAGGAACAGGTGCAAAGGTATCTATATCCACAGTAAAACGAGTCCTATATCGACATAACCTGAAAAGCCACTCAGCAAGGAAGAAGCCACTGCTCCAAAACCGCCATAAAAAGTAGCAGACCACAGTTTGCAACTGCTCATGGGGACAAAGATCGTACTTTTAGGAAAAACGTCCTCTGGTCTGATGAAACAAAAATAGAACTGTTTGGCCATAATGACCATCATAATGACCATGCAGTCCCCACTGAACAGTTGATGTTGAGATGTGTCTGATAGTTGAACTCTGTGAAGTATTTATTTGGGCTGCAATTTCTGAGGCTGGTAACTCTAATGAACTTTTCCTCTGCAGCAGAGGTAACTCTGGGTCTTCCTTTCCTGTGGCGATCCTCATGAAAGCCAGTTTCATCTTTGCGACCACACTTGAAGAAACATTCAAAGTTCTTGAAATATCCCGCATTGACTGACCTTCATGTCTTAAAGTAATGATGGACTGTTGTTTCTCTTTGTCTATTTGAGCTGTTCTTGCCAGAATATGGACTTGGTCTTTTACCTAATAGGGCTATCTTTTGTATACCACCCCGAGTTTGTCACAACACAACACTATTATTGTAGAAAAATAGTAAAAATAAAGAAAAACCCTTGAATGAGTAGGTGTGTCCAAACTTTTTACTGGTACTGTATTTATATTGTATCATAAAGGGTGCTTTTGAAAAAGAAACCTAGGTCTCTGTGTTCTCTGTTAAAATACAATTCTAACCAGCTACACGCAGCCTGGTCCAGGCCAATTGATGAAAGCCTCTGAATAAGTAATGAGTGAGCTACAGTGTTGAAGGCTTTAGACAAGTCAATGTTTGCAAAGGTTCATACTGTATCTAGCTACTTCTGCTCACAGAATGAATAGCAGGATTTGGTTCTGGGTTCCGAAATTAGTTGAAACTAAGCCTGAAACTAGACTGCACGTGCCATGTCTGTTTTTCTCATTTATATTATCTGCTGCTGAAATGAACCCATAGTAATCAATGAGACTTGCTACACTGGCCACAGAAATCAACACATCAGTGAATTTTTATTTGTATTATTATTTTTCAACTCTCTGGGATATGTGGGATGGTAGCGTCCCACCTCGCCAACAGCCAGTTTAAGTGGATGGCGCCAAATTCAAAACAAAAAAAATCTCATTATTAAAATTCCTCAAGCATACAAGTATTTTACACCATTTTAAAGATAACATTCTCGTTAATCCAGCCACAGTGTCTGATTTAAAAAATGCTTTACAGCGAAAGCACCACAAACGATTATGTTAGGTCACCACCAACTCACAGAAAAACACAGCCATTTTTCCAGCCAAAGAGAGGAGTCACAAAAAGCACAGATAGAGATCAAATGAATCACTAACCTTTGATGATCTTCATCAGATGACACTCATAGGACTTCATGTTACACAATACATGTATGTTTTGTTCGATAAAGTGCATATCTATATAAAAAATCTAATTTTATATTGGCACATTACATTCAGTAGTTCTAAAACATGCAGTGATTGTGCAGAGAGCCACATCAATTCACAGAAATACTCATCATAAAGGTTGATGAAAATACAAGTGTTATACATGGAATTCGAGATATACTTCTCTTTAATGCAACCGATGTGTCAGATTTCAAAATAACTTCACGGAAAAAGCAAACCATGCAATAATCTGAGTATAGTGTTCAGACAACAAAGCAGCCAAAAAGATATCTGCCAGATTGTTATAAATATTCACTTACCTTTGATGATCTTCATCAGAATGCACTCCCAGGAATCCCAGTTCCACGATAAATGTTTGATTTGTTCGATCATGTCCATCATTTATGTCCAAATAGCTTATTTTATTAGCACGTTTGGTAAACAAATCCAAACGCGCGTTCAGGTCCAGCCGAACGTCGGACGAAAAGTTCAAAAAGTTACATTACAGCCCATAGAAACTTGTCAAACTAAGTATAGAATCAATCTTTAGGATGTTTTTATCATAAATGTTCAATAATGTTCCAACCGGAGAATTCCTGTGTCTGTAGAAAAGCAATGGAACGAGAGCTAACTCTCTCGTGACCGCGCCTCAGAGCCTGTGGCACTCTGCCAGACACCTGGCTCAATCAGTTCTCATTCGCCCCCACTTCACAGTAGAAGCGTCAAACAAAGTTTTAAAGACTGTTGACATCTAGTGGATGCCATTGGAAGTGCAATAGGACCCCATTGACACTGTATATTGGAATGGCAAAGAGTTGAAATCGACCAACCTCAGATTTCCCACTTCCTGTTTGGATTTCTTCTCAGGTTTTCGCCTGCCATATGAGTTCTGATATACTCACAGACATCATTCAAACCGTTTAAGAAACTTCAGAGGTTTTTCTATCCAATACTAATAATAATATGCATATATTAGCAACTGGGACTGAGGAGCAGGCAGTTTACTCTGGGCACCTTTCATCCAAGCAACTCAATACTGCCACTGCATTGAATGCAAAGTCAACTTAGTGTGTGTCAACTTCTGACCCACTGGAATTGTGATACGGTGAATTATAAGTGAAGTAATCTGTCTAAACAATTGTTGGAAAAATTACTTGTGTCATGCACAAAGTAGATGTCCTAACCGACTTGCCAAAACGTTAACAAGAAATTGTTAACAAGAAATTTGTTGTTGAAAACAAGTTTTAATGACTCCAACATATGTGCATTTAAACTTTCGACTTCAATTGTATCTACCTAAATTACCCCATCCCCTTGCACAATGACTCGGTACCTGTACCGATTTTAATATAGCCAAGTCATTTCTCTGCATTGTTGGGAAGGACCCATAAGTAAGCGTTTCACTGTTAGTCCACACTTGTTGTTTACTAAGCATGTGACAAATACAAATTGATTTTACAAGAGTATCTGCCAACTGACTAAAATGTTAAATGAATGGCCTCTAGTATAGAAAGAGATGTGGATCTGAGTGTCTGCAATTAACTTGCAAGATCTTGCATGCTCAATGTGTAAATGTATGTTTTTAAACTGTAGTACTTTGTGTTTTATGTTGTAAATGTGTTTTTGCATAACATTTTGTGATGCTATTTTGGACAGGTCAGAGATTTTTAATCTCAATGAGACTAACCTGGTAAAATAAAGTTAACATTTTAAACATTAAAATAAAGATCAGCCTGAGATTGGCCTCTAATCAGGCTGCTTTATCAGGTTCCAATGCTGGCTGATTGATAGGCCTGCTAATATAACCATACATGTAGCTGTGTTCACCTCTCACTTTCTTTTGTTAGTTGATAAACGGGTTTGCGTGGGCCTAAAGTGAAAGCTATATTGTGTAGTATTTTGAGATAAGATTGACAAATGCGCCTTTACCTTACTTTTGTCATACTCACAGGGCCAGGTGAGTCTCACCCAACTCTCACATTAGTTTTCCTTTCATACTGTTGACCTAGTCAACTGACACCACAAGACATTGTATTTCAAGGTGTTTAGACACATGAAAATGCATTCCATTGTGTTGTGGGATGGTCATGCTGCCATGTTATCTGCACAATCCACACGCTATTCCACACACACACAATACTCTAATGTCAAAGTGGGAAAAAATTATATGATTTCCTTTTAATTAATAAAAAATAAAACACCATTATATTTTGATTAGATAAGTATTCACCCCCCTAAGTCAAAGCTCTGTCAATAGCTTGCTAGACAGATTTTTACAAGTCTTATATCCAATAAATGTCGTTCCACTTCATGATTGTGTCCCACTTGTTGTTGATTCTTCACAAAAAAATACAGTTTTATATCTTTATGTTTGAAGCCTGAAATGTGGCAAAAGGTCGCAAAGTTCAAGGGGGGCGAATACTTTCGCAAGGCACTGTACCTCTAGGATTTTGCCTGTACTTAGCTCTATTGAGTTTATATTCATCTTAAATATCTCCCACGTCCTTGCTGATGACAAGCACACCCATAACATGATGGAGCCAACACCATGCTTGAAAATATGGAGAGTGGTACTCAGTGATGTGTTGTGTTAGATTTGCCCCAAACATTGTATTCCGGACAAAAAGTGAATTTCTTTGCCACAGTATTTACCATATTACTTTAGTACCTTCTTGCAAACAGGTTGCAAGTTTTAGAATATTTTTTATTCTGGACAAGCTTCCTTCTTTGTAATCAATTCGGGTTAGTATTGTGGAGTAACTACAATGTTGTTGATTCATCCTCAGTTTTCTCCTATCACAGCCATTAAACTTGAATTGTTTTAAAATCGCCATTGGCCTCATGGTAAAATCCCTGAGCAGTTTCCTTCCTCTCTGGCAAACGAGTTAGGAAGGACGCTTGCATCTTGGTAGTGACTGAGTGTATTGATACACCATCCAAAGCGTAATTGTTAACTTCAGCATGCTCAAAGGGAAACGCTTTATTTTATTTTTACCCATCTACCAATAGGTGCCCTTCTTTGCAAGGCATGGGAAAACCTCCCTGGTCTTTGTGGTTGAATCTCTGCTTGAAATTGACTTCTTAACTGAGAGACATAACAGACAATTATGTGTGTGTGGTGCAGAGATTCAAAAAGCATGTTAACCCCTATTATTGCACACAGACTGAGTCCACACAACTTATTATGACACTTATTAAGCACCTTTTTTCTACTCCTGAACGTATTTAGGTTTGCCATAACAAAAGGGTTTAAATACTTGACTCAAGACATTACATCTTTTCACATTTTTATTAATTTGCAAAATAATCAAAAGATAAAAATTCCACTTTGACATTATGGGGTATTGTGTGTAGATCAGTGACACAAAATCTGAATGTAATACATTTTAAATTCAGGGTGTAACACAACAAAATGTGGAAAAAGTCAATTGTTGTGAATACCTTCTGAATGCACTGTAGTATTGACACATTTAGACACATGAAAATGCATTCCATTGTGTTGTGGGATGGTCATGCTGCCATGTTATCTGCACAATCCACACGCTATTCCACACACACACAATACTCTAATGTCAAAGTGGGAAAAAATTATATGATTTCCTTTTAATTAATAAAAAATAAAACACCATTATATTTTGATTAGATAAGTATTCACCCCCCTAAGTCAAAGCTCTGTCAATAGCTTGCTAGACAGATTTTTACAAGTCTTATATCCAATAAATGTCGTTCCACTTCATGATTGTGTCCCACTTGTTGTTGATTCTTCACAAAAAAATACAGTTTTATATCTTTATGTTTGAAGCCTGAAATGTGGCAAAAGGTCGCAAAGTTCAAGGGGGGCGAATACTTTCGCAAGGCACTGTACCTCTAGGATTTTGCCTGTACTTAGCTCTATTGAGTTTATATTCATCTTAAATATCTCCCACGTCCTTGCTGATGACAAGCACACCCATAACATGATGGAGCCAACACCATGCTTGAAAATATGGAGAGTGGTACTCAGTGATGTGTTGTGTTAGATTTGCCCCAAACATTGTATTCCGGACAAAAAGTGAATTTCTTTGCCACAGTATTTACCATATTACTTTAGTACCTTCTTGCAAACAGGTTGCAAGTTTTAGAATATTTTTTATTCTGGACAAGCTTCCTTCTTTGTAATCAATTCGGGTTAGTATTGTGGAGTAACTACAATGTTGTTGATTCATCCTCAGTTTTCTCCTATCACAGCCATTAAACTTGAATTGTTTTAAAATCGCCATTGGCCTCATGGTAAAATCCCTGAGCAGTTTCCTTCCTCTCTGGCAAACGAGTTAGGAAGGACGCTTGCATCTTGGTAGTGACTGAGTGTATTGATACACCATCCAAAGCGTAATTGTTAACTTCAGCATGCTCAAAGGGAAACGCTTTATTTTATTTTTACCCATCTACCAATAGGTGCCCTTCTTTGCAAGGCATGGGAAAACCTCCCTGGTCTTTGTGGTTGAATCTCTGCTTGAAATTGACTTCTTAACTGAGAGACATAACAGACAATTATGTGTGTGTGGTGCAGAGATTCAAAAAGCATGTTAACCCCTATTATTGCACACAGACTGAGTCCACACAACTTATTATGACACTTATTAAGCACCTTTTTTCTACTCCTGAACGTATTTAGGTTTGCCATAACAAAAGGGTTTAAATACTTGACTCAAGACATTACATCTTTTCACATTTTTATTAATTTGCAAAATAATCAAAAGATAAAAATTCCACTTTGACATTATGGGGTATTGTGTGTAGATCAGTGACACAAAATCTGAATGTAATACATTTTAAATTCAGGGTGTAACACAACAAAATGTGGAAAAAGTCAATTGTTGTGAATACCTTCTGAATGCACTGTAGTATTGTGCCAAAATGTTATTGAAACTCTGTCTCCAGTATAATATGTACTCTGTTGCAGTGACGGTCTGGCTCTCTGAAAACTACTTAGAACCACACCACCTTTCACCACCTGGGAAAATCCACACGCTAAACAGGAAAGTGCACATGCAGTTACATCACCCTCTCTGCTGTAATCTTTTCCCAGGTGGTGAAAGCTGGTGTGGTTCTAAGTAGTTTTCAGAGGGCCAGACCGTCACTGCAACAGAGTACATATTACACTGGAGACAGAGTTTCAATTACATTTTGGCACAATACTTTTTATTTATTTTTATTTCACCTTTATTTAACCAGGTAGGCTAGTTGAGAACAAGTTCTCATTTTCAACTGCGACCTGGCCAAGATAAAGCGTAGCAATTCGACACATACAACACAGAGTTACACATAGAATAAACAAAACATACAGTCAATACAACAGTAGAACAAAAGAAAACAAAAAGTCTATATACAGTGAGTGCATCATACTACAGTGCCTTCAGAAGGTATTCACACCAATGTACTTTTTCCACATTTTGTTGTGTTACACCCTGAATTTAAAATAGATTACATTCAGATTTTGTGTCACTGATCTACACACAATACCCCATAATGTCAAAGTGGAATTTTTGTATTTGAAAAGATGTAATGTCTTGAGTCAAGTATTTAAACCCTTTTGTTATTGCAAACCTAAATACGTTCAGGAGTAGAAAAAAGTGCTTAATAAGTGTCATAATAAGTTGCATTGACTCACTCTGTGTGCAATAATAGTGGTTAACATGCTTTTTGAATAACTACCTGATCTCTGCACCACACACACACAATTATGTTATGTCCCTCAGTCTAGTATTGAATTTCAAGCAGAGATTCAACCACAAAGACCAGGGAGGTTTTCCCATGCCTTGCAAAGAAGGGAACCATTTGGTAGATGGGTAAAAATTTAAGAAAGCGTTTCCCTTTGAGCATGCTGAAGTTATCAATTACGCTTTGGATGGTGTATCAATACACTGAGTCGCTACAAAGATGCAGGCGTCCTTCCTAACTCGTTTTCCGGAGAGGAAGGAAACTGCTCAGGGTATTACCATGAGGCCAATGATGATTTTAAAACAGTTTGAGTTTAATGACTGATAGGAGAAAACTGAGGATGAATCAACAACATTGTAGTTACTCCACAATACTAACATAAATAGATTACAAAGAAGGAAGCTTGTCCAGAATAAAAAATATTCCAAAACGTGCAACCTGTTTGCAATAAGGCACTAAAGTAATACGGAAAATAATGTGGCCAAGAAATGAACTTTTTGTCCGGGAATACAAAGCCTTATGTTTGGGGCAAATCTAACACAACACGTCACTGAGTACCACTCTCCATATTTTCAAGCATGTTGTTGGCTCCGTCATGTTATGGGTATGCTTGTCATTGTCAAGGACGTGGGAGTTTAGGATAAATATCAATTTAATAGAGCTAAGGCAAAATCCTAGAGGTAAATCTGGTTCAGTCTGCTTTCAAACAGTCACTGGGAGACAAATTCACGTTTTTTTTGCAGCAAAATAACCCAAAACACAAGGCCAAATATACACTGGAGTTGCTTACCAAGACGACATTGAATGTTCCTGAGTGGCAGAGTTACAGTTTTGACCTAAATCGGCTTGAAGATCTATGGCAAGACTTGTAAAAATCTATCTAGCAAGCTATTGACAGAGCTTTGACTTAGGGGGGTGAATACTTGTCTAATCAAGATATAATGGTGTTTTATTTTTCATTAATTAAAAGGAAATAAAAAAAAAATCCCACTTTGACATTAGAGTATTGTGTGTGTGTGGATCATTTACAAAACATGACCAATTAAATTAATTTGAATCCAACTTTGTAACATAACAAAATGTGTTAAAAGTAAGGAGCTGTGAAAACTTTCTGAAGGCACTATGTATTTCAAGCAATGTGACAGGTTTACACACTCATTGTTATTCTCTCAAACAGCTTCATGAGGAATGCTTTTCCAACAGTCTTGAAGGAGTTCCCACATATGCCGAACACTTGGCTACTTTTCCTTCACTCTGCGGTCCAACTCATCCCAAACCATCACACTTGGGTTGAGGTTGGGTGGTTGTGCAGGCCAGGTCATCTGATACAGCACTCCATCACTTTCCTTCTTGGTCAAATAGCCCTTACACAGCCTTGATGTGTGTTGGGTCATTGTCCTGTTGAAAAACAAATGATAGTCCCACTAAGTGCAAACCAGATTGAATGGTGTATTGCTGCAGAATGCTGTGGTAGCCATGCTGGTTGAGTATGTTTTGAATTCCAAATGAAACCCTGATTTACCAGCATTAAAATCCTCTAGATTAACTGAAGTTCTACATGGTTTGCTCGGAATTTGTTTAGAGTACCGTATACTGCCATCCACTTTGTATAAATCCACAGTAAATCCCATTACCAATTCATAAAAAAATTACCAGAGAGTGCCACTGAACTGGAGAGGCATAAGTTTACTAGGTATAGTCGATAAATTATAGTCATCCATCCTCAACAGTAGGTTAATGCATCTATTATTACGTGTTTTGCTTTTCAATTTTTTTCTTCAAAAACAATTCTCTGCATTCTTGGGAAGGACCCATAAGTAAGCATTTCACTGTTAGTCCACACCTGTTGTTTACGAAGCATGTGACAAATGCTAATTGATGTGATAAGAGCATCTGCCAACTGACTAAAACGTGAAATGAATGGCCTTTGGTTTAGAGAGAAAAGTGGATCTGAGTGTCTGCAATTAACTTGCAAGATTTTGCCTGCTCAATGTGTAAAATGTATGTTTTTAATCATTAGTACTTTATGTTTTATGTTGTAAATGTGTTTTTGCATGACATTTTGTGTGTTGCTATTTTGGCCAGGTCAGAGATTTTTAATCTCAATGAGACTAACCTGGTAAAATAAGGTTAACATTTTAAACATTAAAATAAAGATCAGCCTAAGATTGACCTTTAATCAGGCTGCTTTATCAGGTTCCAATGCTGGCTGATTGTAAGTCCTGCTAATATAACTCTACCTGTAGCTGTGTTCACCTCTCCCTTTCTTTTGTTAGTTGATAAATGGGTGTGCGTGGGCCTGAAATGAAAGCTGTATTGTGTAGTCGACTGAGATAAGATTGACAAATGAGCCTTTACCTTACTTTTGTCATGCTCACAGGGCCAGGTGAGTCTCACCCAACTCTCACATTAGTTTTCCTTTCATACTGTTGACCTAGTCAACTGACACCACAAGACATTGTATTTCAAGGCGTTTAGACACATGAAAATGCATTCCATTGTGTTGTGGGATGGTCATGCTGCCATGTTATCTGCACAATCCACACGCTAAACAGGAAAGTGCACATGCAGTTACATCACCCTCTCTGCTGTAATCTTTTCCCAGGTGGTGAAAGGTGGTGTGGTTCTAAGTAGTTTTCAGAGGGCCAGACCGTCACTGCAACAGAGTACATATTACACTGGAGACAGAGTTTCAATTACATTTTGGCACAATACTTTTTATTTATTTTTATTTCACCTTTATTTAACCAGGTAGGCTAGTTGAGAACAAGTTCTAATTTGCAACTGCGACCTGGCCAAGATAAAGTGTAGCAATTCGACACATACAACACAGAGTTACACCTGGAATAAACAAAACATACAGTCAATACAACAGTAGAACAAAAGAAAACAAAAAGTCTATATACAGTGAGTGCATCATACTACAGTGCCTTCAGTAGGTATTCACACCAATTTACTTTTTCCACATTTTGTTGTGTTACACCCTGAATTTAAAATAGATTACATTCAGATTTTGTGTCACTGATCTACACACAATACCCCATAATGTCAAAGTGGAATTTTTCTATTTGAAAAGATGTAATGTCTTGAGTCAAGTATTTAAACCCTTTTGTTATTGCAAACCTAAATACGTTCAGGAGTAGAAAAAAGTGCTTAATAAGTGTCATAATAAGTTGCATTGACTCCCTTCCTCAGAAGGGAACCATTTGGTAGATGGGTAAAAATGTAAGAAAGCGTTTCCCTTTGAGCATGCTGAAGTTATCAATTACGCTTTGGATGGTGTATCAATACACTGAGTCGCTACAAAGATGCAGGCGTCCTTCCTAACTCTTTTTCCTGGAGAGGAAGGAAACCGCTCAGGGTATTACCATGAGGCCAATGGTGATTTTAAAACAGTTCGAGTTTAATGACTGATAGGAGAAAACTGAGGATGAATCAACAACATTGTAGTTACTCCACAATACTAACATAAATAGATTACAAAGAAGGAAGCTTGTCCAGAATAAAAAATATGCTTTACACACTCATTGGCATTCTCTCAAACAACTTCATGCGGAATGCTTTTCCAACAGTCTTGAAGGAGTTCCCACATATGCCAAGCACTTGTTGGCTACTTTTTCTTCACTCTGCGGTCCAACTCATCTCAAACCATCTCACTTGGGTTGAGGTTGGGTGGTTGTGCAGGCCATGTCATCTGATGCAGCACTCCATCACTCTCCTTCTTTGTCAAATAGCCCTTACACAGCCTTGAGGTGTGTTGGGTCATTGTCCTGTTGAAAACAAATTATAGTCCCACTAAGCTCAAACCAGATGGGATGGCGTATCGCTGCAGAATGCTGTGGTAGCCATGCTGGTTAAGTGTGCCTTGAATTCCAAATAAATCACTGATTTACCAGCAAAATCACCCCCAAACTATCACACCTTCTCCTCCATGCTTCACGGTGGGAACCACACAACCGTTCACCTACTCTGCATCTCACAAAGACACAGTGATTGGAACCAAAAATCTCAAATTTGGCCTCATCAGACCACAGGACAGATTTCTACCAGTTTAATGTCCATTGCTAGTGTTTCTTGGCCCAAGAAAGTCTCTTATTATTATTGGTGCAATTTGACCATTAAGGCCTGATTCACACAGTCTCTGAACTGTCAATGTTCAGATGTGTCTGTTACTTGAACTTTGTGAAGTGTTTATGTGGGCTGCAATCTGAGGTGCAGCCCACATGAACATATCCTCTGCAACAGATGTAACTCTGGGTCTTCCTTTCCTGAGAGCCGGTTTCATCATAACACTTGATGGTTTTTGAAACTACACTTTAAGAAACTTTCAAAGTTCTTGAAATTTTCCACATTGACTGACCTTCATGTCTTAAAGTAATGCTTTACTGTCGTTACTCTTTGCATATTTGAGCTGTTCTTGCCATAGTATGGACTTTTAGAAAATAAAGTACTCTTCTGCATACCACTCCCACCTTGTCACAACACAACTGATTGGCTCAAACACATTAGGAAGGAAAGAATATTCCACAAATGAACTTTTAACAAGGCACCCCTGTTAATTGAAATGCATTCCAGGTGACTACCTCATGGAGCTTATTGAGAGAATGCCGACAGTGTGCAAAGCTGTCATCAAGGCAAAGGGTGACTACTTTGAAGAATCTCAAATATAAAATACATTTTGATTTGTTTAATACATTTTTGGTTACTACATTAATATTTCATAGTTTTGATGTTTTCACTATTAATCAACAATGTAGAAAATAGTAAAAATATAGAAAAACCCTGGAATGAGTAGGTGTGTCCAAAGTTTTGACTGGTACTCTATATATATTTTAAATACAGCGTTGATGTCTTCTGGTTATTTTTGTCAAATAGCAATAATAAAATGTATTTTAACTCCCAGTGTCAGTTATTGCTAATGTCTTCCTTCACATTGTCATACACATGTAGTTTAATTATGCATGTATGGATATTGAAAAATAGTGAGGAATCAAAATGTGACACCTGAAAGATGTGTATTTGTATTTATAATGGATCCCCATTAACTGCTGCCAAAGCAGCAGCTACTCTTCCTGGGGTCCAGCAAATTAAGGCAGTTTATACAATTTTAAAACATTGCAATACATTCACAGATTTCACAACACACTGTGTGCCCTCAGGCCCCTACTCCACCACTACCACATATCTACAGTACTAAATCCATGTGTTGCAATGCCTGATAGTGTCTGATATTCCATTTATGTCTGTACCCCATTAACTCATGTAACCTTAAAGGGGAAAACAGTAGTTGCTACATCCATTTTAGGTCTTAAAAATTAATAATATGTACCCATAGATTTTTGAAGAATATAACTTTTTTATAAATGCCACGAGCTTAGTTTAACTATCGTACCCCACCAGAACCCAAAATATAAGCTTGTTTTACACCAATGATTTTAAACAAACACTGTTTTGCCTCAAAACATAGTTACAACTATGATGATTATATCATATATAGATGGTAAGTCCTTGCATATCCAAAGCTCTGTCTGAATTTGAGAGTGATTACATTTCTCCAGCCCCATCCATCAGCTTTTTACCCAAACAGTGGCATGGAGAACGCTTTGTTATTGTTTCAACTGCTGATTGGTCCATTAAAGGAGGCGTGACTCCTGAGAATGGACAGACACATACTCAGTCATTTACTTATGGCCAATTCAAGTTATTACATGCATTTTATTCGGAATTGTCGGTTATTTTATTTAGAAGAGTAATCCCTGTGACGCTGTATGGGGAAAAACCTCTAAAGCTGCCCTGATTTTACACATTAGTGGAAAGACTATAGTGTGACCGCCTAGTCATAAAGCAGGGAATAATCATTCAAAACCTGCCCCAATACAGTGGCAATAACGCTATCACAACAGCCGTCCAGCCATAACTATGAAGTTAATGTCCGATTTTATTGTTTAATGGGGGGGTAAAACAACTGATACGGGAGGAAAATGTGTACTTTACCAGAATAGTTTTCTTGTTAAATTATCTACTGAGGCAAAGGGTTGATGTTGGTTGAGTCAAGGTCACTGTCTGTCCTTTTGATCCTCGCCTTGCGTTCCTTTGAAACTCTTTTGTAATGGATGTTTAGCTTGTTACTGAGTCAACACCACACACTCTTGAAGCTTCATGGCCACATAATGAGCTGAATGTGTTTGTGAAAAGAACCATTGATACCCAGAGATAGTTTTGCTGCTTGGACCCAGAACCGAGATTAAGCTTTTTAAGCCAGACATAATTGTCAATGGAAAAATTCATATTTTAGTCCAATGACTACTGTCATCTTGAAAATAAATGAGTTGGGACAAATCTTCAAAAATGTGTGCCTTGCTAGCAGGTTTATTCATCAAATGCATTTTGCATGATGATTGTAGAGGTAAACAGCCTAGAGCAGTTACTGCAACATTCCAGTGACAGTCCTATGAATGAAACTGCCTCACAGTCCAAACACATGTTTGGCAGTCTACCAGCCAAATATTAGGTGTTATGTTCTTTGTCATAATCATCAAAGTATAATATTCAGTATAAAAATTGTAGACAATATAATATAATAGAAATCTTATGAAACAACCAAATATATAATAACTGTGAGAGGTTCTTATATGAGTTCAGCTTTATCAAACAGAATGAATTTGTCTTGTTTCCTATTGGTCAGATTATATTTGGTCCAGTGGCAGCATTTTTGCGATTGGACTGAAATTCAAGCCTGCTGAATAATAATTATCAATCATAGAGTATCTCGGCCAATGGCTTATTATTGAGTTGAGCAGCGTCTTTCAGCCACACTGTGTGCTGCTCTCGCATAGAGAAACAAAGGCTGATCAAGGACATAAAAAAATGCTGGCTTTGTAAACTGTGCAACATGTGACTTACTTACTTACTTACTTACACATAACTTACTTCATGTATGTAGTACTCGTATTTTACTCTGCTCTCTTTAGTGGATCTTGATGGTATTTGGTGGTTTAGCTAGATGCTGGTGTTGGAGGTTGCTGAAATGTACACGTGGGTGTGGAGCCATTCCGCTTTAAGAATGAGGAGAACAGCATGTATTATTCATACATCCTCGTCACACATCTCATCTGATTGAGTTGTGTTATGGCTAAAGGTGGGGGTAAGGGACAGCTGTCCACAGGGAGGGGAACAGGGGATACAATACGTGGCACAGAGAAGCTTTCTGGGTATTGTTGACACACCTTTTTTGATCCCACTTGTCTGCCTTCTGTTTGTTCGTGATGGGTGAGCATACAATATCCATCTTATGCTTTGTCAAATACGATTACGCTTTGTCAAATACTTCAGGATCCCTGCATTAAAAGTGGTTCTTTAAAGAACCCTGCCTTCAAATCAAATCAAATCGCATTTGTCACATGCGCCGAATTCAACAGGTGGAGACGTTACAGTGAAACGCTTACTTACAAGCCCTTAACCAACAATGCAGTTTTAAGAAAATACCAACAACAAAAAAGTAAGAAATAAGAATAACAAATAATTAAAGAGCAGATAAGAATAGTTGGAGTAGCAATGGTGTTGGCTGTAGTGTTGTCCTGCTATCCTCCTATCTTAACTCACTATGGTCGTTGTTCTCCTGCCAGGATATGAACTTGATTGACATCCTGTGGAGGCAGGACATTGACCTGGGTGCCGAGCGGGAGGTGTTTGACCTGAGCCTGCGGCAGAAGGAGGATGAGCTGCGCAGGCAGAGGGAACTGGAGGAGGAGAATAGGCTGCACCTGCTGAGGGAGCAGGATAAGGCCTTGCTCGAACAGCTGGAGCTGGACGAGGAGACTGGAGAGTTCATGCCCTGCCTGCTACCCAGTGAACCAGAGCTGCCCAACACAGAGGGAAACCAGGTATCTATCTATCCATCCATCCATCTATCCATCCATCCATCCATCCATCCATCCATCCATCCATCCATCCATCCATCCATCCATCCATCCATCTATCTATCTATCTATCTATCTATCTATCTATCTATCTATCTATCTATCTATCTATCTATCTATCTATCTATCTATCTATCTATCTATCTGCCAGCCAGCGAGCGAGCGAGCGAGCGGTCCCCCTCTGGAATAGAAAAGAGTAACGAGATTAGAATTTATGCTAGGGAAATGCATGTGTATGTGTTCTGTGTCTTGTTTTTTAAAATATTTATTTTGAGGGTGGTATACAAAAGTATCTATATCCACAGTAAAACGAGTCCTATATCAACAAAACCTGAAAGGCCGCTCAGCAAGAAAGAAGCCACTGCTCCAAAACCACCAAAAAAAGCAAGACTACGGTTTGCAACTGCACATGGGGACAAAGATCGTACTTTTTGGAGAAATATCTTCTGATCTGATGAAACAAAAATAGAACTGTTTGGCCGTAATACCATCGTTATGTTTGGAGGAAAAAGGGGAAGCTTGCAAGCCAAAGAACATCATCTCAACAGTGAAGCACGGGGGTGGAAGCATCATGTTGTGGGGTTGCTTTGCTGCAGGAGGCTTTTGCTCCATCCTATAGAACATTTGTGGGCAGAACTGAAAAAGCGTGTGCGAGCAAGGAGGCCTTACAAATCTGACTCAGTTTCACCAGTTCTGTCAGGAGGAATAGGCCGAAATTCACCCAACTTATTGTGGGAAGCTTGTCAAAGGCTACCCAAAATGTTTGACCCAAGTTAAACAATTTAAAGGCAATGCTCCCAAATACTAATTGAGTGTATGTAAACTTCTGACCCACTGGGAATGTGATGAAAGAAATAAAAGCTGAAATAAATAATTCTCTCTACTATTACGTATTTTGACATTTCACATTCTTAAAATGAAGTGGTGATCCTAACTGACCTAAGACAGGGAATGTTAAAGGGATTAAATGTCAGGAATTGTGAAAAACCGAGTTTAAATATATTTGGCTAAGGTGTATGCAAACTTCCGATTTCAACGGTTAATTATGTTCAAAAATAATTAAAATAACTTTATCGCTCATACAGCCAGTAATTTATATCTGTGTGTCTGTTTTTGTAGAACACCATTTTTTCCAAAGTGGATGGGGATGCACTTTCATTTGATGAGTGCATGCAGCTTCTCGCAGAGACATTCCCTTTAGTAGAAACCATTGAGGTAAGAGAATACACTACCAATACCTACAAACCAGTAACATAATTCCAATCTGTTTCTCCTCTTATCAATGCATCCCCTCTAATTTCCAGTATGTGTCTGTGTATTCTAGCTCCCCCATCCTCCTCCTGCACATATCATGCCCTCCCCTTCCATTGGCAACAGTAGGCCAGATATGCTGACCTCCCAGCAGTCACCTGTGGCCCAGAACCCCATGCTCTCTGCTCTGCTGGCCCCCCACAAGGCTCCCATTGCTGTGCCTGCATCTCTGGAACCAGCCCCTGTGGATGTGGAGCAGGCCTGGATGGAGCTGCTCTCCCTGCCTGAGCTCCAGGTAGGTATGGCACAACGGAACAATTCATAAGGCCACAACAAGCCCTGTTCAGCTAGGTAATGGACACCTAACAACGAGTGGCTGCTGCAGTAGGGTGTGCGAGGACACAGCACAAGCATGCCTTTGTTAGAACAAATTTGAAAATTAGACTTCCTGATAATTCTCTTTTATTTATGTCCTTTTCTGTTGGCATGATCTTTCTCAAACAGGTATTATTGTGCATCACACAAAATATACGTACCCCTAAATGCAAGAAAATACATTTGCCAACTGAGTTTCTATGTTCTGAAATAGCACGCACATTTGAACTCATTCGCATCTATTATTACGTGTTTTACTTTTCTATTTTTTCTCCAAAAACAAATCTCTGCATTCTTGGGAAGGACCCATAAGTTAGCTGTTAGTCCACACCTGTTGTTTACGAAGCATGTGACAAATACAAATTGATTTGATAAGAGCATCTGCCAACTGACTAAAATGTGAAATGAATGGCCTCTAGTTTAGAGAGAGAAGTGGATCTGAGTGTCTGCAATTAACTTGCAAGATCTTGCATGCTCAATGATGTTCAGTGCCACTGAACTGGAGAGGTATAAGTTTACTAGGTACGATCTATAAATTATATTCATCCATCCTCAACAGTAGGTTAATGACCTTTTTGGAGGATCAAAACATTCTGGTGGAAAAACAAAAAGTTTTCGTAAATCCAGAGACTGTATCGATCATATCTACTTGGTGTGTACAATAGCCAGTATACAAACATGAAGAACACCTTCCTAATTGTGAGTTGCACCCGCCCTTTTGCCCTCAGAACAGCCTCAATGCATCGGGGCATGGACTCTACAAGATGTTGAAAGCGTTCCACAGGGATGCTGGCCCATGTTGTGTCAAGTTGGCTGAATGTCAACTGGCGATTTGACACATATAAAATGTCATTCATTCATTAATTGTATTAATTCACTCTGTGATCAAGTTTCACTGAATAGGGTTTTCATACTTGCTATGGAGCTGTATATAGTTCCACCACGGGATAGCACGTATCCAAAAATAAAGCTATTTCAGCCATGACTGTACATAGTCTTGAACTACAATGGCAATGCTATCCAATTTTAGATAGTCATTTTACCCATTGTTTATAAGGGTTGCCCACTAGAGATTACAAGTCTTTTGTTTTTCACTATGATAATGAAGACGTGAAATTAACAGTCTCACCTTTCAATAAAATATTTTACAATGTATATAGATCACTGACTGTTTTCTAATTCTTTGATTTCCTCTATTTTCAACAGCAGAACTTAAAAATGCAAGTGTCAGATATCCTGGATCAGAATGGCTATACCAGCACAAGCATGCCCCTAGATGTGCAGGACCCTAACTACAGCTTGTACTTGCCTGAGCTCCCAGGCTTGGTCACAAACATTGATACTACACCACCTGTCCTACTCATCAACAACTTCAAAGGGATGGTTCCCCCTGACAACCTCAACCAAATGACTCTGAAACCCCCGGAGCTCAACACAACCTACACCACAGACAGCCTCTGTAAGCTGTTCTACACTGACCACTCAAACACAAAACCAAGCTCCCCCATGTTATCCTATACTTCCAATGAGGCCTACCCACAGGAGGAGGTGAGACACAAACCACTGGAACCGTCAGAAATACATGTCCCCCAATTTTCCCTGACAGATGGACACAGGACTGCTACAGAGTTCCCCGACTCTGACTCCGGTCTGTCAATGGACAATGTCAGCTCGCCTATGAAATCCCATCAGGACGATAGTTCTATGGGATACAGCGACTCAGACCTGGAGGAGATGGACAGCAACCGGTCCGAGTACAGAGAGATGTTCTCACTGTCTCTCCGTGGAGAGGAACAACAGTCCTCCCCTTACAACACTGGTCCAGTGTCCCATTTTCCGGCAGACAGCCTACCCTACCCAAAGAGTGAGCTCATAGAGGGCAACGGCCATAACCAGCGCCCATTCACCAAAGACAAGTCGAGAAGACGCTCTGCAGGCTGCCAGTCCCGTCTGTCCAGAGACGAACAGCGGGCCAAGGCCCTGGGGATCCCCTTTGCTGTGGAGCTCATTATCAACCTGCCCGTGGACGACTTCAATGAGCTCATGTCCAAGCACCAGCTTAATGAGGTCCAGCTGGTCCTGATCCGAGACATCCGCCGACGGGGAAAGAACAAGGTGGCAGCCCAGAACTGCCGCAAGCGCAAGATGGAGAGCATCTCAGGCCTGGAGGGGGAGCTTGAAGCACTGTGCGAGAAGAAGGCGCACTTACTCAGGGAGAGTGCCCAGAGGAACGGCAGTCTGAAGGAGCTAAAGGAGCAGCTGGGGAGTCTGTACCTGGAGGTATTCAGTCGGCTGAGAGATGAGGAGGGGAAGCCCTACTCTCCCAGTGACTACTCTCTCCAGCAGACCTCCGATGGCAGCATGTTCCTTGTGCCTCGTGTTAAAAAGACACTCAAGGGTCAAGACAAATAGTCTCTTCCATTGAACTGTTTTCATTACTTTTTACCTACTCTACAAGACTACCATGCTCAAAGTTATATGCTAGACTATCAAAATTATATATGTTGCTTAAGGAGTAGTGAAACAGGAGTGTTATTTTACTTAATTCCACTTGGTTCATGCAATAATATTGTCAATGTTGAAATCTCTCTCTATTTTGTACAGCAATACTTTTTTTGTTCCTGTAATCATAGCTATGCAAATAGATTTCTACCCTATTTGCAATTGAGACATGATGACATGTGTGTATGTACAGTTGAAGTCGGAAGTTTACATACACTTAGGTTGGAGTCATTAAAACTCGTTTTTCAACCACTCCACGAATTTCTTGTTAAACAAACTATCGTTTTGGGAAGTCAGTTAGGACATCTACTTTGTGAATGACGCAGGTAATTTCCTCAAATTGTTTACAGTCAGATTATTTCAATTATAATTCACTGTATCACTATTCCAGTGGGTCAGAAGTTTACATACTCTAAGTTGACTGTGCCTTTAAACAGCTTGGAAAATTCCAGAAAATTATGTCATGGCTTTAGAAGCTTCTGATAGGATAATTTACATCATTTGAATCAATTTGAGGTGTACATGTGGATGTATTTCAAGGCCTACCTTCAAACTCGGTGCCTCTTTCCTTGACATCAGGGGAAAATCAAAATAAATCAGCCAAGACCTCAGAAAAAAATGGTAGACCTCCACAAGTCTGGTTCATCCTTGGGAGCAATTTCCAAACACCTGAAGGTACCACGTTCATCTGCACAAACAATAGTATGCAAGTATAAACACCATGGGACCACGTAGCCGTCATACCGCTCAGGAAGGAGACGCATATTGTCTCCTAGAGATGAACGTATTTTGGTGTGAAAAGTATAAATCAATCCCAGGACAACAGCAAAGGACCTTTTGAAGATGCTTGAGGAAACAGGTGCTAAAGTATCTATATCCACAGTAAAAGGAGTCCTATATCGACATAACCTGAAAGGCCACTCAGCAAGGAAGAAGCCACTGCTCCAAAAACGACATTAAAAATACAGACTAAAGTTTGCAACTGCACATGGGGACAAAGATTGTACTTTTTGGAGAAATGTCCTCTGGTCTGAAACAAAAATAGAACTGTTTGGCCATAATTGACCATTGTCATGTTTGGAGGAAAAATTATGAGGCTTGCAAGCCGAGGAACACCATCCCAACCGTGAAGCACGGGGGTGGCAGCATAATATTGTGCGGGTACTTTGCTGCAGGAGGGACTGGTGCACTTCACAAAATAGATGGCACCGTGAGGATGGAAAATTAGGTGGATATATTGAAGCTACATCTCAAGACATCAATCAGGAAGTTAAAGCTTGGTCGCATATGCGTCTTCCAAATGAACAATGACCCTAAGCATACTTCCAAAGTTGTGGCAAAATGGCTTAAGGACAACAAAGTCAAGGTATTGGAGTGGCCATCACAAAGCCATGACCACAATCCCATGGAAAATGTGTGGACAGAACTGAAAAAGCATGTGCGAGCAAGGAGGCCTACAAAACCTGACTCAGTTACACCAGCTACTATTTAATGAATCTGCCATTTGAGGACTTGTGAGGCATCTGTTTCTCAAACTAGAGACTCTAATGTACTTGTCCTCTTGCTCAGTTGTGCACCGGGGCCTCTCACTACTCTTTCTATTCTGGTTAGAATCAGTTTGCGCTGTTCTGTGAAGGGGAGTAGTACACCGCTTTGTACAAGATCTTCAGTTTCTTGGCAATTTCTCGCATGGAATAGCCTTCATTTCTTAGAACAAGAATAGACTGACGAGTTTCAGAAGAAAGTCTTTGTTTCTGGCAAATTTTGAGCCTGTAATCAAACCCACAAATGCTGATGCTCCAGATACTCAACTAGTCTAAAGAAGGGCAGATATATTGCTTCTTTAATCAGGACAACAGTTTTCATAATTGCAAAAGGGTTTTCTAATGATCAGTTAGCCTTTTAAAATCATAAACTTGGATTAGCTAACACAACGTGCACAGGAGTGATGGTTGCTGATAATGGGCCTCTGTACGCCTTTGTAGATATTCCATTAAAAAATCAGCCGTATCCAGCTACAAGTCATTTACAACATTAACAATGTCTACTCTGATCAATTTTATGTTATTTTAACAGACAAAAAAATTGCTTTTCTTTCAAAAACAAGGACATTTCTAAGTGACCCCAAAATGTTGAATGGTAGTGTACATAGTATTGGTAACCATCTATACACAATATAAAAATAAACATTTGAAGTGTAGACTAAATTGCACATTTTAATTAAATCCAAATTCTGCTACCTGTAAGGCATGTCCAATTCAAATTCGATTCAAATTCAAGAGTTTAATTGAAATTCAAGAGCAATTCGTAACTAAATTCTGAATCGACCCCAACCAAGCTAACTAGGTAACTACCCCATGTTCTTGAAGTATACAACAGATAAAAATGACAGGGGTGCTTTCATGTAAAGGCTTTGTTGACATTTGTGCAAATAAAGGTTGAAAGATCATCTCCACCCCATTTCTATTGTTCTCCTCCTTTCATGTCTAAGTGGAGGTTCATTACCCTTACAGAAAAACAGGTTCTGGCAAACAGTTGTGGCAAACCTTTGGCCAATTCACCATAAATGTGTGACAAGCTCATATTTTCACATGCAAATTCGTTTTGTCGCAAACTGTTGTGGTGAATTGGCAGAACTTTCTGTTTGCTGCAAAGTATGAATATGCACATTTAGTCCAGGTTTTTGGTTACTGTGTGTTAAACATTGAAATGTTTGTACATAAACCAAATCACACAACTTTAAATGAACTTACTACACAGGGAAATAAATGAAACATCTAAATATAGTAAATATACTAAACAACATGTATTCAATGTCTTTAACAGATAACAAATGTATCCAATACAACTTGAAATCATCAGCATGGTAATGAAGAAAAGAGCAAAGACTGGATATTTCATAAATAAATTGTTTCATCTTTTTATCTAGCTACAACATTTACATGAGAAAAATGGGAACACTATGAGGATGTTGACCTTAGGATATTTAAAGGGACAACTACAGAATTATTTACATTAGCCAAATGATAACTGAGCAATAGATTAACCAATGGAAGTTTAAATATATTAACAAACATTTCATAATTAAATCAACAAAAACGAAATCAAACCCAGTTCTGAAATATATCCTTTTTGAGTGAACTTTTGTAGATGGTGGCCCGGATCCGGGAGAATTGTCATCAACTACACTGATTAGCATAGCGCAACGGTCCAAAAATATTACTAGAAAATATTCATATTCATGAAATCACAGGTGAAATATAGTGAAACACAGCTTAGCCTTTTGTTAATCACCCTGTCATCTCAGATTTTGAAATGATGCTTTACAGCCAAAGCAAGACAAGCGTTTGTGTAAGTTTATCGATAGCCTAGCATAGCATTATGTCCAGCTAGCAGCAGGAAGCTTAGTCACGAAAATCAGAAAAGCTATCAAATTATTAGTTTACCTTTGATGAGCTTTGGATGTTTTCACTCACGAGACTCCCAGTTAGACAGAAAATGTTCCTTTTGTTCCATAAAGCTTATTTTTATAACCAAAATACCTCCGTTTGTTGGTCACGTTATGTTGAGAAATCCACCGGAAATAGCGGTCACGACAACGCCGAAAAATATTCCAAATTAGCTCCATAATATCGACAGAAACATGGCAAACGTTTTTTATAATCAATCCTCAAGGTGTTTTTCAAATACAGTGCCTTGCGAAAGTATTCGGCCCCCTTGAACTTTGCGACCTTTTGCCACATTTCAGGCTTCAAACATAAAGATATAAAACTGTATTTTTTTGTGAAGAATCAACAACAAGTGGGACACAATCATGAAGTGGAACGACATTTATTGGATATTTCAAACTTTTTTAACATATCAAAAACTGAAAAATTGGGTGTGCAAAATTATTCAGCCCCTTTACTTTCAGTGCAGCAAACTCTCTCCAGAAGTTCAGTGAGGATCTCTGAATGATCCAATGTTAACCTAAATGACTAATGATGATAAATACAATCCACCTATGTGTAATCAAGTCTCCGTATAAATGCACCTGCACTGTGATAGTCTCAGAGGTCCGTTAGTAGCGCAGAGAGCATCATGAAGAACAAGGAACACACCAGGCAGGTCCAAGATACTGTTGTGAAGAAGTTTAAAGCCGGATTTGGATACAAAAAGATTTCGCAAGCTTTAAACATCCCAAGGAGCACTGTGCAAGCGATATATTGAAATGGAAGGAGTATCTTTTGCACACATTGTATATAGACACATTGTATATAGACTCCCCCTTTGTTTTCTACTGTGTTATTGACTTGTTAATTGTTTACTCCATGTGTAACTCTGTGTTGTCTGCTCATACTGCTATGCTTTATCTTGGCCAGGTCGCAGTTGCAAATGAAAACTTGTTCTCAACTAGCCTACCTGGTTAAATAAAGGTGAAATAAAAAAAATAAAAATAAAAAATCAGACCACTGCAAATCTACCAAGACCTGGCCGTCCCTCTAAACTTTCAGCTCATACAAGGAGAAGACTGATCAGAGATGCAGCCAAGAGGCCCATGATCACACTGGATGAACTACAGAGATCTACAGCTGAGGTGGGAGACTCTGTCCATAGGACAACAATCAGTCGTATATTGCACAAATCTGGCCTTTATGGAAGAGTGGCAAGAAGAAAGCCATTTCTTAAAGATATCCATAAAAAGTGTTGTTTAAAGTTTGCCACAAGCCACCTGGGAGACACACCAAACATGTGGAAGAAGGTGCTCTGGTCAGATGAAACCAAAATTGAACTTTTTGGCAACAATGCAAAACGTTATGTTTGGCGTAAAAGCAACACAGCTCATCACCCTGAACACACCATCCCCACTGTCAAACATGGTGGTGGCAGCATCATGGTTTGGGCCTGCTTTTCTTCAGCAGGGACAGGGAAGATGGTTAAAATTGATGGGAAGATGGATGGAGCCAAATACAGGACCATTCTGGAAGAAAACCTGATGGAGTCTGCAAAAGACCTGAGACTGGGACGGAGATTTGTCTTCCAACAAGACAATGATCCAAAACATAAAGCAAAATCTACAATGGAATGGTTCAAAAATAAACATATCCAGGTGTTAGAATGGCCAAGTCAAAGTCCAGACCTGAATCCAATCGAGAATCTGTGGAAAGAACTGAAAACTGCTGTTCACAAATGCTCTCCATCCAACCTCACTGAGTTTGAGCTGTTTTGCAAGTAGGAATGGGAAAAAATGTTCAGTCTCTCGATGTGCAAAACTGATAGAGACATACCCCAAGCGACTTACAGCTGTAATCGCAGCAAAAGGTGGCGCTACAAAGTATTAACAACAGGGGGCTGAATAATTTTGCACGCCCAATTTTTCAGTTTTTGATTTATTAAAAAGTTTGAAATATCCAATAAATGTCGTTCCACTTTATGATTGTGTCCCACTTGTTGTTGATTCTTCACAAAAAAATACAGTTTTATATCTTTATGTTTGAAGCCTGAAATGTGGCAAAAGGTCGCAAAGTTCAAGGGGGCCGAATACTTTCGCAAGGCACTGTATCTATTTGATAATATATCCACCGGGACAATTGGCTTTTCAGTAGGACCGATTGGAAAAATGGCTACCTCTGTATTTTACGCAAGAATCTCTCTGAGAGCCATCAGGTGACCACTTACACAATGTAGCCGCTTACGGGTATTCTTCAACATAAAGGCGTAAAACTACTTTGCTTTCGCCTGCAATATCAGTTCTGTTATATTCACAGACAATATTTTGACAGTTTTGGAAACTTTAGAGTGTTTTCTATCCCAAGCTGTAAATTATATGCATATTCTAGCATCTTGTCCTGACAAAATATCCTGTTTACTTTGGGAACGTTATTTTTCCAAAAATGAAAATACTGCCCCCTTGTCACAAGAGGTTAATAGAAAATGACTGAAGTAAAAGTCATCAAGTAAAATACTACTTGAGTAAAAGTTTTAAAGTATTTGGTGAGAACAATACTTAAGTATCAAAGGTAAATGGAATTGCTAAAAAGTACTTAAGTATCAAAAGTAAAAGTATAAATAGTTTCAAATTCCTTAAACCATTAGGCCCATTTATTTATTTTAAAAAAAATGTATTGACAGATAGGCAGGTGCACACTCCAACACTCAGACATAATTTACAAACAAAGTGTTTGTGTTTAGTGAGTCTGCGTGGTATGTCACAAAATCATGTTACGACCACACACATGCTTAGGCTCTCGAGTGGCGCAGTGGTTTAAGACACTGCACTCAGTGCAAGACACGTCACCTGGTTCAAATCCAGACTGCATCACTCTGTGATTAGGAGTCCCATATGGCAGCACAAAATTAGCCCAGTGTCGTCCGGGGTAGGCCGTCATTGTAAATAAGAATTTATTCTTAACTGACTTGCCTAGTTAAATAAAGGTTACAGAAAAAAATATATATACTTTAAAACATATCAATATTCATTTTATATATCAATATTCTGCTAAGTCTTGCTAAGTGGATTGAAGGTTTAAATGGTGCAGCCAAATGGCTATTTGCATAGTAGCAATATCAGAAATAGATAGTGTCAATATACACTACCGGTCCAACGTTATAGAACACCTATTCATTCAAGGGTTTTTCTTTATTTTTACTATTTTCTCTATTGTAGAATAATAGTGAAGACATCAAAACTAAGAAATAACACATATGGAATCATAAAAGTGTTAAACAAATCAAAATATATTTTATATTTGAGATTCTTCAAATAGCCTGCCTTGATGACAGCTTTGCACACTCTTGGCATTGTCTCGGCATTCTCTCACCCAGCTTTATGAGGTAGTCACCTTCCTAAAAGTTAATGTGCGGAATTTCTTTCCTTCTTAATACCTTTGAGCCAATCAGTTGTGTTGTAACAAAGTAGGGGGATATACAGAAGATAGCCCTATTTAGTTAAATACCAAGTCCACATTATGGCAAGAACAGCTCAAATAAGCAAAGAGAAACGACAGTCCATCATTACTTTAAGATATGATAGTCAGTCAATACGGAACATTTCAAGAACTTCGAAAGTTTCTTCAAGTGCAGTCGCAAAAACCATCAAGCACAATGATGAAACTGGCTCTCATGAGGACCGCCACAGGAAAGGAAGACCCAGAGTTACCTCTGCTGCAGAGAATAAGTTCATTAGAGTTACCAGCCTCAGAAATTGCAGCCCAAATAAATATCTCCCAGAGTTCAAGTAACAGATACATCTCAACATCAACTGTTCAGAGGAGACTGTGTGTCAGGCTATCATGGTCGAATTGCTGCAAAGAAACAACTACTAAAGGATAACAAGAGACTTGCTTGGACATTAGACCGGTGAAAATCTGTCCTTTGATCTGATGAATCCTAATTTGAGATTTTTGGTTCCAACCGCCTTGTCTTTGTGAGACGCAGAGTAGGTGAACGGATGATCTCAGCATGTGTGGTGGAGGACATATGATGGTGTAGGGGTGCTTTGCTGGTTACACTATCAGTGATTTATTTAGAAATCAAGGCACACTTGACCAGCATGGCTACCACAGCATTCTGCAGCGATACGCCATCCCATCTGGTTTGCACTTAGTGGGACTATCATTTGTTTTTCAACAGGACAATAACCCAACACACCTCCAAGTTGTGTAAGGGCTATTTGACCAAGAAGGAGAGTGATGGAGTGCTACATACGATGACCTGGCTTACACAATCACCCGACTTCAAACCCAATAGAGATTATTTGGGATGAGTTGGAACACAGAGTGAAGGAAAAGCAATATGTACATACATAAATAAACATGGGTACGAGGACCCGTCTCGCACCAATACAACCATAAAACATCACTGACATAAAACAATCTCTGACAAAGACATGAGGGGAAACAGAGGGTTAAATACACAACAGGTAATGAATGGGATTGAAACCAGGTGTGTGGGAAGACAAGACAAAACCAATGGGAAATGAAAAATGGATCAATGATGGCTAGAAGACCGGTGACGTCGAACGCCGAGCACCGCCCGAACAAGGAGAGGCAAGTCTTGGTTACTACATGATTCCATATGTGTTTTTTCATAATTTTTGATGTACTCACTATTATTCTACAATGTATAAAATATAGAAAAACTATTGAATGAGTACGTGTCCAAACTTTTGATTGGTACTATATCAAAACAAGATATATGACATAAAAAACAATGGGAAAAGACTTTGGAACACCTTAAATTATTTTATTTGAATTTGTTCTTGTCTATTACTTTTCTGTACTTTGTCATGTACAGTATTTGTATGTTTTTTGTGGACCTCAGGAAGAGTATCAACTGCATGTGCAGTAGCTAATGGGGATCCTAATAAATTCAACTTAACCCTAACATCCATATGTGAAAATGGCACGTTTCTAGGTTTTGTGGAAAAGATAGGAAGATAAGTTTTTCCAATGACATCGGTGTGCATCATGTGATTTAAACTAATTATGAGTAGGCATTGCATGCTTATTGGTTGATGCATTGTAAACACGTAGAAACGTGCTATTATCACATACACTATACAGTGGGGAGAACAAGTATTTGATACACTGCCGATTTTGCCGATTTTCCTACTTACAAAGCATGTCATTTTTATCATAGGTACACTTCAACTGTGAGAGACGGAATCTAAAACAAAAATCCAGAAAATCACATTGTATGATTTTTAAGTAATTAATTTGCATTTTATTGCATGACGTAAGTATTTGATACATCAGAAAAGCATAACTTAATATTTGGTACAGAAACCTATGTTAGCAATTACAGACATCATACATTTCCTGTAGTTCTTGACCAGGTTTGCACACAATGCAGCAGGGATTTTGGCCCACTCCTCCATACAGACCTTCTCCAGATCCTTCAGGTTTCGGGGCTGTCGCTGGGCGATACGGACTTTCAGCTCCCAGATTTTCTATTGGGTTCAGGTCTGGAGACTGGCTAGGCCACTCCAGGACCTTGAGATGCTTCTTACGGAGCCACTCCTTAGTTGCCCTGGCTGTGTGTTTCGGGTCGTTGTCATGTCATGTCACCCAGCCACCACCCATCTTCAATGCTCTTACTGAGGGAAGGAGGTTGTTGGCCAAGATCTCGCGATACATGGCCCCATCCATCCTCCCCTCAATACGGTGCAGTCGTCCTGTGCAGTCATCCTTCTTCTTCCTCCAAACACGGCGAGTGGAGATAAGACCCAAAAGCTCTATTATTGTCTCATCAGACTACATGACCATCTCCCATTCCTCCTCTGGATCATCCAGATGGTCATTGGCAAACCTCAGACGGGCCTGGACATGCGCTGCCTTGAGCAGGGGGACCTTGCGTGCGCTGCAGGATTTTAATCCATGACGGCGTATTGTGTTACTAGCGGTTTTCTTTGAGACTGTGGTCCCAGCTCTCTTCAGGTCATTGACCAGGTCCTACCGTGTAGTTCTGATGATCATTGATGCCCCACGAGGTGAGATCTTGCATGGAGCCCCAGACCGAAGGTGATTGACCGTCATCTTGAACTTCTTCCATTTTCTAATAATTGCACCAACAGTTGTTGCCTTCTCACCAAGCTGCTTGCCTATTGTCCTGTAGCCCATCCCAGCCGTGTGCAGGTCTACAATTTTATCCCTGATGTCCTTACACAGCTCCCTGGTCTTGGCCATTGTGGAGAGGTTGGAGTGTGTTTGATTGAGTGTGTGGATAGGTGTCTTTTATACAGGTAACGAGTTCAAACAGGTGCAGTTAATACAGGTAATGAGTGGAGAACAGGAGGGCTTCTTAAAGAAAAACTAACAGGTCTGTGACAGACGAAATTCTTACTGGTTGGTAGGTGATCAAATACTTATGTCATGCAATAAAATGCAAATGAACGACTTCAAATTATACAATGTGATTTTCTGGATTTTTGTTTTAGATTCCGTCTCTCACAGTTGAAGTGTACCTATGATAAAAATTACAGACCACTTCATGCTTTGTAAGTAGGAAAACCTGCAAAATCGGCAGCGTATCAAATACTTGTTCTCCCCACTGTATAGTGTATGTGATAATAGCACATTTCTATGTGTTTACAATGCATCAACCAATAAGCATGCAATGCCTACTCATAATTAGCTTAAATCAAATACTTGTTCTCCCCACTGCATGTACAAATGCATGTGGACACCCCTTCAAATTAGTGGATTCAGCTATTTCAGCCACAAACATTGGCAATGGAATGTCCTTACTGAATAGTTCAGTGACTTTCAACGTGGCGTTGAAACCGTCATAGGATGCCACCTTTCCAACAAATGTCTGCCTTTCTAGAGCTGCCCCGGTCAACTGTAAGTGGTGTTATTGTGAAATGGAAATGTCTAGGAGCAACAGCGGCTCAGACGCAAAGTGGTAGACCTCACAAGCTTACAGAACGGGACCTACAAGTGCTGAAACGCATAGCGAGTAAAAATAGTCTTGTCTTCAGTTTGCAACACTCACTACAGAGTTTCAAACTGCCTCTGGAAGCAACGTCAGCACAAGAACTGTTCGTCAGGAGCTTCATGAAATGGGTTTCCATGGCCGAGCAGTCGCACACAAGCCTAAGATCACATGCGCAATGCCAAGTGTCGGGTGGAGTGGTGTAAAACTCGCCGCCATTGGAAACACATTCTCTGGAGTGACGAATCACGCTTCACCATCTGGCGGTCCGACGGACACCAGGAGAACGCTACCTGCCCGAATGCATAGTGCCAACTGTAAAGTTTGGTGGAAGAATAATGGTCTGGGCTCTTTATCAAGGTTTGGGCTAGGCCCCTTAGTTCCAGGGAAATCTTAATGCTACAGCATACAATGACATTCTAGATGATTCTGTGCTTTCCTTTCCCATTTTACTGTTGATATATACTTTTGTACCGGTTTCCTCCAGCATCTTTACAAGGTCCTTTGCTGTTGTTCTGGGACCGATTTGCACTTTTCGCACCAAAGTACGCTCGGCTGCGTGGTCCCATGGTGTTTATACTTGCGTACTATTGTTTGTACAGATGAACGTGGTACCTTCAGGTGTTTGGAAATTGCTCCCAAGGATGAACCAGAATTGTGCAGGTCTACAATTTTGAGGTCTTGGCTGATTTCTTTTGATTTTCCCATGATGTCAAGCAAAGAGGCACTGAGTTTGAAGGTAGGCCTTGAAATATATCCACAGGTACACCTCCAATTGACTCAAATTATGTCAATTAGCCTATCAGAAGCTTCTAAAGCCATGACATCATTTTCTGGAATTTTCCAAGCTGTTAAAAGCCAAAGTCAACTTAGTGTATGTAAACTTCTGACCCACTGGAATTGTGATACTGTGAATTATAAGTGAAATAATCTCTGTAAACAATTATTGGGACTATTACTTGTCATGCAGTCTCGAAATCCTAAGCTACTTGCCAAAACTATAGTTTGTTAACAAGAAATTTGTGGAGTAGTTGAGAAACTAGTTTTAATGACTCTAACCTAAGTGTATGTAAACCTCCGACTTCAACTGTATATACTGAATAGCTCAATTTACAGAATGTGTAACTGCTATTAAGGGGATTTGTTGGGTGTTATAACTGGACACACCAGTTGAAAGCCCTGACCCACTTTGGGATTACTGGTTTAATGCATCTTATCTCCCAGGCCTCGGACCGTCAATGTTAATAAACTAGTATAACCTACAGCATATTACCCAAACAACATTAATGGTACAGATGTTACTTTCACTTTTTATTTGTAATTCTTGAAAGTGCTTCAAGGTTTTCCACAAGCATGATAATAACATGGTACATCTGTGAATTTCATACTTAACTTGTTTTAATACTAAGCTCACACTTCTAAATAGAAACCATAAATTGTGAAGAATAAGAGTTGTGTGTGGAATTGTATTTTTGTAGGCACTTTCCATTCAAATATCAAACCAGAAAAAAAACTGCACAATCTGGAAAAAATAAATCACAATTGCTTTTCATTTAGTTTCTACATCAAAGAATCACCACTACATTTTCAAGAAAGTCCTACTTCCAGTTCATGGCATTCACAGGCAAGCAAGTGGAGAAAGGAAGACTGGGAATGGGGTAGGATAGGATGGGATGGAGATGGAATGGGACTGTTGGGCTTCAGGTGATGGGCATCAAAAGAGGGAGGGGCCTTTCGAATAGCCTCTGGACGAGGAGCCAGCTTGGCTGTCCTCGAAATAGCTCTGCTCGATGCGGCGGCAGAAGGCCAGCAGGTTGCTGTAGCTCTTGATCTTCTCGCCCAGCTCGTCGCTGGTGAGTCGTGTGGTCAGGATGGTGAAGAGGTGGCCGAACACCAGCGCATCCAGCTCAGTGGGTCTGAGGACAAAGGGAATCTTTTATAACCTATAAAAGTTTGAGCATGATTCTTGACACAAACATACTTTAAAAAAAAAAAGGAGATCAGATTCACCAATCCAATTTCATATTTGTATTTTTAAGATACGAAAAGTATAGAGGGGGATAGATGGTATATAAGCGCAGAGTGGCCGAGACAGGGCTTAAGTCCCGTAGTCATGGCCTAGTTCCAATATTTGTGGCTTGTATGGCTCAGTTTGTAGGCTAGTTTTCTGGGACCACACATACGTAAAATGTGTGCACACATGACTAAGTCGCTTTGGATAAAAGTGTCTGCTAAATGGCATATTATTACAGTGCCTTCAGAAAGTACTGTATTCACACCCCTAGATTTTTTCCACATTTTGGGTTATAGCTCAAATTTAAAATAGATTGAGTTTCTGTTACGGGCCTACACACAATTATTGAAGAAGTATGGCTGTACGCCCAGCCTCTGGGAACGAGCTTGACAGCATTGGCTAACATCTTCATAAACCTGGAGAAGCGTGGAAACAGTTACAATATTACAACTATGTGGAAACATTGCATGAGATGAGAAATCCAGCCACACTTTGGGTTTGTTAAACTAGCCACTGACAGCAAATGCTAATTTTAACATTTCGGACCAAAACCCCATGCAAGTCAATCTCCCCCGTTTAGCAAGTTTTAAATGTCATGCCTAATGGATTGTGTTGCTCAACATCTTCATTAACCTGGAGAAGAAGCGTGGAAACAGTTATTATTACAACTATGTGGAAACACTGGCCTGAGAGATGAGAAATCCAGCCACACTTTGCATTTGTTAAACTAAGCCACTAACAAATCCTAATATAATTTTTGGAACAAAACCCCATGTAAGTCAATCTCCCCTGTTTAGCATGTTTTGCTCAATTAATTTGTTTAATTATTTTGAAGATTTGGGCATGACATTTAAAACATGCTAAACATGGGGACATCGATTTACATGAGGTTTTTACAGAAAATGCTAACATTAACAATAATTGGCACTGACTAGTTAAACAAAACCAAAGTGTGGTAGAATTCTGTTTCTCGAAATTTTGACCAATTAATGAAATGAAAAGCTGAAATGTCACGTCAAGGATTCAACCCCTTTGTTATGGCAAGCCTAATAAAATCAACTGTATAAAAATATTCCACAAACATGCATCCTGAAATCCAAAAGGAAAATGGTGTTCAGTCTGCTTTACACGGGACACTGGAAGATTTATAAACGTTTCAGGAAGACAATAACGTAAAACACAAGTCCAAATATACACTGGAGTTGCATATCCGAGAATGTTCTTGAGTGGTGTAGTTACAGTTTTGACTTAAATGGTTCTCTAGCAATGATCAACAACCAATTCGACAGAGCTTGAAGAATTTTGAAAATAATAAATGGGCAGGTATTGTACAATCCAAGTGTGCAAAGCTCTTAGACTAACCCAGAAAGGCTCAAAGCTGTAATCGCTGCCACAGGGGATTCTAACACGTATTCACTCAAGGTTGTGAATACTTATGTAAATGAGATATTTCTGCATTTCATATTAAATCAAAATCATGTTCACTGTCATTACGGAGTAGTGTGTGTAGATAGATTAGGGAAAAAGTAATCAATTTTGAATTCAGCCTGTAACAAAATATGGAATAAGTCAAGGGGTATGAATACTTTGACAGCTCTAGATCCAAATCATACAGCAAATAAGGCTGTCATTTGTCACCATGTCCATGTGTGGGAGACATTACCATTTAAAAGGCAACATGCCATACCATTGATGGATTCACAAAGACCTTACAGTGCCTTGCAAAGTACATACAGTGCCTTGCGAAAGTATTCGGCCCCCTTGAACTTTGCAACCTTTTGCCACATTTCAGGCTTCAAACATAAAGATATAAAACTGTATTTTTTTTGTGAAGAATCAACAACAAGTGGGACACAATCATGAAGTGGAACGACATTTATTGGATATTTCAAACTTTTTTAACAAATCAAAAACTGAAAAATTGGGCGTGCAAAATTATTCAGCCCCCTTAAATTAATACTTTGTAGCGCCACCTTTTGCTGAGATTACAGCTGTAAGTCGCTTGGGACAGAGTCTCCCACCTCAGCTGTAGATCTCTGCAGTTCATCCAGAGTGATCATGGGCCTCTTGGCTGCATCTCTGATCAGTCTTCTCCTTGTATGAGCTGAAAGTTTAGAGGGACGGCCAGGTCTTGGTAGATTTGCAGTGGTCTGACACTCCTTCCATTTCAATATTATCGCTTGCACAGTGCTCCTTGGGATGTTTAAAGCTTGGGAAATCTTTTTGTATCCGAATCCGGCTTTAAACTTCTTCACAACAGTATATCGGACTTGCCTGGTGTGTTCCTTGTTCTTCATGATGCTCTCTGCGCTTTTAACGGACCTCTGAGACTATCACAGTGCAGGTGCATTTATACGGATTTACGGATTACACACAGGTGGATTGTATTTATCATCATTAGTCATTTAGGTCAACATTGGATCATTCAGAGATCCTCACTGAACTTCTGGAGAGCAAACTGCTGCACTGAAAGTAAAGGGGCTGAATAATTTTGCACGCCCAATTTTTCAGTTTTTGATTTGTTAAAAAAGTTTGAAATATCCAATAAATGTCGTTCCACTTCATGATTGTGTCCCACTTGTTGTTGAGTCTTCACAAAAAAATACAGTTTTATATCTTTATGTTTGAAGCCTGAAATGTGGCAAAAGGTCGCAAAGTTCAAGGGGGCCGAATACTTTCGCAAGGCACTGTATTCATTCTATGCACAACAATGTATTATGTTGACTACTCTCCGTCTCTGCTCTAGCCAAGGTCAGCACAGGCAGTCAGTCAATTATACAACATCACACTCAGGCAGCTTTGTAATGACGCTTCTCCCAAAGTTCCTGTCATGGATTTAAAAGCATTGGATTGACAAAGGGTGTGCAAGTACAAGGCTACCCCTAACCTCTTTTTTTCTTTTAGAGTAGCAGGAAAACAACCTGTTTTGAGACCTTAAGATCAGCACTTTAATGCGACTAATGTAATATAATAGGATTCATTGAACACATTGAAAGGACTGATAAAGTAAAAGGACAAAAAATGTTAGCACAACAGGCAAATACAATGTAATAATAGGTCTAACATGGTATAGACCAGGGGTGTCAAACACATTTTTTCCAAGGGGCCCGCATTCGGTCTTCAACGGTGTCCGGAAGGTAGCACTGAATTTATTTATTTCTACGCTGTAAAAATTGGCTAAATAGTCTCCATTGTTTTTGGAATTTAATGCTCTGTGTAGCTTTCATTTAGGTGATTTTTAGCGAGCTGGACACAGTCCAAAAAAACTTTGTGTCCATTATCATTTCTACAGCTTTCATCTGGTTTAGTCATGGGCCGGATCCTTATGTTTGACACCCCGGGTATAGACCATTTGTGGCCTCCAGCGGGTAATGCCGCCACTTGCAGCACATTCATTATGGCGTTACAGTGAGTATGAATCCCACTGCTCCTTTGTATGTCTCACTTCTCTCATTCGTTTTCTTTTCAAGGGCCGGCAGGTAGCATAGCGGTTAGGAGTGTTGGGACAGAACCCAAATGGTCGCTGGATCAAATCTCTGAGCCAATCAGGTGAAAAATCTGATATGCCCTTGAGCAAGGCACTTAACCCAAAATGCTCCATGGTCCCCGTCAATAATGGCAGATCCCTGGCCATTACTCCACTCTCCGATGGTGTCTCAAGAGTGGGATATGCAAAAAATGCATTTAATTTACACGTGTGAAATAGGACAGATGTAAGCATCAACCAGTATATTGTTATTTGGCTATCAGAATAAATAAAAAAGTATGCAAAGACAATTTTATAAACCTACTGCTTATTGAAGAAGTATGGCTGTGTGCCCAGCCTCTGGGAAAGAGCTTGACAGCATTGGCTAACATCTTCATAAACCTGGAGAAGCGTGGAAACAGTTACAATATTACAACTATGTGGAAACATTGCATGAGATGAGAAATCCAGCCACACTTTGGTTTTGTTAAACTAGCCACTGACAGCAAATGCTAATTTTAACATTTCGGACCAAAACCCCATGCAAGTCAATCTCCCCTGTTTAGCAAGTTTTAAATGTCATGCCTAATGGATTGTGTTGATCAATTCATTGGTTTACAATTATTTTGAGAAGATTTTGGCATGACATTTAAAAAAGATGCTAAACGTGGGACATTGATATATATACACACAAGGTTTTGAACAGAGAATGCTGACGTTAGCATTAATTGGCAGTGACTAGGTTAAACAAAACCTAAGTGTGGATTGCAGTAATTCTTTGTCTATAGACTGCTTTCAAGGAAACAAATAATACATCTGTAAAATAGCTGAACTGATTGTAGTTCAGGTAATATGGTGTTCTTTTTCAGCTGAGGTTGGCATCTCAGGGCGCTAATCTCTGGTGGACAGACTGTTACAAATTGTATCCTAATGTCTGTCAAAAGACTGTGGGATGCAACACTAACAAGCAACAGTTTCGTCACTGATTATTTGAACCAATCGCAATTTAGTGGGTGAGTGTTTCTTTTGAAGTTCGCTATACTTGAGTTCAGTGGGTTGAGTCACTGACGGGGATCTTTCTGTCAGGTTTTGCGCCCCCTCGGCTTCGTACGGTGGGGGAAATCATCATGGACTATACTCAGCCTTGTTTTAAGGTAGTAAGTCCCCCACCCCGTCTCAGTCGCTGGTATAATATCTCACACTCACATTTAATCCTGAGGTGCTGCACCCTCTGCAACAAGTGATTATTATTATCATTTATGAACATTTGAACATCTTGAAGAACAATCTGGCCTTAATGGCCAAGAACAATCTGGCCTTAATGGCCAAGTACTGTTAATCTCCACCCGGCACAGCCAGAAGAGGACTGCAGAGCCCGGTTCCTCTCTAGGTTAGTTCCTAGGTTCCTGTCTTTCTCTGGAGTTTTTCCTTGCCACCATGCTTCTACATCTGCATTGTTTTCTCTTTGGGTTTTAAGGCTGGGACTCCATATAAGCACTTTGACATCTGCTGATGTAAAAAAGGGCTTTGTAAATAAATATGATTGAGGGAAAACTTGGCCCATAGACTTCCACTACTTGTTCTAATATCTTTTCTCATACATCTCCCCCCAAAACCTTATGGAGTATCTGACGAAATTACACGGGATTTTAGTTCTGGGCTTCCGAGAACACAGGGCACTGACCTGCTCCAGGCTCTTCCCTGCCCAGCCTATGGCATTCATCTTACGACGGACTTCCCACTGCTTCTGATAGGCCAGGATTTGGTTGAGGGGCCAGGAGTATGGGCTGCTGTATCTCGGCCTGGAGATCTACAGATATGAGGCTGAGGTGAGATTAAAAAAGTTTCCACATTTTGAACATTGTCTGGCTTAAGTTGGGTGGTTCTTGTAAACAAAAGACAAACACTAAAAGATACTTTATACGCAATTACGCCACTGCCAAAGATAAATATTTTAATAGCTTTATAGATAGACCCAGGTTAAAATATTTTTGTATTTCCTGATTGGTGGAGTGCTGCAGAGATGATTTTCCCATCTCCACAGAGGAGAACTGTCAGATTGACCATCAGGTTCTTGCCAAGGCCTTTCTCCCCCGATTGCTCAATTTGGCCTGGTGGCCAGCCCTAGGAAGAGTCTTGGTGGTTCCAAACTTCTTCCATTTAAGAATGATGGAAGCCACGGTGTTCTTGGGGATCTTCAACGCTGCAGAGATTTGTTGGTACCCTTCCCCAGATCTGTGCCTCGACACAATCCTTTCTCTGAGCTCTACAGACAATTCCTTTGCTCTCATGGCTTAGTGCATGGTCAACTGTGGGACCTTATATAGACAGGTGTGTGCCTTTCCAAATCATGTCCAATCAATTGAATTTACCACAGGTGGACCCCAATCAAGTTGTCGAAACATCAAGGATGATCAATGGAAACAGGATGCAACTTGAGTCTCATAGTAAAGGGTCTGCATACTTATGCAAATAAGATCAGATTTGTTATAAATTTGCAAACATAAAAAAAAAAAAACTGTTCGCTTTGTCATGATGGGGTATTGTGTGTGTAGATAGAGGACATGCAGCTTCTCTTCAGCCATATGTTTCCCTAGAAGGCTAAATAAACCCTTGCTCACCAAAATGTCATAAATCTATAGAATGAGTGGCTCAATCTAGGTGACATCAATAAAGGTCTGTCATCTCGGCTTCTTTTGCGTAGCAAAGACGTTTAGGGACCAGGGAGAAAATGCAACAACAAAAATGGAAAGATTGTCTATGCAAAATGTACAAATGGCATTAGTTTGGCCAGTTGTAAGAAAATGAAGAAAAAAAAGCGCTGTGAAAACAACCCAACATGTTTCTGATAAGATTTCAGTTGGATGCATGCCTATTTTGTGGTTGAAATACTATCAGGTTTTATGATGCTGATAAAGATAGCATCTCTACAGTCGGTACCTAACAGTGCATTTGCATAAGATGCTGGGAAAAAATAAATCTATTTCTCCACTCCTGTTCCAGAGTCAATTTTAACTACATTTGGTGTAACATTTTACTGCAAGAAATGCTTCATTCTGCTGGAGTTAATATAAGGCTATGTGAGAGGTTAAAGACCTACAGTCAGTGTTCAGATTTCAGTTTCCATTTAACACATCTGAACAGTAGGCTACAGTTCTCTTGATGTGCCATAGGCTTATGTGATGTCCCCGTCTTGTGACCGTGTAATTTGTATAGCACCTCAATCATCACACATTAAGATAGCTGGCACTGCCATCATCCTCTTACCACTTTACCAAATATTTCCTCAACTTTACTTTACTTTACTGGCCCTTACCTCTATTTTCAACTCTCCATTTTGCAGCTTTTCTCTTATTGAATTAAACACTGATATTCCTTTTTGCCTTCCGTTGACCGTAAACCTAATTTGCCAATTAGCGTGTAGGCTATTTGGTGTACGTACAGTTAGGCCCTAAAGCTTACGCACTTACGCACCAGATAGCCTAAAATGATGAAAGAAAAACCTCAATGTAGCCTATAGATATAACATTTAGATAGGACATTTTACTTTCAAAGCGCACTTAGCCCTCCAGTCAGCCCTGACAAATTAGCCTATGCTATTTCACCCATTTCAATGAGCTATTATAGGTGCACACCTAACAGAGGTTCCACAAGACCTTTTCACAGATTAATGCAAAAACACTCACCATAAATAAAAAATAAAAAACAGAATCAGTTCTATCATGGCAAACATCAGACTTCTCTTTCACTGTTGCTGTTAGTATTCTCTGATAGGTTTTGGCTAACCTAAAAACAACTGAACACTGTCTGCCTCTGTATTTGTCAGTTTGATTAGTCAAGGAATGAAAGAGAAACTTATGACATATTATAGTAATGCAAACATTTCAAATGCCCATCCCTAACATTGAAGATGAATGAATGTCAACCAGGGGAGAACGTTTCTAAAAATCGTCGTAAATTAACACAAAAGTCACAGCTGATGGCGGCAATAAAAGGGCTATGCAGAGGGCAATGAGTGGGACTCAGCGGTGTGTGTGAGGGTCTACTAAATGGAAGCTGAGTAAAAAGCATGGCTCATTTATGAGAGGGGGGCCGAGGCTGCAGCCTAATGAAGATGAATGCCCAGGGAGAGCACTCACCTCAGTCGCCGTGGTATCATCACACCACTGGATATACAACTGCATAGAGGAAAGAGGGATACAAAGGATGAACACAGAACATAGAGGGGAAGGAAGGAGGGAAAGATTTAATACAAGAGGCATGAAGAGAAGAAAATACGAGAGAAGGGGGGGGTATACAGGGGGATTTGAGATGGGCAAAATTTGAAAATAAACAAAGGGAGGACAAGTAGTGGCGAGCAGTGAAGGATAAAGTATCTAGGGGGAAGAACATTTCTCACAGAGTACATGGTGTCATTGCTTGATTTTACTCAACATTACTTAAGGAGCAAAGGATTTCAATGAATACTAAAATCACATGTAGATAATCAAATATACACAAATCATGAAACAAGATCATATCAAGGATATGCTCATGACATTTCAAACAACTTCTTGTTGTAACCACACGAGTCCCTTGCCAAGCACTTCCTTCTCTGACAGGAATATAGAGGGCTTCATCAGCATAAATACCCACACATTCAGTATGTAATGGAGTATTCCTTCCTGTTGAGGGGTTTCTCTACTGTACCTCAGCGGTGAGAAGCATGTTGTTGACCAGCTCCATGTAGGCTTTCATTTCAGCCCTCTGAACGTCATCCAGACCATCACTGAGAGAGTGACCCTGGAGAGCGAGAGATAAGCAGTGATGAGTGTGTGAGACATACGTGTGTGTGTGTGCGCATACGAGGGTGTAGCATAGCAGGATGCTTAGATAAGCAAGCAGTCATAACAGTAAAGCTTTCAGAAATTATTCACACCCCTTGACTTATTCCACATTTTGTTGTTACAGCCTGAATTCAAAATGGATCAAATAATTTCTCACCCATCTACACACAATAACCCCATAGTGACAGTGAAAAGGTGTTTAGAAATGTTTGCAAATTTACAAAAAATGAAATACGTCATTATCTCATTTACATAAGTATTCACACCCCTGAGTCAATACATGTTAGAATCACCACAAATGGGTTGAATACTTGACTCAAGACATTTGATTACATGTTTTTTTTAATTAATAAAAAAAAATGTCTAATGCCAAAGTGGATTTGTTTTTATAGGGTATTGTGTCTAGGCCAGAGACAAAATGTAAATGTAATCAGGCTGTAACACAACAAAATGCATGTATGTGAGAGAGTAGTAGGGAGTGATTGATGACTGAACTTAAAGAGGACAGGGGTCCTGCTTCTCATTCATAAAGCTCACTTACCTTTGCCTTGGTAAACTGGACTATGGGCCCCAGCTCAGACACAACCTGATTTCCCACATGGACAAAGGGGACTTTACCTGAAGGGAGAGGAATAAACCATATAAAAGTTCATTTCTAGTGACAAAGGGAAAAGAAGAGAGATTATGGAATGCATATTTTAAACTCTCCTCTGTAAATAAGAATCTGGTCTCCAATGTCGTTACTCAAAACTGCCCAGCAGGCTGAACTGAGTACAGAGCTAATCAAATTCATAACATTTAGTAAAGTGTTTGAGTGGGTTTGACTGGGCAGAAATCAATGATGAAGCTCGAGTCTCTTATGTGTTGGTTTTGAGTGTTGAGCTTACAAGAAAACATTACACGGAAATTGTGGTAATATTGAATTACATTTGCAAATCACATCCTAAGTCAAACACCAGGCTACATTACACTGTATTGGATTCTCCAAATCCCAGGTAGGCTATGGTGTTATGTTCATCCATTTTGAGCCAATTCCTATGAATTGTATGAAAATGTATTTTGTCCTTTAATTGAATCTGACAGTTTTTTTGCATCATTCTCTGCAAGATGGTGAGTTATGAGAGGAGGCTGGAAAAGGAAACTAAGGATTCACACTCCCATAAAATAAATGTAATCTCCAACTGGCATAATTCAATGTAAATGCAGTGATTAAAAACATTGAGGTTCTTCAGTTAAAAACAGTCTAAAGTTCTCCAGTATTTTTCAGATGCTAAATTCAGTAATTGAGAGAATAATTTATAGCCTGATTCAAATTTATCTGCGAGCAGCAACCCTAGTCATGGTTTTACAGTCATCCTTTATCGGTCTACCAGCTGCAATGTAATGTGTGATGCTCCGACAAAAAGCCTGTCCACATCCAGGGGATAAAGATTTACACATACCCAACATGCTGACCACACTGCTCGCATTATGTGCACGAGTGTTTCAAAATAAACTTACACATACATATATTTCAATCATTGTGTCAATGAGCGTCTGCGTAGCCAGGCACTAAAATAGAACTTGGTTCTATTTGTCGCGCTTGAGGCGCTGCAAATCCTACCTCTCCCATCTCCTCATTGGTTTTTAGGAGCATTTGCCCACGTGGGTAATTGAAAGATGAACTGAGGTCCACATTCCAGTCGGTGGTGGTAATGGACCTTAAAGTTGGTTGACAACCACCATTTAAAGTCCAAAAAAGAAGTAGCCGAAAGGAGGCGAGATGACTAGAAACAAACTCGGTTTACCCTTTTATCTGTGGATTAATTGTCAGAGTGCGTTTCAGGTAAAATAACAACCCACTGCTTATAATCTCAGCTAGCTAAATTGCCATGAATGTTTAATGCCTTTCGACCTGTCCCCAAATGAATATAGTTGGTTCAGAGTTTGTTTTGACATTTCAAAATTTGGGTCCTGATCACGTCTTGTGTGGATGGACAAAAATCCACATGCGCACGATGGTATACACGCATGCCCGGTCTAGTCAGCATGTAACAGGAAAGGTTCTCTTGGCCATGTACACATATGGGACGTATAAACAGCTGGTCAAGCTATACAAAAGCATAGACCTGAGGGAGGGAGGGCATACACACTTTTTCAATAGCATGGGGAACTCACCAGATGGGGACATGTACTCTGCGTTTGACCGACAGGACACATGAACAGGCAGATTGCACATCCTCAGATAAGCCTGCGACAAAAAACAGCATTTCATATGAACTACACCAACAACACAGCTAGTTAACAATCTAAATGCAGTAATCAGTAGATCAAATAGCAACACATATGAACAGAAATCAAACAGAATGTGCTTAGTATTCATGACTGTGGTTGTTTTCTTACAACAAATGACATTCAAGGTAAATCAATATTTCAAGAACAAAATAGAATAATTTGGTTTATTCAATTAATTCAGGTGAGACTAATTCATTCAGAAGGTTGTGTTCTAGCATGGACACAGCACCACTATCATTATTTTGGCAAGCACACCGACAATAAACTGGTCCTGAACAGCTCTAAAACTAAGAGCATTTTTATTTGATACAAATCATTCCCTAAGCTCTAGATCTCAGCTGAATCTGGTAATGAATGGTGTGGCTGTTGAACAAATTGAGGGGACTAAATTACTTGGTGTTGCCTTAGATTGCAAAATCGGTCATGGTCAAAACATATAGAGTCAACGGTTGTAAAGACGAGGAGAGGCATGTTCATTATAAAGAGATGCTGTGCTTTTTTGACAAAACACTCCAAAAAGCAAGTCCTACAGGCTCTAGTTTAGTCTCATCTTGATTATTGTCCTGCCATGTGATCAAGTGCTGCAAAGAAAGCTGGGCTAATCAGAGGGCTAATATACCAGTGACATACCAGTCTCTTGGCTAAGAGTTGAGAGACTGACGGCATTAATATTTTTAAATTCTAAATAGTTAGCAGAGTCAACTTACACACAGCTCTGACACACACACTTGCCACCACCAGATGTCTTTTCAGTCCCCAAATCCAGAATAAATTCAAGAAACATACAGTATTAGAGCCATTATTGCAAGGAACTCCCTTCTATCTCATATTGCTCAAATGAAGAGCACACCTGGTTTTAAAAACCCCCAGATAAAGCAACACCGGCACCGACAGATGAAACTATGCAGCATTTTGTTTTTTGATGTATTATTTCTTTCACTGTTGCCCCAGGAAATCTTAAGTCTTATTACATACAGCCGGGAGGAACTATTGGCTATAAGAGCAATGTCAACCTACCAACATTACGACCAGGAATACGAATTTCCCGAAGCGGATCCTCTGTTTGGTCCACCACCCAGGACAATGGATCGGATCCCAGCAGGCGACCCAAAACAACGGTGCCGCAGAAGGAGCAGACGGAGCGGTCTTCTCGTCAGGCGCCGTAGACGGGCACATCGCCCATCGCTCCCGAGTATACTACTAGCCAATGTCCAGTATCTTGACAACAAGGTAGACGAAATCCGAGCAAGGGTTGCCTTCCAGAGAGACATCGGAGATTGCAACATTCTCTGTTTCACGGAAACATGGCTCACTCGAGATATGTTATCAGAGCCGGTACAGCCACCTGGTTCCTTCACGCATTACACCGACAGAAACATACATGTCTCTGGTAAGAAGAAGGGCGGGGGTGTGTGCCTTATGATTAACGAGTCATGGTGTGATCATAACATACAGGAACAAGTCCTGAACAATTCCAGTTCACCTGACCTAGAATTCCTTACAATCAAATGCCGACCGCATTATCTACCAAGAGAATTCTCTTCATTTATAGTCGTGTACATCCCCCCTCCCAAGCAGACACCTCGACAGCCCTGAAAGAACTTCCTTGGACTCTGTGTAAACTGGAAACCACATATCCTGAGGCTGCATTTATTGTAGCTGGGATTTTTAACAAGGCTAATCTCAAAACAAGGCTCCCTAAATTTTATCAGCATATCGCGTGCGTGACCCGGGCTGGAAATATTCTGGATCATTGTTACTCTAACTTCCGCAACACAAACAAAGCTCTCCCTCGCCCTCCTTTTGGCAAATCTGACCACGACTCCATTTTGTTGCTCCCAGCCTATAGACTGAAACTAAAACAGGAAACGCCCGTGCTCAGGTCTGTTCAACGCTGGTCCGACCAATCTGATTCCACGCTTCAAGATTGCTTCGATCATGTGGACTGGGAAATGTTCCTGATAGCGTCGAACAACAACATTGATGTATACGCTGAGTCGGTGAGCGAGTTTATTTGCAAGTGCATCGGTGATATTGTACCCACGGCGACAATTAAAACCTTCCCCAACCCAAAATTGTGGATTGAAGGCAGCATTCGCACAAAACTAAAAGCGCGAACCACTGCTTTTAATCAGGGCAAGGCGACCGGAAACATGACCAAATACAAACAGTGTAGCTATTTCCTCAGCAAGGCAATCTAACAAGCTAAGCGTCAGTATAGAGACAGAGTAGAGACTCAATTCAATGGCTCATACACGAGAGGTCTAGTCAATCACGGACAACAAAAAGAAAACCAGCCCTGTCACAGACCCAGATGTCTTGCTCCCTGACAAACTAAACAACTTCTTTGCTCACTTTGAGGACAATACAGTGCCACCAACACAGCCCGCTACCAAAACCGGCAGACTCTCCTTCACCGCAGCCAACGTGAGTAAAACATTTAAAACGGGTTAACCCTTGCAAGGCTGCCGGCCCAGACGGCATCTCTAGCTGTGTCCTCAGAGCATGCGCAGACCAGCTGGCTGGTGTGTTTACGGACATACTCAATCAATCCCTATGCCAGTCTGCTATTCCCACATGCTTCAAGAGGGCCACCATTAGCTTTCTTGGGAACAGGAACAAAGTAACTGAGCTAAACGACCCTGCCCTGTGCAACTGGGTTCTGGACTTTGACGGGCCACTCCCAGGTGGTGAGGGTAGGAAACAACATCTCCACAATCATCTCCAGGAGGTGAGGGCCCTCGGAGTGTGGTGTCAGGAAAATAACCTCACACTCAAAGTCAACAAATCAAAGGAGATGATTGTGGACTTCAGGAAATAACAGAGGGAGCACCCCCCTATCCACATCAACGGGACAGTAGTGGAGAAGGTGGAAAGTTCCTTGGCGTACACATCACAGACAAACTGAAATGGTCCACCCACACAGACAGTGTGGTGAAGGCGCAACAGTGCCTCTTCAACCTCAGCAGGCTGAAGAAATTTGGCTTGTCACCAAAAACACAAACTTTTACAGATGCACAATCGAGAACATCCTGACGGGCAGTATCACCGCCTGGTACGGCAACTTCTCCGCCCACAACCGCAAGGCTCTCCACAGGGTAGTGAGGTCTGCACAACGCATCACCGGGGGCAAACTACCTGCACTCCAGGACACCTACATCACCCAATGTCACAGGAAGGCCAAAAAGATCATCAAGTACAATAACCACCCGAGCCACTGCCTGTTCACCCCACTATCATCCAGAAGGCAAGGTTAGTACAGGTGCATCAAAGCTGGGAACAAGAGACTGAAAAACAGCTTCTATCTCAAGGCCATCAGACTGTTAAACAGCCATCACTAACATCGAGTGGCTGCTGCCAACATACTGACTCAAATCTCTCACCACTTTAATAATTAAAAATTGGATGTAATAAAGTATCACTAGTCACTTTAAAGAATGCCACTTTATATAATGTTTACATACCCTACATTACTCATCTAATTGAACAGTGACCATGTTTTTGTTATTTTGGTTCTGTACTCTAGCACTTTGAGTTTGAAAGGATACAATGACAATGAGGGTGAAGTGCAGACTTTCAGCTTTAATATTTAAGGGTATTTTCATACTCATCGGATGAACCGTTTAGAAATTATAGAAGCTTTTGTACATAGTCCCCCCCCAATATTCGGCCATCAACATTGGACAGTTTAACATAATGTAGAATAAAGTAACTTCACCCTCGTTGTCATTGCATCCTTTCAAACTCAAAGTGCTAGAGTACAGAACCAAAATAACAAAAAATGGTCACTGTCCAATGAATTATGGTGCTCACTGTATATGTACATATTCTTATTCATTCCTTTACACTTGTGTGTATAAGGTAGTTGTTGTGAAATTGTTAGATTACTTTACTTGAATGTTCCCGAATGGCCTAGTTACAGTTGACTTAAAATCAGCTTGAAAATCTATGGCAAGACATGAAAATGGCTGTCTAGCGATGATGAACAACCAACTCGAGAGACCTTAAAGACATTTTTAAAGAACCATGTACAAACATTGTACAATCTAGGTGTGCAAAGCTCTTACAGACTTAACCAGAAAGACTCATGTATTGTCTCAAGGGGTTAAACGCATATGTTAAATCTATTGTTTTCTTTCTCATTATTTTTGCAGTCAAATTACATATGGATATTAGGTGAAGGTAAATAATATCACCTTTTATTTGAGGGTCTCTGCATTATATTTTAGAAATAAAAGGCTACATAAAGTACTATCTAGTCATCCCATTTGTGAAAAAAATACAGTATTTGGACTAAATTCCATTTCAGTAGTCTAAAGGTTAATATTTGGGATGGGAAACAGTTAGCATTTCCCATAGGAAAACATTTCACACTTAGCCACCATGCTAATGTAACTGTGGCTTCCGTCCCTCTCCTTGCTCCATCCTGGGCTCAGTCAGAGACCCTCTGAAAACATCGACAACTGTCAGCCATAAGGCATTATTACCCGTCACTCCACAAAAGCAGTCTCAGAGCAGGTGAAGTCACCGATTGAACGCTACTTGTGTACCGCTAAACACCAACTGACAAACCCCTAAGGACATTCTCTATGCAGACTTATCCTCTGGAAAGAGACCACAGATATTTCTGCAAGCAAGACCTCAAGTCCTTTGGCATCAACACAGACACCTGAGAAGATGGCACCCAGGACTATCTTCACTAACAGCGGGCACTTCGCAGCGGGCTGCTAACCAGCAAGTCCACCCTGGCGCAACACTAAGTAGTAAAGAGCAAAAATGAAAGATCAGGACACCGCCGCAACATCTACAACAGGCTTCCCCAATAAGCAGCCGGAAGGCATAACCAGGCCCGCGGGTGATTTTATTTGTCCCCCCCAAGTCGTCTGAGCAAAAAATGTATAAATAAATATTTAGTTGGATATAAGACTATAAAATCACCAAGAAATCAGCTCAGTGATTTAAATTCAGGAAATCTGTTTCCCAAGTATTCCCACACATAAAGAGGCATATGTGATCATATCCCAATGTAATCAAGGTTTGAAATTATTCCATTTTTGTCAAATACTATATGTTTGGGATCTTGCAGTGTACAAATTATTTATAACTTTGTTCCAGCCCCCCGACCCTCCGCTCAGGGAAATAAATAAATCGGCCCACGGCTGAATGTAATTGGGGGCCCCTGATCTGCAACAGCAGGGCAGTCTACAAATGTGACAACTATGGCCGAGTCTGCCTCTCAAGAGTGGACTTCACACCCACCGCAGACGCTGTGCTAAGACCTAACTCCCCAAGGCACATGAAATCTATTGTCACCGGAGTCTGCGACGACAAATTGTCAAGATGTTGGTTTCAGACCCCGCTGGTGACAATGGCGCCCAACTGTGGGGCAAGGCTCTTTTTGGTGAGGAGGTCAAAGGCGGGTGAATGTAGCAGACATGAGTCCAGCTCATGGTCTTGTGATGTGGGAATTTCCTGTTGGTCTAACATGTTTGTTTCTCCCCTGGAGACCCAAGTTCAGATCCTGTCCATGACACAGGCATGCACAGTTGTATACCAGATAGCTACAATAGAGCCAACAACGACAAGCAGCCATCATCTGCACAGGGGTTTCCACCCTCTAATTTTTTTCTTCCATATAACAATGACATCCATGAAGTTGTTGGATTTTAATGAAAACAGGTGTCTTATGAAAAGTTTTATAAAATATGACAAACGCTATCAACACATTTGGCCATGTTTGATCGGAGGACTAGCTTCACGGGCCCCTTGTACTGTATGGTCTTTTAAGGAGGCCTAGCCTATACCACAACATTTGTGTAACGGCTAATGCCAACGAGCCAACTGTCTTAGTTTCACATCCTATTTGGCTATGGCAAAGGCATAAACATTATCTTACCTGTACAGCAAGTGATGATGCACAATCTGATAGTAGTATCTGATCCTCTGAAAAAACAAACAGGCAACAGACAGACATGCATTTGCACATTAAAAAGTGACAAGATACATTGATAAATATGGCTCAAACAGTTATTAAAATTCCTAAAAACCTGTATTCCTCTCGGAATCATTAGCATAATTTTCCTCAACATTACATCAAATCACTTTAATTAGGTATGTTTAGCAGTACACTAATAGTCCACAACATTGTAGGGTTCAGGGCTTAAGCCTTAAGCCTAAAAACTAAACTAAACTTAATTAATAAAGTAAATAACTTTCGCATTATCCAACACATGATTTAACATTGTAAATGCAGAAGTAGGTATTTGAACAGTTTTGTCTCTAAAGTGAGTGAATGACTTACCTCTCAGAGGCTGATACAAGGTGGCATTTTCAGGCCATGGCTCCGCAGCTGTGGGACAAGATATTCAGGAGAGCATTGGCAAAAGGTCACATTGAGGAGTTTGTCAGGTTGCAGAACAGTGACACTGTTGTGACATGATGAATTTTGAGCTTGAGCCAATCTGAGAGGCAGCATCATAAAATGTTCCTGTGAGGATGATTGAATTTCAGAGGCCTAGTATAACATTGCCTGGGGATCAGACGACCAACGTCTGGGACATTACACTGTTTGATTCTGGAAATGGTCCTCTACAACCTAGAATATTGAATAAAATTACATTACCGATTGTCTGCGTGGCAACAAATTTTAGACAATATATCCACAGTAAAGTATTATTAAATCAACTTTTCAAAGCGCTGGTAATGCACCTTAAGCATCGGCCCTACCGAGCTAAAGAACCAGCTGACACCTGTTTGATTTTAAACATACTTTATAATAATAAATCTATGCAGTAAAAAATACAAATTCAGCAACTAGTTGCTTGTATGCACCAGTCCAATAATGTCAACTTCACTTTCACGCACATCTCATGTGTGGCAGCTGTGATCAGCCAGCTGCATCCCCTTCGAGCGATTAGCTGGGGGCAGCAGGTAGTCTAGTGGTTAGAGCTTTGGGCCAGTAACCAGTTGCTGGATCGAATCCCGAACTGACAAGGTCGTTCTGCCCCTGAACAAGGAAGTTAACCCACTGTTCCCCGGTGGGCCGCCATTGTAAATAAGAATTTGTTCTTGACTGACTTGCCTAGTTAAATAAAAGGTTACATTTTAAAACACCTGCTTCTCTCCATCCCACTTTTCCTGTGCATCCATCAGTTTTTAAAATATAATTTAGCCGTAATGGCGAGCTGGGATGCAGACCCTGATAAGTCTTCGGTTGTTACATTTGGAGCAGCGCACAGAGCGAGCAAAGTTGATACATTATATAATTTAATCGCCTGGCTAGCTAGCTAGCTACCCGTGTTGCCCCCGCCTCCCAGTTAGCACAGTGTCCTTCGCTCCCGCCTGCTGAACATCTGCCCTTGTCGTCACTAATGGAACTGCGGGAAATCAGTGCCCGACATGAGGGCAAAGCTAGATAGCTACCGGGGACGCCACCGTCTCCTGCCTACCGGAATTGGAGCCAACACCTGCAATCATATCTTTCACTAGCTCCATATCCCGCCTGCTATGCATCGGAGTCCTAGCTAGTGTAGTCGATGTGAAATGGCTAGCTAGTTAGCGGTGGTGCGCGCTAGTGGCGTTTCAATCGGTGACGTCACTTGCTCCGAGACCTTGAAGTAGTGGTTCCCCTTGCTCTGCAAGGGCCGCGGCTTTTGTGGAGCGATGGGTAACGATGCTTCGAGGGTGACTGTTGATGTGTGCAGAGCGTCCCTGGTTCGAGCCCGGGGCGAGGGGACGGACTAAAGTCTATTCTGTTACACTAGCACCCAGTGTTCTTCGCTAATACCTTCCATCGCCGTCGTTAAAATAACTGCGGGAAAGCAGTGCCCGACAGGCGGGGGCGAAAGACACTTTCTACCAGTGTTCTCGTTAGCTAGCTACCATTGTTTCCCCGCCTCTTCTACTTCTTCTAACATTAACGCCACCTACTGTACTGGAGCAACCCCGCCTCCTCCCTGTGTACCAGAGCATTAAAAATGGAAGATAGAAGTAAAGATGGGTTCATGAAGATGCGACAACACATCTGCCACGCTGATCCTCAACACAAGGGTGGCAGCGTAGCCTAGTATCCGAAAGGTTGCAAGATCGAATCCCCGAGCTGACAAGGTACAAATCTGTCGTTCTGCCCCTGAACAAGGCAGTTAACCCACTATTCCTAGGCCTTCAATTAAAATAATAATTTGTTCTTTAACTGACTTGCCTAGTTAAATAAAAAGTATAAACATAAAAATAAAATATTAAAAAGGGCCCCCAAGGGTGCATCTATAGTCTCCTCCTATATTCCCGGGTTCAACCCCCGACTGCGTGGCTCGACACCAACACCATCATTAAGCCTGCCCATACCATAACTCCATCATGGGGCACTCTGTTCACAACATTGACATCAGCAAACTGAGTGGTCTGTGGTTGTGAGGCCGGTTGGACGCACTGACAAATTCTCTAAAACGACATTGGAGGTGGCTTATGGTAGAGAAATGAGCAGTCTGTCAACAGCTCTGGTGGACATTCCTGCAGTCAGCATACCAATTGCGCTCTCCCTCAACTTGAGACCTGTGTGACAAAACTGCACATTTTTGAGTGGCCTTTTATTGTCCCCAGCACAAGTTGCACCTGTGTAATGATGATGCTGTTTAGTCAGCTTCTTGATATGCCACACCTGTCAGGTGGATGGATTATCTTAGCAAAGGAGAAATGCTCTAACAAAAATGTAAACAAATCTGTGCACAAAATCAGAGAGAAATATGCTTTTTGTGGGTATGGAAAATTCAAATTTGGAGATTTCATTCAACTCACTTTACATGTTGCGTTTATATTTTTGTGTAGTGTAACGTAAACTCACCCCATTCCGTACAAATGTGCGCAACCAGAACATTCAAACGAGGCAACAAAGAAAACTCATGGGACTGTGTCGACTTCAAAATCGGGGGTGTGAACTACGTTTCTATTCAAGCGTTGATCGACATGGTAATGGCTCTATAGTATTGGAGAAAAGTTGAAAAAAAACGGACCCTCCGTTACATCGTGACGTGTCATGCCGTAACGTCCTGCATGCATAAAGCAACTATTCCTGTCTTATAATATCTCTCCACCAGGTGTAGCACTTCTCTCATCCTTTAAAAACAAAGGGGGATACCTAGTCATTTTCTGCGTCATCATTGCATGCGATCATCATTCTCAAAGCCACTGTTCACTTCCAAGATCACTTTAGCACCACCCTAAAAACCCAATTCAAATTTGACACAAACCTTCAAATAGGTATGTAATGACACATTATATAAACTCTTTATAGTGTTTTATTTACATTTTAGAGGCGATAAGGTGATAAGTTGGACAGATCGAGTGGAAAAAAGCAATTTTCCCACACAACATCTCTCCTTCTCACTATCACGCATTAGTTTCGCTTCCCCACCCGCCATTTTTAAAAAGACCTGATGGGGCTCATTGCCTTCTTGAATCATGCAGAAAAGGGCAGCGTGGGGGTCATGTAATTGATTCTGTTGTAAAGGGGAGAAATTGTGCTTTACAGTGGTATTGACATTACAGTTGATCTGGAAGTATTACGTTTTTGGGGCGCTAAAATAAGGTAAATTGTACGGACCAATGCGATGTACAAAAGTGAGTGAGTTTACGTTAGTTTGATATGGAAAGCTAGTTACCTCATTTGTCAGCGAAGCCGCAGACAAAAATGAATATTTGCACGGCTAGCTAGTGGCTAGCATCTGATGCTAACTAACGACAAAACGAATGCTAATGACGTTAGCTTTATGTTGCAGACATAAAACACACATTACCTGCTATCTGGGAGACGAATGCCTCTGCAGCAAGAGACATGATGAAATCGGACAGAAATTCAATCCAGAATGGTGTAAAATAAAATGTGGCAAACAAGGTTAAGGGCACGCTTAGCGTAGAGTCATAAAGGTGACGTCAGACGCAGTGGTACGACGCGCCTGTTTTTCCTGCTCCAAATTTAGTTCAATCACAACCGTTCCGCCAACACGTCGCTCGGACCTGAGCCCATAACCACACTCAGAGTAGGAATGCAGGCCAAGTATCGGGGAAAAGGATACGATGAATATGACAAGATCTCCTCTCTGCCCAGAAAGCTACCATTCACCAGCTCTGCTACCGTTATGTCAAAATACTAACCAAATATGCCTGCAATTATCATTTACCTGCTTACTTCCAAAAATGGTCTAAATAAAATTGTACAAGCTACCACCTTTTTTTATGTATCACGATTTTCAAAAAAAACTGTGTTGTGTGATACAAATGCAAAAAGCATGTTAAATATCCTTCCTCCCAATTCATTTCTATGTGAGAATTGCCAGAACAATCAGAGATCATGTAACGTGATCTTTGTTGTCGTATATAATGTGATATGTTACAGGTTTGGTTCGTATTTCCTGTAAAAAAAAAAAGAAAAAAAAGAGGGACAACATCTGAAGAATTAAACAGGATATTTTTGATCTAGACAAAAAAATGTGTTAGCCTATTATGTGTGGGTTCCTCCATCATATAACTGGTTAAGCAGAGACGTCCCTAAAAACCTTTACATATTTGCATCTTAGCCCCCCTTGTTTTGGGGTTTTCCAACATGTTGACAAGTATTTACTTTTCTCACGATATTGCTGCATGCTTGAAATCTACACATCTCTGAGTGACTGTCTGCACTGTCAGAGAGAACAAGGTTCAGACGAATATACAAATCAAATTTATTTATAAAGCCCTTCGTACATCAGCTGATATCTCAAAGTGCTGTACAGAAACCCAGCCTAAAACCCCAAACAGCAAGCAGCATGGTCAAATAATAGGTGTGGGACAGGTAGCACGTCCGGTGAACAGGTCAGGATTCCATAGCCGCAGGCAGAACAGTTGAGACAGTTGAACAGTTGAAACAGGAGCAGCAGCACGGCCAGGTGGACTGGGAACAGCAAGGAGTCATCATGCCAGGTAGTCCTGAGGCATGGTCCTCTGAGAGAGAGAAAGAGAGAATTAGAGAGAGAATACTTAAATTCACACAGGACACCGGATAAGACAGGAGAAGTACTCCAGATATAACAAACTGACCCTAGCCCCCGACACATAAACTACTGCAGAGATTATAACAGAACATGGCCAAGATGTTCAAATGTTCAGAAATGACCAGCATGGTCAAATAATAATAATCACAGGCAGAACAGTTGAAATTGGAGCAGCAGCACGGCCAGGTGGACTGGGGACAGCAAGGAGTCATCATGTCAGGTAGTCCTGAGGCATGGTCCTAGGGCTCAGGTCCTCCGAGAGAGAGAAAGAAAGAGAGAATTAGAGAGAGCATACTTAAATTCACACAGGACACCGGATAGGACAGGAGAAGTACTCCAGATATAACAAACTGACCCTAGCCCCCCGACACAAACTACTGCAGCATAAATACTGGAGGCTGAGACAGGATGGGTCAGGAGACACTGTGGCCCCATCCGATGACACCCCCGGACAGGGCCAAACAGGAAGAATATAACCCCACCCACTTTGCCAAAGCACAGCCCCCACACCACATCAGTGATCATCAACCCACTCAAGTGACGCACCCCTCCTAGGGATGGCATGAAAGAGCACCAGTAAGCCAGTGACTCAGCCCCTGTAATAGGGTTAGAGGCAGAGAATCCCAGTGGAAAGAGGGGAACCGGCCAGGCAGAGACAGCAAGGGCGGTTCGTTGCTCCAGAGCCTTTCCGTTCACCTTCACACTCCTGGGCCAGACTACACCCACTGAAGAGATGAGTCTTCAGTAAAGACTTAAAGGTTGAGACCGAGTTTGCGTCTCTCACATGGGTAGGCAGACCATTCCATAAAAATGGAGCTCTATAGGAGAAAGCCCTGCCTCCAGCTGTTTGCTTAGAAATTCTAGGGACAATTAGGACCATATACCATTGTCGTTGTCTTAAATAGCCTATTGACATGTCAACAATGTATGTATCAAGTAATGTACTCAACTTCATTTGCTGTTTGTATGCCTCTGTAAAGTCTGCAGTACTACTCACTTTTGCTGATGAACAAAGATGATAAACCTAAAATCAGCAAGATGGCCGTTTCCCGTAAACAGGAAAAGACTCCGAAGACGAAACTCGGTGAGCACAGGCTTGGCCAAATGTACTTTTAGCCCAGAAACAAGATGGTGTCGAGGCCTCAATGCTCTGAGTTAATGCCTGTTTTCTGGGATTAATGGTAAAAAATGGTAATACAGCGCTAATTTGACCGCTTCACATTAAAGTACATCAACCTACGGTGTAAGGAAAAATAGAGCCAGGCATTTATCTATCGTAATTTACGAAAAATCGTACAACGTCTGCTTGATGATGGTTAAACAATTTTTTAATATTTTATTTAAAGTTAGATTCAGTTGCGGATTTGTTAAGGCGAATACGATTACGTGGGTTTCGGAGCTCTACGTGATTTACTGTGATTTTCTGTACTCGCATGCAAACACAGTCAATGTGAAGTGACACAGTGAGGAGCTTACAGACAGTCTGCAATAGTTACCTGCGTTCAAACCATCAAATCACTGTCAGACCTAGAGCTCTGAAACTTTATAAACCTGTTCTAGGATCGGTACTGCACGGTGAGCTATGTGGCTCTAGAAGGTTCTCAGCCAAGTCCATTTGCAATAACTTCAATACATTTTTAACGTCGTGAAAATGACGACATATAGAAAAGTCCCAGAATCACAAGACTAGGTGCATTGAAACCAACTCGGCCCGTAGAGACGGACCCTAAAGTCTCTGGCCGATAGCTCTTTCAGGGATCTCGCAGCAATGCCCAGAAAAAGTTAATTTCCAGCACAAATTAAGATCGCAGCTCGGGCTACGAATGACCTATCGAGCCAAAACTCAGGATTCAGGGTCTCCACAGCTAGGCCTACACATAAAGCCAGGACTGGACCTGCAGCTAGAACGTAACTACATGTTTTATGTTTTTTTAATGGTTTTAATAGAAGGCTCTGTGAATTTCAGGCCGGCACTGAAATATGTGATAGTTGGCTACTAAACAAGTTGGACAAAGTGGGTTTGGTGTCAGTATGTATCAGTTTGGTGTCAGAATGATATCTTATTGACTGATGGACACTGACTTGATGACTGACTTTTGTCCATTTCCAATAAGTTTAAACAGTGATGAACCATCACCGAATGGACAGGCTGAAATCAACATCACTGTAGTTTATAAGCCATGCAGAGTTCAATGAGATGCCCCACTTGTGCAAAAAGTAGGCCCAAAATTAAGCCTGGTCTAAATTTGAGGTGCTTTTGAGTGACAGCGGCAGAACCATTGAGGCTAGAAACACAATTCAACCACAGGAACGTTCCTAAGGTCCTCCCGATCTGCCCAAGCCTAACCTTGACTGTGTGGAATTAACCCTTAATAGTGAAAACACCCTGTTTTCTTCAAACAGTTTACAATGACATCTCTCCCCATAGGAATACATTGCCTGCTGCCCTAACTTCAACCTGATGTCTATGTGGGTTATGATTGCCAAATCAAACTGTCTTAAATGACTATCCATCAGGCCACTATGAGGATACCTGTGTTGATTCTAAGCTAGATATGTGGTAGTGGTGGAGTAGGGGCCTGAGGGCACACCGTGTGTTGTGAAATCTGAATGTATTGTAATGTTTTTGAAATTGTATACATTTTTGACCATTTCATGGGGGTCTTCCCTTTCCTGGACTAACTGGTGCCCCCACACATTAACAATACCGGTTCCCCCTGTATATAGCCTCGCTATTGTCATTTTACTGCTGCTCTTTAATTATTTGTTACTTTAATTTCTTATTCATATTTTTTTAACTGCATTGTTGGTTAAGGGCTTGTAAGTAAGCGTATTTGTATTTGGCGCATGTGACATAACATTTTTATTTTTATTTGAAATGTATCAGTACCCTTCCCAGATCTGTACCTCAACAGAATCCTGTCCTCTCTACGGACAATCCCTTCGACCTCACAGCTTGGTTTTTGCTCTGACATGCACTGTCAACTGTGGGACCTTATATAGACAGGTGTGTGCCTTTCAAAATCATGTGCAATCAATTAAATTTACCACAGGTGGACTCCAATCAATGTATAGAAACTTCTCAAGGATTATCGATTGAAACAGGATGCACCCAAGTTCAATTTCGAGTCTCATAGCAAGTCTCATAGCAAAGAGTCGGAGTACTTAAGTAAATAAAGGTATTTCTGTTCACCTTCCAACAGGACAACGACCCGAAGCACACAGCCAAGACAACGCAAGAGTGGCTTCGGGACAAGTCTCAATGACCTTAAGTGGCCCAGCCAGAGCCCGGACTTGAACCCGATTTAACATTTTTGGAGAGACCTGAAAATAGCTGTGCAGCGACACTTCCCATCCAACCTAACAGAGATTGAGGGGATCTGCGGAGAAAAAAGGAGAAACTCCCCAAATACAGATGTGCCAAGCTTGTATCGTAATCCTCAAGAAGAGTTGAGGCTGTAGTCACTGCCAAAGGTGCTTCAACAAAGTACCGAGTAAAGGGTCTGAATACTTATGTAAATATGTTTTTTCTGTGTTTTATTCGTAATAAATTTGCAAACATTTCTAAAAACCTGTTTTCACTTTGTCATTATGGGGTATTGTGTGTAGATTGATGACGGACCAAAAATATTGAATCAATTTTAGAATAAGGTAACGTAACATAATCTGGAAAAAGTAGTGCGCTGTGTGTATATATATATATATATATATAAAAATATATATTTACACACACAGTTGAAGTCGGAAGTTTACATACACTTAGGTTGGAGTCATTAACTCGTTTTTCAACCACTCCACAAATTTCTTGTTAACAAACTATAGTTTTGGCAAGTCGGTTAGGACATCTACTTTGTGTAAGACACAAGTAATTTTTCCAACAATTGTTTACAGACAGATTATTTCACTTATTCACTGTATCACAAATCCAGTGGGTCAGAAGTTCACATACACTAAATTGACTGTGCCTTTAAACAGATGACAAAATCCCCCAAAATGATGTCTTGGCTTTAGAAGCTTCTGATAGGCTAATTGACATAATTTGAGTCAATTGGAGGTGTACCTGTGGATGTATTTCAAGGCCTACCTTCAAACTCAGTGCCTCGTTGCTTGACATCATGGGAAAATCAAAAGAAATCAGCCAATATCCCAGAAAAATTGTAGACCTCCACAAGACCTCCACTAGACCTCCGCTGGTTCATCCTTAGGAGCAATTTCCAAATGCCTGAAGGTACCACATTCATCTGTACAAACAATAGTACGCAAGTATAAACACCATGGGACCATGGGACCATGGGATCATACTGCTCAGGAAGGAGACGCGTTCTGTCTCCTAGAAATGAACATACATTGATGCGAAAAGTGCAAATCAATCCCAGAACAACAGCAAAGGACCTTGTGAAGATGCTGGAGGAAACAGGTGCAAAATGATCTATATCCACAGTAAAACGAGTCTCAAATTGACATAACAATTGACATAACCTTAAAGGCAATGCTACCAAATTCTAATTGAGTGTATGTAAACTTCTAACCCACTGGGAATGTGATGAAAGATATAAAAGCTGAAATATGTCATTCTCTCTGCTATTATTCTGACATTTCGCATTCTTGAAATAAAGTGGTGATCCTAACTGACCTAAAACAGGGAATTTTTACTAGGATTAAAAGTCAGGAGTTGTGGAAAAACTGAGTTTAAATGTATTTGGCTAAGGTGTATGTAAACTTCCGACTTCAACTGTATATCTCTTCACAGTCTCCGTTCCATAAGGTGTACTTTTATCAGTTTTTTTTTTATCCGATTCTACTGCTTGCATCAGTTTTCTGATATAGAATAGGGTTCCATGTCATCATGTCTCTATGTAGTACTGTGCGCCAAACATAGTCTGTTCTGGATTGTGTAGAGACCTCTGGTGGCATGTCTTGTCTTGTGGGGTATGCATGGGCATTTGAACTGTGTACTAGTAGTTTAAACAGATGGCTTGGTGCATTCAATATGTTGACAGTGTTGTCAAGAAGGCAGAGCAACACTTTATTATGGACAGACTTCTCCCCATCTTAGCTTCTGTTGTATCAACATGTTTTGACATTTTACAATCCAGGGTTACTCCAAGCAATTTAGTAATCTCATCTTGCTCAATTTCCACATTATTTCTTACCTGATTTAGTTGGGGTTTAGCATTTAGTGAACGATTTGTCCCAAATACAATGTTTTTAGTTTTTGAAATATGTAGGATTATTTTATTCCTTGCCACCCATTCTGAAACTAACTGCAGCTCCTTGCTAAGTGTTGCAGTCATTTCAGTCGCTGTAGTAGCTGACGTGTATAGTGTTGAGTCATCCGCATACATAGACACGGTCAGTGGCATGTCGTTAGTAAAGATTGAATAAAGTAAGGGGCCTAAACAGCTGCCCTGGGGACATCCTGATTCTACCTGGCTCTGTGTTCTGTTAGACAGGTAACTCTTTATCCACAATATAGCAGTGGTTGTAAAGCCATAATGCAAGCTGTTCCAGCCACAGACTATGATCGATAATGTCAAAAGCCGCACTGAAGTCTAACTAAACGCCGCCACAATATTTTTATCATAATTTTCTCTCATCCAATCAACAGTAATTTGTGTAAGTGCTGTGCTTGTTGAATGTCCTTGCCTATAAGATAGAACATTACTTAGAGATGCACAAAAACAGTATATCGTTCAAAATGGGGTGAACCTTTCCTTTAAGGTTCCGTGGAGAACTTTTGCCCAATAAAGAACCTTTTGAGTTAAGTTTGGTTTTTTTTCGACATGGCTTCTACGTTTCTTCAGAATTCTCGAAGGTTCTTGAAATGTATAGAAGCTTGAATATGTGTCCCTTTCATAGCACACAGCAAATTGGCCAGTGTTAACTAGTGCTGATTTTTCATTGTAACATTTCGAGTTGATTCGGATGTTAAATTAACAGTATAGTTAACAATATAAAGAGTTAAATTGACACTCAGGGCTGTAAAAAACAAAACCATGCACATCATTATTTTTCCTAGGATGCTCTATTGCTGATTTTGTTTTTGCATTGATTGATTAATCTTATGCTACTAAAACATAAAATAACACTTTTCCCCCCTAAACTATTCAAATCTGTTACTTATTACACCCAAAATCTAATTAGATTTTATTGGTCACACATATTTAGCTGATGTTATTGCGGGTGTAGTGAAATGCTTGTGTTCCTAGCTCCAACACTGCAGTAATATCTAACAATTCACAAAATACACACAAATCTAGAAGTAAAAGAATGGAATTAATAAATATTAAGACGAGCAATGTCAGAGTCCGGAGTATGTGTGTACTGAACAAAACTTTTAAACATAACATGCAACAATTTCAATTATTTTACTGAGTTACAGTTCATATAAAGAAATCAATCAATTTAAATAAGTTAATTAGGCCCTAGTCTATGGATTTCACATGACTGGGCAGGGGAGCAGCCATGGGTGCGCCAGGTAGGTCATAGGCACAACACCTTGGGAGCCAGGCCCACCCACTGGGGAGCCAGGCACAACCAATACAAATGAGTTTTCCCCCACAAAAGCGCTTTATTACAGATAGAAATGCTCCTCAGTTTCATCAGCTGTCAAGGTGACTGGTCTCAGATGATCCCGTCGGTGAAGAAGCCGGATGTCGAGGTCCTGGGCTCACGTGGTTACACGTGGTCTGCGGTTGTGAGGCAGGTTGGACATACTGCCAAATTCTCTAAAATGACATTGGAGGTGGCTTATGGTAGAGAAATTATCATTAAATTATCTGGCAACACATCTTGTGGACATTCCTGCAGTCAGCATGCCAACTAGAATTCAAGGCCACCCTTAACATGGCTATCACAGTATTCTGCAGCGATACACCATTGCAACTGGTTTGCGCTAGGTGGACTATCATTTGTTTTTCAACAGAACAATGACTCAACACACCTCCTGGTTGTGTAAGGGCTATTTGACCAAGAAGGAGCGTGATGGAGTGCTGCATCAAATGACCTGGCCTCCACAATCACCCGATCTCAACCCAATTGCGATGGTTTGGGATGAGTCGGACTGCAGAGTGAAGCAAAAGCATCCAACAAGTGCTGAGCATATGTGGGTAACTCCTTTAAGACTGTTGGAAAAGCATTCCATGTGAAGCTAGTTGAGAGAATGCCAAGAGTGTGCAAAGTGTGGCTACTTTGAAGAATCTCCAATGTAAAATATATTTTGATGTGTTTAACACTTTTTTGGTTACTACATGATTCCATATGTGTTATGTATTATGGCCATTGAGGGAGATGTAGTGCATCTGGTTGGTGAGGTAGGCTTGTAGCCAGGAGAATGTGGTGCCCTCAGCATCCAAGCCCTCCAGCCTGGAGAACAGCATAAAAGTCAGCACTCAGGTCAAGGAGAATCAGGATATCAGGCAACAATATGTTTAAGGGTTTTGGCCAGGAAGGGGAGGTTGGAGATGGGGCAGTAGTTATAGAGGATGTCGATATCCAGTTCGGGCTTCTACAGGATGTGTAGAAGTGTTTCTGAACACTTCTACATTATCAATTCTCCTATGATAATGAATAATCATGAATGAATCATGAATAGAGTTGCAAAACGAGGGTATATTACTGGAAACTTTCAAAGTTTGGTAACTTAAGTTTTTAATTAATTTTATCAGATGTCATCTAGTGGCCTTTTTGGGTACTTCAGAATATCACCGACTGCGTGGACTTATCATGTGTACAATATATAAAATAATCAAATAATATGATTTGTAAAACAATCTGTAAATTACCATTTGTTATGACAGGTGTACATTAATGTCGTAAATAGACAAGATATTGAGTTTCTGAAACAAAGGTGCAGATGAAGCCAGGTAATTAGAGGAGGTCTTGCAAATATATTTTGTATAATGAGTCATTTGTGTAGGTAGGAGACATATGTACTGGCCCAGACAATATTACAGTAAATGAGATATGGTAAAATTAAGCTATAGTATAGAGTTAGGAAGCGAGCTTAATGAACCAAACCACTAATCTTTCTGATGATACCAACAGATTTTGTTACTTTAATGCAGACAAATTGAATATGATCTTTCCAGGATAACTTTTCATCAATTAGAACTCTGAGGAATCTAGTGGATGTGACTTGTTCCATTTTAATTCCCACCAATTGACATTTGGCTCTTTTCTTACAATATTTATTATTCCTACTAGTGAATACAATAATGTTGAATTTAAAAAAAACATTTAATTAAAGATAATTGGAACCATTCAGATAATTTGGCCATTCCTGAGTTGGCTTCTTTAATTAGTGAGCCAGCCGTTTGCATAAACTAATTGTTCTCTATCATAAACATAACTATATAGCCAATTATATGTATAATCATGAAAACTATAATAATGAAATGTAGAAAGTAATATTTCATGCTCCACCATGTCAAATGCTTTAGATTAATCTAAAAAGATGCCAAGAGCGTATTCATTGTTCAGTGCTGTAACGATTTCATCCACAAGTTGCAAAAGAGCCATATCTATGGAGTAGTTTTTACGAAAACCATATTGGTACTCATATAGAATAGTGTTGATTTAAAAGTTCTAACATTCTCTTATACACCTATTTTTCTAGGATAAAAAACAAACGTAGTACAGATATTGGGCAGTCATTTGTGAAAGATCTGAAATCCCCAGATTTATAGAAAGGGGGGATAACTTTGGCAATAATATAATCTTAGGAACAATACCTGTTTGCATTGATTTGGTGACAATTTAGGTTAGAGGCTCAGTAAGCGAGGAAGACACTGATTTCACCAAAGAGGCACCAATCTCATCATAACCTGCTTTTGATATCTTTAAGTCACCAATTACCTCCATCCCCTCCATTACATCAGGGGGATCAAACTGAAGGAGAGAAGGGAAATGTCCCTTAATGTAATCCAAGGGATTTCCATCAGTTCTGTATTTTCTTTGACAGAGGGAAACCTACATTACCCCAAAACAATATTACATTCTCATTATTAAATAACATTAGGATCACTATTGATTTCGTATCTTATTTTCAACAATAAATTGACATGGGATTGTTGTAGATGCCTTTTTCTTATTCAAAAGTTGATTGATGATTTTACAAATTGACTTTATATTATTTAAGGATTCCTGGAATTTGTTAGTAACATACAGTAGGTGAGTGAATTTAATCTTATACTTTTTGTAATTTGCAGAAATCAGGGGAGAGGGATTTGATTGTTTTGTCTAACTTTGTTTAACTTTGTTTAACGGTTTAACATATGGAACCCATATGCTGATCTCTTACGTGATTTAACTATGGGAAAGCAGTGGTGAAATAAAGAATTGAAAGATGTGAGAAAAGTCTGGTAAGCAGACTCCACATCGGTCTAATTAGAATTTTTTTTCCATGAAATATCAACAAACAACATCTTAAAGCGCTCACAATTACTTGTATTAACTATTCTATCCTTAATGCTACTAATCATTCCAGCTGCCAAAGAGAAGTGGAAAATAGTCAGAATTGTCAGTTAAAAGTATACCTGTATTAGCTACATTATTATTCAAAGAATACAGATAGCAGAAGTATAAAGTATTCCCAAAGTCAGATGTCAGTGAGTGGTTCTCACTTTTAAATACAATTTGTAATCACCCAATAGAAAACACATTTTATCTACATCAAATCCAAGGTTGATGCAAAGATATTAATGAAACTACCAATGTCAGAATAGGGTGGCCGATAGATGCATCCAATAACCACTTTATCATCAAAAAAATGAACAGGAAGGACTTTCTATGAAGAGATTTAACATCAATGTTATCAGATGTACGGTAAACACATTTTATTGGTAACATACACATATTTAGCAGATGTTATTGCGAGTGTAGCGAAATGCTTGTGGTCCTAGCTCCAACAGTTCAGTAGTATCTAACAAGTCACAACAATACACACATCCAAAAGTAAAATAATGGAATTAAGAAATGTATAAATATTAAGATGAGCAATGTCAGAGTGGCATTGACTAAATACAGTAGAAAATAATACATTAAATACACATGAGATCAGTAAAGCAGTATATAAACATTATTCAAGTGACTCGTGCTCCATTATTAAAGTAGCCAGTGCTTCCATGTCTATGTATAGGGCAGTAGCCTCTGAGGTGCTGGGTTGAGTAACCGGGTGGTAGGTTGAGGGTCTTAGGGGCCAATCCAAATTTCTTCAGCCTCCTGAGGTTGGAGGCACTGCTGCGCCTTCTTCACCACATTGTCTGTGTGGGTGGACCATTTCAGATTGTCAGTGATGTGTAAACCAAGGAACTGGAAGCTTTCCACCTTCTCAACTGTGGTCCCGTCGATGTGGATAGAAGGGTGCTGACTCCGATCAGCTCCTTCGTTTTGTTGATTTTGAGAGAGAGGTTATTTTCCGGGCCCCACTCTGCCAGGGCCCTCACTTCCTCACTGTAGTATGTCTCGTCATTGTTGGTAATCAGGCAAACTACTGTTGTGTCGTCTGCAAACTTGATGATTGAGTTAGAGGCAAGCGTGGCCATGCAGTCATGGTTGAACAGGGAGTACAGGAGGGGGCTGAGCACGCACCCTTGTGGGGCCCCTGTGTTGAGGATCAGCGAAGTGGAGGTGTTGTTTCCTACCTTCACCACCTGGGGGCGGCCCGTCAGGAAGTCCAGGACCCAGTTGCACAAGTTCAGACCCAGGGACCCGAGCTTAATGATGAGTTTGAAAGGTTGCATAGTGTTGAATGCTGAGCTATAGTCAATGAACAGCATTCTGACGTCGGTATTCCTCTTGTCCAGATGAGATAGGGAAGTGTGCAGTGCAATTGCATTTGCATTGTCTGTGGATCTATTGGGACGGTAAGAAAATTGAAGTGGGTCTAGGATGTAAGGTGGAGGTGATTACGATCCTTAACAAGCCTCTCAAAGCACTTCATGAGAAGTGAGTACTACGGAGTGATAGTCGTTTAGTTCAGTTCAGTGTCCACGGCGTGGCTGGTTTTCCTTTTGTAATCCATGATTGTCTTTAGACCCTGCCGCATTTCTCTTGTGCCTGAGCTGTCCACTTTGTCTCTGTACTGACGTTTTGCCTGTTTGATTGCCTTTTGAGGGGTATAACTACACTGTTTGTATTAGACCATATTCCCAGTCAACTTGCCTTGGGTAAATGCAGTGGTTCACGCTTTCAGTTTTGCGCCAATGCAGTCATCTATCTACGGTTTCTGGTTTGGGCAAAAATAGTCACCGTGTACATCCCCTGTACACTACCTGATGAACTCAGTCACCGTGTCCATGTAAGCATCAATGTTATTCTCAGCGTCTGCCAGGAAGATATCCCAGTCTGCGTGATCAAAACAAGCTTGAAGCATGAATTCCGATTGGTCAGAAGAGTTGAATAGACCTTAACATGGGTGCTTTCTGTTTGAGTTTCTGAGTGTAGGAAGGGAGGAGCAAAATGGAAAATGTAGCAGTGATCTAGTGTTTTCTCTAAGCTAGTCCTACAGTCAAAGTGTTGATAGAACTTCGGTAGCGTTTTCCTCAAAATGTCATGGCTAAAATCCCTAGCTACAATAAATGAAGCTTCAGTATATGTAGTTAACAGTGTAGTTCCTTGAGGGCCGTCGTGGTATCAGCTTGAGGGGGAATATACACGGCTGTGACTATAACCGAAGATAATTCTCCTGGGAGGTAATACGGTCAGCATTTGATGTGAGGCTATTCTAGGTCAGGTGAAGAAAAGGACTTGAGTTTCTGTATGTTATCACAATCACACCATGAGTAGTTAATCATGAAGCATACACCTCCGCCTTTCTTCTTCCCGGAGAGTTCTTTATTCCTGTCTGCTTAATGAACTGAGAACCCAGCTGGCTGTATCAAAGTCAACATAACAAAGGAGCTGATTGTGCACTTCAGGAAACAGCAGAGGGAGCACGCCTCTATTCACATCAATGGGACTGCAGTAAAGAAGGTGGAAAGCTTCAAGTTCCTTGGCGTACACATCACTGACAATCTAAAATGGTCCACCCACACAGACAGTGTGGTGAAGGCGGCGCAACAGCACCTCTTCAACCTCAGGAGGCAAGAAGAATTGTCTTTGCTCCTAAAACCCACAAACTTTTACAGATGCACAATTGAGAGCATCTTGTCGGGCAGTATCACCGGCTGGCACGGCAACTGCACCACCCACAACCGCAGGGCTCTCCAGAAGGTGGTGTAGTCTGCCCAATGCACAACCAGGGGCAAACTACCTGCCTTCCAGGACACCTACAGCACTTGATGTCACAGGAAGGCCAAAACAATCTATGACATCCACCACCAGAGACACGGCCGGTTCACCCCGCTATCATCCAGAAGGCGAGGTCAGTACAGGTGCATCAAAGCTGGGACATAGAGACTGAAAAGCAGCTTCTAGGCCATCAGACTTACAGTTGAAGTCAGAAGTTTACATACACCTTAGCCAAATACATTTAAACTCAGTTTCTCAATTCCTGACATTTAATCCTAGTACAAATTCCCTGTCGTAGGTCAGTTGGGATCAGCACTTTATTTCAAGAATGTAAAATGTCAGAATAATAGCAGAGAGAATTGTTTTTTTCAGCTTTTATTTCTTTCATCACATTCCCAGTGGGTCAGAAGTTTACATATGTAACCGATGTAAAATGGCTAGCTAGTTAGCAGTGGTGTGCACTAATAGCGTTTCAACCGGGTGACGTCACTCGCTCTGAGACCTGAAGTAGTTGTTCCCCTTGCTCTGCAAGGGCCATGGCTTTTGTGGCGCGATGGGTAAGGATGCTTTGTTGGTGACCATTTTGCCTGTGTGCAGAGGGTCCCTGGTTCGAGCCGGCAAGGGGACGGATGAAAGCTATACTGTTACATTGGTGCCGTGGCCCAGATCACTGGTTGCTGCGGAAAAGGAGGAGGTCAAAAGGGTCAGCATATGTGGGAACCCCTTTAAGACTGTAGGGAAAGCATTCCAGGTGAAGCTAGTTGACAGAATGTGCAAAGCTGTCATCAAGGCAAAGGGTAGCTACTTTGAAGAATCTAAAACAAAATATATTTTGATTTGTTTAACACTTTTATGGTTACTACATGATTCCATATAAGTTATTTAATAGTTTTGATGTCTTCACTATTATTTGACAATGTAGAAAATTGTCAAAATTAAGAAAAACCCCTGAATGTGTAGGTGTGTCCAAACTTTTGACTGGTACTGTATCTCTTGGAATGTTTGAAAAACAGGTGGTTCTGAATCCAGACCTTAACCCTTTTCTCACCAATTTTCTCCTAATTCTGAGATATTTGGATTACATTTTCCTGATCTGTACAGGGACCTAGGAACAACTTTTGGAATTCCATGCTTATCTAAACTATACACCCTCATTTCACCATTAACTACGACCACAAATCAGTTTTCTTGATGTTATGGTTATTAAGGACAAAACCTCCCTCTCTACAGATCTCTATAGGAAACCTACAGACAGGAATACCCTCCTTAGAAGCGATATTGGAAATATTCCATAATGTGCCCATTATACATTTTTTAGTAGTCAGCAGGATGAATGCACTCTATACGTGTGTCTAGGTCATTAGACATGCACCTGTCTGGGCAGTGGACATGTCTGTTTATTTTTGAACCAGTGCTAAGGCATAATATGCACTGTTGCTATGGTTACGAGCGAGCTTGCCAGGAGTGGCGAAAAGGGCCCAGAGACTGTGAAAATCTTCAGCTGCGGATGGGCTTCTTGGAAGAACAGCACAAACGAACAGCCACTTGAAGATAAAAGTAAAGTTTTTGCCTATATTATAGAGTTTGTGTGGTTCGCTCCAGGAACCTGACTCAGCGGTAAGTCACCAAGTGGGTCTCTCCAAATTTGACGAACCAAAGCAATATTGGGAGCTTTCAAATATTGGGAGGGTTCAATGAAATGCATGAAAAATGTTTTATTTATTTATTTCACCTTTTATTTAACCAGGTAGGCCAGTTGAGAACAAGTTTTTATTTACAACTGCGACCTGGCCAAGATAAAGCAAAGCAGTGTGACAAAATCAACAACACAGAGTTACACATAAACAAACGTACAGTCAATAACACAATATAAAAATCTATGTACAGTGTGTGCAAATGTAGAAGAGTAGGGAGGTATAAGGCAATAGATAAGCCATGGAGGTGAAATAATTACAATTTAGCATTAACACTGGAGTGATAGATGTGCAGATGATGATGTGCAAGTAGAGATACTGGGGTGCAAAGGAGTAAGAGGATAAGTAACAATATGGGGATGAGGTAGTTGTGGTGTGCTATATACAGATTGGCTGTGTACAGGTACAGTGAGCTGCTCTGACAGCTCATGCTTAAAGTTAGAGAGGGAGATATAAGCCTCCAGCTTCAGTGATTTTTGCAATTCGTTCCAGTCATTGGCAGTAGAGAACTGGAAGGAAAGGCGGCCAAAGGAAGTGATGGCTTTGGGGGTGACCAGTGCAATATACCTGCTGGAGTGTGTGCTACGGGTGGGTGTTGCTACGGTGACCAGTGAGCTAAGGTAAGGCGGGGCTTTACCTAGCATAGACTTATAGATGACCTGGAGCCAGTGGGTTTGGCAACTAATATGTAGTGAGGGCCAGCCAACGAGAGCATACAGGTTGCGGAGGTGGATAGTATATAGGGCTTTGGTGACAAAATGAATGGCACTGTGATAGCAAACTGGATGTAGCCTGAGTAGAGTTTGGAGGCTATTTTGAAAATGACATCGCCGAAGTCAAGTATCGGTAGGATAGTCAGTTTTATGAGGGTATGTTTGGCAGCATGAGTGAAGGATGCCTTGTTGCGAAATAGGAAGCCAATTCTAGATGTAATTTTGGATTGGAGATGCTTAATGTGAGTCTGGAAGGAGAGTTTACAGTCTAACCAGACACCTAGGTATTTGTAGTTGTCCACATATTCAGAACCGTCCAGAGTAGTGATGCTAGCCGGAGGGTGTGGGCAGCAATCAGCATGCACTTAGTTTGACTTGCATTTGAAAACAGTTGGAGGGCTCGGAAGGAGTGTTGTTTGGCATTGAAGCTCGTTTGGAGGTTTTTTTATCACGTCCAAAGATGGGCCAGATGTATACAGAATGGTGTCAACAGAATCACCAGCAACAAGTGCGACATCATTGATATAGAGGTGGATCAGAGAATCACCAGCAGCAAGAGCGACATCATTGATATATACGGAGAAAAGAGTTGGCCCAAGAATTGAACCCTGTGGCAACCCCATAAATACTGCCAGATGTCCGGACAACAGGCCATCCGATTTGACACACTGAACTCTATCTGAGAAGTAGTTGGTGAACCAGACAAGGCAGTCATTTGAGAAACCAAGGCTATTGAGTCTGCTGATAAGAATGCGGTAATTGACAGAGTCGAAAGCCTTGGCCAGGTCAGTGAAGACAGCTGCACAGTACTGTCTTTTATCGATGGTGGTTATGATATCGTTTAGGACCTGAGTGTGGCTGAGAAGGTACAGTGGGATTCAAAATGGTCGGTGATCTGTTTGTTAACTTGGCTTTCGAAGACTTTAGAAAGGCAGGGTAGGATAGATCTAGGTCTGTAACAGTTTGGGTCTAGAAGAGGGGGATGACCGTGGCAGCTTTCCAATCATCTGGGATCTCAGATGATACGAAAGAGAAGTTGAACAGGCTAGTCGTATTGGCTGGACCAAGATAGATAGAAGCTGTCTGGTCAAAAATTGCTTTTGACTGTGAAATGCATTTTTGCATGCTTTAAATTTATTGTGGGATAAAGTTTACTGTTCATTTCGGAAATAAAAAAGGAATTGAATGCATCCACAGTAGCCTAGCTAGAAATCGGATTGAATTGGCTATCGTATCAGGCGAATGGATCCATTTTCTCAATCAAATACAGAATTCTAGAAGAAAATAGGTTTGAAAATGATTGGGTTAGACTACACTACATAATATAGGCTTATCGCATATGACATTTTGATCACCCATCTTGTTCTTCGTTATGTAGCTCTACTGTTCACAAGCTGCTAGGCCAGAACAGTCGTTCCATTTTGATTTACTACCTTATTAACCCGTGCTTCTGTAAGTGTGACCGATTTGATTACGATGCATGTTTGGAATAATGTTTGACTTAGGAAATGAAAAATCCTCATTAACAGTGAAGAGGGACCAAACAAGGTAACTTTGAAGAGTAAAAACAATGCCCTTCTCAGTTGAATTACGTTTTGTGTATGCATGAGTGACAAAACAAAGTAATTAAGATTTAGATTTTATAACAGTCTAATATCAATGTTATGGTATTAAGGTTATCACCGCTGTCGTCGTGGAAATGACCGGACCAAGGTGCAGCATGGTGAGCGTACATTTATTTTATTGATAAATGTTGCCAACAAAACAAAGAAACGACCATGAAGCTTACTTAGGCTATAATGCCACTAACAAAGACAACTACCCACAAATACAAAAAGGAAAAAAAGGCTGCCTAAGTATGATTCCCAATCAGAGACAACAATAGACAACTGTCCCTGATTGAGAACCATACCAGGCCAAAACATAGAAACAAAGAACATAGAGTTTCCCACCGGAGTCACACCCTGACCAAACAAACATAGAGAATAAAAGGATATCTACGGTCAGGGCTTGACAATACTCAAATTGTACTGTATTTCTAGAGTTATCCAAAATGTTATTTAAATAACTGATTTTCCTTCCAAAAGATAGGCTAAGTGGTGACCCATTTTATTTGCTAAACAATTACACGATTTAAGTTAGTTACAAACATTAAAACAATGGCTGGAGTAAGTGTAATTTATAAAGTCAGTGACTTATTGAACATGTAACACAACTAAAATAATCTATTCATGATACAAAAACGTGATCTTCCATTTCTAATTGCCAAATTAAGAAATTAAAACAAAATGATAGGCTAGGCCTACAGTGCCTTAAGAAAGTATTCTATGTATCAATCACTACAAAGATACAGGTGTCCTTCCTAACTCAGGGATTTCATCATGAGGCCATTAGTGATTTTAAAACAGTTGAATCCCACTTTGTAACACAGCAAAATGTGGGAAAATGGGTGTGAATACTTTCTGAAGGCACTGTATGTTTTTCACATGGTACAACTTCGAGACAAAAATGGGCCTATACAGTACATGCCATAAGAAGCCCTGAACTCATGAGCAACCTTAACATTAATTTAATGCTGAAAATGTAGCCTATCCCACTAATAAATGAACAGGTTTAAGAGACAAATCTTATATCAACTAAATATCTTAAATGACTGCTCCCAATTAAATGCTACTTTATTATTTGACATGAATTCAACAATAAATCATTAATTAAAAAGGAATTAAGTGGTTGTAATCTATCCACTCCTAATGATGATAAACCATACTCTTTCAATCCATGAAAAGACTCAGTCTAGTGGTGAAAAATTAGGGTCGGCCACTCAATCAATTAGGATACAAAGGCTATGCCTGTAAATTCATTCTCCTGGAAGAGATCAGTTTTAATGCATCTATAGAACATTTTGTCAATTTGTCCGGGATTCCCCCCCCCCGCACTACTTTGCTTTATCTTGGCCAGGTCGCAGTTGTAAATGAGAACTTGTTCTCAACTGGCCTACCTGGTTAAATAAAGGTGAAATAATAATAAAAAAAAGTAAAAAATAGAAACAGTGAAGTTAAACATCTTTTTTCCATTGTGCATTAAAAAGTCTAGACTGTATTTTTCACATTAAGTGGAGACTGAGGAAGTAGTAATTGCCCCACAAATATTAGACAACTACACAAGCCCTAATGTAAATCAAAGGTGGGAGAATAATATGAGTAACTCATAACACCAGAGCTGGATTAATGCAGGGGCTTATCTATCAGGTATGAAGGTAAGACCCAGATGCAGACCGCATCGAATGAACAAGTGTTTAATATTCCAACAGGGGCAGGCAATCAACAGGTCAAGGCAGACAATGGTCAGAAAACCAGAGGTCGGGCAACGGTACCGGGTGGCAGGCAGGCTCAGGGTAGAGCAGAGGTTGGTAATCCAGAGGTGGGCAAAGGTACAGGTCAGCAAGCAGGGTCAGGCAGAGTGGTAGGGGGGTCAGGCAGAGTGGTAGGGGGGTCAGGCAGAGTGGTCAACAGCAGGCGCTGTGACACAAACCACTGGTTGACTTGAACAAACAAGACGAACTGGCAACATACAAACAGATAATACAAGTATAAATACACAGGGGATAATTGGGAAGATGGGCCACACCTGGAGGGGGGTGGAGACAATCACAAAGACAGGTGAAACAGATCAGGGTGTGACATTACGGAGTTGAAGCCCCTGAGCTCAAGCCCGTGGGGGGCCCAAGCGCCACCATAAAGAAGTGTTAAACAATATATTTTAGATGTTTCAAAGTAGCTATCCTTTTGCTTTATAACAGCTTTGCACACACTTGGCATTCTCTCAACCAACTTTATGAAATGGAAAGCATTTCAATAAGGTGTGCCTTGTTAAACGTTAATTTGTGGAATTTATTGACTGGGCCAATTGTGCGCCGCCCTATGGGACTCCAGATCACGGTCTGTTGTGATTCAGCCCTCAACATAATTGTATAGACTAACGTAACATAATTAGGTAGGGGGGTTTAGGTGTTTTGTGTTTATTTTCTTTTATACTGATGTAGCCAGAGCTACTACTGTATGTAGTGTAGTAAACCATGATTACCACGCACAGTAGGTGGCGGCATGGACCCTAAACGTTTGTTCGCGGACCGCCATTCTACCATAGGAGAAAAAGACGAGGAAGAACCCGTTCGAACCCCCCGTATTGTTATTGACTTTCTTGCATGACACGGACCTATCTAACGTGAAATAGCTATCAAGCAACCGTAAGTAGCATACTTTGATGTATTTATATTAGGCCTAAGAATGATTAACGTTAGGCCTGTCTGTTTAACACACTAACGTTAGGCTAACGTTACGTGCTAGCGTATGCTGCTAGTAATATTCTGCTAGCTAGCTAGCCAGTTTGTCAGCTAGCGAGCTGTCACAAGCAATCTACAGTGTTACGTTAGTCTATACAATTATGTTGAGTGACTCAGGATTACAAAACCGTGTCAGTCATGCCCAACACTGAGCATTTTCCTTCAGGTGCTTCAATGGAACATGTCAGGGCTGTTTAGCGTTAGCTTCGACTTTTTGTCTGTGGATGGGGGGTTTCACTAGTTACCACAGCCACAAAGTCATAAATATGGCTGAAGTGTACACGGACTATTTCTAAAATGCTTCTTCCTCAAATCAGTTTAAACATAACCTTAACCACAATGCTAACCGTATACCTAACCATAAAGTAAGACCAAAGAGCACATTTTTTTTATTCGTGAATTTTTACTTCATAGCCAGTAACAACCATCTGAATGGGCTAGCTATCGTTTGCACTTTCCATTCTGTAACCTTACCTAGCTAGCCGTCTGAGCTATTGTTTAGGTAGCAAGCTATGTCTTACCTTTACTTTTCAACACTTTTAGGCAGCTAGCTAACGTAAAGGAAAGAGTGGACGAGGAGCGGGACACACCATACATTCTACAGAGATGGGCGCTGTTGTTTCCCGGTGGAAGGTAACTAACTATATGCACGTTAAACAAGTCCGTAACAGTAGCGTAAGCTAGTTTAGCTATAATAATCCAAAGTATTCTAGCAACCCTGGTTTATAAACGCAGATATCGACTCTGCCACTTGGGTATGCTTTTTTTGGCATTAGGTTGAGGGTTATAGCTACACTCCCTGCCTGTTTCATTACATTGGTGTCAGAAGCGGGAACCCCAAACCTTCTGGCCTGAAGCAGAGGTCCATCGACTGTGCCACAAAAGCATGCTTAAGTGGCACAGTCGTTATCCAAGTTTATAAACCAGGGTCCCTACACAACTCCTGTAATATTCATATGTGTAAACATACTGAATTGTAATTGGATGCATTTTACCACCATATCATACTGTGTTATGATTGGTTAAGACCATCCAAATGTTTAGGTCATGGGCAGTTTGATCCTGGTTGGCGATATGTGAACATGCCAGTTATAGCTAGCTAATAAAGAGCTACGTTAAGAAATATCCTGTAGTACTGCATTTTATTATTTTGTACAAAGTGTGCAAAACAAGACAACTCCCTCCCAAAGAGCATGTCCTTGCGTTAGACCTCATAGGACGCCGTCTTACAGGAACACGCTCACCAGTCAAGCACACACACACACACTAGTGGATGCGAGCTCCGATCCCACTTCTGACACCAATGTAATGAAACAAGCAGGAAGTGGGTCTCGAGCCATCAACCTTCTTGCCTGAAGCCCAGCACGCCATTGATTGTGCAACAAAAGCATGCTCAAGTGGTAGAGTCGATCTCTGCGCTTATAAAACAGGGTTGAATAAATCTGGAGAAACCGACTACTCCACTGTCTAACTAGCTAGCTACCAACCCAATGCTCCCTTAGCATTTCAAGGTTTAATTTTAAATTAACGTAATCAAGTAGCCTACATCACTGACTAGTCAACTGAACTGTACTGTCTGGCTAGTTTCAGAATGGAATTGAGCCAATGTTTTTGCCGCTTGAGGGCATGCATGATGTGTTGGAAGTTAATGTTCATAATATCTATTAATTACCTTTTTTATCATTCAGAGAGAAAAAGCGTTGCATTCAGCACACACATCTGGTCGTAGCCATTTGTTTTGAGTGATTCAGAAGTAAATTGTATCTAATCTTCAAACAGGCTAAACCAACGACGGTGGAACTTCTAGAAGGCATTGACAAGGTAAGTTTTAGGTTAAATGTGGCTATAAGCGCTGCTTTTCAACATTTATATAGGCTACTAGTATTCCAAAAATTGTTCACAGCACCAAGCTTCTCCCACAGTCCTGTCCATGAGCTTCATCTTGTATCTGTCTGTAATTATCAGTCAGGCAGTGATCTGTTTTGATCTTTTAGTGACAGGCGCAGATGTCCACAACTCTGACTTTGGCCAGCACATTGGCTGTCAGATACTAGAAAAGAGGTTATACTTTTTAGAGAAGAATTAGAATGCTACATTAAACCCTTTTTAATTGTAGCATAAGGCTGGGAAATACTCTGGCATTACCCAAGCATTCCATAATTCTTATAATCCAAGTATTACCTGTTATCTGTTATAAAATACTTGTCATGGCATTTTGTCTTTTCAGGATATTAAGGACCTTGAGGAATTTAGAGCGAAGAATCAGAGATTGGAGAAGTTGTGGGTGGGAAGACTGCTTCTGTATTCATCTGTGCTTTATCTTATTACTTGCATAAGTGTTTACTTCTGCTATCTCCCCGAACAATGGACAGGACGCATCGTGATGACTTTGCCCTTATTTCTATTTCCTATATTGTAAGTATAGCCTACTCTGTCCACTGCCACGCATAACCTTAAAGGGGCAATCTGGGATTCAAACAACAATGAAGTGGTGCTCTTTTTTTTTTTTTTGGTAAACAGCTGAGGCATGGGACTGGAGGAATGTACTCACTCTCAGATTCATGTTTTATAGCTATACTGTATTTGTTTGAAATCACATTATTTACAAACTCGGTGTATAACAAGCTTATATTTTGGTTTCTGAAAAGAAAGTTGTAATCTTCAAGAATCAATGGCTACTTTTATTTATGAGATCCTTTATTTAAAATTATTTAAAAAATGTATGCACCAATCCCTGATTACCCCTTTTAAGTATGTATACTATTATATTATGTGCCTGCAGCCTCCTTTGTAAAGATGTTTGTTGGCAGTTCAAAAGTACCCCTGGCACATAAGTTAGAGAAGATGCCGAGCATCTACATTTTTCATTCACATGAAATCTTCCACGCACAGACATAGATGTTTATATTTGTTTAAATCAATAGTTTTTCTTATTCCACAACTGTACTGGTTTTGTGCATCTAATGCCAAAGTTACTTTTCAATATGTAGGCCTATACTACTCTTTCAGGTCATCAAAATGTCCTGCCATATAACATTTCCACCACATAATCTTCAAAGTGAAGAATCTTCTGTTTTGTTCCATTGATCACCAAATGCTTTACCACAGAAAGAGATGCTCTCTCTGATCTGCTTTTCTGAGTAACTATTCAACAATGGAAGACTGTTTCTGCTGCATTCTAATATTCCTGATTGGTTTTCAGAGTGTGGTTTATGAGGAAGCTGCTGTTATTCCTTTTCTCAAAGCGAACGGAAAGAAACAGTAAGGCTTCTCTTATTTCTATTCAATTTTTGTTGGCCCATCATCCACCCCCTTCTTTGGAGGATAAAAGTAACTTTGTTCTATATTTTTGTTTTTTCACACGTAGGATTATCTTCTTTACATTAAGTTTATCTTATCTTGTTTTGAATTGCAAGTCTGTCTAATTGTTAAAAAATAATGATAATACTAAAAATATTTATCAATATAAATGTCTCTTAAAATGCAGATGTTTGAAAATGCATTTGTTTCATGACATACTCAACACATTCCTCGTCACTTTTGTTTCAGATGACAAACTAGAAGATTTAAAAGTTGAAAAAAGAAAAATTGTAAGTGTAGATTTTTATATCTAATTTATTCCAATAATTTTAGATAATTCAGGGCAGAACTTGTTTCCTGGACACAAATTAATCCTAGTCCTGGCCTAAAAAACATGCTCAATGGAGAAACCAGCCCTTAGTGTTTTGAAGTAAGCACGTTATTGATCCAGAGCTGATATCTTAATGACACAATGCCTCTTTCCCTGATTGCCCTTTTAATAGCCCTAAATGTTTAATCGTGTCAGGAGCTCCTTGCACAACTCGCATGCGCTCTAACCTTTAAAACACATTGATGTAATTTGTGCTGATCTATACATATTACACCCTCCTATCCCTTTCCCTTAGTAGAGGGAGGCTCTTTGCTACAGCAGGCAGGCATTGAGTACTGGTGCCTCAAGCTTACAATGAAGTCTCCTGCCTTCTTAGGAAGCCTTTATTGAGCTCTTAGAGCACTTAGCATGTTATCGTGTGTGTGTACGCGCACATGTGTCTATGCCAATTGTGTTGCTTCACAGTCCCCGCTGTTCCATAAGGTGTTTTTTAATCTGTTTTTTAAAACCTAATTTCACTGCTTGCGTCAGTTACTTGATGTGGAATAGAGTTCCATGTAGTCATGGCTCTATGTAGTACTGTGTGCCTCCCATAGTCTGTTCTGGACTTGGGACTGTGAAGAGACCTCTTGTGGCATGTCTTTTGGGGTATGCGTGGGTGTCTGAGCTGTCTGCCTGTAGTTTAGACAGACAGCTCGGTGCATTAAATATGACAATACCTCTCATAAATAAAAGTAGTGATGAAGTCAATCTCTCTTCCACTTTCAGCCAGGAGAGATTGACATACATATTATTAATATTAGCTCTCTGTGCACCTCCAAGGACCAGCTGTGCTGCCCTGTTGTGAGCCAATTGCAAAGTCTCTCTTTGTGGCACCTGACCACACGAGTGAACAGTAGTCCAGATGCGATTAACTAGAGCCTGTAGGACCTGCCTTGTTGTTAGTTCTGTTAACAAGGCTAGTGCTTTTTTTATGGACAGACTTCTTCCCATCCTAGCTACTGTTGTATCAATATGTTTTGACCATGACAGTTACAATCCACAGTTACTGGATTGCAGCTTCGTCATCTCAACTTGCTCAATTTGCACATTACTTATTACAATATTTAGTTATGGTTTAGTGAATGATTTGTCCCAAATGTAATGCTTTTAGTTTTTGAAATAGTTAGGATTAATTTATTCCTTGCCACCCATGTTAAGTATTGCAGCCATTTCAGTCGCTGTAGTAGCTGACATGTATAGTGTTGCGTCATCCGCATACATAGACACAATGGCTTTACTCAAAACCAGTGGCATGTCGTTAGTAAAGATTGAAAAAAGGGGTCTAGAGAGCTGCCTTGTGGAATTCCTGAATCTACCTGGATTATGTTGGAGAGGCATCCATTAAAGAACACCCTCTGTTCTGTTACCTGTCTAACTCTTTATGCACAATATTGAAGGGATGTAAAGCCATAACACATGTTTTTCCAGCAGTAGACTAGGATCAATAATGTCAAAAGTTGCACTGAAGTCTAATAAAATAGCCCCCACAATCTTTTTATAATTTCTCTCAGCCAATCATCAGTAATTTGTGAAAGTGCTGTGCTTGTTGAATGTCCTTGGGTTACAGCTGTGGTGGAAATTTCTGCACTCAGTGAGCGAATTGCACGTTCCCTCAAACTGCACATTTTAGAGTAGCCTTTTATTGTCCCCAGCACAAGGTGCACTTGTGTAATGATCATGCTGTTTAATCAGCTTCTTGATATGCCACACCTGTCAAGTGGATGGATTATCTTGGCAAAGGATAAATGCTCCCCAACAGGGATGTAAACTAATTTGTGCACAACATTGGAGAGGGAAGCTTTTTTTGTGTATGGAACATTTCTGGGATCTTCTAGTTCAGCTCATGAAACATGGGACCAACACTTTACATGTTGCATGTATATATTTTTCCAGTATATATGTATTTTAACTTGAAAGCTACCAAAATGTTTGTTGTTTACTGGTAATATACCCTCCCTTTGTATTCTTATGCTGTGCAGATAGTTCCTTAACTGATTTTATTTTTAAAACTTTATTTCTACAGTTGGAAGAGGTGATGGAGACTGAAACATACAAAAATGCCAAGTTAATTCTTGAGAGGTTTGATCCTGAAGCAAATAAGAAAGTTGTAAGTACAGTATCTGTTTTTTAAACGAACCAATGACTTAATCTGCTATTTAAATTATGAATTGATCTGAGATTCTTATTTTATTTTGAAAGGAAATGGAATTCACGCCAATCAGGCCAGGTCAGATGACTCCTAGACCGGGCCAAGGTGAAGGCATCCTCTCTACATTAGTTGTTTTTGTATTCAAGCATAAAGCCAAAGATTGTAAAACTATAAATGCCTTACTTACCTTTTGATTGCTACCACATAATTTCTGTGGTTGACTAGGTTACATAGAATTGATCTGTTCATGTGCTCACGGTGTGAGCCTGAGCTGTCAGTCCTGTATAATTGATTACATTCAGGAGAGCAGTCACACACTTCTTTCTCTACGTTTAGTCAATGAACAAATAGGTTGACCATAATTGAGTGAGCGCTTGTGGGAATTGTTTATTCAATGCCCCCTGAGGACTTCCGTTCAATCAATGGGGGCGGCAGGTAGTCTTTGTTATGCTGCAAGGTTGGGCAAACTACGAGCCCAACCCTGTTTTTTTTTCAGGGTGGGGGGGGGCATTATTATTAAGGGTTAAAAATATGTCCAGGCCTCTCTTGAATGTCTAGAACTTAATAGAAAGTATGTAGAAATGATAATGGACCGACGTAAAATAAAAGGTTAAATAACTGCACTTTTTTTCTGGCACAGAAATAGATTTTGACAAACAAATCGGGTCAAAAAAAAATTGAAATCCCGATTTGGCCCTCGAGCCAAAAAGTCTGCCCACCCCTGCACTAGTGTATACACCCTTATGTTATACTGGGAAATTGTATTTCCATAGCTAGAGCTGACAGTGAGAATCAACCACCTCTGCATAATACAAATCTTTGTGAGAAGGTAGAGATGTTTAGTTAGACATTGATATGCAAATGCAGGCTGAAAAGTACCAGTAGCCCCACTTTGGCCCCAAGTGAGAGCAGGTCCGCAGGAGCCATAGCCCAGTGAGACACGGGTGCCGGCCTTCGTAGATGGAAACAGAAAAGCATGAACTTTTTGGGTAAAACAGTGGGGTAAATTTTGCATGGAAACGTGCCATTAGAGATGTGGGCCAGCAATTGGAATGTTGCCGTTTTGAACCCCTAATCAGACAGGAAAAATCTGGCATGATGTGAGTCGGCAACCAAGGGTTGCTGGTGTCAAATCCTAGATGCCATCTCCTGCTGTTGTGTCCTTGAGCATGGCAAGAAAATGTCCCTGTACATTACCGTAGATATGCAAATTAAACAGAATGCCTTAACTCAGAACCATTTGTGTAGTGTCCCCATTTTGAGAGAGAATACTTTTTCTACATGTCCCTCTTCTTCAGAACTCCGTCAACGCAACATAGCCTTGAGGCCCCCTGTCATGGGTGCTGGAACCACCCCTACGGGTCCCCTTCCTCGCTCAGCCCCAGGTGGGCCCCCAGGAGGACCCCCGGATAAAGGCCTGTCTGCCGCAGTCGCCCAGCAAACCATGATGAGGAGACCCCCTATGACACCCTGCACCCCTATCCCAGGCATGGGTGAGTAAAGATCTAATAGGATAGTTATTTGGCCTGTTTTGAATGAGAAATAATTATTTCACAGTTACCAGAATTGTACAAAAGTTCTATAGCGCTTTCTGGTCCCCCTATATCTGTGTTTACCAAACTCTTGTGTCCCACGACCCTATTTTGATATCAGCAACTTCTAGGTGACCATACCATGTGAAAAAGGCAATGTAATCAAAGCAAGTTCAGTTTGACAGTATTTCAATCTGATGGAAACATCAGGGAAGATCATCAGGAAATAATTGTGTATGATCTTGTGTAGAAAATAACAATCATTGCTAGAAAATATTTTTCTATTGTCTAATGAGAGCGGACCAAGTCATTTGGTGTCACTCTAAAGCGGAAAGGTGGAATAAACGAGTCAGGAGTAGGTTTTCTTGATTGAACACTATGAGAGATTTCTGACAATACAAACACTCCAACACAATCAATGAGAATCTCCCAAGGAACAACTTACACCTTCTTTAGATCACACAGGAACACAAGACATTTCATCTTTAATGAAACTATAACAACAATCACAGATTTGTCACCGTCTTAATTGATCTTCTTGGATAGCTCCCCTCTCTTGGTAGTCATTCTACAGGGAGAATTTATCTTCCCTCTGTCTGCTGGTTCCATCCTCTCTCTTATAGGGGAAAGAGAATGTCATTAGTACCGTCAGCTGTGCTTAATTGCCTTTGGTTACCTTGTGTGGGCTACTATCTGTGAGCCCAGCCTGCCCTCTGGTGGCCCTTCCACACTACTTTCCATCTAAAAAGGGATTCAACTGATCTACACAACCTACTCAACATTTTCCAAGTGAAACTTCCTCAATGAGCTTGACACCTTGATGAGCTCATTTCCTGACGATGGCTCACCACTCCTTGTACTCGGTCACTTCAACCTCCCGATGTCTGAATTTGTTTCTTTCCCCTCTTTCCATCTTTTAACCTCACCCTTTCTCAGTCCCCTCCCACTCACAAGGCAGGCAATACGCTTGACCACATCTTTACTAGAGGCTGTTTGTTTCCTTTACTGTCTTGTCTCTCCTCCAACCCTATCCACTCAGCCCCTCCCAGATGGTCATGTGCCGTTGCAGTCTTCACTACTCTCTCCTATTCTCCTATTCTATCTTATCTCAGTTCTAGGCCCTCTCCTTTTCTCTCTGTACATGAAGTCACTCCGTCATATCCTCCCATGGAATCTCCTGTTATTGCTATGCGGGTGACACTAAACTACTCCCCCCCCCCCCCCCCCTTCTGACACCAAGGTGGTGACCCATCTCTGCGTGTCTGGCAGATTTCTCAGCTTAAATGCTGGCCCACCACCTCAAGCTCAACCTCAATAAGACAAAGCTGCCCTTCCTCCTGGTGAAGGCTTGCCCGCTCCAAGACCTCTCCATCATGGTTGACAACTCCACTGTTTCCCCCTCCCAGAGTGTAAAGAATCTTGACGTGACCCTGGACAACACCTGTCGTTCAAATCAGTGACTCGCTCCAGCAAGTTTATGCTCTACAACATCTGTAGAGTATGACTCTACCTCACACAGGAAGCACAGCAGGTCCTAATCCAGGCGCTTGTTATCTCTCGTCTGAACGACTGCAACTCGCTGTTGGCCGAGCTCCCCGCTTGCGCCATCAAACCCCTGCAACTTATCCAGAACACTGCAGCCCTCCTGGTGTTCAACCGATCTTCCATGTCACCCCACTCCTCCCCATACTCCACTGGCTTCCAATCGAAGCACGCATCCACTACAAAACCATGGTACTTGCCTACGGAGCAGCAAGAGGGGGCTATTCTTAAATCTTACTCCCCAATCCAGATACTCCGTCCTGCTGCCTCTGGTCTCTTGGTCCTCCTATCCCTCAGCCAAGTCCACTCTTCTCTGTCCTTGTACCCCAATGGTGGAACCAGCTTCCCCCTGATACTAGGGCACCAGAGATCCTGCCCATCTTCCGAAAACAACAGGATGGCTATCTCTTTGAAGAGCATCTTAAATAATCCCACAGCAGCACCCCAAAAAAGGCCTTTCGTGAACAAACACTCGCACTTGCCTTTTTCCATCCCTTACTAGGTCTGACTTTGCTGATGAGGAAAATGTACTTGATATGTGGTATATGGTCATCCCAACCACGGCTATGGCGGTCATTATATTTTGTCAGCCAGTGATTGTCTAGCAAATATCTGCCGGTCTCACAATAATTGACTTAATTAACATAAACACATTTAGCATCTTCTGGCTTCAACGCATAGCCTACAAGCATCTGATGCAGACCTTTTGGAACATCTACATTTTAAGAAGTGTAATATACCATCACAAATCCATTTATTTATTTTAGACAGGTCTAAAGAAACATTATATGAAGAAAATGTAATCTATTTCATAAGGACAACTGTTCTTCTGTTAGGCCCTGATCTGGCTGTGGGCTACAGTAGTTAATTTAGCAGACAAGATTTGCTTAGAATTCTGTGGCATTATTTTATAGTGTGAAGAAGACAATTGAACATACATGCATTAGGAAAGTTTTCAAACCGCTTCACTTTGTCCACATTTTGTTACGTTACAGCCTTATTCTAACATGGATTTTTTTTTTTAAATCATCAATCTACACACAATACCACATAATGACAAAGCAAAAACAGGATATTAGACATTTTAGCAAATTTATTACAAATAAACTAATCACATTTACGTAAGTATTCAGACCTTTTACTCAGTACTTTGTTGAAGCACCTTTGGCAACGATTCCAGCCTCAAGTCTTCTTGAGTATGACGCTATAAGCTTGGAACACCTGTATTTGGGAAGTTTCTCCCATTCTTCTCTGCAGATCCACTCAAGCTCTGTCAGGTTGGATGTGGAGCGTCTCTGCGCAGCTATCTTCACGTCTCTCCAGAGATTTTCGGTCGGGTTCAAGTCCGGGCTCTGGCTTATTTACATAAGAATTCAGACCCTTTGCTATGAGACTTGAAATTGAGCTCATGTGCATCCTGTTTCCATTGACCATCCTTGAGATGTTTCTTCAACTTGATTGGAGTCCACCTGTAGTATATTTAATTGATTGGACATGATTTGGAAAGGCACACACCTTTCTATATAAGGTCCCACGGTTAACAATGGATGTCAGAGCAAAAACCAAGCCATGGGGTCGAAGGTATTGTCCGTAGAGCTCCGAGACAGGATTGTGTCGAGGCACAGATCTGGGGAAGGGTACCAAAACATTTCAGCTGCATTGAAGCTCCCCAAGAACACAAAGCATTCCATCATTCTTAAATGGAAGAAGTTTGGAACCACCAATAATCTTCCTAGAGCTGGCTGCCCGGCCAAACCAAGATATTTGGGGCAAAGGGCCTTGGTCGGGGATTTGGAAAAAGTCAAGGGGTCTGAATACTTTCCGAATGCACTGTAGCTGAATAAAATTGAAAGTATATTTTCTCCAAGCGATTTGAGGGAGTGCGCACATGCGGCTATAGAAACAGGTACTCCTATATGCTTAATTTATAATTATTTATGTAACTTTAGTTGTGATACAAACACTTTTTTTATTTTGATACATACTACGGTTGCATGATGTGACTACTGATGATTTGAAAACAATTGCATGGAAGGCATGAGCTCAGGCTGCAAACACTTCATCACTCTTAACCACTTGATAATGGCCGTTATGCCCCTTGGCTGAATATACTAGTTATAATTCCCTTCCCCCGGCTGCGTGCTCTGAAGCACCTCTCACATAGACCCAATCACGTGACGGAAAGCTTTCTCACAGGCTACAAGTGAAGGTAGATACACAGGGGACGCAACTGTGCGCGTCCTTATCCAATTCCAACGTGGTAGGCAATACTGCTGTTGTAAAGAGAAGCAATGTGCTTAATATGTGGAAAATTGAGGAATAAATATAGTAGGCCTAGCCTACAGGAAGCTGATGGGAACCTCTTTTTAATAGAGGCCATCACTCTGTTTTCTCAATTGCATAGCCTATAGAAATGTTTTGCAACATGAGCTCATAGGTTCTACATTTGCATTGATGTCAGAGTGATTTAGAGGGACAATAGAGTGCTGAGTACCAGGCAGTTAGCAAGTTTGGTAGGCTACTAATGATTATCAGCAGCATCGGAGCTTAAATAAGCCTAATTACCGTGGCTAAACAGTCACATGGAATTTGACTGCCGTCATGACTCATGACCGCCAGGGTGGTGGTAATACGGTCACCGTAACAGCCCTAGTCCCACTTAGCTATCTTAAGATGAATGCACAAACTGTAAGTCGCTCTGGATAAGAGCGTCGGCTAAATGACTGCAAA